>NC_052628.1:24953137-25578137 GCF_016161935.1 Mauremys reevesii | reverse complement strand
GATTAATAAAATAACATATCCCTGAATCTGGAGGTTAGAAACGCAACAAAGCAGAGGTAGCTGGGTAAAGCTGTAGTGAAGTGACTTGAATAAGGCTGAACAGAACACAATTTATGGTGTTTAGACTGCACCAGTGCTGGCACAGATATATAACGAGAGCAGGCCAAAAAAACACTCAAAACTTTGGAGGTAATTTAAATATGTCTGCACATGCACATGAACAGCTTCCAATATTTTGTTTTAACTCCTGCCTTTGCTTTTTATTTTAATATTTCCAAAGTACCTAATCCACCCTAGTGACTATTGACCATACAATTTGCATTTTAAAATGCAATGTTTTGAAGTTATATATATCCATGAAGAGCACTTTTAAAACCTTCACTGCTTTCTTATTATTTGCATTCTTCTATCTCCAAAATCAAATGGCTCGTTTCAAATTTCCTTCAGAAAATCCCCTGCCTGGGCTCAAATGCTGAATGCTAAATTTCACCCGAGAGTACACTTTACGGTTCAGTTAAAAATGGAAAAACTGACAGGAGTATGGGGCTGTGGATGTGCTGTTACAGGATAATGTTTCTAGCTTTGTAAAGAGAGAAAAAACACATTTTTGAATTGTAATGCTCCACAAAAAGGGCAAGGTCCTAAACTAATGAAAAAAATCAACCTTGTGCTATTGCTATGCTGACTGACAACAGGTAAGGTTTGGCCCCCAACTCCTTTCCTACTAAATATTTTACTTTCTTGAAGTGATCATGGTTTAGGAGAGGTGTAATCTAATAATCTCAACACAGCAAAGGAGACAGAAATTTGAGAGTTATAATCCCTTAAAACACTTAAACTCTGTCATAGTTTCCTCATCCTTAAACTGGGGATAAGAATCCTTACCTGCTGTACTGGGTCGATGCAAGGATCAATTAGTCAATGTTAAGTACTTTAAGGATGAAAAGCTCTATATAGATGATAACCATGTTACAATCCAGGTCTCAATCCTATCCCTGGGGAATTCTGCACCACTGCGCAATGCAAAATTTTGCAGAAATTAATGTTTTTTTGCACAGAATTTCCTTTCTCCCACAGAAATGGGCTGCAGTCCTGCTGGCAACCACTAGACCCCAGATTGCACGTGGAAGACACTGGTGGGGGTGGGATTATTAATTGATCATCAAAATAATCCACCTGCATCTTAGAAGGAATGTTTTTAAATCTCTAGTAGATGGGTATCTATTTTAGCTGTGAATCCCTTCCCTGCAAGCAATCCCACAGCCTCCCTTGGCAGCTTACTCCATCGCATTGTTCTTCTTATAAACCTTTCATACTTAACTTACATTTTCCTTGCTGCATTGCCCATTACTACTTCTGTCCTCAGTGACTAATGTGAACAAGTGATACCAGCTCTCATCATGACACCCGTTGGATGTATTGTAGTCAGTTCCCATGTCTCCATCAATCATCTCTACATTAAACATTCTCGCTTCTCTTAAAATTTTCCACATAGGTCTTATTTTCCAAAACATGTATCATTTTTGCTGCTCTCCTTTGAACTCTCTCCAACGTGTCTTGGTCTTTTTTAAATGTGGTGCCCAGAACTGAATACAGTACTGTTAATGGTGCATTGAGTAGAACCGAATAATTATTCTTGCTCTATGTGTGATACTCTTGCTAATACAACCAAATACATTAGTAGCATTTTTTTCAATCAGTGCTGCATTGTTAAGTGACTCCATAGTCAGTTTACCATCTACTATATTCCCCAGATATTTTTCGGATGTATATGTCCACACAGAATTCCCTCATTCTATATTTATTCCTTCCTATGTGAACCATACTTTTTTGTTCAAGTGACTTTGGTCCATTTCTCCAATATGTCAACATCATGTCCGAGTATTTTAAAACCATACTCGCCAAAGTATTTATAGCTCTTCTTATACCACTAGCCTACTCTCCACCACTTCTGTCAAGTCAGTAATGAAAGCAGTGAATAGCATTGTTTTCACAATGTGCCCTGGCATCATCCTAATTTGACAATAAGTGAATAATTACTTTCTGTGCTGGTTTTTTTAAAATTCAGTTTTATGGGGAGAATTGAGTCCATTTTACACTAGTTCCATCTAATCCACACTTCTGCAATTTCCCTATGAAAACTTGATGTGCAATTATACAAAATTCCTTAATAAAATCTAACATTAAAATTATGATAAACACCTGAATTCTTCTTGCACACAGCTGCCAAGTGTCTCTCCATGACAATTTAACAGTAGAGGGGTGGCAGTACGCTGCTAAATAGTTCCCTTTTATTGTTTCAACACAACCCAGATACAGTGGGCAGATATTGTAATTAAGGGGTCCTTGAAAGGTAGAGTTTAAACATCTCATCCTTGCCAAAGTATATACTTCCCGTCAAGGGCAAGTGTCTTTTTTTTTTTTTAACTTCCTAATTCCTAAAAAAATTTAGGAAGGGGATATTATTCTTCGGAGAATTTTAACAAGGTGCTTAATCCTGCTTTTGATCAATCAAATGTACACAGCGGGCATTCAGGAGGAGCAAGTGCAAATTTGTTGAATCACTTAGAAAATGAGGATATGGTGAATGTCCAGCAGGATCCACAGGTCAGGGAATATACCATAGGTGTATTTTGATTTACTATACACACTATTCTGCTACTTATGAATCTTATTCAGGGACTGATATGAGTTTTGTTACTAGGACCTTGGCTAGTTTAGTCAAAAAAGCTAATCTGGGAGTGATAACTTGGTCTGCATGTATTAGATTCAAAGATTGGGACTCAATGGAAAAACAAAGAGCTTGGCAGTTGTTCTCTGACCCTGTTAGAGGTCAAGAGCTGGAAGAAAAAATTCAGAAATACATACAAGAAAGTGTTGAGGAAGGGATCAATAAAAGTGTTCTCTGGGGAGCTGGAAAGGCCGTACTGAGGGAGATCCTTATAAATAAAGCATCATACCTCAAAAAGATGAAAGCTCCAAACGAAGAGAGTTTGGTTAAATAACTCTGGTTTGGAAGGTAGACAAATCTACGGGATCTCAATACTTTCCCATCCTCCTTTTAATCTAACAGTGAGGTTTTTCTCTCTGTGATCTCATTTCTCTTGACCTGCGCCTTCCCTGCCTTATAAATGGTTATCCAGAATCTTCTTGCAGGCTTTGTCCATCTTCCACCCACACTTTGTGGGCAGGGGTTGTTTCACAACTGTCTCCATCCACAAGTCTTTGCAACAGGGGCAATCTAGTGATCTAATTTTCACACCCTTGCCCTCTATATTTTGGGGCATTGCATATCCTATCACCCATTGTCCCTTTTATCTATCGTCTCTCATTCTTATAGCCCTATAATTGTATTCCCGGGTTCCTCATCTCAAGGCCCTGGCTGCAAGCATTCTGGGGACAGCCTTCAGATACTCTCAGGCTTCCTTTCTCCCCAGATGCCTGCTCAATCAGTTCTTCCCTTTCTCCATTTTCTCCTGGGGAATGTTCATTTCCCTTTCACCCCCTGGCTTGTATCCTGTTTTCTAGGGTTCTTCTCTTCCCCTACCTTGATCCCTTTCTCAATCTTCCTCAGTGGCTCAGTTCTCTTCTGCCATGGACCTCAGATGCCTACTTTCTTCTCACAGGGCAAAGGGTTCCAGTCTGTCCCTAACACTGCTGGATAGGGCAACCTATCCACAACCCCAACCCATTTCCATCTGAACTTTCCCCAGACCTCCAGGGGTATCTCAGCCAATGGGGCAGAGTTTTCACTCCCCATGGAATCACTCCAGACTCAGCCTCTCCACTGGCAGGATTCAGTGTGGCAATACCACATCTTTCCTGGCCAGCAAACACCCTGATGCAGTGTCCACTATGCCAATCTCCCATCTGTTCCCCACCTTCACTGAGATGATTGGCATTTTTATCTGTTACTTCCTCAAGGTCCCAGTCCAACCACAAAATTCAGTCAGCCAGCAGCCCACATAGGGGAAATCTCTTTCTGTATGTCCCAGTTTCTCACCATTAATAGAAGGTAATATCCCAACTCCACAAAGGAGTTGTCTCCTCCCTTTTCTTCTCTGCAAGCTTTACTCCTGCCACTTCTCCAACCTTCTTTCCCTGCTCTAGTCTGTTATGTGGTCGCACTCCCTTGCAGGGGAAATCTGCTTCCTCAAATTTCTCTGCAAGTTTGACCGCCACTGCCAGTGTTGTGAGTAGATGCCTCCTATCCCATATACAGGTGTACTCAGGGTGGCTTTGCAGAAATTGATCCCTCATTATGGAGTTCATAATTTCATTAATAATCAGAAATTTATCCCTAGGAAATATCAAAGTGACATTATGGGTAAGAGCTGAGATTACTCAATTTGGGACAGCTGTTCCTGGGTCCTGATTTGAAGTCATACCAAGAGAGATGTAATAATGTACATAATATCAATATCCCTTATTTCCAATATTTACATGTCAAACATGGCTCTATCTAGACCTTTAATGACACATGATGAGTTGAACCAGGAGCAAGCTGGAACAAAAAGGTTTAATTTCAAAGATATATACAATTTTGACTGAAAAAGATGTTGATAACAGAAGAACCCCAGATGAAAAGATGGGAGAGGGATCTGGACAAAAAACTGATCTGCATGTGGCTCTCTGTATGGAAATAGGATACACATCTTCAATTTGTTTAGCTCATAAAGAACAATTGTATAAATTACTGTATATATGGCATTTCTAATCATAGAATCATAGAATATTAGAGTTGGAAGAGACCTCAGGAGGTCATCTAGTCCAATCCCCTGCTCAAAGCAGGACCAACACCAACTAAATCATCCCAGCCAAGGCTTTGTCAAGCCAGGCCTTAAAAACCTTCAAGGAAGGAGATTCCACCACCTCCCTAGCTAATCCATTCCAGTGCTTCATCACCCTCCTAGTGAAATAGTGTTTCTTAAATCCAACCTAGACCTTACTCACTGCAACTTGAGACAATTGCTTCTTGTTCTGTCATCTGCTACCACTGAGAACAGCCTAGCTCCACTCTCTTTGGAACCACCCTTCAGGTAGTTGAAGGCTGCTATCATTTGACTCCAGTTAAGATTCATCATATTTTTGCTACTAGGGAGGCACTTTGTTGGAGGGTTGTGGGGAAAGGGAAACATACATGCACATGTGGTGGCTGTGTCCAGGAATTAGATAGTTTTGGGAGGAAATTATTGAAGAGATTCATCTTATGACAAAACGCCGACTTCTTAGAGAGCCCCCTGTGTACTTTATGCTCCAGGAAATGATTAACATTTTAAAAAGAATAAAAAATTAATTTCTTTTTTATTGTTAGCAGTAAGACTTTGTATATCACATTATTGGAAAAATGTGACTTCTCCTCCTATGGAATTGGGCATGGTAAAATATGGACTGTCGTTGTAATGGAAGAGCAGTCACATCAAATATGTGCACAAGACAAGCACCAAAAAGAGGACAGGCATTTCAAAATGTGGTCACCCTTTTTAGTGTGCTCAGAGGAGAAGGTTTTCCAAGCCACCCACCCAGAATCTTTAGCAAGGCTCTTTGAATATTAATGTGATCCTGAATAAGTAATATACAATTAATATGTTAATGTTTATCTTAATAAAAAGTTTAAAAGATAAAATAAAATCTAGCATTAGCATTGGCACAGCATTTCCTTACTTCACTAAACAGCAAGAAAGCAGCAAAGAAATAACTTAATGTGCCATGATTCATTTGTAATAATTCCACATTGCCTTCTATTTATTACCTTATTTTCCTCCATCTCGGTTCCTATATCGCATCCCATCAATGTAGCATCTGAGTGCCACCAATGATATTTTTTCTTTTTTCCTAGTCAGCATATTAGATAGATAGATATCAGCTAAAATAAGAATGTATGTGTATTTCAGCTGGTATTGTGTTTCAAACACTTGGTCCAGCTCCCATGAACATTTTATACCCTGTGGTATAAATATTCCAATATTTTAATCATTCCTGTGGACCATTGCTGTTTTGGAAGTTCATGGGCATAGGTAGAGAGAGAGGGACCCATGTAGCTCGGATCAATTTCAGGCAGGGCTTTGAAAATTGGGACAGGGATCTCGAAATGGAGTGTGTATTTTATGCAGAGAGCAAAGCACTGGAATGATGTGGTCCCAGAAATCTGAGCTTGGGTGAAACAGAGAGGGCCCAAACCAGCTTCAGTCTGCATTCTGTATATTTTGCAAAGGAGGGTCCCCGAAACTTCAATTCAGTACTTGCAATGGATGAAATTTACCCCTGTGCAGAGGAACAGCACCAAAGCAAAGACAATAGAGCTGAAATGGTTCATAGATTTTGCGTTGGTTCTCTGCACTGGGAAGAACTGCATCCATAAATATTTCACATTGCATAGACACGAAATAATGGAACTGTGAAGATACATATACTGTCAGTATAAAAATACTCTTTCCCGCTGTCTTTCTGTTAGGGAAAGATGCTAATCTGGAAGTTATTAGAGGTTAAGGTTGAAGATAGTTTTCTGTCTACCATTCATTTTGAGCCTACCTGTTTGTTGTCAGCCTCTCAGAAATGGCAGGAAGTGAAGAGCATGAAGAATGAACTACTCCCAACCATGCAGATGATTTGTTAGGGTTAAGGCATATTGGTGGTAGAGTGGCTCTGCTATACCTGTTCTGTGGATAAATAGGACTGTTCTGTAAATAGAGATCTTCAAAAAAGACTGATTCTCTAGTCTTTTATGCCAGTTTTCCACTGGTGAAACTCCACTGAAGACAACAGAGTTTCACTGATGTAAAACTGGTGTCATGGAGTGGATCGTCAGGCCCTTTATCTTTTCTTTGTTATGAAATTATATTTCAAAGTATTAGGTAATTTTATACTCTTGAAATGATTGCATTGCTCATTTTTATAACCCTCTGGACTTGTTTTGCAAGTATCGTTACATAATAAAAAAAATTAGAAAGCTTAATTTCTACATTTTCCAGGAACATCTGGAATAAGTCATTAAGATTAATTATGTGAAAAATATATCACATTTCAAATATCAGACTGCCAGTGTTCCATAATATGAGTGACTTTGTGCTGCCCCACATATTGGCACCATCTTAAAACTTTAAATCTTCCCGAGGAAGACAGTTGAAAATTAATATGCAGACATGTCTTAGAATTTAAATTGACACACACAAAACCTAGAAGGAGAGAAGGATATGGTTTGACACCTAACCGTCGTGTGGAGCACCTCCAAAATGCCCAACCTATTGACAGGTAGACTGTGTATGAAAGGTCAAGGTGTTATTACTGATGTTTTTATGTCAGCCTCTAAAAGCCTGACAAGGAAAAAAGAGCCGGATCCACAGCCTGATGAAGTCCATGAGATTCTATTCATTGACTACAACAGGCTTTGGATCTAACCCAAAGGGAGTATTTCCGGCACCGCCATCATTAATATGGGCTCATGATCAGAGTTCATCTTCAGCCACAATGGGACAGATTCAGATCTGGTGTAAATGGGTACTACTCCACTGACTGTATTTTGGTGGTTGAGAAGCAAAGCATCACTTAAGATGGCAGCAACCATTGATTGGGTGTGGTGGCAGGCAGTCAAAAATCCCCACCTTAGCCAAACTGGGCCCCAACACCCATGGGAGTTCAGAGACACTGACACGTTTCCAAACGTGTATATCCATGTCTTTTAAAATTAAAAAGTCCAAAGTAAAATCCAGGCTAAGAAAATTCCCCAGCAGAGGAGTTTATATTTATGGCAACTGTTACTATGCTGTACTTTAATCCACTGAAGAGAGCTTTAGAAAGTTATCACTAAGGCTGCAAGTCTTTCACGGAGGTCACGGAAGTCACAGATTCCGTGACTTTCCAGGACCTCCGTGAATTTCACTGCTGCAGCAGCTGGTGCGGCTGACCCCAAGCCAGCTGAGCAGCTGGGGCAGCCCTGGGGCCAGCCACACCAGCCACTGCTCCAGCGGCCCCAAGCAACTGGTCTTGAGTGCTGCCCCGGAGCAGTGGTCCAAGAGCAGCAGCAGCACCCCAGGGCAGGGCCCAGGGCCACTCCTCGCCCAGAGCGGTAGCAGTGGGGTCCCAAGCCATCCCCTGCCCAGAGAAGCAGCGGTTTCAGGGCCACGGGCTACCCCCCACCCAGAGTGGTGGCAGCGGGGCCATGGGGTACCCCCCACCCAGAGAGGCAGTGGCGGGGCCCCGGTTGCCCCCCCCCCCATGCCAGGAGCAGCAGCGTCCACTGGAGCACACCTCCCCTCAGCACCTAAGATATAATTAGGGGCATTTTTAGTAAAAGTCATGGATAGGTCACTGGCCTTGACTTTTTGGTTATTGCCCGTGACCTGTCCATGACTTTTACTAAAAATACCCATGACTAAATTGTAGCCTTAGTTATCACCATGAAAAGCTAGAATATAAGTAATTGGAAAATCCACATAACATTCAGATCATAAATGTATTGGTTCAGATTTCATGAAAATTATTACTTGTACCATAAACTATAAGCCAGCAGAGAAGTGTTTTTTTCACTAGAAATCATTCCCTGAACAGTTTTACACATAAATCAGATGTAACTGGGAAGAATTATAGTTAAAAAAAACCAACCCAATCCAACAGGTCTTACATAAATGGGAATCTGCATGAGGAGCGGAGATGGATGAGCAGAGATTTATGAACCTGTATTTAAAATGACATATGAACGTATCCAAGTTTTGTATCTTTTGAATACTCACCTGGTTAACAATTGGAATTTGAAGAGCCCCTTGGCAAACATAATATTTATTCCCCTAACACCCACAAAGTGACTGCAGAAACTGCCAGAAATACTTTTTAAATTCTCCAGCTTTTATTGTCTGACAATCTTTGGTTTCATTATTGAATTGGGGCACATACACTGACAAAAGGGACACCAACAACAATGGTTCATATATTCTAATTTTGGCAAAATGCAGCATTATGCAATAGAGGCGCTGTCTGAGGCTGGCCATGGAGCGTATTATGTGCTAAGCTTGTCATGTAATATCTTTTGGATACAGCAAATCTTCCTTGACATAGTTCCACCTATAGGGCTTAATTTGTTCCTGATGATGGGGTGGGAAGTGCAGAGGGGCTCACTGAACTGTGCCCCAATGGAGATCTAGCTATCCCTTTGTGCTATTGCTTTCCACTGGGGATTGTGTTTAGAGAGGGCACCTGGTCCTCCATCAGCAGAGACTGCCCAGAGGATGAATCAGTTCACTCCCTGAAGCACCTTAGCCTTCCACAGATGCATTCTCTATTTATGGGTCTTCCAGGGCAGCCAGCATTGTGAGCACCTTGCACAAGCTGGTATACCACAGTTTATAAGTGTTCTTTCCAGCAGCACAATGACTTTCCTCTAGTCTCTTGTTATCGTCCCCTTTTCCTTCTGTTCTAAGATAGGACCGGAACATATTCATCTAGCATTTTCCTAGCTTCTCTTTCCCCAGTTCTCCTTTCGTCACCATCTGGGGCACTTCCACTTCATTTTGCTCCTTTGATTTCTCTTTTATCCTTTCATTCCTGCCGCTTCCCAGCTCCTCTGCCAGTTTATCAGCCTCAGATTCTGACTACTCCGATTCAGAGTGTGGTATAACACTGAGGATTCAAAGCCTGTACTCTTGCGGGCTGCTGCCACTGGAACTATAAGCAGCAATTCTTTAAAAGAAGAGTCGTGCATAGGAATATGGTTATTGTTTGGATACTTAAAAGAGACATTCCCCTCCCTTCTCCCCCCCCAAAAAAAGACCTTCCACAAATCACTTTGCAACTCAGCAACAAACTCTTCCTTTAATCTGATTTGCCAAACAACCATAATTGCCCTGTGATGTCCCACAGCCCTTCTGATCTGTCCCATATGTGGAGCCAAAGGCAATTAAAACCTTTGTCTGTATTTGTGATCTCTATCCTTTAGGGACCGCTCTGCTAGACACAGAGCAACCGCTAACAGCAGCCATGCATTCCTCCTCCCAGACAGTCACTGCTCTGTCTGCTACCTCCCTACTCACCACTCGGCCTGCTCTTCACTGCACCACAGCCAGGGAGTAGCAAAGGAGGTGGTGGGTGCAGGTTGACACTGAGAGCAGCAAGGCAGAAGAAGCAACCACCATCTTCTAACATTGGTACCATCAGCTCCTACCCCTGCACAGGCTAAATCTCCAAGGACAAAAAGGGGGAAGTGGGGAACACCAGAGAGCAAGATGGTGGGGCAGAAAATCTCCTGGGGTTCTTCCCACCGTTCTTCCTTCTTAGAAAACTAACTAGTCATGGGGTGAGAGGTAAAGCTCTGACATGGATTAGAAGCTGGCTAAGAGCCAGAGAACAAGGAGTGGGAACAAATGATAAACTTCCAGGTTGGCAAAGGGATAGCAGTAAGGTGCCCCAAAGTTCTGTACTAGCACTTGTCTCTAACACACGTATTAATGATCTGGAAAATTGGGTGCACCATGCAAGATGCATGCTTAGAAGGTGCTTAGAAGGTGCTCAGAAATTATGGTGACGGGTATGGAATAAGAACAGTGAGGTGGCAAAAATGGGAGGTGGCACAAAGTTATTTAGAGTCATCAAGAGAAAGACTGAGGCAGAGGCAACTCCTGGAGGCAATACAGAGCCAGAATGCTCTGCTGCAACCTAGGCTGCTATTAGGGCAGCAGGCAATGCAGTGCTGTGATAAATTAAGGGGGAGGGGGTAGCTCCCTTTTATGGACACCCAGCCAGCCAGTAGCTATAAAATCCCTCTTAATAGCTGTTTTCTAATTGCTCTACCTGTAAAGGGTTAAAAAGTCTCACTGCGATGCATAGGTAAAAGGAAGTGAGTGGGCACCAGGCCAAAAGAGCCAATGGGAAGGCTAGAACTTTTTAAACTTGAACAAAGGCTCCCCTTTTGTCTGCCTGTTGTTCTCCTGGGAAGCGGCAGACAGGGCAACAGCTATGCTGTAAGAAGCTTGGGCCAGGTACAAAAAATCCTTGGTATCAAACCTAGAAACTACTCATTTAAAACCCCAGATATGTAAGTAGATGAGGAAATGTCTAGGAAAATGTGATTAGGTTTATCTCTTTTTATTTCTTTATGGCTTGGGAATTCCTCTGTGCTAACCCCGGGTGCTTTGTTTTCCTGGTAACCTTTAAGCTGGACCTCAAGAAAGCTATTCTTGGTGCTTAATTCTTGTAGTGGCTCTTTTAAAATCTAGCAATGTATTTGCTAGTTCACAGATGTATTTTCTTTCTCTTCTTTTATTAATTAAATGTACCTTTTTTTAAGAACAGAACTGGATTTTTTGTGTCCTAAGAGGTTTGTGCACATGTTGTTCAATTAGCTGGTGGCAACAGCTGAGTTCCTTTTTTTCTTTCTCAGCTCTTCCCTGGGGGTGTGAAGGGGCTTGAGGGTACCCCATTGGAAGGAATTCCCAAGTGCGCCTTCCTGGGCTCTCAATGGGGTTCTGCACTTGAGTGGTGGCAGCATCTACCCATCCAAGGTCAGAGAGAAGCTGTAACCTTGGGAGTTTAATACAAGCCTGGAGTGGCCAATATTAATTTTTAGAATCCTTGCGGGCCTCCACCTTCTGCACTCGAAGTGCCAGGGTGGGGAAATGGCCTTGACAGGTGCTGTAAACCAGGACACAGTCACGTTCTGCGAGCCCTGGAAAATACATGGTAGTGGGAACACCAGCAACTCCTCCCTGCAGTACCCTTACAGCAGTACTCCCAGTGGCCATTCCTGTGTCACAGACCCAAGGTCAGGGCAGCAAGAACAGCTGCACTTGAGAGCCCAGCTCTTTTGAGCAGGGCCGGCTCCAGACCCCAGCACACCAAGCGCGCGCGTGGGGCAGCATTTTAACTGGAGGGCGGCAGGCGGGTCCGGCGGACCTTCCGCAGTCATGCCTGCGGGAGGTCCAACGGAGCCGTGGGACGACTGGACCTCCCGCAGGCATGACTGCAGCGGGTGCGCTGGTCCCGCGGCTCGTGTGGACCTCCCGCAGGCATGCCTGCGGAAGCCCCACCGTAGGCGCGGGACCGGCGCCCGGCAGCGCGAGTGGCGTGGCGCACCGCCCTGCTTGGGGCAGCGGAATTCGTAGAGCCGCCCCTGCTTTTGAGCTATCTAATGCCTCTAATTACTTTGAGCCTCACCACTCAACACCAGAAAGCACAAGCACAAAAGAAAGTGGAGGCAAGGCAGATACTCACCTGTGACTTGAATCCCACTTCCCCTTGTTGCATTCAGCGCTCCGCTGCACTGTGCCACTTTGAATGTTTATTGCTGTTTGCTATATAATACATTGTTTAATAATACAAACTTAAGCATTCATTTATAAAGCATCTTCAATGCATTTTACACAGAAAACACATCGATTTTAAATAATTCATAAGGTTCTCCAAAAGTATCTAGGCACATGAACAAGGTAAAATAAGGATTATCACAATGTTCCACTTCCACCACCCATAAACAAGACTGCACTGCTCACAATCCATCCCACCCAAGGTGTTCCCTTGGCTCTGTCCCATGGGGGTTCCCCCCTGCTGGCCCATCCTTCCTTCTCAGGCACCTGGAACTCCAGGTTCGGGCCTCTGCCCCATCCATTGCCAGGTAGTCCTCCATTAGTCCAACTGCTTCCTCCAGTGGTGCCGGTCAGTGCCGCTGCACAGATTCCTTTCCCCTACCCAGGAAGATCTGGCTGAACTGTTCAAGGACCTCAGCCTCTGCTACTTGAGCCCACAATTGTTTCTCTGGCTCCAACCAATGCCAGGCACTATCCTGTAGGCGTTGCGCTACCACCCGTGACTGGGTCCCTGTGGGGGTATTTCTCATGGTGAAAGTGGCGGCAGAATGTCGGGGTTGATCCCTGTCTGATCCAGAATGGCAGCCTTTGCTTTCCCATATTCCAGGGCATCCTGAAGGTCCAATCCCTGATAGGCTGCCTGTGCTGGGCCAGTCAGGTAAGGAGCTAAAAGTGTGGCCCAATGCAGTGATGGCCATCTGGTAGCAGTGGCTACCCATTCAAACATTACCAAGAACACCTCTGGATCCTTACTGAGTCCCATTTTTGACAGCCACAGTGGGAGCCCTATGGGAAGAGCCTTGGAGTCTGGCCCGGATGGGCCAGGGCTTGGCGTCCTTGGTGGATGCATCAGCGTGGCTAGCTGTTGAATCAAACACTCCTGTTGGATTTGGTGTTGTGCCACCAATTCCCTCATCAGCTATTGCTGCTGACTTGCAATTTGCTGCAACAGCTGTTCTTGCTGTTGGGTGGCCTGTTGCTGCTGGCTTTCCAACAGCAATTTCAGTATCTTCTCAGTCTCTATTCTGGGTGAAGCAATGAATAGGTGAGCAAAGAAGGGTTACTTTTAATGCTCTCCTTCCTGTGGAGCCTTTCCGTGGGGCCCGGTTGCTGACCACATTCTCCACCACATGTCGCCAAGTATGCACACCCCGTCCTATTTCAGGGTGAGGTGGGATAGTGATATCACTGTGACTATCATCTATCAGATGATCCTTAGGCTGAAGGAAGCACAGCTCAGTGGTCAGGGTTAAGATGGCTTCACTTAGGCCTGGTCTACACTGGGGGGGGGGGGTTCGAACTAAGGTACTCAAGTTCAGCTACGCGAATAGCATAGCTGAACTCAAAGTACCTTAGTTCGAAGTACTTACCCGTCCTCACGGCGCGGGATCGAAGTCCGTGGCTCCCCCGTCGACTCCGCCACCGCCGTTCGCGGTGGTGGAGTTCCGGAGTCAACGGCTGCACGTTCGGAGTTCAATATATCGCGTCTAGATGAGACGCAATATATCGAACTCCGAGAAGTTGATCGCTACCCACCAATCCGGGCGGGTAGTATGGATGTACCCTTAGGCAAAGAGCCATGCGGCCTAATTTCTGGAGTCTATATGGCTGCCCCTGAGTTCAGGGCTGTGTGGCCTAGTGGCCAGAGTCAGTACAGCTTCCCGTGAATTCAGGGCTGTGCAGCCTAGTGACTAGAGTCAATACAGCAGCCCTTGAGTTTGGAGCTTTGCAGCCTAGTGGCCGGAATCAGGAACGTGGGCCACCATCTAGGGTTGGGTGGCGGCTGGGATAGGGGGACCCGGGCCCTCCCTCTCCACCAGGTCCCAGCCTAGGGCTCTGTCAACAGTGAGTGGTCACCACCCAGTCAGCAGGGATCCTCCTGCAACATGCTGACTCTTTTCAGGTGGGAGATACCACTCACCCCACTTCCTACCGTGAGTCCTCAAGCTGGGGTCCACTGATCGTCAGTGTCTCTGAGCTCCCCTGCCACAGGTAGCTTGCTGGGACTCTGATTCCTGTCCTCTGGCTGTAGGCAACTGGTTTCCTCTCTGGGCCTCAGGGTCTCTGGTTCCTGCAGTCAGGGGCTGAAGAAGCTCCTGGGCTGGAGCCTCCACCGAGCATCCTTCCTCCCCAGTGGTCAGCCTAGAATGAGCTGGGCTGTTGCCTTTTATACTGAGGCAGCAGTTGGAACAATCTCCACACCATTAATGTCTCTAGAGATCCTGGGAACAAACAGTCCTTTCTCCATTAAGGTAAATAGAGTTGAGTTCTGGACCATCATGGACCCTTCCAGCATTTATGTCTCTAAGCCTACCACGGTGGCCAACCAGTCCTTGGAATACCATGGAGAAATACCCCTTTCTGATTACAGAATCATAGGACTGGAAGGGGCCTTGAGAGGTTGTCTACCCCAGTCCCCTGCACTCAAGGCAGGACTAAGCATTATCTAGACCATCCCTGGTGGGGGAGGAAGGGCAAATAATAGACACATGGATCCCATCAATTGCACCAGTACTGTCTGGGAACCCCATGTGTGCAAAGCCAATGCCATCCATAATCTCCTGAGCATTATCATGCTTTACAACCTGGTACAACACCACCTTTTTCATGGCATCACATACCTGCATGACAATAGCCCCAGTTAATCTCTCCAAGCCAAACTGGAGTGGTAGCATTCAGGGGTGGCCTCCTTCCAGATGGCAATGGCAACCTCCCTGCTAGTTCAGCACATATCACAAAAAAGGTTACCTTTACCATTCTGAAATTCTCTCACCACTGATGGTCATCCCAAGTCTGCAGAATGATCTTTTCCCACCAATCCACACTGATTTCTGGAGCCTAGAAACAGCACTGCATGGCATGAAGCTGCTCCAAGAGCTGCTCCTCTTGTATCAGTTGCTTAGAGTCCTCCTTTTCTTCCTCATCCCCATCTTTCTTCCTCTATTGCCGCTGAGTCTGCTGGTAGAGCTGCTGCTGCCACATCACCTGGTTGGTGGTTCAGCAGGCAAAATCTAAACCCGAATTCATCCAGCACTGAATGCTGAAATTCTGCCATGCAACCTTTGTTGCCACGGTTGCCAGCACAGCAGCACAGCCATTGTTGGATCCAAGCTGGCAATAGCAATGCAAAAATGTTGCTAGCTCACCCAGAAAGGAAATGGCTTTGAGACAATGGAAACATGGGATTTTAAAAAAATTGAATTTGCCTGGCTTCTGTTATGCAACCCACAATTCAGAGACAAAAAAAATCCCAGAATGCACGCTGCTGAGCAGTGAAGCGAAGAACCATTGGATTCTCTCCGAGAACACCCCATCATAGGCACCAAGCTATTGCTATCAGTTAACAAGGAAGCAAATCGAAAGAAGGCACAGCATCCTGCTATTCCTGGGGCTTATATACTGCGAGTTAAATAATGCATGTCAAATCAATCTAGGTTATAAACCCCCTGCATCAACAAGCCCAAAGACTGTGGAGTACTTAAGAGGGAACTAATGAAGCTGTGTAACAGGGCAACATGATGGCAGAAGAAATTCAATGGTAATAAATGCAATGTACTGCATATTTGAAGGCATAATGTGAGGAACTCCTACACAATTGCTAGGTTCTAAAGTAACTGTCACCACTGAGGGAAAAGCCTTGAGCTTTCACTGTGGAGAGCTCTGGTCAATGAGCAGCAGCAGTCAAAGAAGCAAACAAAATGTTATGCTGCCTAAGGAGTGGAACAAAAAAAATACTGAAAACTTTCTAATTTCATTATATAATTCAGTGCTATACTTTGATCTGGAATACTGGATTCTGTTCTAGTCACCCTACCTTCCATCTCAAACTCTAGGAAGTTCCTTTGACTCAGAGAGCCACACAATCGCTTTTATATTCCTGGGTTGGAGCTAATGAAATCCAACTGAGCTGGCTGCCAGGAGGAGTCAGACATCTCAACACAGGGTCCTAGAGTCTGACATATTCTCACACACTTCTTAATTCTACTGGGTTGAAACATCTCAAAACAAATTCCCAGAATATCCAGTACTTAACATCTTCAAACCTATACAAAATGTTGCTACAAATATTCAGCCAAATATTGTTTCAAAATGTTCAATAAAATATTGTTTTATATTAAGTTAAATTTGTGATTCTCTTTAATCATTTTATATAATCTTGCCCTGAAAAATACATGATCTAATTTAACAACATTACCAGCACTTTTCAGTGTTGAAATAATGATTATAATGATAGCATTTATATTTGACAAGTTAAGTTTCTAAGTCAGGAACTCTCTACTGCTATTTCAAGAGGGAACACAAAGACCATGTCTAACAAATATTATAATAAAGTGAATTTTACTGCAAGATTAGGCTATCATGATAGTTGGCTTTGAGGCTGATTCTGCAGTCCACAGGCTTTTGCCAGAGTAAAAATTTTAGGGATTAGACCCCGTCCAACTTGTCTAATTTACCCTAAATCTAATGCCAGAATTTGGGAGTTTGGTTGCTGATATTCTTTTCATGCAACAGCTAGTGTAGGAGAGGGAAATTTTAGCATTTCCAGTTAAATATCCCTTCCCCTTCTCCTCCATCATGTTATCTGTATTCTATTTAGTAATATAACTGCTATATATGTATTGATGCTCTTTGGTTTTGTAATGAAGACCTTGCATAAAAAAGAGCAATGTGCCAGATTACTTCCTCCTATGGAAAAGCCCATGAAAGGTGGCTAAGGGAGAGGAAAACTGACAGGGTGTGTTCCCTCTCTACACAGTGAGCCATAGGTCCAGCTCCAAAATTAATGCAATGGAATGCATAGGAGCTGCAGGAGGCCAGCATCATCTGCATGAAGTCCCTGTGTCACTGCACTGGCTCTGGACCCTTGGCATCCCATCCCCTCATTCCCTGGCAGCATGACTCCACTGGAATAATGCTACCTACATCTCCCCAGACCATGGCTTCCCCTCTTCACCACCATGGAGCAGCCCCACTGGAAAGGTAATAGAGCCCTAAGCTATTTTATTTTCCATAGTGATCTCCACAAAGGACAATCTGTGTCCTGCCCTCAAGATGGCCTGCTCCTGGCTGGCCTGTCCAGTGCCATCACTTCCCCCATATAGATCCCCAGGCCGCTGGATAGCCCACTGTGGGGTCCAGAGAAAGAGGAGCCAGTGGGACGGTGGCAGCTGATTCCCTTTCCTAATGGGGATGGCAGACACTGCATATACAGGATAATGGACCATGAGGCATGATAGAACCCCATGTCCTCATTCTAATTAGATGTCAGATTAGAGTCTGACAGCACAACTATTCATGAACAAAATAAAGAAAATTGGACACAGCATCATCATGACAGATTTGGAGGAGATACCATTATACAGCAAGTGTATTTTTCATATATATTTTCTTATAGGCCAAATTCTGTTTGTCTTTCTCTCTGTGAACAGGGTGAGTGGAATTTGACTCCATACTTTTACATGTGCATTGATCCTTCAATGAGGAAAAGGCCCCCTCCTGGCAGTAATGAGAGGCTGAGAAGGCCCTCTCTTTGTAGTAGCAAGAGCTGTATTTTATTGCACTCAACTTACAGATTTGGGAAGTTTTTTCGTGCCTGAAGCGGCAAAATCCCATCCACTTCAGTCACCTCAGGACTGGGCTTGCAGAAAGCCTGACATTAAAAGCTTCCATGGTATATTGGATACATACAGTATGTCAAGTGCAGAAATTAGGAGCAATTTTACTGACTCTCATTTTTACAGTTGTCTCCTTGTGTAAGTGGATGAGCAGAAAGTCACACAATGAGGTAAAAATCTTTGCTGTTCCATCACCATAGTAAAGTTACGTTCTGTTAGCTGGATCTGACAGTACTGAGGGGAAAGTCTCATTAAATTAATTTCAGAACATAAAGGAGTGGACAGTCACAAGGTGAAATCTGTTGGCCAGATCAAAAAAAGAATCAGGTATGAATGGAATTTCATCCCCACCCTTCCTACTCTACATTTGTGGACTCAAAATTAAGGCAAAGTGAAAGGAAATATTACCATGAGTCCACCCCTCCCTACTGGAGGTAAAGGGCGCTTATTATATACAATTAATTTTCCATTTGGCCCCACAAAGCACCACATGACTGTTCAGGGACCAATGCTCAGCTAGGTTTCAACACTGAACAATCCTTTTACATACAAAGAGAATCTTAAATATTAATTGTAAAATGTGAATACAACACAGTGTTTAGAAATGAATACATAGGCTGGGATTTTAAATTTACCATTGATATTCAATGGCAGTTGGAACCTTAAGGGTCAAATTTTTGAAGGTATCTGAAAGCCATGGGAGTTAGGCAACTAGGCCCCTTTTGAAAATCCATTAGGTGCCTATTTGCAGCTTCAGGTGCCTGAACACCCTAAAAAATCTGGCCCTAAGTCAAGGGACTTTGAAAATTCCAGCCTTAATTAATTATGTAACGATGGGCCTAGATCTTGTCAGGTGCCTAGCACCTTCAGCACCGCTTGATTGTAGTGTGAGTGCATAGAACTTAGCACTTCACAGTATCAGACCTAATATCACCTTCATCTGCCATCAAGATACAATGTTCTAGGCTTTCATTTGACCCCGGCATGCCCCATATATATCCCTCCTGCAGATCTTTTCCACTGACAGGTCAAGATCACTTCACAGCAGCCCAAAGGAACTCTCGCTCTAGATTTTGTGCCTTTGTATGGACGGCTACGTTTATTAACTAATTGCTTATAACTCTGGAGAAACTACCTTGTCATTCTTTTTCCACGGTCCTTTCTCCAACTGTCAATTCTCCTGTTAATTTTATTATTTCATCACTGCAAACTCAGCTGCACAGTTATCTTTGCAGTAGAGAATACATTTTATGTTGTGAACAGTGTGAGATTAAACCTAAACTGTCTCAGCCTCCAATGTAAAAATAAACACACATTTAACACGTGTATTTTCAGACCTATCTGCTTTAAAATGTATCACTCTTTGTGGACCTGTGTCTTATTTCATTGTATTAGTAAGTATTTTAAAGTAATCTAGACTTACAAATAAAACATGGTATGATATTTTCCTTGAAGCTGGGATAAGTAATTAAGGGAGACACTGATTTTTTGAAAAATTGAGGCATTCATATCCTAGAGAATTACAGTCTGCTCATACTACTGATAAAATTAAAAGTAAAAAACATAAGGATTGCTCTGAAGTGTAACTCTAATATTTACCTGTGATGATGTAATTTTTCTGTTCTTTGCGTGAACATTAGAGTCGAAATTACCCATAGTATAACGAGGTAAAATTTATATAATTTGGCAGTTATTTTTAGGCTGTCAGGAAAAATACTAAAATTCAGAGCACATGATGAAAAATAGTAAATATTACTAATACTGGACCACTCTAAACAAACAAATAAATAAATAAGCCTCTCAAAGTCTTAAAACACTGAACTGCAGTTTCAAGAAAACTTATTTATTTGCACAAAATATTTTTAAATAATATAATTTTGCTCAATCTGGAAAAAAAACACCTAGCAAATGAGTTATGATTTACACTCTGCAAGAGCACCATAAACAAGTCATTGGGGAGGCTCCATGGAAAAATCATCTACATGTCATTACAGCGCAAGTTACGTGGAAACTAAATATCAAAATAGGTTTCCTAATAGGTAGCAAGAGATTCTGGGGCACAAACCTGCAAAGCCTTACTCACATGGACCTACTCACACAAGTCAAGACTACTTACATGAAGAAGGGGTGCAGGATCAGACCCTTATCTATAAAAATGGAGGAAAGAATGTCAACCACTGGCAGAATCTGAACAATTAAACAACAGATGCCAATTCATAAAACTGATTCCTACATAAAAAACTTTGTCAAATTTCTGAAAACTTGAATGCATGTTAGAAAAATGAACCCCTTGGCAGATTTACCATGGAGACAAGAAGCCTGTAGGCAGATCTGCCATGTCCATAACTCATACTGTCACTGACACATGGCTATATTATTAGGGAAGGAATCATACTATTTTCAGGAGATAACTGTGCTGTATTATTCCCTCCAATCTACTAGACATAAACATCAAAGTATTTTTTTGCCAGACAATCCCAGGATGTCTGAGCAACCTTTGTTCAACTTTAACAAGCCATTTATCACTGTTGTTTAATCATTGTGCCATGATAGAGAGCTTTCCAGCCAGTCCTTATAAGGTAGCCCCCAGTGAAGAAGTAGCTGGTAAATGATTTCCAGTATTCATGATTTCTAGTATTTCCTTATTTGAAGGGCTGTGTGATTTAGAGAGCGCAAAAGAAGAAAGCCAACATATATCACAAGATGGCACTTCCTGAAAAGTGAGAGAAGACAGATAACTTTTTTCTTGTGGTCAGGCACTGAGCCAAATTCTCTGCTGGTATAAATCAGCATAGCTTCAGTGAAGTCCATGAAGCCATGCCAATTTATGCCACCTAAGATTCTAGTCCATCTCTACACTCCAGAACCAAGATGATATCCTTGGGTATAATCTGAATTCCTTAAGATACATGTAACTAAAAAGTTCATAAAAAAGCAAAAAGACTGAAAAATGAGACCCTGGGCTAGGTTCACAGAGGAATTTAGGTGCCTAACTACTACTTAAGTTGCCTAAATGCCAGATTTAGGCACCACTGGTATTCACAAAATCCCTATGTGAGAAGGTGTATAGACCCCCCCATTCAAATGAGGAAGGTGACAGAGATGCTCTGGGTGCAGGGTTAGCCCATCCTCTCCAGACCAGTCAAGCATGTATGGTAGGGAGGATGACTTTAAAAGGGAGGAAACTGCAGTCAACTGGAGGGACTCCTGGAGACTCAGAGGTAACTCCCAGCCAGGAGATCTTCTCCCTGACCTTATGGAGAGTGCAGTGAACTCTCAGGGTAAGCCAGAGAGACTTAAGAAAGCCTGCAAAGGGCAGGGCTCCTTGAAAGTAAAAGTAAGAAAGTAAGAAGCTGGGGCCTGCACTGAAGACACCCAGCATAAATAACCAAATCTGGTCAGATTCTCCAACCATCTGGGCAAAAAACATCAAGGGACCCTTTTACAAGTGGTAGAGAACACAGGTATTCAGTCAGCCCTGCTGTGAAAGAGAAAAGATCCCCACAAGAGAGGTTCTGGAGTTAAAAAAGACCCTTAAGAGAAATGGATCTGGAGTGGCTGTTAAAATGGGTCACTGAAAATCAGCAGCAGCAGGCCACCCAGCAACAACAACAGCAACAGCTGATAAGGGAATTAGCCAGTGCCAACAGAAGCAGCAACAGAATAAATGCTGACTGTGCTCCAGCCTCAAGGGGTGACCGGGGGGAAGGGGAGAGCGAACACTAACCCTGCTTCCCCCGTATGACACCCATCCTGGTGAAGCTGGCCAAGATGGGCCCAGATAACAATCTTGAGACACCCTCACTACTTTTGAGTGGGTCGCATCCACCACAGGATGGGCCCCAGAACACTGGGCCGTGCTAGGTGTCCCATTTATTAAGACCGGTTCAAACCGCCTACTGGGAACTCGACTCAGCATTGGCCCGAGACTAAGTGAAGGTAAAAGAGGTGATCCTCAATTGCATAAGAACATAAGAATGACCATACTGGTCAGACCAAAGGTCCATCTATCCCAGTATCCTGTCTTCTAACAGTGGCCAATGCCACGTGTTTCAAAGAGAATTAACAGAACAGATAATCATCAAGTGATCCATCCCCTTTTGCCCATTCCCAGTTTCTGGCAAACAGAGGTTAGGGACACTTTAGAGCATGGTTTTGCATGCTCTATTTAGACATTACCAAAGAGACCCACCTGTGACAGTCCTGGGAGGAGGCATAACACCCGGGGGAGACACCTGTGGATGGTGGCCCAGAAGTTAAAAGATCACTGCTGGTGGTGGTTGAATCCAGAGCCATGGTTGGGGGTATAGGGGGCAGAGCTCATACTCATAGAACAATTTGTCCAGATTTTACTAGCAGGAGGATGGGCATTGGCCTGAGACCCTGAAGAATGCTGTGAATATTCTAGAAAACTACCTAGCTGCCTACCACCCCCTGTTACTCCCAGAATGTATAGAGTCTGTTTAATTGTTCAGATTCTGCCAGTGGTTGACATGTCTTTTTGAATCACAGTCTTAGGCAGCTACCTTTCTCCATTCATTGTATAGGGAGTTTAGGTGCCAAACCCAGGATCTGTGAATCCCAATGATTTTCTAGGAGCCTAAAAATTGGGCATGGTGACTCTGAGCATCACAATGCCCGTGTCCCTTTCTGAATCTATCCCCCTGAAAGAAAATCAGAAGCTTGAAACCACAAGTCCTTTCTGGTTTTTGCTAAGATCTGATCGGTGACTACATATTTTACTCGTAGGAATTATGGACGCACTGTCAGATGATGTATCAGATTGTTGCCCCTTTTGGACCAGCATGAGTAATCAAAGTTTGGGACCCTGAGGGTGTTTCAGTTTAGGAAAGCTAGATCCCCACACTAGATCCCAGCGACAAAATAAAACCACCCCCAACAAGGGGAGGTAGCTTCGTCGCCAGGAAAGCATTGCCCACTGACAAAGTGTTGTTCACAGTGGCACTTTTTGCCGTTAAAACTTTTATCATTTGGATGTGGGGGTCCACACCCCTGAGCAACAAAAGTTTTAATAACGGAAGTGCAGTGTGAACATGGCCTAATACCTGTGCATGCAAGTGATGGATTCTAATGCCTGCACACACAGGTGTTTGTGCATGAAGAGTTGGCCATGTGCAGTTTTTGAAAATGTGACCCATTTTCTTAGACGCATTAGCATATAGTGTAAGATTCTGATTGTATTTTGATTTAGATGCACAAATGGATTTGAAAGCACAACTCTAGGCCCCTTTGACAATATTTGGAAATGTAGTCGTAAAAATTTACAACTCCCTCAACCACTCCCCTGTGCAACTGTGGCCAGGCCAAAAAATAACCATTGAGCGCCCACCCCCCAAGCCCTCCCATTCAGTGTGATACTGGATTACTATTAACATTTTTCACATGACAAATACTTCCCTGCAGAATAAAGATTTATATTGTGGTTTCCTGAGAATAATCTCTGGGGGGGAAGTAGAGGGAGAATATTTCCTCTCTGACAACCCCCCTCCCCCAAACACACTCACACATATTCAGAAAAGAAAAATTAGGGAGGATGTGATTACTTTCCCTAGAGAAAGGCTACTCCCCTCCCCAGCCAATGAGATATTACAGGTCACATCAAGTAAGGTCAAGTGAGTGCTTCTAAGGGCCAGTATCCTTGATTTATTCTTTCAGCTGTTAGTTGTCATGTAGCACTGTGGCCCGTATGAATAGTGAAGCAGTGCAAAGTGTTGGTTTAAATAAGGGGGGGTATCTTGTTCAGTTGAAAGACACTGTGTGTCCTGCTGGGTGATTATGGATGTTGGGGGGGCTTGAACAATTTATTAGCACAGATCATTTATGTACTATGCTGTTTTCTCTTTTAGGATTCTGTCTCTGTGATGAGAAACCCCCTTAGGTTCACTTTCACCTTGTGATCCCTCAAAGGACAAGGAAAGACAAAGGAAAGGAACATGGGAGAGTGATTTGATAAAATGAGGTGCTATATATCCCTCTGTTATCGAGTTTGCCTCACATTTCCTCCTAACTAGCTCCTCCTCTTTGTTCACCTTTCTGAACAATCAAGTTTAATATGTTGGGATTTTTATATAGTTTGATTTTGCTAAATAAAAAATTGCTAAAAATGTTTGAAAATATTGGTTTATTGCTGTAAGTGTGTTGCACATAAGAGAATAACTGCTAGGAAATCAATGCCTCTTAAGTAAGCAGAATATAGTTATTTCCCATAGAAATACCCACAAACGTTCAGTGTTAACCCCCTTCCATTGTCAGCATCAAAGTGCTGACTTTCAAAGTGTTGTGCTTTGCAACTAACTGGACAAACACCTGATCTAAACGTAGAGCCCCCACCCTCATGTCCTGGGCATTAATCCAGAAGTTAAAGACAAATGGTGGTCAAAAAGGGTAAAGTATGTTAGGAAATATAAGGAAAGGGATAGAAAATAAGACAGAAAAGATAATGTCACTATATAAATTCATGGTGTACCCACACACTGAATACTGTGTGCAGTTCTGGTCACTCCACCTCAGAAAGAATATAGTGGAAGTGAAAAATGTTCAGAGAAGGGTAACAAAGATGATCCAGGGGATGGAATGGTTTACATGTGAGGAGAGATTAAAAAGATTAGGGCTATTCAGCTTAGAAAAGAGACAACTAAAGGGGGACATTATAGAAGTCTACAAAATCATGAACGGATTGGAAATGGGTGACCAGACAGCAAATGTGAAAAATCGGGACAGGGTGGGGGGTAATAGAAATCTATATAAGAAAAAGACCCAAAAATCAGGATTGTCCCTAAAAAATTGGGACATCTGGTCACCCTAATTGGAAAAAGTGAATGGGGATGCATTATTTACCTTTTCACACAGTGCAAAACCCAGGTCACCCAATGAAATTAATAAGTAGCAGGATTAATACAAACAAGAGAAAGTACTTTTTCACACAATGCACAACTAACATGTAGAACTCACTGCCATGAGATGTTGTGATGGCCAAAAATATAACTGGGTTCAAAAAAGAACTGAATAAGTTCATGTAGGATAGGTCCATCAATGGCTTTCAGCCATGCCTACCAGAAGTCAGGAATGGAAGATGGGTGGATCTCTCCATAATTTCCTTGTTCTGGACGCTCCCCCTGAAGCTCTGGTACAGGCCACTCTTGGAGATCGAATAATGGGCAAGATTGACCATAGTCCAACCCAGAATGGAGCTATTATGTTCCTATGTATAATCTGTAACAGCACAAATCACAAATTTCTGATTTTATGAGCAATTTTGATGAACTCTCTAAAATCCAATTTTTTAATTAAATGAAGCTTCTAGCCCATTCTATTTGCTATTTACAAAGACAATAATATACTATTTTCATGCTGGGGATGCAAACAAAATAAAACAATTTCACCAAGACAGATGTGAATTTCCCTCATTCCTCTTAATGGCGCTTTATATTCAGACATGTAATTACAGCCACAGAAATGTCAACAATGTTACCAGTGCTGCTGCCTATTGAAGTGTAAGGTACTGTAGATCCAAAAAAATGCATTCATACAATGCAACTAGATATGCCCAGCATGTCCTGACATCCCATGCATTTGAATGGCTGCTTCATATGACACTGCTACCTGAATACACAGAAATTCCAACAGTAGCAAAGACAGACATACTACAATCTGAGACAGCTGGGTCCAGTTTTGACACCAGGGACAAGTTCATCACCTTACCCAAGGTCACAACGCAATGCAGTGGAATCAAAACTCAATTTTTTCACTCTGCCACCCCTACTAGATGACTGAGGTGTATTACTTATTTTATGCAACTAGGCCACATCAAATTCCACTTACAGATGGTGGAATCCGTCTTTTTTGCAGAAAAGGCAAAACATATTTGCAGATTTGTCTTTATCCAAGCACAAGATGGAATCAGCCCTGCAACTTTTTTTTTCTTTAATTGTATTGAATAATGAAAACAGTGGGGGTTATTTTTGTTAAGCCTTTTATTAGGAATTAAACATATTTGTTTGTGCTGGCCTTTTTCACAAGTACACACTTCTGTGGGCAGAATACAAAGTGAAACAATTGCTGAAAGAGGTTTGACAAACAGCAGAAAATGCTGAGATCTCTTTAGAACTGCACCTTGGAGAGCCTCAGATTTTAAAGGCCTGATTTTCACCAGCTCAGTCAGAAGGCAAGGGACACATGAAAAAATGTGGGTGAAATTATATGCCTCATTTTTACAATAGTTGTTATAATTACATGCAAATATTGGGTAGTTGTACATGCAAATCCCCAATTTGCATGCATAGTCAGGGAAATATTGTATGCATATTAGGCATTTGGTTGCACATGTATTTTTATGCATGAGCTTGTAAACATCAGACTCTCAGGGTATATCTACACTGGAATCGGAGGTGTGATTGCAACTCATAGGCCTAGCTTAAATCTAGCTAGCATAGCTCAAAATAGGAGGGACAGTGCTACAGCATGGACCCCAGTGCAGGCTTGGAACTTAAAGGCATATCCAGGATCCAGGATTGTACAGTCTGCACTGAAATCCATGCCAATGCCTCTTCACTACTACCTTTAGCCATGCTAACTAGATTAAAGCTAGTACAGGTATGCTGGCCTGAGCTGCAGTCACATCTCCAATTGCAGTGTAGACATACCCGAACAAAGAGAGCGGTTTAGTACTCTAAAAATAGCTGTGTAGATAACACTTTGAAGTTGTGGCTCAGGCTGCAGATTGGGGTGGGGGGGGCTTCAAAGCCCAAACTCCAGCCCAAGCCAGAACTTCAAAGTGCTATCTACACAGCTATTTTTAGAGCACTAGTGCAAGCCCCGCTACCCTAAGTCTGTTGAGCGGGGCTGGGAGGCTTGCTGCCACTGGCTGTGTAGACCTACCCCCATTGATGTCAATGGTGTCAGGATTTCACCCTGTAGGAATATTAAAAAGGAGCCTTTAAATGAGAGTGGACTAGAATAAACCAGCCTCAGATCCTAGCTTTGATATACTGCACCTTTTTCTGGACAAATTTCCAGAAAGTCATCACCAACTGTACAGAACTTATTGCTGAGCTGGGGCCTGATCCAAAGCTCAGCGGAGTCAGTGGGAGACTTTCCACTCACTTTAGTGGGCTTTGGGTCAGACTCTTATCTGGATTATCTTACTGAGGATCAGGCTCAGATCCTCAAAGGTATTTAGGTGCCTAAGTCCCATTAGTGCTTATTTCAAGTGTGGTGTGAAATGCAAGATTGGGCCCTTCTGCTCTAACAAACAAAAATAGCACATGCCTATTCTAGGGAATCTGAAGAAAAAGAAGAGAGAGTCAAAATAACAGAAAATGCCACTGACAAATTAATGTGTCTTCTTGCTTAGTCACTTGCTTGATGTCACTGAAACAAGAGAATCAAAATGTTGTTAGAGAAGCCATGGGGAAATAGGTGGTTGTACTGTACCAGGGGGGCTGAGCAAACATTTCCTACGGTTTCTATTCATCCCAGCTCATAGTGCCTAAATTTCACTTGGAGCTTCAGGTTCAGATAAACCCTATATTCAGAATGAACTTTCTCATTTCTTTTTGCATCCAGGTCATACAGAATGGCAAGTTACACCTTTTTTGGATGCCAAACCGTATGTAACCCCATGTCCACTTGAAACTGGGCCCAGGTTTGGTCAAAAGAGACCTGAACCTTTCAAACAAAACTACATCAAGCCTTGGTGTTGTCAGGCTTCTTTTGCATAGTCATTTATCTCACCAAAAATGTTTTACATAATTCTAATTTTTAGTCTTGACAGAAAAAAGTATTTGATTATCAAAATTTAACAATCGTCCCAAAAGAAATTAAGGCTCTCACTCCTGCTTTTATTGGTCACTAAGGCCCAAAAAGAGAAATGCACTAAAGCACATATACAACTTTAAGCATCTGAGTATTCCCAATGCTTAAGTGCTAATCCTGCACTTATTGAAGTCAGTGGGACTTCTGCTATTAAATTTTATGGGAGCAGGATCAGACCCTAAGTGCTTTGTTGGATCAGGGCCAACATTCTCACAGATTTCAGTGGAAGCAGGATTGGGCCTGATCTGCAAATAACCATCACATCTCCTCCTAGAAAGACCAAAAATAAAAACAAATGATACTAAGCCACAGGAGTGAACACAGCAAACCGGGAAGGATCGTTCAGCACAAGACAACCAATGTAGGCTCTTCTCATTTAGGTACCACTATTTCAGAGAGCCGTAGCAGATTGTTTTTGTCACAATATTGTTCACACTGAGGTCTACAGGCAGCAAATAAATGAAGCATCAAACTGACTGAAATCCTAACCATCAAGTCCACCTGCCATGGAGCAGGAACTGCAGGTTTCCCCCCTCAAGAGATTATCCTGCAGTAGCCAGGTGTCAAACAGACTATGGAACATTGCACATTATAATAATGTATTTTCCATGTATCTTTCCCAGCCAATAATGCCAGTGAGTAATATGTATGGCATTTTTGATAGTCAAATGTATTTGTAGTATCACCTCATTGAAGTCAACAGGTGTACGTTCAGGACAAATTTGGCTCAGTATCATAATATCCAAATAACTGTATATTGTATTTCCCTGATATAACATTATTTTAATGTTTTATCCATAAAAATATCGGGATATTTCATTAAAAATATAAACCACCAATTGTGTGCTTGCTTATATAATGCTCACAGTTTATATTCTACCTATCCCACCTATTGTACATTTTAATAGAGCAGCTATCATTGTGGAGCTGTATCCTCGGGTGGTGTAAATCAGGAAGGATAGCTCTCTTAAGTCAATGGAACTATGTCAATTTACACCAACTGAGGAGCTGGGCCCTAGTTTCTAGACCTGTGAAATTGTTTTATTAAAATCTTAGGCTAAGAACAGAATGTGTGTGTGTGTGTGTGTTCCTCTAAACTAGTGGCAGGCCTTTAGAAAGTGTTACTAGATGAGGAAATGCAAATACCGGTAGATATTTTAGGGCAGTGGCTCTCAACCTTTCCAGACTACTGTACTTCTTTCAGGAGTCTGATTTGTCTTGTGTAATCCCAGGTTTCACCTCACATTGCTTACAAAATCAGACATAAAAATACAAAAGTGTCACAGCACACTGTTACTGAAAAATTGCTTACTTTCTCATGTTACCATATAATTATAAAATAAATCAGTTGGAATATAAATATTGTACTTACATTTCAGTGTATAGTATATAGAGCAGTATAAAACAAGTCACTGTATGACATTTTAGGCTGTACTGACTTCACTAGTGTTTTTTATGTAGCCTGTTGTAAAACTAGGCAAATATCTAGATGAGTTGATGTATCCCCAGGATGACCTCTGCATGACCCCAGGGATACGCATACCCCTGGTTGAGAACCATTGTCTTAGGGCCTGATTCTGAAACCTTTTCATGAGTAATCAAGTTATCCTTACTCACATTAGCTCCGCTTGAGGTCAATGGAATTATTTTTTACATAAAAATTCCGCACGTGAGTGAAGGTTGCAATGTCTGGGCCCTTAATTTTTGTCTATGTTTGCTTCAGTGGGACTGTCACAGCTCGGAAAGACATATATTTATTCCCCCCCACTCTCTTTAACTACACCCTTCAGGGGTCAGTGTCACTTTTATGGAATAGATACACTTACTATCACATTTAGGGGTCCAATTCTCTATTCTTTCAAAGCAGCTAATGAGTGAGGCCTTCAGATGCTGTCACAATACAAATAATTTACAGTCTACAGAGTGTGTGTGAACAATTAACCCCCATTAAAGAACAGATATCTGAAATTAATAACCAGTTCCAGCTAGGTCAGAGAATGCATTTTAAAGTACAGTGTCACATGCAATTTGTGAGTGAGCAAGAAGCTATGCCACTATGTTGCCTCTGGAAATAATCCTTACTGTTTTCCCTAGGCATTTGGTGACCTTGTGTGTTGATCACACTCCCTTTTCCAGGACTGTAAATAAGAGCACTTCAAAAAGCTTTTCTGTTCACACAGTTGTAGTTAGGAGGAAAAGTCCTGAAAGGAAGAGCTGTAACTATCAGACAAGTGCAGCAGCTGGCAAAGGACAGATTGTATTAACAAGGATTGTGGCTTCTACGGCTTTTTATTATGGCAACTGAATTTGTATAAATATAATAAAGCTGCTCTCATGCACAGCAAAGGGCTAGTGGGCCACTAGCCTGCTACCTTGCTGTTTCCAGCACTGTGAACTGAATGGTGGGGCTCCGTAAATTGGTGGAAATTCAGGTCGATATTTGCCATAACGACTGTGGCCAGCTGAACTATCTTTCCCATTGCTTTTAGGTTCAAATAGACCCTCAGATTTGGTTTTGTGGCAAAAACTTAAACTGGATTAAATGACTCCACAGAAAGTTTCACTAACAGTATTGCAAACCCAATAGAAATATGATTTTTCCACTTCAGTTTCTCTGGTGGCTGTAATCATTTATATATGTATTTATTTTATTCTTTACACAGCTTTGTTCAGGACTATCCATGTAGCTTGCCCATATAAAACTAAACACCATGTTCATTTGTATACTGACTTTTATCTCTCTATCTTAGTTTTTTATACAGTGCATATCACTGTAACACAATAATGCTGTTTGCATGGTATTTAGTGCCAATAATCTAAACCAGGGGTTTCAACCAGGGGTTTGCAGAAAGGTCTTGGGGGGTGCAACCACCCTGCCCTTCCTATACTGGGAAATAGGGTCCATGGTGGGGGTTCTTGGTGGTATAGAAAAGAGTGTCGCAGTATGAGAAAGATTGGAAACCACTGGTCTAAACCCATGCCAAATGTGATATCCAAGTGCTGATACCCTAAATCTTTTGTACTTGTATATGGCAAGGAAGATTCATTCAATCACAAGAAGTAGCTTTGTTGTGCTTTTAAAGGAAATCCTCCAAATCCTCCACAACCATCCTCCACTATCATAACTATTAATTTTGGACACAAATAAGCAGCAGAAGAGAGAAGAAAAGAGAAAACAGGGAAAACTAGATGAGTTCTATCTGAGGTTACTGGTCACAGTCTTATCTTCTCCCTCCCTCCTGTACACCTCCTTCTGAGCATCCATGTAAACAACTACTATTAGAGCTGTGACAGAACTGGAAAGTCAAGATTGCTCTGCATATCCACGGAGGTCCATTCTGTTCTCTGCCTCAGTGCAGGAAGAAACAACCGTAAAGTTCTTTAGTTCATATAAAGCTCCAAGGGTGAAAACCTGGCCCCACTGAAGTGGATAGCAGATCTCCTATTGATTTCAGTGGGGCCAGAATTTCACTCCTGTAGTATTAACTTAAGTATTGCCTCTCAGTTAAAGTCCAATAAAGACTCATGAGTAGAAGTTTCAAGTCCTTGGCTACCAGAGCATGTTGTAGACTTAGATTTTTGTACATAAGGAATTAAAATGTCTTAAATCACTCAAGGTGGGAGTTCATATAGGAATCTCTGACCCAAGATGGAAGAGGGAATGGTGATAGGGTTGGAGAGTCCTGAAATTGCATGGAAGATGGCACAACGATCCTTGAGACATCGAGAGCATGACCTACAGTATCTTTAGGCTTCTCCATTCTCTTACACAGAGAGGTAGAGGATGAGGCTTCATTTGAATCCCTCCAAAAGACATGTTTTACTAGTCTTTTGAGCTGCCAAACAGGGATCCAAAGCTTTCTATAGCAACAAAGTGAGGGGAGTCATTCATTTGGGAAGCTTGGAAGGGCAGAAAGAGAAATCTGCCAGTGTTGTCTCTCTCTATTTATACCTTTAAATCCCATGAGGAGACTAGCTGAGCATGAGGACAATAGCCAGCTAGGAATTCCTCACAGAGCCAGTATTCTTAGCAAGTGTAAGATCAGGTTCCCATGTCTAAGTTAACTGCTGCTAGGTGTAAATTACAGCCTAGTAAAATATTCATATGCTTTGCCACTATTTCAAAACAAATAAATTAAGAATTCAGTGAAAGTGAATACGCAATGTGTTTTGATAGGAAATACAGGAATAGTAGTCTATTCGGCATTCAGCCATAGGAAGGTGGAAATGGGAGTGCTGAATGTAATATTGATGCATATTTTATACTAGCAAAAACAGTTCCTTCCCCCACCAGTACCAGGTTTACTATGGCACTAATAGTGCCATCGCTCTGGGCCCACACTCACAAGGGGCCCATTATGGTTGCCAGGTGTTCAGTTTTCAACTGGACTTTGTGGTCGAAGAGTGGACCTGGCAGTGTCCTGTCAGCACTACAGACTGGACACTAAAAGTCTGGTTACAGGAGTAACTACAATCAGCCTCCCCACCGGGAGGGTGGGAAAAGCAGCTGTTGTTGCCTGGAGGAGCTGCAGCTCAGCTGGAGAGAGAAAGAACTGGCACCCAGGCACCCGACTCTGGCAAAGAGAGGTAGGTACTGTGTCTGTGCTGCCCCAGGGTGGGCTCCTGTCTGCCCCCCCCCTTGCCCTGTTATATTTGCCCCGGCCCCTGCCTCACTCCAGGGACCGATACCCTTCCCCCTCCTGTCCCCTCGCTGTGCTTTTGGTCCTGGTCCCTTCCTTGCTCCGGGGACCGACACCTTCCCCACCCCCGCTGTGCTCTTGGCCCTGCCCTCTGTCTCACGCTGGGAACCAACCCCTCCCCACTGTGCTCTTGCCCCCAGCTTCTGCCTCGCTTGAGGACCAACTCCCCCCCCCCCCGTGCTTGCCTCCATCCCCTGCCTCACCCCAGGGACCAACCCCCCACTCTGCTGTGCTTGCCATCAGCCCCTGCCCCACCTCAGGGACTGACACCCCTCCCCCCAAGCCACCCTGCTGTGCTTGCCTCCATCCCCTGCCCCATCCCAGGGACCAACCCCCCCTGCCCTGCTGTGCTTACCTCCAGTCCCTGCCTCCCCCCAGGGACCAACTTCCCTCCTCTGCTGTGCTTGCCTGCAGCCCCTGCCTGACCCCAGGGACCAACACCCACCACTGTGCTTGCTTCCAGCCCCTGACTCACCCCAGGGACCGACACACACACACACACACCCGCCCTGCTGTGCTCTTGCCCCTGGCCCCTGCCTCACCCTGGGGACCAACACCCCACCACCACCATCGCCTCAGGAAAAAAGAATCTTTAAATATAGTCACTAGCAGAAGAGTCTCTGGCCATTTCTTTGCCTGAACAGAAAAATATCTGCTATCCAAGTTTTTTTTCCAATCAAAAAGTAAATAATAAAGAGGTATTTAATGACCATCTAAAATATCTGCAACTTAGTGGGATAAAGCACAGTTTGTTTCCAAACCAATGCATAAAGAATTCACCTTTCAAAATATTAAAGTGTGACGATCTTTGTTAGGTGGTTCACTAGCCATCTGGGAACATTTTTTCAATCGATTCTTAAAATATCTTTTTAATTGTTCCCATGAAAACCTGCCCTTCCAACCACAGTTTCTCAGAAACTTTCAGCAGTTTTCTTTGCTTCCATTTCTGTTTTGAGCCAAGTTATTCCTTTTTGACTGAATGGGCCAGATTCATCCCTGATATAACTCCAACCACATTGCTTTACTCAATCCCCAGCCATCAGAGTGTTGCAGTGATGGTTGTAGAAATGGCACCACTGATGGATTTTAATGGCTGTTGCTCAGTCCCAAAGCTTCTCATTCCTAATTCTTCTACTGCTGCATGCTTCATTCAGCACTGTTGCCTGTGATATTCTTATTCAACATTTGGGTCTCAGGGTCCTATTCTTCTTTCATTTTCCCCTAACCCCTATCAGTCTAGTAATTTCCCTCCACCCCCAAGTTCTGAGGAAAAGACTTTTTTCCCTGAAAATGGCTTAAGTTTTTTTCAGGATTCAGTCCTGTGTTCCGTATTCTATTCTTTGAGTGTACTGTACTTCTTTCCTCTAGGCAAACTGACTAGACCTGAGAGGTTTGAGGGTCATTTATATGCTGTTGATACTCAATGATTTCTTCCATATCGCCATTCTCCTAACATTCAGTGCATGGCAGCAAACTTCCTTGGGTTGAATGTGGCCAAAGCCAAATGGTTAGATTCTATGCTGAGCCTCCTAAAAAGCACAGCATAGGTGATGTAGCCCAGAGTGGACAATTGTAGTTTTACAACACCCTGATTCTGGCCTGCTTCTCAGGACCCTAAACATAAATTAAAGCAGCCCTGGGCTTGGCCCTGTTATTGAGAGCAGCTTCGCAAGGGCTGCCTGAGAACTACCCCACAGCTCAAGAATCCTCTCAGCATCACAAACACATCCCTGACCAGGAGCCCAGCCCCTGCACCCAGCACGTCCTCTACAAGGAGGAAAGGCAGCGTGGGGCTACTTACATTCATCTAATGCTGCACTTGTGCTGCGAGAATTCTCCCTTTGACTTCAATCGGCTTTGGCTCAGGCCCTAAACAGAGAACTACTTCTGGTGATTCATTACTGACTTAACCCTTTTTCCTTCATGTGCTCATGTTTGAGTGTTCTCTGGCATGTGCTTTATGCTTCATCGTTTGTTGCCCTATTCCTTTCATTTTTCACATTCACAGTATACAGGGTGTGCAAATCTGGCTCCACCCTGCAGCATTTCTCTCCAAGAAGCAGAATGATCCTCTTTCTAAACTAGGCCTCCCGCTCCACATACACACCCATCCTTAGAGAGGGCTGGGTGCACCAGGCAGAGCGGGAGTCACCATCCTATAGTAGGATTCAGCCTGTGCACTCCCAGTATGCACTGGGAAGCTCAGGGTGGGATTGCCCCCACCCTGCAACTTTCTCTGAGACCACAAGACTCTGCATTGCTCCCAGCACAGGGTGAGGCTTACAATGACACAAATTAGCCCAGTTCCAGTAAAATCTTACTCACAAGAGTAGTCCTTAGTCAGACAAGCAAGCCCATCAGAATCAAGGATTCGCAGGACGAACCTTTAATACACTTCAGAGAACATTAATAAAAAATGAATGTGAAGTGCTGAGCATCCTCAACTGCCATTGAACTCCATGGACTTGACCTTGCTCTCATTGAAGTCAACAAGTTTTGCAAATGAGTTCAGTGAGAGCAGGACTGGGCAGCTGAGGGCACTCAGAAGTTCTCCTGACCAGGTGGTTAGAAAAGAGAAAGACATATAAGATGTGATCATGCAATGTCTGAAACTTCAAATGAAATCTTCTGCTTCCATATTTTCCCAGCCACTCATTCTTCAAATTTACAAACAAAGCAAACATGTCAGGAAGGAGATCCAGAAAGTATGTTTCCAGCTGGCCTGGGATTTAAACTTCTTGGCTTATGGTTAACAGAATGTTTACCAGTTTATGTGAAGCTGTAAGTGTGTCATCAGCATGCCACATGCTTTGATAATTACTCTAGCTGGTATTAAAGTTAATCCCAGATCATATAGATCACTTACAAAATACAATAACTAAGACCAGAAATCCATAGCTGAGACAGTCATAAAATTGATGGCTAAAAATGCCAGTCTGCCTCTGACATGTCCTGCATAAACTGGAATCCGAGAGTCCTGTCTGATGCAGTCTGACAGGAGTCCAACTCCTCTATGGATATTAAATAGAGACATCTGAGGCATGGCAGATGAGCTTATGTCAGATCTAGTGCATATCCAGAAGTCATGACCCAAGATTTGTGAACACAATCCATGCCCTTCCTGATTTATAAAGGAGAGGTATGAGCAACTGGTGCCACTCCTGACCAAAATAGGCAATGCATCATTTAGAGCAGGAACCTTCCCTTCTTCCTTCAAATATGTAATAGTCCGGCCAAGACTGAAGAAACCCACCCTTGATACTTCACCCCTAGACAACTATCACCTCATGTCAAACCTCCCATTCCTGATGTAAGGGGGCATGGAGAAAGGGGAAGGGCCAAAGAGGAGTAAGGATCCTGAGACTGACAGGGCCCTAGGGACAATCAAGAGAGGCCAGCAATCCAAGTCAGCTGGATTGACAGGTAGGGCAAGCCAATGAGGGAGCTGAGAGACCAGGACCCAACCTTCATGTGAGGTGGTGTGGCCAGAGCAGAGCTGGGGAGAGTGCAGCAGCTGCAGCAGCTCAGAGCAGAGCCGGGAAGCTAGAGCTGCAGTCCAGAGCAGTGTGTGAGAAAGTGCAGCAGCCTGAGCAATAGCCCAGAGTCTAAGCCTAAATCAAGTTCAGAGCCTTTTACTTTATCAGAACAGTGGCTATGGTAACCATTGTAACCTTTTTCCTTCCACTTCAAATGTAAAAAGGGGTTGGTTATTTTTCCATCAATCTCATTATTTCATCAGTCTTACTAATATTTCATCAGTCTTTTCTGTTTTTTTTAATCACTTTTTAAATCTTACACTCTTCAGACTGATGAAAATAAGTCTGAATTGTGTTTTTCCCATTGATCTTATTTTCTTATCCATTAGCCTTATTATTGTGGAGTAAGGCCAAACTGATGCCAGTTTGCTCTGAGTTACGTTGCTAATAGCTAGTTTGATCCAAAGAGATAACTCTGTGGCCATAGTAATCCAGGACAGATTCTGATCCGCCACTTCATTTTCACAGGTATCTTACTCATTGACTATGAGACTAAAGCATTACTTGACATGAGCAAGAGTGTCATGAGCTGACCTACACTTTTTTTGGTGGTTTCTATAAGAACCAAAAGGTTAATTCAGAGGGAGCTCGTTAGGCTCCCAGGTGGGCTGGCTAATACGCACCAAAGATTCTCAGTGGTTCTGATCCAGTTACTTATTGAAAGAAACATGACTCAAGATATCACTACGGCTACACTACTATAAACATCACTAAACTAAGAATTGAATAATACAGTTATCAAATTGAGGTGAAAATCTGATTAAATGAACAAGTTAGTAGCAATGTTGAAATTGCAGTTTAGCCAGATCATCAAATTAAAACAGCAGAGACTAAATCTTTATAAATCCTAAAACAGGAAGTTCATCGAGGCGGCCAATTGTTTAATTATAAGCTACAATTATAGGACTTTTACCCACTGCAGTGAAATGAATGTTTACCCACTGAATGAATATTTTGGTATTTAAACTAAATTACTGTTTATGTCTAGAGCCCAATCTTCAGGCCAATTGAGGTTTCCTCCTTAAATTTTACTATTGGTGTGGTGGCTAATTTGTTTCATGACCCCCTCCCCACACATCCCTCCACACTCCAGCACTAATTACCAACTTCTAAAAGACACTTTTTTAAGAGTATGTTTAGCAGCTCTCTCACTTAGCACTATATATAGCTGACAGCTTAGTTTCTTTGGACCCTTTCACAAAATTAGGAACACACAGATTCAGTGAATTTAAGGCAGACTTTAGGACCATTTAAATTTAAGGGATTTTTCTTTGTCACCTGTCTGTGTGGTCTTTGCAGGAATTCCTATACATATTCATTCATCCCACCACATATTCACACTCTAAAATAATAGAAAGCTGGGATATCTCCCACTTAATAAAAACAAAAAGGAAAAACAGAAAAAGGAAAAATAAGATACTTAAAATAAAAAGTGGTTCAAACTCTTCAGCTCCCATAGTCTTGGGACTGACACATAATGGGAGGGGTAGCTGCAGTCAAGGACCAGGCAATGGTTGCAGGCAAATGTTCTCAGATAAAAGGAACTGGTTAAGGCTAAATAGCTGGTGTGATGTCATGAATTCCTTCCTCAGACATGATCAGTCTCAGGTACTCTGGAACATCAGTCTTACTGAGGTGGCTTGCTGACCCAAAAGGCAAGACCTTCTTCCTTTCTCTTCATACATAGGTAGTCAAAAAGCACTCATGTTCAAGCCCTTCAACAAAATGTCTTACCCAGTTTGTCCATCTCTAGCTCCCAGGCCTTTCAGAATGGCTTTAAAGATGGCTCTCGGTCTCACTATTTCAATATTTCTCTTTTACAGAATTAATCTGATCAACTGACTCCATAACCTACTGAAAGGCCTTAAATACGAAGGGATACAAAACATCTTTGTCTGCTCAAATTTGTCATTTTTGTCCTGCTGTTCATTTTCTTACCTCTTTGAAAACAGCCCTCCTAGCATTGAATTTCTTCAGTGAGGGAGTTATCGGATGGCGTAAATAGACTTCGTTCCATTGACTTCAATGGAGATGACATCAGTGGAGCTGCACAGATTTACACCAGCTGAGAATTTGCCCCAGTGTTCATGGTTGAATGTCACCTAGCTCATATAAAGAAAAAGATTACTCCTCTCTCTTCTACTTTGTCTCCCTGCTAATAGGCCTTGGCCACACACCCTATCAACTCTATAGTTATTCCAAGAAGTGAATAATATTCCTCCACCAGTGATGTCTGACTCCTCAACAAAATTCCTAACTGTGTGTAATGAGGGCTCTGGTCTTAGTTCCAAGTCTGTCATATGTGTAGGCTGCTGTCAGCTGTTTTGCCATCTCTTGAAATGCCTCGGATATTGAAAAATGTTATCTCTATTATGTGTTTTCAAACAGCGCCTACATTAAGATTGTCTGCCTGACTTCTACAAACAGTAGTTATGATGGAAGAGTTTTGAGGACAATAACATTTCAATAGGGTTCCTTTGCATGGAAAAAAATAGTTTTTGCCTAGAATCATAGAAATGTAGGGCTGGGAGGGATCTTGAGACGTCATCAAGTCCAGCCCCCTGCGGCAGGATCAGGTAAACCTAGACCATCCCCAATAGGTATTTGTTCAACCTGTTCTTAAAAACCTCCAGTGATGGGGATTCCACAATCGACCTTGGAAGCCTAGTCCAGAGTTTAACTACCTTTATAGTTAGAAAATTTTCTCTAATATCTAACCTAAATCTCCCGTTCTAGAGATTAAGCCCATTACTACTTGTCCTACCTTCAATGGACATATAGAACAACTGAGCCTCATCCTCTTTATAACAGCCCTTAACATACTTAAAGACTGTTATCTGGTCCCTTTCAGTCTTCTTTTCTCAAGACTAAACATGCCCAGTTTTTTTAACCTTTCCTCATAGGTCAGATCGTCTAAACTTTTTATCATTGTTGTTGCTCCCCTCTGGACTCTCTCCAATTTGTCCACACCTTTCCTAAAGCATCGTGCCCAGAATTGGCCACAGGACTCCAGATGAGACCTCACCAGTGCCACATAGAGAGGGACAATTACCTTCCATGTCTTACATACAACACTCCTGTTAATACAGCCCAGAATGATATTAGCATTATTTGCAACTTCATCATATTGTTGACTCATATTCAGTTTGTGATCCACTATAATCCTCAGCAGGGGCGGCTCTAGGTATTTTGCTGCCCCGAGCACAGCAGGCAGGCTGCCTTCGGCGGCTTGCCTGCGGGAGGTCCCCGGTCCCGCGGATTCAGCAGCATGCCTGCAGGCGGTCCACCGAAGCCGCGGGACCACCGGACCATCCGCAGGCGTGCCGCTGGAGGCAGCCTGCCTGCCGCCCTCGTGGCAGCAAAATACCTAGAGCCGCCCCTGCTGAGGAGTATAGTGGACAGTGGTGCAGGGTGAGTGTGCTGCCAGAGGGGAGAAGGGGGACTCTCCCCCAGAGCTCACTGCTGCCGGCGGGGAGAGGGGTGAGGGGAGTCCTCCTCTCTGGCCCCAGCCCCGGGGCAGCCTGCCTATACCCCCAAACTCATCCCCAGCCCTGCCTCACCCCAGAGCCCACACCCCCAGCCAGAGCCCTCACCCCCTGCACCCCAGTCCTCTGCCCTAGCCCTGAGCCTCTCCAACACCCCAAACCCCTCATTCCCAGCCCCAGCCAGAGCCCTCATCCCCCCACACCCCAATCCCCTGCCCCAGCCCAAGGCCTGCACCCCAAACCTCCTCCCCCCACCCAAACTCTCTCCCAGAGCCTTAGGCAGGTGGGGGCAGAGTTGGGGGCGGGGGTTTCTGGGCACCACAGGGGGACCTCTTGCAGATGTGCTTGCGGAGGTTCCGCTGGTCCCGCGGGTCCAGTGGAGCATCCGCTGGCATGCCTGCGGGAGGTCCACCCAAGCTGCGGGACCAGCGAACCCGCCGCAGTCATGCCTGCGGGAGGTCCACTGGTCCCGCGGCTCTGGTGGACCTCCCGCAGGCATGACTGCGGAAGGTCCGCCGGAGCCGCCTGCCGCCCTGCCGGCAAAATGCCGCCCCAAGCACGCGCTTGGCGCGCTGGGGTCTGGAGCCGGCCCTGGTCACGTAAACATACAACACTAAACTGTACTAAGATTTTCTAACACATATAACTCAACAACATTAAAAAAAAGAGAAAATTATTTTCAGATTTTAACTGTTATGTCTGTCTTTTCCTGGGAGCAACCAATGGAATAGATGGCCTCTAACATACACCTGCAATATTTCATCACTCACTGTGATATTCTAAATATTGTGTGTTATTGTCTCGCTGAGATATAAATGGGTTCACACATGGAAATGTAGGGGATTTGCATGTATAAAATGTCACACAAAATTTTCATGGATTCGGTTTTGGAAACCCTTTGAAATTTTGCCCAGCTGAATGTTTATATCTCAGGCATACTGAGGCTATTGCTTTCCAAGGAGAACCTCTCTTATAAAAGATACATTGAACTGATCTAGCATATGTAATTTGTAAATAATGAGGTGTAGTGACTAAAAGAGGTTATTTTACACCTACTGTTGGATGGGAATGGAGGGGCAAAGACACACAGTATCTGAATCTATAAATGGTGAATTCACAGGTAATGAGATAAGTATTTGCTGGGGATGGGTGACATTCCTTCAAATTCTGAAATTTCAACAAAATTACTCACTTCAAAAAATGAGGAAAATTTTCCAAAATACTTTAAAGTAAAATTTGTGTTTCCTTTTTATTTTTGACCATCTCTAGTATATCTTTACTATATGTGAAGTCAATTAAAAACATAATGTTAAAAAATAGTAATTAGCATGTTGCCGTTGTAGAAGGCACAGGGATCAATTGTGATTCATTGGGAATTACTGCTGTGAAAATGTACGTTTCACTACAGAACACAGAGGGGGACATGTTTTCAGTCCCTTTATCAATCGTCACAGTCCTTGTGTCCCAGGTGAATCCTGAACAAAGAAAAATTAATCTGCATCTACAGGATTTACAATTTGTATTCAGATCCTCTCCCTCCAATGTGAGCAGCAAAAGGGAAAAAAGGAGCAGGGAAACCTGCTCAAATGGGCAAAAGAGGAAGGGTGGAAGTACCATAATGCTCCTTTTTCTCTGACCCCCAGCAGCTTCTCTATGTGAGCAACATGCAGTTAGGTTGGAGGTTTTTTGTTTGTTTTCTTTGGGGTGGGCGGTGGAAGTGGTCAGTGTAAAGTGTGGGGGAGTCAATAGAGAACTAACTATTTGTGTAACATCTTGCCCTGAGAAAGTAACAATGGGAATTAAAACTGGCCCTGTCAGCATTCATCTTTATAGGTTCCATGCTTCAAAACCCCCTTGAAGAGTTGTGGTGAGACAGGCAAGGCCTGGCTTCTAAGAAATTCATGCTGTAGTAGGTGATAGGAGTCCCAGAGGATCAGCCCCAGATCATCTGCTCTTGGCAACTTTCATTTTATCCTCTTCTTTGTTTGGAGGAGAGGGGAAAGATACACAGAACATCAGTTAGTGAGCAAGAGGGAGGTGGCTGCTTACACACATGGGAAGAATTGCTTTATGAATTCAAATAGCATGTACTTTACTGGACGTATTGTTTTACTCACATCCTCCCCTGCAAAGTGAAATAAAATACTATGTAAATAGTTCATACATTACTATGTAGTTAGCCAAAATATAACTCACAGTTCATGATCTATTTTTAGCTCTTGCATGCAGTATATTTTAATACATTAATACATACAGCACAGTATATTCATATCCTGTTAACTATTTTTTTGACTTAAGGAGCAATGTCAAACTTAGATATGTGATGTTAGGTGTTCTGTAAGGAGGGAGGGAAGGAGCGAGGGCGGGGGGAGAGAGAGAGAGAGATTAGCCTATTAATTGGTAGATGATCACAAGAGTTTCTAATCTTTTTCAAGAACAAATAATCTTTGTCTTATGTCCATACTTGAAAATTTGGGGGCAGATTGTCAGCTGGTGTAAATCAACAAAACGGCATTAAAGTCAATGAAGCCACACTGATTTATATCAATGGATGCTCATATCTTTTTATTTATTTATTTATTCTGACACAAACACACTATTCAGTAAAAACATGAACAGCATACTTAGTGATCTTATACCAGTTTGCTTCACTGGCCCTTCTAGGCTGTACTCTTTGGAAGTGTGTTTGTCCCAATGTGGACAGCATCATAACTTGCTTTGTTCTAGCTCAGTCCTTAGAATTCTTTGATTATTCTTTTCCTGTGTCTCCCTTCTGTCTGTCTTCTTCCTTTCTCTCCTGATCTGGCTGGTGTGGTAATTACTAGAAAACTCCTCCATTCTCTGATGGGAATTTGTATAATTGTCCAGATTCTTAACTCAGAGAATACCTAGTTGCTTAAACCAGAGGATCAGATTCTGAGCCCGATTACATGTTGTAAATCTGGAACAACTCCATCCACTTCAGGGGAACTTATCTGGATTTACACTGGTGTCACAGAGATAAAAATCTGGCCCAGACTTTCTATTTCTTCACTCACTCTAGATTTCACCTCCCACACAACTCTGGCTGCCAATAATTTGACTAGCTCTGAAATATTGGAGACAGGACTTTTTCACAAAGAGTTACATTCCATATACTTTTGCAGCTATAGAACTTCAGCTGTCTATCCCTGGAAGCTTCTTTTTACTAAAGAAACTTCAAACTCCAACCCCAAATTCCATTCAACAATTTAAAGCTTTTGCTACAATTTCATTAGATTCTTGTTTTAATCAAGTGAAGCAAATTCTAAATATCTGAGCAGCTTTAAATCCAGCGGTGTTACTTGCTGTGGGTCTGATTCTCACACTACTCTGATATACAGTACTGCAGTACTCTCCCTTTAAGTCCCATTTACACTACCAGAGCAATATAAAGTGGTCTGAGTGTAAATGAGGATCAGATTCTTTATGTTTATGATTTTCATTTACTGTCTGTTAGCAATCCTCTTATGTAGCGAAAAAATTCTCTTTGTTCAGGCATTAAACCAGCACATGCATATGGGTGGGTGGTTTTTTTTGCTAATGAAATTTTTAAAATAAGTGCTCCTAACTGTTCCTTCCTTTAAACTATAGCTTTCTCTCAACAGACCATGCAGCATTCAGAACACTGCATGATGGATGCATAGAAAGGGTCTGATCTTGCAGTCTTCACTCATGCAAAATTCCCTTTGAAGATAGTGGGAATGTTTCTGTAGTAATGGCTGCAGAGATCAGGCTAGCTAATATTACAGACCAGATTCTGCACTGAAATCAGTGATGTTGCACAGAATGTAAGCCCCTGCTCCTGTTCCACCAAAGTCAACAGGACCTTAAATCAGCAGAGAATTTACCCCAGATAGTTTCCCTTGTCCTCCTCCTCTCAGTGAATAAAGTATCATCTTGCATAGTATTGGCTCCTGTGAAATACAGTTCCTTATTAGCAACAAAGAATCCTGTGGCACCTTATAGACTAACAGACGTTTTGCAGCATGAGCTTTCGTGGGTGAATACCCACTTCTTCTTGCATCCGAAGAAGTGGGTATTCACCCACGAAAGCTCATGCTGCAAAACGTCTGTTAGTCTATAAGGTGCCACAGGATTCTTTGTTGCTTTTACAGATCCAGACTAACACGGCTACCCCTCTGATACTAGTTCCTTATTAGTTTTTCCGTATGTTGTAGAATCTAGACATTTTGCAATTAATGAGAAATTAATGACTGCAAATTTTACTCAAAACAAGTGAGCTCTGTAGCCCTCTTTTGAGCCTAAATTATGAAATATACTTCTGCAGATAAATTATCTAGAGCCAGATCAATCAGTGCGTTGGTATAATTCTTAGACTTTTGCCTCAGGGCACATAACTGACATTTTGTATATGTAAAGTACTGGAGTTTTTCATATGCCAAAGTTTAAACCACAGAAAGAATCTTCTAGCAGATTACAGTAGAAGCTGGTTGCAGACATCTAACATGGCCTATTATCTGTGCATGCCATATTAACTAAAAATTAAGCACAGGCTGCACTACACAATGAAGCAAGTTGAGCAAACAATGGAACCCTTATATCTGAATTGCTTTTGGCCCTATCCAGTCCAAATGAATCTCTGCAGCTGTTGGCTCTCAGGAACTTCCACTAGTATCCAAAGCTGCACCAATGCAATGCGAATTCTAATTCTTGCTGCATGGGGAGCTTTATGCATTCATGTACACCCACCCCATAACCAAGGGACGATTGAGGATACTGCTGTGCCTCTTTATTGGGTATGGCTATTGGGCATTTGTAAATGATAAATAACGTGGTGTAAAGTCTGAGAAATGACAGATAGTCCGCCAGAGAATAATTTTAAAACTGCGGGGCTGCACATGGTAGGATCTCCCTAACTGGGGCTCTTTTAAGCAGGTTAGAAAGAGTGAAGAGAGAACATCATGCAGCCTAAAGATTATCCCATACATCCACCCTAAAAAAAAAAAAGTGGACAAGATAAACCCCCTCCTTCTTAGGACTCTAATAATCTTAGAGAGGTTTCCACACAAAGGCTTGGGGATGGGTTGCCTCTAGAAGGGAGTTGTTTTCTAACATCTTCAATCACTATCTCACCTGCTTAATTGTAAATTCAGGATGCAGCTGCAGAAGCACTACCACAGATAGCAATGCTTATGCTGGTGCCATTGCTATGGAGAAACTGAGGGTGTGTCAACACTAGAAGTTTTGCCACTTTAAGTGGAAAAACCCAACTAGTGTGGATGAAATTATACCAGCGTCAGAGGGCCCTGAGCTTAATGAAGGGTGTGTTTTGGTGGATCCCACTATGGAAGAGGGCAAAAAAGGACAGGATAACATTTCCAGTGCCCAGGACTTCCAGGGAAGGCTTGAGGTCTGGTGGGATTTGGCATTTGATTTGGAGCCATGATAAGAGCCAGGTGCTCAGGGCCACTTCCTGTTAGCTGGTTTCCAGCAGTCAGCCCACCATTCCTCCATTATCTAGGTCTCTGCAAGTGAGGTTAGTCACCACTTTGGGGCTGGGAAGGAATTTTTCCCCATACCACTAGACTGGCCATGGCTGGTTGGGTTTTTTTCACCTTCCTCGCAGTCAAATCTAGGTGTTGGGTTTTGCGCAACGGGAGGACTGGAATTCTCCCCCTCCTGGAAGTCACAGTTTGGACCTATGTGAGAGTCATTTAGTTGGCAGGTACCCGATACAGAAACTTGCTGATTTAGGCTCCAGATCCAAAAAGGTAACATATGGGGTAAAATTAATATACTGAAAATGAATGTCCTTCCCAGAATTTTGTATGTTTGAGAGCTCTCCCTATTTCTATTCCTGAAACTTATTTTAAGAAATTCAGTAATATTTTCAGCAGACTCCTTTGGGGCCCAGGTAAGAAAGCTAGACTCTCTGAACAAATTACAGCTCCCCCTGTCTCTGGAAGGATTTCATTTTCCCAACTTAGAAAACTATCAGATCTCCTTGTTGTTAAGCCAGTCATCGATGTGGCTGTTAGATGTGACCTCACAGATCCCACCTTTGGTACAGTTAAACATGAATTGGTGTACACTTACCCCCTTTCAGGCATTGTGGGATCAAATTATTATAGCTCCAGCGCTCCCACAATAACAGCTCTGAGGCAAGCTTGGTCAAACATGGCTAGAAAGTTCTGCTTCCATCCGTTCTTCCATGTAGAGGCAGTCCTATGGAACAATCCCATTCTTAAAATCGGTGGCAAAACCTTGATGTGAGGGATTGGATGAAGAGAGGAATTATGACTATGTCACAGCTAAATGACAATGATAAATTTAAACCATTTGTAGATCTTCAGCAACAATTTGGCTTGCTCTGCTCCAGAGCATGGAAGTATCTCCAGTTATTAATGTATTTGGACCAGATGCATTGGGAGCTCCAGAACCTCCAGAACTTTTATTATTTTGAAGGAAACTTCCTGGATTTACTCCACCAGTGGTATCCTTTTATGATTTTCTGGCCCAAAAAACTCCGCCAGAGATCAATAATTTGAGAGTTGCTTGGAACAGAGATTTGGATAAACAGCTACCTCCAACCCAATGGAATACAGTTCAATGAATATCTAATGTTCAAAAAGCAACTATAGACCTGAGCCTACGACTTAGTCACTAGAAGAAACTTTTTCAAATATACTGGTCCCCACATAGACTCATGATAATGGGCTCCATAAATGCTGACCGCTGTTGGAAATGTAACTCTTTTGGTGCTACATTAGCTCATATGTTTTGGGAATGTCCCTGTATCACAAATTTCTGGTATGAGGTGGGTCAAAGGACTAATTTCATATTGGAAGCTAAGTTGAAGTCCTCCCCCTCAATTTTCATTCTTGGCTCTATTCCTTATACCCGGAGATTACCTGGTAACAAAGCAGCATGGGTCCAATGTGCAGCTAAATAATCCTGCAAAAATGGAAAAGTCACTCCCCACTATGGCTGACCTCACAGCTAATGAATGACTGGCACTCCACAAAAAAGAAGTGCCTGAAAAATTCAAAGTAATTTGGGCTGACTTTTTAAAGATCTATGATTAACATTCCCCTCCCCCGCCTTTGTTCTAACCCTCTTTATTTACTTTGTGCATCATGATGAATCTGGTATTTGTTGTATTTGTAAAAAATAATAAAAAATTATAAATAAAAAGGTAACATAGTGGGCATCCTGCGTGTTATATTTGGACCCAGCAGAGAAGGAAATAGTCAGACAGAGGGAGTGATGGAAACACAGTTGTCTGCTGTGGAGACATTGCTGTTCTGGCAGCAAAACTGAAACCAGCACAAAAGGGGGACTTTGCACTGGGGACGGGGAAGTGCTCAAACATTTAAAGAGAGAGGACATCAGACCAAAGGCATCTCCTTATGAGATGGGGGCATGGTGTCTAATCCCCATGAGGGGCAAATGGGCACTACCCTATGGGGCCACCCTGCCAATGTGCTTGACAGTGATGCTGATTGGGCGTTGAGGGTCCATCTCACCTCAACCCCCAACAGAGGCAGGGTTGCTAGTGGGCAAGTGGAGGCATCCAGAGACCATCCTAGTGTGATGATTGGCTTCCCTTGGGGTGGGAGCCTCCAAGAATTGTCAAAGCATCAGTGGGCACCATGAGCACACCAATGCTGTCTTATACTAGTATAGCTGTGATGAGATCCCCGGGGTGCTGCCTGGGACTGCGGGACCACTGTGTCCCGTTAACTCTCTAGCCTGCATTGTCTCTAATGCTTTGCTAGTGACAAGCAGCAAAGCGCTCCAGGCACCGTTATCACTCAGCACAACCTCATGTGAAACTCCACACCCAGCTAGATTGCATGGATGCTCCCAGAGCCACTCGTGAATCACATAGAGAAAGGCACCAGCCAAATCCCCATCGCTCCCAGCACTGTACCTCAGGAATATACCGTCTTGCACTACCGAAGACAAGCAGTGCAAATTTATTAATTGGTTCAGCACTTCATCAGTGGAAAGTGGACATACACCAGCCTTTGCAAACCTGAGCAGATTTACCACACACTTCAGGCAAACTCACCGGTAAAGATAAACAGTAAAACAAATGTATTGACTACAAAAGATAGATTTTATGTGATTATAAGTGATAGGCAAAAAGTCAGAGTTAGTTACCAAAATAAAATAAAATAAAATATAAGTACACAATCTAAACTCTCAACCCTATTAGACTGGGCAACATCTAGATTAAGAAGTTTTTCTCACCCTGCTGGATATTACAGTCCTTAATATACAGTTTTGTCCCTTAAATCTGGGCCAGTCTCCGCTGTTGGAGTCTTCAGTGTTCTGAGTGCCTTTGTTGCTTGCAGCATAGGTGGGGGCAAGAGAAAAGTGAAGCCTGGGGCCCATGTTCTGTTTTACATCCTTAGCCAATGTGCTTGGAAAACACAAGTCAAAGCACGTCTGGTGGGCATTGCTGAGTCCCCAGGCAAGGTTGAGCAATTCCCCTGGTGTGGCCTTATGCAGGTGAGTCATTGCATTGTAGCTCCCTTGCTGAACAATGGCTGGTGATGTCTGTTCGGCAGAACCCACCTGGATGTTTGTTACCTCCCTTGTCATTGTCTCTGTAGAGCTAGTATCTGGGCGTCTCCCAAACCCACAGCATTTTTTAGTGAAAACCATACAACACAATTATTATAATTTCATATGCATTGATGATATACATATTTAGATAGAACAATGTCTTTCAGCAGATCATAACCTTTCCCAGATACCTCACATGGCATGCTTTATACACAATATCACAATTATACACAGATGAGCAATATGGGGGTTACAAGATGCTACCCCAAGGTATAGTATGTCACAATAGCTTATTCCAGTTTGGGAACTGAACTAAACCATTCAGGCATAACTGAATCTACGCTAGGGCTTTTACCAGTATAACTATTTTGGCACACAAAAAAAAGCCACGCTCCTAACTTTTGAGGTTACACAGCGCTCTTCTTCAGATCATTGGGTATACTGGTTATATAAGCAGCAAAGAGTCACATGGCACCTTATAGACTAACAGACATATTGGAGCATGAATACCCACTTTGTCAGATGCATGTCATGCATGTATTCACTCACAAAAGCTCATGCTCCAATATGTCTGTTAGTCTATAAGGTGCCACAGGACTCTTTGCTGCTTTTACAGATCCAGACTAACACGGCTACCCCTCTGATACTGGTTATATAGTTATACTGGTAAAACTTAAGCAAATGACACTTTTGAATAATCACAAGTAAAATAACTCATGTAGACCATCATTATGAGCCACGTTATGTATTTAATATGTTTTCAAGATGACCTAAACAATGTGTGGTGTATTATAGTCAGCCTGTTTGTTTTCATTACCTTGTTGTAAGGAAGAAAGTGGTTTTAGATAATTTTAGTGCTCATTACAAGCATCTGAAATTCCAGTTGATTTAGCTTATTGACACCGATTATTTCAACACCTGCTTTAAATGTTTGTTTTCTTTGAGTGATTTACTTTTTGTGGGCACCTCAGAGCAGGCATGTGAATAATACCTAATGCTCCTTCAGCTCATTTATGATTTATTAAGTTACACAAATATCGGGGATTACATTGACTTTGTTGTATGTTTTTGTTCTTCAATTATAAATGTAAGAAGATTAAACAGAATGCACATTAATCTTCATTAATTATGTACTTTTCCATAAATTAAAATTATTGCAGTGGTAGTTTGTTAATCAAAAACAGGATTAAATCACTGGACCTGATTCTCATTAACAAGAAGGTCCTTTTACTCCACTCTGGAAGTGTAAAGTAGGTGTAAAGTTACAGATACACCTATTTTAAGAATGCTTTACACTACTAGAGTACTGTAAAAGGGTCTTAGTGTAAATAAGAATCAGGCCCGTGATGTTTAGCATTGCCGAAGCTGATTCTCCGTAAAATTCAGCCCTTCATCTACACTAATATTTTACACTTTCTTCCAATTTGGCTCAAATAACTATACCAGATCTTTTACATCCTGTTGGTGCAATTTAGCCACTGGAGTTAAAGGGGTCATAGATCTGGGCAGAATTCGGCCCTCCTCAATAAGCCAGAAGTAATATTTTAGCTATTTATTATAAAAGGATTTTTTTCCCCTGAAAGTCCTTCCTACCCCTATTATTTAGCATGCTAGGATGCTTTTGGCACTTTTATACAAGAGCGATCTTTGCTTCCCATGGTTTAGAATGTAGTTTCATTGAAACTGTGATATCAGCTAGAGCAGTGCTAAGAGCATTGACATAAGAGATTCCCACCCTATCCATCAGATTTCCATATTGTGGTCAAGTATTACAACAGTTGGTTGTTGCTTATATATAAATCAACAAAATATATAGTCTGGAAGGTCAGGAGGATTTTTCTATTGTTTGAAGTTGGGATTCTGTTGATCACTTGCTACAGCTATTACGTAACTTCTCCCGTTAGTCTACAAACAAAAGGTCACTTAGAGGGTAGACTGAAGTGGTTGGCCCAATGTGAAGTAAACAAATGTGGCTCAGCCGTTTGAGCACAACACTGTAGCTCTGTGAGGGTCCCTGACAATTCTTGTGAAAGCAGATCCTTGGCAATGTGTCACAGGAGCAACCTTCAGATAAATCCATAGTGAAAGCAGCTTATTTGAAGCCAGAGCTTAGGAAAATGTACTTTTGGAATCTCAGCCAAGATCTGCCACCCCACTATGCTTTGTTTCAAGATCTTCCAGTTGCAGTAACCAGGTTTTCTATTATTTGGGTCATTCTCCTCTCCCTGTGCCCCCTTGACCATAACGAGTGCCCCCTCTGATACTGGTTAGGGAAGGGTAGCACAATCCCTTTATCCACCTTACACTCGGGCCATTACCTGCTTCAGACCCTACTTCATCTGAAGTCATAGTTCAATTTCTCCTCAAGACACCAAGCAGTGACTGTCCCCAACTAATATCTATTATTGTATCTAATCCATCTACCAGTTTCTAAGTACTGAGCTATGAGATTTGAGGTTGCCTTAACCAAAAACAAAACAACAGTCCAGGTAACAGAAACAGCTTAAGGAGCTGGCCCAAATAGGGACACCCTTCCCCACAACGCCCTCACAGATCCTGAACTCTGCAAAGGACACCACCTCTTAAGCCACTAAGACCCATTCTGTATCCCTTCTCCTCCCAGCCACGTGGCCTTTGGGAAAGAAACTGCAGAAGCAGCGTAAGCTGGGACTGATGAACACTGACAATATATTCTATAGTTTTGACTGGACATTCTCTGTCCTGTGCTGATTGGCTGTTTGCTCCAACACCCCTGCCCCCACACCGCTTCCTGCCTCAAGTCCCTTCAACTCAGCCTTGCTCCACACCTGCCTCTTTGGTCTTCCTCCCCTCCCTCTGCTCACCTGTTCTCTGGTGCTCACCCATCTCCCTCCCCTTGTCTTATCTTTCCTTTCAGCTAACAAAACAACAAAACAACAACAAAAGCAGATTTTGCTGACAGAGCTAGAGCAAGAAAACAATAAAATATAAGGAGAGGTACAAATAACACTCATCTAGTCAAATACTGTAGCATTTTGGGGCACATCAGCCTCTTCTGAAATCATTATTGAAAACAAAGCTGTCACATTATAACCAGAGGCTGCATTTAAGGAGATTTGGAATAACTGTCATGGCAACACATTTTTTTCCATGAAGGAATAACATGTAGCCTTAACTATAGCATTAGTGGCAATTAAAGCTATAGTAAGGGTTGAAAAAATGTAACCACCATTATAAAACCCTATTCTCACTCACTCAAAAATGTCTCAGGAATTCTCCTTTTGGACTGAGACATTCCATGATTGAACACAGTCAGAACATGAACTTTACGATCTGAAACTTTGAGCAACATCTGTTCTATTTTACAGTTAGATGAGTAACAACATTATACATTTCCTATTGTGAGAGAGAGAGAGATTTTTAAAAACCACATACATATACTTCAAATTATTTCTGAATTTAATTAGGGGTAAATTTTTCAGACACTAACATCCACTTCTGTGGATGCAAATCAAAGGCGGGATTTTGATAATATCTAAGCACTCTAAATTGTGGATGCAAATCAAGGACTTAAACCTCTAAATGGTGTAAACAAACTTGAGTACAAAATTGAGCCCAAAGTTATTTGTGTCTGCAAAACTTAAGCCCTTTTTAAAGTCCAGGCTGAAAATGTAGCTCTAAAAATTCAAAGTTTGCATCTGCTACAACACAATGAGAAACAGACTTCTGATAAATTTGAAAGAGGGGGAGTTTAAATAGCAAGGTCATATAGATTTTAAACAATTCTGTATGCAGAGGACACAAGGAAGGATACAATTCAAAATGTATGGCGTTGAACAACATGCAGGTGTGCAACTCTATAGTGCCTCAGTCAGGGCTTCATTTTTTAACTCTCATTTCTTCTGCCCTCTTTTCCAATGTCACCATATTGACAGATGATTGATTGATATAGTGTAAGACTGCCAGACTTGTGATTTTTAATATTTATCTTAAATCCCCAATTCCCGGAGGCATGTGAATACATAAGAATTTCAGTGTTCATTGTTTAAAAAAGGAAGTTTCTAGCCCTCATGATTGCAGAGAAAAGCTTGAGAATGTGAGCTAAGTGCACCCTAAATGCTCAAAAAACAGAAGGAAAATAAAAAGAACTCCACATTTATTATTATTTTTAAATCACAGCATATTTCAAGACAATATCATGATTTTAGAGGGCCTGACTTGTAATTTTTGAATGTTTGGGATTGGCAGTGCTGATTTATTTTTCCCCTCTTAGAAATATGAAATGAAGTGCCAATATCTATATTTTAATGTTAAGACCAAGTCTTGGCAGGTCACCGGTAAATCCACTGTCATACACACAACAACATAAAACCAGATATACTGCCAAACATGGCTCTCTGTTCTGTATTTGTACAGTGCCTGCCACAATGGAGTTCTGTCCATGACTGGGAGTCCTAGGCATTTCCACAACACAAATAACAAAATAAATAATAATAATCCTGACATCACAAGGCACGATACTGCATGTCAGATTGGCTCAGTGCACTTCCAGATGCTGTTTACTGCTGCTAACTTCAAGAGCAATGTGCTGTTAGAACCATCATGCTCTTGTTGTAGATGGAAACAAAGATGTTTTCTGGATTATGGGTCAGCCATATACCTTTTTCCCTCCGATCAGATCCCTTGTGCACATCCTATTGCATTAACAGAATACTTTTGTGCCCCATGGTAGAATCCCATTTGCAGGCCTGCACCCCATGAAGAAGCTGTTTATATCCTTTGTCCTCCTTGGACATGTGCAGAAGCACAAGAAGGAAATGCAAATAAGTTAAAGTCTCAATAGCCACATTTACTTGGCTATATCACATAAACAAAGCAGTTTCAGCTGCTGATTGGACTCAAATATAGAATATTCTGTACAATTTACATTGTCAATGGAAAGTCAACTCTTGCAGGGGTTCCTGTATACAACTGTGATGTTCAATTCACATCAGTTTTTATATTTCATAAGCAGAAATATAATTCTCAAAATTGTCTGTGAAAACTAATGAACTTAGGCCAAAGAAAGTTGAGTTTGTATTGAGGTGTATTGAGTTTGTATTGTATGACAACTATAGCTCTTACTGGCAGATGACCAAGAAGACTGAATTCAGACTCCTGCTCCACACTGAAATGTTTCCAGCAGTGTGTCCCTGTCACGGGGCAGGTATACCCCGTCACCCCTTGGGGGAGGGAGGGGACATTATAGCCTTGCACCCGAGTCCAAATAACCATGCTTTTCCTCAGGGCGGTATAGAATCATAGATTATTAGCATTGGAAGGGACCTCAGGAGATCATCTAGTCCAACCCCCTTGCTCAAAGCAGGACCAATCCCCAAATGGCCCCCTCAAGGATTGAACTCACAACACTGGGTTTAGCAGGCCAATGCTCAAACCGGTATGACCTAATGGTCAGAGTCAATAGGACTGCCCTTCAATGCAAGGCAGTAAGGCCCAGTGTCCCGAGTCAATGGGATTGCTCTTACAGGCATGGCAGTGTGGCCTAACAGCCCGAGCCAATGGTGTGGCCTAACAGCCCAAGGGTGATGGGCCGCCCCCAAGAAGTGAGTTGCTGGCTGGGTTAGGGGACCTGGGTCCTCCCTACTCCACCGGGTCCCAGCCCAGGGCCCTATCACCAGTGAGTGTATCTGCCCCTGGGTCAGCAGGGATTCATCTGAAACACACTGACTGGGTTCCCAGTTCCACAACCGAAACAATGTCTAGTTCCCTGCCCTACTTCCTACCCTGTCTTCCTGTGCTGTAGTCCAGAGGTCCTCCCGATCTCTGGGCTCATTGATCAGTGAAACTCACAATGAATCCTTCCCCTCATGGGCTTCCGCAAGCAGTCAGGTACTCTCCAGGTCATGGCGCACCTGGCCTCTGCTGTCTGGGTCTCTGGCTGCTCCCAGGTGGGAGTCTACAACACACATCCTCCCACCTCAGCAGTCAGCCCAGACTGAGCTGAGCTGCTCCCTTTTATACTGTGGTTCCAGCTGGAACATGCCTGGCAGGAGTGAGGGGGTGTGGCTTCCTCAGCCCACAATATGGGGTTAACCCTTTCCAGTCCAATGCAGGGCAGGTATACCCAATCACAGTCCCTCACACAAAAAGACAGACATATTATCTTTAAAAGAAAGCTGTTTTTACAAAAAGAAATCAAGTTTCTAGACTGCGTTATCTTTTCACCTCTGCCCAATAATTAAATGTTTTCCCATAAATTAGGGGTGTTTCTCAAAACGTCACAGTCACGGATCTTGAGCTGGCTCCAGTACAACAGGTTAGTCCTGTTCCTCTTTAAGTCAATGGGAAATTTGCTACTGATTCGAATGGGAGCAGATTTGGGCTACAAGTTACATACAGCTTAATCCTGTGAAGTGCTAAGTCCCCTTGATCCCAACTGAAGTCAATGGGAGCTCAGCCTCTCATAGGATCATGGCCAATAAAGTGTTTCACAAAATATTACCCACTACAATAGCTCAGCCTGCAATGCCAAGCTGACAATTGAGAGCACAGTGTGAGTGAAGCCTACTGTATTGATTTAAAGAGTGAAAGAGCAGCAGCATCTCTGGCATCTTTGGACAGGGACTTTCAGGGAGAAGTTGCTAAATGTCTGAAGCAGCAGCTGCCCAGGCTGTGTAAATTTATGAACTGGCAGAACAAGCAGGCTGTTACCAGTGATCTCAGCTGGCACTTGTGAGGCTGGAAGGTGTGATCAGATCAGAGGGAGAGAGAAGGAGTTCATACTCAGATTCCAAAGGACTTTATAAAGTCAGTGGAAGCACCTCAGACAGAATACTGAAACTGACCCGTAAGCAATGCACTAGGACTGTGTTAACTCACAAGGTGTCAGAGGAGCCACAGAAGCAGTAATTTGTACAAGATGAAACATGTTAAATTTTGTAAACTAGAAGCTAACACAGAGGGCTTTACAATAACATAAACCAGAAGAAACAAAGACAGAGAGGCAGGTCAAGGACATACAATGACAATATTTCTAAGATGACTGAAGGCAGATTTCACCACAGGAAAGAGATGTGATTCAAATGTTGAACCTAGATCCAACAGCTGCACTCCTAAACTAAAGCTGTGTAAGAAATAGTTCCCAAAAGATAGGATTGAGAAGGTGGTTGCAGATCCCTGTAGATCCCTCATGGTGTTGGTCATTCTGAGATGTAATAAACTGTAAGTTTCTAGATTCTCTAGTCCTTGACACACTGCAGAGAGAGAAGAAATATGAGACCTAATTTTAAAATAAGCATGACATTTTGCCATGGTGACAGAGAAATTTTCTAGGATGAAGCATGTATAGTAGGGGACTGAAAACAGAATCCTTAGAGCAGAGACAGCAGATTTAATGGAATCATCACAGGACACAAGCTGCTTGAGATCCATCAGAGGTGAACCAAGGAAGAGAACTTCTGCTCACACCAACAAAGGTCTCAAGGTGTTTGAGAATAATCAGCCAAGAGGCGTTGAGGAGCAGTTGACACAGAATTCAAAAGCAGCCGTCTCAGGAGATTGCACAGGGAAAGCAATAAAGAACGGTAAGTTTTAACAATGACCTATGCCATACAAACACATGGCCTAAAAGGAGCCAGATTTCCAGCCATACTTTAATTAAGTCATGCAAAATTCCTCCAGGGAATCTGGACTGAAGCACAGCTTCTCAGCACCCGACCCAGTTAGTTTCTGGCTCTTGCAGCCAGAAACAGGTCCTCGGTGTTTACCCCAGTACAAACAATGCCCTCACTATAAAGTATATTCTTCTTTCTTCTGAAGTCCTTGGGAGTCTTGTGATTGAATCCAATAGCAGCAGCGCTGGGCCCCTTACACCTAAAGCAGTGCAAGGAAAACAGCTTCCTGGCATGTTTTATAGCAAAAATTAGTGTTGTAGTTAACTGCTGCAAGTGAAACTCAAGACTTGGTCACAAGAAACTCTTCCAGGTCACCGTTAAAGACTAACCATCATTTTAAAATAGATCATTACCTCTACGATTATTCCATGCCGCCATGTCGAAGAATATTTAGATAAGTTAGATGTATTCAAGTCAGCAGGGCCTAATGTATTTCATCCTAGGGTATTTCAGGAACTAACTGAAGCAATCTCCAAACAGTTAGTAATTATCTTCAAGAACTCATGGAGGATAGGTGAGATCCCAGAGGACTGAAGAAGAGCAAACATAGTACCTATCTTTAAAAAGGAAAACTAAGAGGACCTAAGGAATTATAGAACAGTGAGCCTAACTATGATACCTGGAAAGATACTGGAACTAATTATTAAACAGTTTGTAAGAACCTAGGAGGGTAGAGTTATAAGGAATAGCCAGCATGAATTTCTCATGAACAAATCATGTCAAACCAACCTAAATTCCTTCTTTGACAGGAGGGCCTAATAGATAGAGGGGAAGTAGTGCATGTGATAGATCTTGATTTCAGTAATGCTTTTGACATAGTTCCACATAACATTCTCATAAGCAAACTAGGGCAATGCAGTCTAGATAAAATTACTATAAGGTGAATGGCCATATTGGGCCAGACCAATGATCCATCTAGACCAATATCCTGTCTTCTTACAGTAGCCAATGCCAGTTACTTCAGGGAAAATGAACAGAACAGGCAGTCATCAAGTGATCCATCACCTGTTGTCCACGCCCAGCTTCTGGCAGTCAAAGGCTAGGGAAACCCAGAGCATGGGGTTGTGTCTCTGACCATCTTGGCTAGTGGTCATTAATGGGCCTGTCCTCCATGAACTTACCTAATTCTTTTTTGAACCCAGTTATAATTTTGGCTTTTACAACATCTTCTGGCAACAAGTTCCACAGGTTGACTCTGTGTTGTGTGAAGAAGTTCTTCTTTTTGTTTTAAACCTGCTGCCTATTCATTTAATTGGGTGACCCCTGGTTCTTGTGTTATGTGGAGGGGTAAATAACATTTCCTTATTCACTTTCTCCACACCAGCCATGATTTTACAGACCTCTATCATATACTTTCTTAGTCATCTCTTTTCCAAGCTGAAAAGTCCCAGTCTTTTTAATCTCTCCTCGCATGGAAGCTTTTCCATACCATTAATCAATTTGTTGCCCTTCTCTGTACTTTTTCCAAGTATATATCTTTTTAGATGGGGTGGCCAGAACTGCAGACAATATTCCAGGTGTGGGCGTACCATGGATTTATATATTTTCTGTCTTATTATCAATCCCTTTCCTAATGGTTCTTCACGTTCTGTTAGCTCTTTTGACTACTTGGGATGTGGTGTTAGCTGGGAGGGGTTGCAAGCACTTTGGAGGACAAGATTAGAATTCAAAATTACCTTGACAAATTGGAGAAGTGATCATGTGAATGCAACAAGATAAAATTCAATAAAGACAAGTGCAAAGTACCTCAGCAAGCTTCGTTTTACTATTGCCTCATTTAGGAAGGAAAAATCAAATGCAGCGCTATAAAATGAGGAATAATCGGCTAGATGGTGATACTGCTGAAGCAGATCTGGGGTTATAATGTATCACAAACTGAATTTGAATCAACAATGTGATGAAGCTCTGGGGGTGCTTGTTAGCCTCTTTCCACCCAGTGTGAGGGTATGTTTCTTCACAGAGTGTATTAACAGGAATGTCATATATAAGACACGGGAGGTAATTGTTCCACTCTAATCAGCTCTTGTGAGGTATCATCTGGAGTACTGTGTCCAATTCTGGGCACCACACTTCAGGAAAGATGTGGACAAATTAGACAGAGTCCAGAGGAGAACAACAATGACGATAAAAGGTTTGGAAAACCTGACCTGTGAGGAAAGGTTAAAAAAACTGGGCATGTTTAATCTAGATAAAAGAAAGCTGGGGGGGGGAGAACCTGATAACAGTCTTCAAATATGTTAATGGCTGTTATAAAAAGGACAGTGATCAATTGTTTACATGTCCGCTGAAAATAGGACAATTAGTAATTAGCTTAATCTCCAGCAAGGGAGATTTAGGTTAGTTATTAGGAAAAACTTTCAAAATATAAAGGTAGTTAAACTCTGGAATAGGCTTCCTAGAGAGGTTGTGGAATCCCCATTACTGAAAGTTTTTAAAAACAAGTGGGACAAACACCTGTCAGGGATGGTCAAGGTTACTTGGTCCTGCCAGAGCACAGGGGGCTGGACTTGATGACTTCTAAGGTCCCTTCCAGCCCTACATTTCTATGATTCTATGTGTTTGGCTGCAGCAAGCAAAATGTTGTGTGTGTTATATTTAAAGTTTCTTACAAATGATCAGGCTGAGTTAACTTTAAATCTCCTGGGAAAGCTGAAATAAATGTGATTTAATCCAAAGGCTGATGGATTTATCCCATGTGTTTTCCATTTTCTAATCAGCATAAGCTGCAGCAGATACATGGAGAGCAGACATAGATACGATGGTGATCTCATTTCAGCTTCAATTTTGATACAGTTTATTATCAAGACAGCAGCCACTGTTGGCAGGAGAAACTTTTGTTTCCTTTTCCAGGCATCTATAGAACCCTTATAAGTGTGTGAAACCAGTTTTCACATATAAGACTTTTGATCTCATAACTGTTGTATTTTCCTTTTAAGATGTCATCATTTTAGCAGTAATTCATTAAAAACCTGACATTCTTAAATATTTGCTACTGTGCTTGCTGTGTTCAGTTAAAGGTTTCCCAGGTGCCTTCTCCATTTTTAACTCAGTGTTAGCAAGTTAGGCCAGAGCCCACTTTTCTCCTCATGTTGGATAGCCTAACAAACTGCTTAGCAAGCAGGGCAATTACCCAGGGCCCCACAGCACAGAGGGCCCCTCGTGGCAGGGCTTGGACTTCAGCTTCAGAAATGTGGCAGAAATCCAATGTGTGAGCAGGTAAGGGAGGCCAGTGAGGGGTACTCATTAGTTTCTGCCCTGGGCCCCAGCGCGTCTAATGCTGGCCCTGGTGAAAAGCTGCCTCTGTCTTGAACATGCCTGAAAATAATGTGTGTACATTAGCTGGAGAAGGGAGAGTTTTTGTAGAGATGCAAGGTGAGTTCACATTAACTTGAGCAGGATTTGAAACAAATTCCCTGTGCACCAGCCTAAAAATACACCTGTAGGTCTTCTTCATGCTATATATTCAAAGCATAAAAGGACAGATTCTGCCTCCCAGACTTGCATCATATAGGGTACTTCTACATTTGAGCTGGGAGATGTGATTCCCAGCTTGCATAGACGTACCCACACTAACCCTGTCCAAGCCAGCGCACTGACAACAGCAGTGTAGCCAGAGTAGCATGGGCAGAATGTGGCTCAACAGATCAAACTTTTCAAACAACACTTTTTTTTTAAATTGGGAAAATAAAAATGACATTGTAAAATGGACCTGTCCCTGTATGTATTAGAAACGGGTATTTTATAGGGATTTTTTTATCATGTCCATTGAGAGAATGGAGATGGAAGGAAATGTTGTGCAGAAAATTTACCATTGCACTGGGGTTTTCGTAATGGGTGTTCTTCATTTTCTAATTGCTGACAGTGAGCTAAAGGCTGTACAAATAAACAGGGGGAAAAGTTCCTGCGCCACAGAGCTGAACATCCAGATCAGATACACATAAACCATACAATATCAACACACGGGGTATGAACTGAAGGTCACATTTCACACCTGTGTTTTAAAGCCAAGAAAGTTCATCTGACAAAGCCTTGGCTGGGATGATTTAGTTGGTGTTGGTCCTGCTTTGAGCAGGGGATTGGACTAGATGACCTCCTGAGGTCTCTTCCAACCCTAATATTTTATGATTCTATGACTATCATTGGCACAAATTACTATTCTGAATGAAGATGTTAGGTCAGCTATTTACAGCCTGCCATTCCAAATGGCCAGCATCACCTTACTCTGGCATTAGGACTTTGAATGAAGAGACATTCCCTAGACCAAACAGTTGATCCTTGTGTTGTAATGATTTGTAAAGACCCACTGATGCCTTGTGGAAAATTTTAAAAAACCATTCCTGCTTGAGGCAACTCTTCTCATTCTATATATTCACTGTCTATTATTGCTAACAGTAGCTACATGAAAAGCTTAGCTGTAGAGTTCATCTGCTTCTACTCTTGCTTATGCCTATCTGAGGTCTTAATACTCTATTTGTGATGTCACAATTAGTTGCTATGGAGATGATTATATCACAAAGGAAGATTAAGGGCCAGTGGGGAGAGTTAAAAGTGACCTAGAATGGGGGGAAAAAATGGGTCTGTGTTATTTGCTCTATGTTGCTGCTCTATGATGTATCAAAGAATGTCTGAAAGGGTTTTGTTTCTTTCCTCTGAGTGTTTTTACATTAGAAATGTAATGATCTATAAGCCACTTGAAAACTAATAATAATATTAATAATAATTAATCTCTCAGATAGTGCTTATCATCCAGAGATCTCAAAGCATTTTACAAAGGAATAATATTCCTTTACTAATTATATTAGCAGTAGCATTACAGTAGTGTCAAAGGGCCACACCAAGGCAGGAGTCCCATTGTGCTAGGCGTTGTACAAATACATAATAAGAGACAACCTCTGCCCCAAAGAGCTTACAATCTTAACAAATAAACATCATTATCCTCATTTTACAGGAGTGAAACCTGATTGATTGAGATGGAAAGAGAGTTCCATCCAGACTTTAATTTTTCCTTTCCATTTGTTTTAGTTAATATCCAGTCCATCTTGATTGCCTGACAAACACTTGGGAGAAAATGCAGTCCTTGCTAAAGATCAGTGCCATTTCACAATTTTATTTCAAACATTTTTCTACTTGTCACCCAAAATTTCTTGTTTTCATTTAAAAAAACACACAATATTTTGATTGCAAAAAATTGAAAGACACAATTCACATTCTTGTAATTAAAACAAATTTACTAAAAAAAAGCTCAAATGTTATCCTTTTAACTTTTAAAAAATGGCATAAAAACTTAACTAAAATTTACAAAACAATGTTAAAATATTCACATTTCAAGCATTTTGAAAATGGTTTTTGCGCTATTTCGTTTTCTTATTTCATTGTGTTCAGCCAAAACCACTGATTGCTGTAATTACAGCTGCTGTTTCTACTGCCTATCAGACAAGATGGCAGTAGTGTCTTTAGTGACCACAAAGAAGTAGTCACTATTTCAGCACACTTGAGGGAGTGCAGGAAAGTTGTTAACCATGCCGTTCTGAAGCTGGTGTGGAAGGCTTCATTAAGGGCAGAAATTCCTGCATGTACACACATACCCCCTTACTTAGCAGCTGGAATACTCTGTGAAGGAACCCTTTCATTCACCCAGGCTCTGAGGTAAAAGCCATGCCCTGGGACAGATTTTTAGACCTTTGAGTTTACTTTTGAGTTGTTTTCTCTGAATGGACCTAGCTTCCAGTAAAGGTGGTGATTGGATCAGCAAGTGTGTGAAGCCTGTGTAAAGGGGCCTGGAAGAGGGAGAATAAAGAGCATGGCAACACAGAGGCACACAGGGGCAGCCAACTCATTTACATTTGGCGCCTGAACAGGGACTTGATCCTCCCCTCCAAGACGGGCCATGTAGGAAATCTTGTGATTAATGATACAGCAGCAACAGTCTGAGAAGGAGCAAAATCATCTGTTCTAAGAAGCCAGCTGCACATGTCAGAGGCCCAGCTGGCCAAACAGGAACAGAATCGGCAGTTCTAAGCCGAGATGGCCAGGCTGCTTGCGTAAGGTCCACTAAGCACACTGCTGAGGCTCTCCCAAGACCCACCCTAATCAAACTGACTAACTCTGAGGCCCCCAAACTTTCCTGACAATGTTTGAGCATGTGGTGACCACTGCCAGCTGGGAGAGGAGCTCTTGGACCACATAGTTCACCCCTTACCTGACCCAGAAGACTTAGGCTGCTTACAGAGAAAGCCCAGTCCTATTCCATATTGGGTAGGTTTGGAGTCCCCCCAGAGCACTATTGGAGGAAGTTTCACAAGGAACCATTCCCAAATGGGGGCTGCCCATGGGTCATCACCCAATGACTCTGAGATTTGGCCACAACATGTAGGCTGATGCCAGAAATCAAGATTGTGGATTACCTCATGGATAGCATTGTTTTGGAATAGTATTTAAAAATTCTCCCTCTAGCACTACGAGCCTGGATCCGTTGGTTCCACCCAGCAACCATCACAGAGGTCACAGAGACAATGGAGAAGTTTTTGATGGTAGAGGCCTTGAGTGTTGGGAAGATCCTCCCTCCATGGTAACTAGAGGGTCATTGGAGCCAGACAGGTTTTGGTGGCCCAGAACAAGAACGCACCCACAGTACAGGGCCCCCTCCAGGGACAGAATCTCCTACCTCTCCAGGGATCTCAAGGGACAGGTGTTCCTGGCCCCAAGGTGGGGCCTTTGTCAACCATTCAAAAGAGCTCAATCATAGGTTATTGTTGTGGGGAGTTGGGACATGTGCAGTGTGTGTGATTATCTTGGGTGTCACTTCATCCAATAGAGTAAGATCTCAGACCCGCTAAAGAGGGATCCCATCAGACCCTTCCTAGTTCCCATCAAGATAAGACTACACTGGTTAGAGGGGTTAATGGACTTTGGCTTTGGCCAAACGTTCCTACACTGAGACTCCCATCCAAAGCCTCATACCTGATTGAATGGTCCAAACTTCCTTCGCACCTGGGAAAAGATGTACTTAGCCAAGTGCATCTATTATATTACAAGTAGCCGTATCTCAGGAGGTGGGGGAGGTGTAGAAAAGCACTTTCCCTGGCCCATATTCCTAGGTCACAATTGGAAATACTTCCCCATGCTCCTGAACAGAAATTCTGTGCCCCTTCTGCTAGGCAGTTCTCCAGGTCTTATTCAATCTTGGTCATGTGGGGGGCGGAGGGGGTGGTGCACCCCCAGGATCTGGAGAAGTTCTGTCTCGAGAAGAAGACCCCCTGATCTCTAGGGATCTCTCGAAAGGTTCCCGATCAACTTTCACCCATGAGTGAGATGGAGATCCTATCCACCCATCCTCAACGCTTGAGTCTGATCAACTCAGCATAGCTTTGCAGTATGCCAAATAAAAGAACCTGAGCGATGAAACACAGACTTGAAATGAGTGTTTCAGATCCCAGAGAACTGGATAAAGTATTCTCCCAGAACTGGACAAAGTGTTCTGGATAAGCTGAGTGGAAAAGTTCTCAGAGCAAATCTCAACAGATGTATTTCGGGAAGTAGCAGATTTTTGTCTGTCCTGCCCAGATTGAGGGATGAGGCTGACACTGTAAGCCCCCCTAGAGAAAATCATATAGGAATTACTGCAGACCTTTTCCTGGGAAAACCTCCCCTCAGATATTATCACTGATCAGAGGACAAACTTTATATCCCAAGTGTTTCAACAGGTCTGGTCCCCTCTTAAAAGTACAATTGCTCCAGAACTTGGCCTAGCAGTCTCTGACAAACGGCCTAGTAAAATGATTTCATGAAACCCTTAAATCAATTCCGAGTAGTTCGTTAGGACAGAAGCCAGAGACTGGGATCAGCTGCTGATGTACCTTTTATTTGTGGTAAGAGAAGTACTGCAGGTGTGTACTGGCTTCTCCCCCTTTAAACTTCTCTAGGGAAGACAACTCTGGGGTTTATTAGATCTAGTCAAGGAGCCTTGGAAACCAGCCTACCCACTCATCAAATGTCCTCTACTCTGTCTACTTTGAGGGAGAATCTGGAGCACCTCAGTTGTTGACCTGAGCCAACCTATACCAGGCCCAACAAATCCACGCCCAGCAGTATAATAAGGAAGCTAGGATGAGGATATTGCAGCTGGGCAACTTAGTCCTCTTATTGCTCCCTAGCTTGGAGAGTAAACTTCTAGCCAAATGGCAGGGCCCCTATGATGTCCTTTGGATGGTCTTTTGAGAATTTGACTGCCCAGACTGGCAATGACCAAAGCAGATCTACTACTAAGGGCACAGGAAAACCTCTTTGTCCATCCAGAAGCAGGAGATAAGGATTTGGGACCCCAGCTCCCAGAACCAGTTGAGGTATGGGCTAAAGGGGTCCCACTTGGGGATGGGTTGTCTACTGGCCAGAGAGAGCAATTAGAGATGCTGGTGCAGATATACTAGGACATATCTTCCACATTTCCTAGGACCCAGCTGAGTTAAAAGTCCTATCCATTCCCAGAGAGGTTGAAATCTCAGTTAATATAGGAGGTCCAGGAGAAGTTAAATCTAGGCATTTCTGAGGAATTGAGAAGTCCCTGGTATAATCTGGTGGTCCATGTGCCTAAACTGGATGGGACCATTTGATTCTGCATGGACTTGCACCAAATCAACACAAACAAGTTAATGACCTGCTCAATTAGCTCAGCCAAGCCTGATACATCTCTATGTTAAACTTAACTAAGGGCTATTGGCAGATCCTGCTGTCCCCCGATCGCCATGCTAAGACAGCCTTCTCAACACCATAGGCCTTTTCCAGTTTGTTAATATGCCCCTCGGTTTACACAAGCCCTGGCTACCTTTCAAAGACTAATGGACCAGGTGTGGTCGCATCAACCTTACATGGCAGCCTATCTGAATATTGTGGTAGTCTTTAGTCGGGACTGGCCAACCCACATCAGGGACTTAGCTGCAGTCCTTCAAGCCCTAAGGGACACCATTTTAACCACAAGCTAACGAAATGAGCATTAGGCAAGTAGGAGACCATATACTTAGGGTATGTGATGGGGAAAGGCACCGTGGAAGCCCTAACCAACACACCCATTCTGAAAACAAAAAAAATAATTTGGGCATGCCTTGGGCTGGCAGGATTTTATAGGTGATTAATACCTGAGTTTGCTTCTCTAATGGTTCCCCTTACCTATTCCATGACAATAACAGTCCCTCAGTTCTGTTCCTCAGATGTTCCAAGAAGTTAAAAGCATTCCCTGTAACAAACCAGTACTGTGTAGCCCTGATTTTTCACAAGAATTTATTTCACACTCAGACACCTCAGACCAGGTCCTGGGAGCCATACTGTCCCAGAAGTTCCATGGTCAGGAACCTCCTATTCTGCATATGGGCAGGAAACCCATGGACCATGAGACTTGGTATTTGGTCCTCGAGAGGGAGTGCCTAGCAATACATAGGGCAGTGAAAGCCCTGTGCTATTATTTGTTTGGGGCCACACAATGCTCTGGTGGCTCCAGATAATGAAAGATTCAAATGCCTGGGTTACCTGTTGGTACCTCACCTTACATTTGTCATAGAGCTCTTTCATTTGTCAGTTCTTTCATCTGTCATAGAGCATTGTCCTGGCCACCAGGACCACCAGAATGCAGACTTTCTGTCCAGGGAGGATGAAGATGGCGAGCCATGCAATGAGTGCCCAACATACCCACTCAAAAGAACAAGAGGGATGTGAGAGAGCAAAGTGAGTGAGGGAGCTGCCTGCAGGAGACTCAATGACTGGAGCAGGCTTGCTAAATGAGCCAACCAGAAACACCTGGTGCGAGGAGGGCACTTCATGCTGCAGGTTCTTTATAAGAGAGCTGAAGCAGTTCTTGGGGAGCAGGTGACTCTGGGAACTCTGCAATGGAGTCAGCTCTGAGCAGGGAAGTGGCAAGCTTTACTTTTGAGTTTGTTTTGTCTGACTAGACCCAGCCCCAAATAAAGGTGATGATTGGATGAGCAAGTGTGTGGAATCTGTGTCAAAGGGCCTGGAAGAGGGAGAATAAAAAACATGGTGGTGCAGCGGGTCCTCAGCCACGAAGGGGACCACGGGCAGCGGCCAACTCATTTACAGGACCCCATTGTTCTAGGTGCTGTACACACAACAACGAGACAATTCTTGCCCCAAAGAGCTGACAATCTAAGGATAAGACAAGAGACAACAGGTGACTGAAACAAACAGGGGGAACACAAGGAAACAATTAGACAATACTGATCAGCGTGAGAGGCAACTGGTGTGCTGAGACCGCTGCTGGACCATTATCCATTTTTTTTTAGGCAACATGGCAGAGGAGGATTTTGGGAGGTATTTGAAGGAATAAATTAAGTGGCTCTGTGGATGTTTATCAGTGGCAGCTCATCGCTGTAACCAAGAATTCAAAAGCTGATTCCCAAAAGCTACAAAATACATTTATGGTTTTGTAGATGGACAGATTTTTAAGGACAGTTAAGCATGTATATATCAAATACGTTAACATACCTGCATAGGGAGCATTTGTGGTTTGTTTTAAATGTCATAACTCACTCCCTCTCCATCTTCAGAAGAGACACACAATGCCAGAAAATGTAGTACTGTGTGAGGCTCAAATCGTGGTATAGCTAAGGGTGCCTTGAGAAGCTGCTTTGTTACCATGACAATTTACCACACCCAGCAGTCACTTTATAAGGACATAGCTGTAGTAACCATGACTTGGTGAAGACATGGCAGGATTTTAGCAGTGAAGGCTGGTCCTGAACTTGGTAACATGTACTGGAATTTGTAAAACTTTAAATTGTTCCGTAGAAGGTAACATTGTATGCAGCCTGAGAAAAAGAGGAGCTCCACTAAGATGTCAAGAAGAGAGATGCTCAATCATCAAGGAAGGAAGATTTCCATTAGCAATGGAGATTTGGAAGAAAAATGGGGAAACAACGTGGCAATTTCTGACATCTTAATACAGAGTTGTCATGAGGTGCATAGACCCCATGTGGGCCTGGCAACCAAGGCAGGAACTGCTAGCCAATGCTGATTGGCAACCTCACAGCAGCTGGGAGGATAAAAGAGCTAAGAAGCAGAGGGGTGGGGCAGTTGCCAGAGGACCAAGCAAGCCAGAGAAAGAAGGTGCTGCCAGCAAGCTAGTAAGAAGCTGCTCCAGTGACAACAACCCAAAGAAGAGATGATCAGGAGCCCCAGGCTGCAGAATCCTACAAAACCAAGGGAAGTAGGAAGGAGCTCAGGGTATAGCAGGAGAATTGCCGATGGCAGATTCTGCCTTTCTGGGTTAAGGGCCCTGAGCTGGAACCTAGTGGAGTGAATGGGCCTAGGTTCCCCTACCTACCCTTTAATAGAGACTTAAGAGGGTTCCAGGACCCTTGAGCACGAGGACCAGATAATCCCTGCCAAGCATAAGAGGAAGTCCATACACCAGTGGGAAAGATAATTAACGTCCTTGCCTCCAGAATAGGACTGTAGAGACTCAGACAAGAAGGGTGGACTGACTGCTCTGCCGATCTAAGCAGACCCTCTACAATGTCCTGTCTGACCAAAGGGGAGTGCTGACACACTGAGGCACCAGCCCACATGAGTCGTTAAATGGCTAACAGGCAGTGCTGTGGGTAACAAATGATATTGTTGGCTCTGTTTGCATCTTTCAACTAAAAACATCATGTGGGCTAATGAAGGTTATTGTGACTGGAAAAATCTGTCAGAAAGCATGTCAACACACAACTCATCACAAGAGTACATAAAAAGTGATTTTTCCTTGAAACACTTAGAGCAGGAAAGCACTCAGACGTGTTGCTTAGTGAGCAAAGGCACCTTGATCTTAGAGCATGACGAGAAAGTCAAGAACACAGGGATTTTGAAGTGACTAATTGATATTTCAGTTGTTTTATCTCATTAAGACCCTACATTCCATGGCCACTGTAAGACGGAGGAATCTGTCAACCAGGGTGATTTCAGGAAACTTTTGATTTTTTTTTTTTTCATCATAAAGGATTGAAGGTTTATAGGATGGAAAAAAAGGGTGCATTTTTCTGCCAATCCAAAACAATTCAAAACAAATTGATCAAATATGTAGCTGAAGAAATAACTTCCTACATTGACCGTGAGATTGGAGAGTGCAGCTTTTTCACTTGCAAGGTAGACAGAGCAACTGACATTTCTCACTTAGGCCAGCTTTCACTAGTGTTCTGCTACATGGACAAGAAGAGGCAAACACAGCAGGGGTTCATGGGTTTTAAAGATGTTAGGGCAGATCAAAAGGCAGTTGCTTTGAAGCAGGTTGTGGATTCAGTTATAAGAAAATACGACTACAAAAGAAAACGTGTGTCTTAGTTGTATGACTGTGCTTCAGTGATGGCAAGTGAGCTGGGAGGTCTGCAAGCCCTAGTTTAAAAAGAGTCTCCTCAAGTTCTGTTTGTGCACTGTTTTGTCACAGACTAAATCTAATTCTCCAACAAGGGGTATGGTGCATTAAAGAAATGTGTGGCCTTTTTTTTCAGCCTTGCAAGTCTTCTCACATTTTTTACAAGCTCAGGCAAATGCAGTGAACTGCTGGAATGAACTATGGGCTGAAGGAAACATTCTCTGTGTGATCTGTTTAAAGGAGAGCAGCTCAAAGAGGTGTTTACTTCTGCAGCCACTCCCGTCACTGACTTACCTTCACCTCCAGAAGACCATAGGCTGGGCATGAAAATGGAAGACTGATCCTCCTGAAGATGGGCAAAAAATGTATTTACAACAATACAATAAAATAATTGACAATATCATTGAGCATTTCTTCTCTCAGGTTTGCAGACATAAAGGCCCTCCACTTTCTTGAGCTGTCTTACTCAAGATTTCCAGCTTTAAGCAAGCAGTTCCACATAGAATTCTTTTCCTCACTCTCCAACTCTTATGGCAGTTACTTTGAGTTAGGTCATCTCAAGAACAAGTTTAGTTCATCGACAAAGACAAGCAGTCTCAGAACCATTCTTTTAGCAACATGCTGCACTTAATCAATGAAACTGGGCTCTGCAAGGTGCTTAGTTGCCACTATGCCAGCAACACCAGTAAGTGTGGAAAGAAACTTTTCTTGCCTGAAACACATCAGGACATACTTGATCAGGGTCATCTCAATGTGCCAGCCACAACATCTACTGAAAAAGAACTGTGGTCTTCCCCTGGAAAAGCAACTGACCTGGTATAATGATATTATTGCAGGCTTTGCTTCAAAGACAGATGGATTGATTGATCTTCACTATAAATAAGGTAAGCTTACATCTCATTTAATGGATATATACCATTCAATTTCTTGCCATTAGCAAGACAAGGAATGTCATGTAGCCTTATCAGTCCCAGAATATTAGAGACTGACACTGCTACAACTACACTGCATACAATTTCTTGCCAGGACATGACACACTGCCTTGTTTGTTTTGAATTACTAATTTTGTGATAGAGTTTTTGTGTCTTTATAGTGAATATTCCACTAAATAATATGTGATTTTGAGGTTCAGATTTCCCAGTTGATTCATGGGTATAGTTTGACATCCCCCTCAAACTACACCCCTGAATTGATTACACAAACTTATTTTAGCAATTTTGTAATTTTTGTGTTTAAAATCTGATGTTGCTTTTTGCTTTTGAATTAATGGGAGTATAGCTACATAGCAACTTCAGTCTATTATTTGAATGCATAAAATGCTCTAAGCAGAAGCATATGAAATTTCTTGAACAATGTCAATTTACATTTAGGACTTTAGCATAAACTGGCCTGATAGTTAAATTAATGTGTAAATGTCTGACTTTTTTGTTTGTTTACTTTGGAATTACTCCTCTTCTTCTTCTTTCTCTCTAATCAGATTAATTAATTTGGATTCTTTCTCATGTATTAAAAACAATCATATAATAATAGTTATCAAATAATACATTGGACAGGTGGTGATAATGACTAGTTTGTGATTTGTGTCTCATCTGCCAGAAAAGTCACAAACTGCCACCGATGTTTATGGGTAACTCTTCCCATGCACTGGGGGCAGGGGCCGGGAACATGAGAGACAGCACAACAGTGCTTGTTTGAAAATTTAACAAGTAGCAATGAAGACTGGTGTCATTGACTGAGCAGAGACAGGAATCAGTATCTCAGCAGCCTTTGGGAGATTATAGGTAGGGCAGGATTAGGGTATGAAGGTCCTTAATAGTGAAGAAAAGTAGTTTGATGCAATGGAGAAGTGAACGCCAGTGGAAGGATGCACAGAGAGGGGTGACAGGCTCAAAGTGACAAGCCAGGAAAGCAATTTTTGCAGCTGCATTTTGAATGGATATAAGTGGAATATGGGCTTTGTCAAGGCCAGAGAAGAGTAGACTTCAGTAGTTAAGATGCAAGATGATGAGGGCCTGGATGAGAGTTTTACTAGCTGTGTGGATTGAGAATAAAGGCCAAATCTTAGAGATGTTAAGCCAGGTGAAATGGCAGGATTAAGACATAGCCTGAACGTGAGAATCTAGATAGAGGGCTCAGTCAAAAATGATGCTCAGATTATGGGCTAGAGTGGCAGGAAGGATGGTGGTGGTGTCTGCAGTGACTGAGAAAGAAAGAAGTGGGAGAGGTTGGGAGAAAAGATTCCATGCTCTGGTTTGACCATGTTGAGTTCCAGCTGACAGCTGGACATCCACAAGAAAATGTCAAACAGTTCCAAACATTTCTGAACTTTTGAACCAGATCGAGACCACATTTGGGGACTGCTTCTGTTCCCTTTGAAGTCAAAGAGCAAACATTTCATTGATTTCAATGGGGGCAGGTTCAGACCTTTTGCAGCTTGAGCTCTTCTCTGATTTTAAGAATCAAAGGATTTTTTGCACAATTGATTTCATTTTAATGACTAGCTTGATTAAAAGGCTTGTGGGATTTTGCTCCACATGTTGCATTGTTCTGACTTCTGACCTCAGTTGCTATAACAAAGTGCAATGTTTGTTTTCTGAACACACATAGGAAGTGTTTTCAATGGAAAGGTGCACCTTATTTAAATATGGGCAGGAAATATTTTTGTTCCACATAAGAATTGACAAATTTGAATATTTTCATCAAAAGTTTTCATGTTTTCCCAACAATATTTTTTTTGTCAAAGACTGAACTATTTTTCATTTAAAAAACAAAAATGTGGGGGTTTGGGTTGCTGAAAACAAACAAGAAGTTTTCAGGTTTTCTTTCGGGGGTAAGGGTTAGTCTTGAAATTTTCAACCAGTCCTAACTTTATTTCCACATTGTGGAGATGATCTGTTAGGCCGTGGCACTTTCTATACTATTCCATTATGGCGAAATCCTTGTCATGAGACTTTCCATGCTGGGTTCTGTGTTCATTTGGGGATATAGAAGTGACAGACCCAGCACACTAGATTTGCTCTCCTCTTTGGTTCAGTCTGTTGTCAAAGGCCAAAGAGAGTCTGAAAGACAGAATCAACTAATTAAATTAGATACATTCAGAGAGTAACACACTGACAAAGGGGTTAGGACATTTATAATGTTTCCCTTTTGTTATTATTTCTATCAGTGGAAGCAATGCATATGCTAAGGGGAGAGCTCTCTGGTGGCTTTTAATAATTAAGAAGAGTAAATTCCAATAGTGTTGCAAATATGGGGCCTCAGACTCCACTTCATTACACTGGTGTAAATTCCATGGAGTTGCACCAACATAAAAGCAGTGCAACTGAGTGGAGAATTAGGCTCACCGTATCCAGTATTTACAGTACAGATTTAGTTAGTAAGGATGGTCTTGTTGTTAAGGCACTCAGCTAAGACCCAGGAGATCAGGTTTCAACTCCTAGCTCTACCATACACTTACTTTGTCGCCCAGGCAAGTCACTTATTTCCTATGTGCCTCAGTTCCTCATCTATAAAATGGGGACAATACTTCCTTTGTTCCACCCTTCGCCTTGTGTCTTTATCCTGTAAAGCACCTTCTTTCTGTCTTAAAGCACACAGATAGGTAGGTAGATGTAATTATTAGGTGTCCATCACTGTGCTTTACAGATGCCATATACATAATTCCATTCAAACAGATCACACTGTCACTCTTCCATTGATTTGCTGCTGTCCATAAAAAGCTGTACTTTGGAGAATTTTATTCCAGCTGTCTTTACTTGAAAAAGTTATTTTTTTAAATGAATATTCCTGCACATTTTTGAGAATTTACAGTATGGGGAACATATTACTAAAATAATTTACTCTGATGTTCCCATGTTAAATCTGTATTGTGCAAATTCATCTCTAACCAAGTGGAACAGCTATGGTAATAAGTAGTCTGAAGTTAAAAAAAAATTCTAATAGAGTTAATTATCTGAACATTATTTCTGATTAGCTAACTGTTGTTCCCATTGAATGGGAAGACTGTTGCTATGGAATGTAGCCAGTTACATTATAAATCAGTTACTTTAGCTGAAGATGGATTTAAAACATTTCATCCTAACATATTTACAATTGCAGAATTGGTAGCATGCATGTACTGGGGAGGACGAGTAAGTCTGACAAACATTTATGATAGTCTTGTTTCAAAATATATTTCCTAAGAAAATTCATCAGGATTAATCTAACATATCACAAAATTAATTTTGGTTGAAGAAAAAAAACAGCATAGCAGCCTTATTCTATGCACTAGCCTCACTATAGTGGGACTAGCTGGCCTGGCCTGAAAATATGACCTCAAAGTCTCATTACATCTATCAGGTTGGTCCTGGTTGCTTTTATGGACCTATCACCTCTGGCCTCATGGATCTTCAGTAAATGGATATGTGGATGCATCTAAACAACATTTTATGTTTATAAGACACATGGGGAGGGAGTAGAAAGACACATGCCAGTAACATCATGTCAAGCAGGTGGCTGTTTCCTTCTTTCACACTGAGATGCACCAGTGGAAATATTAAAATTCATACACCATGTAAGGGGTTTCCACTGACACCATATTGAGCCTGCTGGACCTCCAGCCATATCACCATGACAAATCAAGTTTCACTATTTTACTGAAAAGTAACATTTACCATTCAACATTTTATTGTGATCACAGCTAGAGGCCTCAGTCAGGTAAGAGCTCCATTATGCTAAGCCCTGTACAAATATATAGTCAATGACAATCTGTGCCCCATTGAGCATACAGTTAGAGGTGGTTGGAAAATGGGGACATTTTTTCAGAAATGCCTGTTGCCACCATTGTGCTGTCAGGAGAGGAGGCAGTTTACACACTGCACCACAGTGCAGAAAGGAAGTGCACAAATATTAATACAGCCTCATGCAGTATATTGCATACACATATTCTACACACACGCAGTACATATGTGGGGGATGATAACCACATGGTAAATTGCATAACTGCATGTATCAAGCACCTTTGACCACCTATATGAAAAAATAGTCACGATTAATTGCAGTTTTAATCACACTGTAAAATAACAATAGGATATCAATTTACATTTATTATACATATTTTGGATGTTTTCTACATTTTCAAATATATTGATTTCAATTGAAACACATAATACAAGTGTACAGTTCTCACTTTATATTATTATTTTTATTACAAATATTTGCACTGTAAAAAAGATAAACAAAAGAAATAGTATTTTTCAGTTCACTTCATACAAGTCCACTCAGTCCTACTTCTTGTCCAGTCAATCGCTAAGACAAACAAGTTTGTTTACATTTATGGGATATAATGCTGCCTACTTTTTTATAATGTCACCTGAAAGTGAGAACAGGCATTTACATGGAACTGTTGTAGCACAGGTTGCAAGGTATTTAGGTGCCAGATGTGCTAAACATTCCTATGCCCCTTCATGCTTCGACTAGTAGGCTCTAAAGTTTTACATTGTTTTGGTTTTGAGTGCAGTTATGTTAAAAAAAATTCTATATTTGTAAGCCGTACTTTCATGATAAAGAGATTGCACGACAATACTTGAATGAGGTTAACTGAAAAATACTATTTCTTTTGTTTATCTTTTGACAGTGCAAATATTTGTAAACAAAACAATAATATAAAGTGAGCACTCTACACTTTGTATTGTGTTGTAATCTAAATCAATGTACTTGAAAATGTAGAAAAAATCCAAAAATATTGGATTTAAATAAATTGGTATTCTCTTATTGTGTAACAGTGCGATTAGAACTGTGATTAATCACAACTATTTTTTTAAATCTCATGAGTAATGCAATGTTTGACAACCCTGCTTTTCAACATTGGTCATGAATAATGCAGCCATTCCAAACTTCTGCCAATAAAGCCTTCCCACCTCTAACCTCCCCAACAATACTTCACAACATTACTATTACTAGGGCTGTGCTGACATCTCAGACGATTGGTTTGCACAAGGAAAGAAACAAAACCACCTGCTAATGCCAGTGGGAAACAATGGCATATTGATATTGTTCTCCAAACCAAACCCCCGTTTCTTTTTATGGGGAAATTGGCTAAAAATTAAAACCCCAATGTCTAGTAAATGGAAAAGGAACAAACTGAGAGAACACATGTTGTTATAAGTACCTAATGGAAGACAGACAGACAGATAGTATATTAAGTATCCTTTTACCTAGAATGTCCTCAGAGTTCTCTTATATAAAGTCTCTCCTCCCCCAACACTTAAATTTCACCCTTGCTGAAAGCAGAAATCTTCCTTTTCCAAGCTGATAATACTCTAAAGTTCTGTTTCTATTGTTTCCCCTTTAGTGTGTCGGGTTAGGAAGTCACTAGGACATTTGTGCTGCCGGTAGCTGGCTTAGCTCGTTGTCTGAGCCTGGCATGGTGGTTTTACAGAACCCTTTTTGGTAGCCCGGTGTACTCCACTCCCTTGAATGCTAGCGCCTCATTTTCAGTTTTCTAACGCGGCTTTGTAGCTTCCTTTCCAGCTACTGCGAAGCATAGACCCAAGTCTCCATTATAAACACTGCAGGAGCGCAAGCAAGGGGTTTTCAAGAGCTGAGAATTGTTGGTAACATCCTCTTAGCTGTGTCCTTTTCCATTTAGAAATCCTTGCTTTTTTCACTCTTTTTAAACCGACTTGACTGAAACTGGGATTTCGCCTTTTTTTTTTCACCTGCCTCCTCATCAGTGCGATCGGGAGTTTCTTAATCAACTGCTACTGTAAAGAAAAAATTAAAAAAGCAAAGCACAAATGTTTCAGTGGGTCTCAGGCAAAGAGCCTTTTTTGTTTTGTTTGCGAGGAGGTCGTTCCTCTTTTGCGATGAAGGAAAGGATGAAAAATGATATTTAGAATCTGGAGGAATTTCTTTACCAGCTTACAACTTTTTTTTATGATCGATTAGCTAATTGTTGGTCGCTCACTCCTTGAACGTTTCAGAGCCCTCCGTCTAAAGACATTACTTCTAAGAATACACCGTAGATCTAATTACAGTTAAATAAGGGGGTAGTCAGGAACTATAGCATTGGCCAGAAGAAGCGATGGAGGCAGTCCATATTGATTCAAGGTGCGGCACAAAACGTTTATGTTTTCCTTTCCTTGTACGGTCAGGAAAGACACTGTCTTTCGCACGCTTTTGCTGCCATTCCTCCTAAACCGTGGGTCTTTGCTTTTTAGCAAAAGTTGCTTATTAGCACAATTCCTGCGCTCTTCAATCCTGTTTCCCAGGCTCTCTTCTCTTAAATTTCATAACACGGGCTACAGAAGACTTCATGCCTCAGAACAACTGGATGAGTCATGAATACAAGAAGTATGGGTGTAAACTGAAGCTGTTTACACTTTCTTAGGCCTCCAGCTACTAAAATAGTAGAGATCGTCCATATCACAGAATCCGTTTGAACCTTCTTTTCAGTTCAGCTTTGAAATCTCAGGAAATGTATAGGTCACGCAGTTTAAAGAGTTAGCAACACATTTAAGAGGCATTCTACATCCTACAGGAAGCTAATATGTTAAGTGAATGAGACAGATCGTATTTCCTTGTATAATGACAATCTGCCCAATAGTGCCTTAGAAATCACCAGCAAAGCTTGCCGTTACGGTATAGGAACTACCTAACACACGTGCTGTTCTTTGCACGGCAACACATAAATTGGATTTAGCTCTGTCTAATTACCTGGATCACCAAGAAATCAGGAAAAGCCTCTGAAATAGCTGGTCTCCTTGCACCCAGCGCCTTTTCCCTTGCGTTCTGCTCACCTGGCTAGGGATAAGGACACGCTGTGGGGTTGGGGGACTTTGGATGAAATCAGTTTTAACGCAGCCTTCTCTGACCTGCTCCTTTAGAAATGATGTTACAGCTCTGGAATTGGGATTCGGAGTGTGTGTGCCTTTCTACCAAAGTGTGGTGTTATGTTACATCCGCTTGAAAATTTAGCCTAAGATGCCGGCCAACTTCAGAAGCCTTCTTCGTTGCTTGCCATGTAATACATGATATGTAGAGCCTCTGACTTCAGCCAAGAGATATTTGGAAACTCTGTCGGATCCAGTGTTGGGGGCTAACGTGTGTTTAGATCCGAAAGCGAATCAGAGGAGGCAGCGGAGGGCACGTCACCAGAAGGGGCCCTATAAATCCATCTCCATTGCTGCTTCGCCCTGGCAAATCGATTGCTTTGCATGTTGGCCTGCGCGCCCACATCTGCCCTCGCGTGCGACCCCTCCAGGGGCAGGTCCCAAAAGCTGATCGCTCCCACCAAGCGCTCTGACCCCACCGGATTAAAGAGGGTCCCGCGCAGGTTGCTGTCGGGAGGAGCTGGATGCTCTCGCACCAAGTTTGGATTGCAGGAGTGATCGCTCTTACTCTACACGTTCCTCTTGGATCTAATCTTTCAACGTGACGCGATCCCTTTCTGGAGGAGGGAGTCTGGCCGCTGCCGCGGCTGCCAGCTTACAAATCTCCGCTCCAGCCTCTGCTTCTCCGGCAGGCTGCTATTTCCCCGTCTCAGCTGTTCCTCGCGTGCATGCGTGAGTGCCCCGTTCCCCCTGGCCCAGCTGGCGTTCCGGGAGCCCTGATGTCTTCATTGGACTCCCCGCAGTTGTTGATGGGGTGTCTTGCTCAGATTTCCAGGCAGAAGCTCAACCGCAGCATCCAGAGCCAGTTCTCGCTGCCAGGCGGCGCTTCGTGCGGCGCAGGCGGCTGCTGCTGCTGAGCTGGGACTCGGCTGCAGGGCAAGGATCGGCGAGAACCGGGCGCTGCCTCTGCTCTCCGCAGGGACCGCGCACCTGCGGCGGCGGGGGAGGGCGCACGGAGCGGCGCCGGCGGCAGCAGCCCCTGCCCCTGATCCGGAATTGTGAACTTTCCCGCAGCCCCCCTTGGAGGATCCCCGAGCTGAGCCACATGCATCCCTTGGCGGCCGGCCGGGCTTGCTGGAGTTAATGTCCGTGCTGGGTCCGACGAGCCCATCTCAAAGGTAAGGTGCCGTTTCTGCCCTTGGCGAGGCGCTGGGGGTGGCTGCAGGGAAGGCGGGTGGGGGGGGCGGCAAAGGCTCTGGATCGCTGCTCTTGAGGGCACAGGGGGGAGCCTGAGCACCCACGGGAAATAAACAGGTTTAATGTTCTTCCCCTCGGATCCTGGGAAGTAACCAGAGAGGCCCGCCGAGTCCACCTGGGTCAATGCAAACATCTGCGCCGCTCCCCGCAGTCCTCGCACCTGGGCGCCCTGCCCGGGCCCGCAGCCAGCGCCGGGAGGTTAAAGCTCCCCTTGCCCCCGGCGAGGAATTTCTGCCCTTCCAGGCGTTTTCCAAGCGGTGAGGATTCTCCTGAGCCCCCGAGCTGGGGCTGACACTGGGGGATGGAGGCTCCGGTGTCTCCCCAGCGCCGCTCGCCAGCCACGCCCCGTGCGGCAGCTCCGAGCACCTCCTGCCGCCGGCGTTTGCTCCCCGCTGGGCGAGTGTCCTCCCGACACGCTGCCTGGGCCCGCGGTTCTGGTGGCTGCGGCGGGAAGTTGAGGCACAAGAGCCCGAAGGCACGAGCCGGCGAACCCCTCGCTGCCCTTGTCTTCCTCGCCAGCCTGCAGCGTCTCTTCCCAGCCTGCCAGAGCCGGGAGCGAGAGTGCGCCCCGCTGGAGCGGCTGCTGTGCCCAGGAGGCTACGTGTTTACGCCGGAGTAAGCGATCTGGGAGGGACTCGGCCACGGATCGGGCCCCAGCAATCAACGCCGTCTAAACGCCGCATCCTCCCAGGCTGCTACCGGGACAGCAGCAGCAACCCGGGGGGCTCCGCAGCACCTCGCTAACGGCTGCTGAGGTCGAACTAAAACGTGTGCAAATAAACCCTTCGAACGGAATCGTTTCACGCCCGCACGAAGCAATCGTTAGGCTCCCTACCCCGCCAGGGTCTAAAATAGCGCACAGGCGTGAAAATAGCACCGGGAAACGCACGGAAGAGTTTCCTTGCTGTGATTCATCCCACACTGTGAGGGATGTTTCCAGAGAGCTGACAGCTACCGCCTCTGCGTTGTTACATTAGTCAATAGCCTGCTCCTCTGCACTTCGCCAAAGCAGGTCATTTTCTGCAGACAATGTACTAAGTGTGGAGCAGAACTGTTAAGAGCAAAACAAAACTTTGGAAATCGCCGTATACATTGGGGAGTGTTGAAGTGGCCACGTGGTTTAGCACAGACTGTGCAAGTCTTCTAAAGGTATCACCTATGCTGCTTTGCATCCCCGGCTGCCTAGTTGTCCTTTACGAATGGTTTTTGCTCCCCCCTGGATAGGGCTGAAACTTGGTGGCAGAGTTTTCCCCCGGCAATCCATGCGGGGTCACGTTCCCTCCTGTTGCTTTCCAACGAGTAGCCTAAAAATACAAATTTCCCACTCCAAACATCATGCTGAGCTACACAAACATAGTAACTTCTCCGTCCCCTAATAGGAGGCTACACCGAGCGATCGCAGTTCAAGCGGTCGGTTTACACTGCCCTCTAGCGCCGGAAACGTGTGTGTCCTAACAGACAATAGCAATGAGCAGGTTACTTATCCACCACCGGCCCCAGCCCCATTTGTGCCTTTCCATTCGGGGAAACTCTTCAAACATTCCTCATCGCTCGAACTCCCGGAATCGCTCCCCTTGCTGACATTTCTTCTCCGCGTTAGGATCGTTTTAGGGGAGCTCATGATTGCTTTGAATTTGTTTTCTTCTCTTTTAAAAACAAACAGAAAAGAAATAGCGCACTGAAGGATTTGTGGTGAAAAAGGCATGCAAAGAAAATGACACGGATTTTGCAAATGGTAGAGAAAATGCGAGTTGAATGTAAACCTTCAGGAATGGCTCTGTCCTCTAGAGCAAGCTCAGCAGGGGATGCGGTTTGGTGCGGATGCCTCTATCTAGATTGGTAGTATGAACGCATTAGCCCCAGAGATGGCAGCTCTGGTACTGGAAGCAGAAAGAGCGATTTTACCTAATGCGGGGGAGCGAATTGGAATTGTCTGTGTTAAATTTTCCCCATTCCAAACCCTGCTGTGCAAAGCATCTGAGTGCAGAATGCAAGTCCAGTTGTTACAACCCCACAATCCCATCGTGCAGAAAGGAAAACACCCGAATGGGGTGTAGACGTGCCCTTCTTGAGTCAGAAGGGAAATCGGTTGCAGTTACATGGGGAAGGGGGTGAAAGCTGTAGGGGCCCTCATGTTTTAGGTGGTTCTTTGCTTTCAAATGTACCATGGCCCTGGAGCTGATAGATTTAACACAACAAATGTAGTTCTTTATTACAGAAAGTGTGATCCTCGTGAGAGGATCTATCTGGATCCGACTCCTTCTCTTACTTACTCCCAAATATTAAGGGAGGAAGGGCCTTGTTTAGGCTTTTTAAAGTTGTTTGTGTTTTAATATATGTTTTTGACAGCTGACAAATTGTAAAGGGGCTTCAGGAAGCTACATTAATTTCTTATTTATATTACAATCAACATCCGTGACTAGTAAGGGCTAAATCCAACTGTCTTTACTGAGGCAAAGTCTGACCGCAGAGAGGTCAAAGTAAGATTTGCCAGATCTGGCCCCACGTTAACGAAATCCGAATAAACCAGTTTTAGCGAGTTTCCTCTCCAAAGACAAAAATACAAACAGGCGAAAGCTAACATCTGCTAGTCAGGGAGGATGGAAAATACACGCATCTGCCCGGACCTAGGTGTTTGCGAAAAGCGGAGAACTGGTTGGAGTAAATGTAAATAAAGCAACAACATATTTCTCTCACATCTCTGGGAGCAGCCCCCTGACCCCCTCCTGGTGCCCATAACATTTTACTATCAAAAGCCTGAAAGTTGCCAAATCCCTTCTTTGATGTAGAAGCCAGTGTGGTGGATTTAAATTACAATGCGACTGGTTTTCTAAAACATACGCTTAAATCCAACCCGGATTCCCATTACGAGCCACGACGATTTGTATCTCCGAAAGAGTTCGACTTTCGAGCTCCTGGCCTCCACCTACTCCCCTTCCCGTGCGTGATCATCATTAGGAACATTTCAGTGCCTGCTAGACTTAATCCCGCCGCCCCCCTGCTTTCTAATCTCCTCCACGCAGCCAGGTACTGGGGTTTTGGCTTTGGGGACGGGTCCAAGGACAGGCATTTAGCGAGCCCGCGGGTGTCTGCCCTGTCCCTGGCAAGGAGGCAGCGTGTCAGACCTTCCTTCTCTGCTCGTGAGCTTGAATCCGTGGGATGGGGGCAGCGTCTCCCCAGGACCTGCTGCGTTTCGTAACGAGCCCCGGCCCCTCCCCAAACCCTTTGGGTTTATTAAAAGGCCCCAAGAGACTCAAACAGCCCCAGCGGTTTCTGGGCAGACCCTAGGCTGAGCTTCAGAGCGACACGGGCGAGCGGAGGGTTGGGTTTGTCTGACCCCCCACCCCTTAAGAATCATATCAGCTGGCAGGGCCGGCTGCTGGGGGTGAGGTTAGGGCCCTGGCGGCCCCCCTGATCTGTGCACGGCTCGGTTATGGGATTAACGCAGCAGGCTGGGCCGGCGCGAACCTGTCCCCCGGCCCCGGGGGGAGCTGATCAGTTTCACTCCAGCACCTGCGCTTCATCAAAGGCTTCTGAGAACCCCCACCCCCGGGGCTCGGGAGCCCAGGCGCAGGCTCTGGCACTGGGGGAGCCCGGAGCTCAACGCAGAGCGAGCTCCCCACGGGCGCGCAGCGAGCGCGGAGCTAACCTTGTGTCTCCTCTTCGCCAGGGGCCTGTGTCGGAAGGAAATCTAAGATGAAGTTATGGGATGTTGTGGCTGTCTGCGTGGTGCTGCTCAGCAAGGTCTCCACATCCCCGCTGCCCGCCGGTAAGACGCCTCCCGAGGGGCCCCCTTCAGTGGTAGAGGGGCCTGAAGACGATCACTCCCCCATCAGCCTGCCGCCTCCCTATGCTGTGCAAAGTGACTGTAAGAAACGTTCCCCTTCATAGTCACCACTGTCTGTCTTACTAAACCCGCTTTCCAGTGTCTGAGCCCAGCGCGGGGAGCTCGCTGCGCGGAGCGCCCCATGGCTGTGTGACTACAACTGAGGGGCGGGCGGGGGCTGGGGCATTCTCACTGAAGGGCAGTTGCTACACCTGCCCCCATCGCGTTTGCCTGGTTGTACCGGAGGGTTTGTTTAAAACCTGTTTTTCTATTTGTTGCTCCCCTGTGAAAGATCCATGCAAAGGAGGGGGAATTCCTGAACTGATCCCAAACAGGAAACACTTCTTTCCCCCGCTAATCCCTTTTCAGTTCTAAAAATCTCCTTATGTATTGTTTGTATGGCAGTAGCACCTAGAACCCTCAGCCAAGATTGGGAGCCCACCCTACAAAGCACTGCACAAACAAGTAGGGCGGCTACTGACCTCATTTATTTCCCCCCATTTATTCCAAAGTAAGATTGTCCACATCAGACTTACACTGAAATAAAAAAGGGTTTTAGGAAACTGATGTAGTTAAATCAGTGTAAGCCGGGCTGTAGACCAGCCCACAGTAAGAGACAGTTTACAATCTAAATTCTAGATAATTAATAATAATAATTAATAAATAATACCTAAATAACAAAAGGTCTCAAAGAAAAGCATTTTCAGAGAGCACTGTGATTTTTAAATACACAGTGGTCTCCTTTAAAGTTGGTGTTAATATGACTCAGTAAGCAGTGGCAACATACACAAATTAATCTTAGAAGTATTCAATTAACATGAAGGGCCTTGTCTTAAATCCATAAAAGCAAAGACCCAGAATTGAGACTGCCCACTTTGTCTTTAACTAATTCTCTTCTCTGCTTAGATACTGTAACTTACATGGTTCAAGGGTATAGCTCAGGGATCGGCAACCTTTGGCATGCAGCCCATCAAGGAAATCTGCTGGTGGGCCGGGACGGTTTGTTTACTTGCAGCATCCGCAGGTTCAGCCAATTGCAGCTCCCACTGGCCACAGTTCACTGTTCCAGGCCAGTGGGGGCTGCGGGAAGTGGCGTGGGCCGAGGGATGTGCTGGCTTCCCGCTTCTTCCTCCTCTAATCTTCTCTCTTCTTTCTCATTTTCCTCCCATTGGAATCTTTCCTGGGCCTCACTTTCCTCTCTTTTGAGCTGACCTTCTCACTGTTCCATGAATGACAGCATCCTATCTCAGTCCCTCATCAGATGCAAGTTGACCAAAAGAACTCCATCCCCAGTTTTCTTCTTCTTGTACAGATTGCTGAGGCTTTATGATGCTGTGATCTTCTTCTACATTGTGGTACATGGAAAGGAGGGTGTATGTGCAGTGGAAGATTCCACAAAACCTCAGGATCTGCTTTGCTGGCATTTGTGCCAGTCTCCCCTACTCTGAGCTGCAGCTGTTTCAGTTCTGTAGGAAGAAAAAAGCATTAAGAAGAAAGTTGTACTAGTAACTTTACAACAATGACAAGTTGTCAGTTCATGGTGGTGAGATATCAGTGTTCCATTGTTCTGGGTCCTACAAATGAGGCCTAGAACTATTTTTTTTTAATAACACAAATCCCTCTATTAAGACATTTTAAAAAATGTTATTCCATCTAAGTGATCCGTTCCACAGCAAGCAGAGGAGACAGACAGGTAGCAGAAGCATTAATCACTTACCCACTAGGTCTAAGTCTATTTCCAGTATGAGGATAACCAAACTTCTCATTGTTGTTTGGGTATCTTGTAGACTAAGGAGTGAGATGTCCATCATGTGGGCCTTGTGTTTCAGGTGGATGAGTGAGCAACATCTTCCAGAAGTATGTGCCCAGTGTAGAGCCAAGCAGAGATGGAGGAAGGGTCTGCTCCAGTATGTCAGTTCCTATATTCCTACTAGGGAAATTATCCGCAGAAACCTGAGCAATATATTCTTGCACTGTTCAAACCTACAATGGAAATCACAGATAGATGGGCCTGGGTGCAAAGAAAAGATGAGCATTGCTACTCACCCTGAGGTTAAAGCTGGATAAGTGAGTCTCTCAAACATTTTTTGTGTTCTTTTCCAAAGACTGGTGAAATATCCATGCTCAGAGAAACTCCTGTATTGGCTACATTGGCGAGCCTGATAAATAGCAGGGGTTTGCTGAGCTGGTTGGCTATATGCTGATATTCTAGCCTAATTAGTTAAATACCTTGATTCACTTTATTACTGTTTCTGTTTAAAAAATGTGTGGCTCTGGTTCAGCTCCCTAGAAGGAGGGGTACTTTGTCCAGCAGTGGCCAGATAATAGTTGGAGTTGTCAGCTCAGTTACACCAGGACTTTCACATCTTCATCTTTCCTCAATTCATGCATCATTTTCTCCACAAGGTGCTCTGAGAGGTGCTGATAGTGCTCTGAGATCACAAGATTATGTAGCACCAAATTCAGATTGGCCTGAAAGTTTCCCTTGCTCCAGATTATGACCAGGTGTACTGTGATGACCCCTCCATTTCAGATTAGTGGTCATAGAGTAATGTGCACCAGCAGTCACAGGCTTCAGCTATATGATTAAAGTAGAAACCGGCTTGCTCAATGTAGCCTGCCCTAATTGCAGAGCATTTTAAATCAGCCCCCTGCTTCTTGATCATGTAACCAGCAGAGCCATATGGGATAGTTTGTGATGGGGGGATAGAATTGCTGGAGACATATGCATATGGCACACGCAATACATAGGGCAATACAGTGTGGGATATTTTGTTATAGCAACTGAGAGGAAGTTATCCTATTATATAGGCATGATCAAGGGTCCTGTATGAGCAAGAGTGGCACACAATTAGCTTCTATAGAAGCTATGTACTGTGTGAACACAAAACACATTATAAATAGAACTATGCCAATAAGTGGATACAAGATGTGGTCAAATTATGGTTATGTTGTTTGGCCCTACCTATGAAAGCAAACCTAGTGTTAGACATAGATATTTTGTAACTGGATACCATGACATGGCTGTAACTGTAGGGTGAATGAGATCCCAAGTCACATAGGCCATTACCTACAATGTGATCACTGGCACAGCGGGAGCACGGTGTAAGATCTAGCTGTGTACTTAAAAAAAAAACACACACCAAAAAAACCATTGTAGGAGCTTCTCTCTGTAAAGAGGCAGAAGATGTTCTTATAAATTGCAGTACCTGAGGCACAGTGATTTGATTGTTGAATAGTGATTTGTTATGTGTGTTAGGCCATTTAACATCTTTAGCTGGAGCATAGGCACTGCCTCCGTAGGTGCTCCAGGACTCAAGCACCTACTGAAAAAATAGGGGGGGGGGTCAGCACCTGCAGGGCTAGATTAATATTTTGTGGGCCCCAGCGGCCAGACTGTGGTGCCACACCCCCGCTCTGTCCCGAGCCCCACCCCAGCTTGGCCTCTCCCCCCGAGGCCCTGCCTGCCATTTGCATGGGGAAGAGGGGGCAGAGAGGAGTACCTACCTGCAAAAACAAAAGTCAGTGCCTGTGAGCTGGAGTGTTTTTATTTACTATATTAGAAATACAGAGGAAATGTAGAATAGCCAGGATATGATATTGGAATGCAAGCACTTCAGGGTAAGACTTGTCTTTTATATTTTGATGCTATATAGAGATGAACACATTGTTAGTGCTAAACAAATGATATCTTCTGATCTAAATAGACTTTATTCTATATACCACTTGTTAGACACATACAATACCTAATACACCATCATTCCATTCTGTGTCAAATACAGTGTCTAATAAATACATTCCCATGGAAGGCACTCAAAGAGTTAACATTAAAATGACCAAGTCCTTCAAGAGGAAATAAATATACAAGTATATATTTTTCTCCTTATGCATATTTTAAAAGTATATATTTACTTAAAGCATATTCAGGGGAAATTCTTGGAATTCAGCTGTCCAGATGACCATGGACCAAAAGATGGGAAAGAAGTTATATGGCTCTACTACTGTGTGATCCTCAAATGGATGCAGTTTAACATACTGTGTAAACTGTTTTGATCCCCATTAGGACTGCAGAGACCAGAATTCAGAAATAATTTCTGCTAGACCTGCTTAAAAAAGATGTAGAGTTGCACAGGAATCTCATAATTCTGAGATAATATCCTAATGGCAATCAATAAGATCGTAATATTAAATAATGCAGTTATATGAATCTTCAGTTTTATCAGACATTAAAATAGAGAGGGTTTCAAAATGTTTAGTGGTGGCAAAAACAGTTAATCATTGACACTGGAAAGCTATAACAGGACTAGAATCATCTTAGGTGTAAAAGATGCATGGCAAGCAGAATAAAAGGGAAGATTTCAATGAAACATGGACACCATTCCCTAGTTATAAAGATGGAAAACAGAAGTAAACAAACTGCTAGATACTTGAGACAGGTTCATACAGGATATTCAGTTGCACATAAAATGTTACAGGAAACTTAGCATGTTTTAAGGTAAAAGAATGAAAATTAACTATGCAATGATAGATTTTGTTACAAATTTCAGTAAAGATTTTTTAGAAGGATATAAGGTCCCACCTCAACTCAGCTTAAGCATTTGCTTAATTATCTCTTTTCAGCACAACACCTAAACATGTGCTTAACTTTAAGACTGTAATTACATTTCTTTGAAGTCAATGGGATTTAAGAACATGCATCAGTGCTGTGATGAATAGGGATGGATTTAAGCATGTGTTTAAAGATGAACACTTTTTAAGTGCTTTGCTGAATCTGGGAATAGCTGCAGAACAGCATGGATTCCGAAATCTTTTCATAATGCAGACCATGTCTTAACAGAGAGATTTTCTTGTGGACATATCCCCTCTGATTCACAAATGGCACATACCACATTCCCTCCCATTGATAAATGTGAGGACCACCTCCACTCCCATTCACAATCATGTAACAACTCTCTAATGACAGCAATTGCCTAGTTGGAAAAGTTATATTAGGTCTGTTTGTTTGGCCATATTTTAATACCGTGTGGAATCTGGGAAAGAATAAGAGCCATCCTGTGAACAGACACCTCTCTGCAGACCACTATCAAGTGCTCCATGGGCTACCGGTGGTCCATGGATCACAGTTTGGGATGCCCTGCAGTAGAACATGTGGCACCTGTTTTAGTGCTATGCACTATTTATTGTAGTAGTATGAAAACATTATCAGCTTGTATGCTAACCGTTTTCATACTGAGAAACATTCATGCTAATAGTATGTTCATTATCCAGACACAAACTGTAAAAATGCTGAAATTTAGAAAGTAAAAGAGCATCACAGAAAAACATGTATTATTCATAATGCAAAACCATCACTGAAATCAGCTGAGATTCACATAGTCAGGATTCAATCATGGCTTTGCCACAAACCCTGTACATGGGGGAGTATGGTGGTGTAATGCTCCAGGAGCAGCCTGCAAAGCCAGAGCATATACTCCTAGGTCAGAATGTATTTGATTGATATTGACTAGATAGTATGTATTTTAATTGGGGAGATAATTCTTTTTTTTTTCACCAATACATTTTTCACCTTGAATATGTGAATAGTAGTAGATTGGCAGCCAGGTCACTCTAGTGAGGGCTTTGATGACATTACTTGAGAGCTGAACTGCCGGAGGATTTTTGTACCAGAAATCCAAGATGGAATTTCTTTGTATGGCCATCACAGACTCAGAAATCTCAGAACTGTGTCTGTTAGCTGGCTACATGCTCATTGCTATGAGTGCTGGCTAATAGCAAGAGGCTCATAGGTTTCAGGTACTCCTAGAATAATAAAGGTTCTCAGATACTATAGTGATGAGATTGATATAAAAATGGTCATAAACAGAATATTCAGCTCACAGACATGTGAACCTGCCTGACACTGGACATGTACTTCAGTGATACAGATTCCCATACTCAGGGCCACCCAGTGGGGGGCAAGTGGGGCAATTTGCCCTGGGCCCCACGAGCCCTGGCCCGGCGGCGGTCCAGGTCTTCGGCAGCATTTCGGCGGTGGGGGGCCATTCAGTGCTGCCAAAGACGCGGAGCAACTGAAGGGGCCTCCCACCACCACAATGCCCATGAGCGCTGGCCCGGCGGCGGTCTGGGTCTTCAGCGGCATTTTGGCGGTGGGGGGCACTTCAGTCGCTCCGGGTCTTCGGCGGCATTTCGGTGGCGGGGGGGGCTCTTCAGTGTTGCTGAAGACATGGAGCGACTGAAGGGGCCCCCCACCGCTGAAATGCAGCCAAAGACCCGGACCGCCGCTGGGTGAGTACAAGCACCGCAGCTCCCCCACTTTGCTCTAGGCCCCCTGACTCCTCTGAGCGGCCCTGCCCATACTTGTTTTAGAACAATACAATGGTTTAGGGAGGAGGAATGGTCCAGGGGTTAAGACATAAGAACAGCCATACTGGGTCAGACCAAAGGTCCACCTAGCACAGTATCCTGTGGCAATGGACTGGGGTTCTGTTCCCAGCTCTATCACTGACCTGCTGTGTGACTTAGGGCAGGTCACCTCATCTCTATTTCTTCTCTCACTGTTTGCCTGTCTTGTCTATTTACATTGTAAGCTCTGAAGGGAAGAGATGGTCTCTTAGTATAGTACCTAGCACAGTGGGGCTTTGATTTCAGATGTGGCCTCTAGGTGCTACCACAATAGATGTATTAAAATAAATACAAGTAATAATGCTTTTTCTGAAAAACTGTCACATTATAATTAGTTAAAAGTAACACTTTTCCATACTATAAGCCTTAATAAAAATCTGTGTATCTATACTTATTTGGATTGGCAGTATGTACTTTCTTCAAAACTGGTACAACTATTGCCATTAGATATTCGATAATGCTCCCATACCTTCTTGTATATTTTTCCTAATGCTTTGATAGCACTTGCCCTGTTGACTTTTAGCAGCGTAGCTGTTATATCGTCTATCCTGCAGCTTTCCCATTTTTAACTGTTCCACTGCTCTTTCTATTTCTTCGTCTGACGGTGGTTTGGTGGTAATATCCATATGGCCTTATACGCTGTTTATCTGTTTACCTATTATCTAGATGTCCAGAATGCTTGCATCTGAATGAATACAAGGTTCAGCACTTTGTCAAAAATGCTCCTTCCATACTTTCAGCTTCACTTCAGAATTTGTTGTCAGTTCAACAAATTAGCATCTCTTCCTGCTAGCATCATTGGCCTGATTGTGTTTCCATACAATTTAACCTTATTGTATATCATTTTCATATCTTGTTTTCTTGATGCTTCCTGTAGTTGCTGAGCGTCTTCTTTCCAGAACTTGTGCTTATCCAATCTTTGTGATTTCTTCATCACTTTATGCAATGCTGTAAGCACATCAATATTGGGGAAAAATCATGATGTAAATAATTGTCAACAGATTATGACCAGTTTTAGGGGCAGCAGTAAGCACCATGTGGCTTCAGACCAGGCTGCAGTTGCATTGATCAGATATTCACAGTCTGATAGTTAATGGAAAAAAGTGAGAATGGGGATTAAAGACATTTGTTGTTTTCATTGACTTCACAAAGGCATTTGATTCAGCTTGGAGGGAAGCATTATGGAAAGTAGTAAAATCATGTAGCGTTCCAGATAGGATAACTGCAATTATAAAAGTTATGTACAAAGATTCCTATAGTGCCATAAGAACTAGTGGAAAATTAAGCAATTGCTTAAAGTCAAAGCAAGCGGACAAGAATTCACCTTTGTTTTCATCATTTCTTAAACTGGACATTAAGAATAATAGGTGGATTTGGATGGTGTGACATTGGGTAATCTAGAGTTAAGCTCTTTAGTTTATGTAGATAACATTGTACAATTGGCAGAAACATTTGAATTAATGATGATACTTTATTTTGGAAAATTGGTGTAGTCGACTTTGACTTACAATCACTTTGAATCCTTGGCATATATTGTATCTTGGACAAGGGACAATAGAAGAATTATTGAAAGGCAGCAGCCAATGAAGTCACAGAACAAGTAAAATGTTATGTGTACTTAGGAAGCTTGATCAATGCTGATGGTTCCATCAAGAATGAAATTAAAAGAAGATGTGCTTTAGATACAAGTGCTGCATAGAAGCTGATGAGCAGAAATTGATGAAATTATGGACTGATAAAAACATTACATTTAGTACCAAAAGTGAAAATTTATAAAACTGGTGTACTAACAGTATTAGTTTACCATATGGAGGTAGTTGCATTAAAAGGAAAAAAAACATCAGAAGGCTGAAGGCAGTAGAGATGAGAGTTCTTTGGAAGATGGCAAGTGTAAGGTGAAATAATGTTAAGACCAATGAAGAAGTTAGAAGGATAGTAAGATGTGAAGTCAGGGTATGGATGTCAGGTACTCAGCTGCCTTTGGGCTTAGTTGCTTGGCAACCACATGAGCTCTGCTGCCCAATAAACCCTCCCTATGTGACTGTGCTCCCGGGATGGACAAAAGAGCCAACAGATCACCATTTAAACCTTGTAGGAACAGCAGCACAATGGCTTTTCAACGTGTTCTATACTTGCAGCTGTGCCAGACCTGCTTCCAGCCCTAGTCCCTGCCTCCTTCTGAACTCCTGTCTCTAATCACTAGATTGTCTCCTGACCACAAGTCCAGTTCTGCCCAACAGATTTTTGTTCCAACCTCTAGGACACACCACCCAAACCACAGTGTGTGACAATGGGATTAGTGACAATTAAGAAAGATTATGATGGTGAGAACACTGCAGAAGACAAACAGATGATAGGATGCCAAAGAAAATAATGCAAATACAATCTGATCTAGAGGCCAACCACTGACTAGATGGAGAAACATTTTATGCAGCAATATGACCCAGCTGGACTTAATGAAGAAACAAGTCTTGGACAGGAATGAATGGTGACACTGTACCGCTTCCTGTGTCCGCAAAGATGTCCTGGGATGAGATGAAGAAGAAGAGAAGAAAAATCTAGCTATCCAACAAAAGTATTCTTGCTGCTTGGACTAATCGTATCATATACCAGTATCAAACGTAGGATCTGCAGCTGTCAAAACAGGGTCTCCTCCCACAGGGCTCAATTTTGCTCTTACTAAAGTCAATGGAGATTTTATGAATGGCTTCAGTTTGAACACTATTAGTCACTCACATTGGTCAACTAGCGATCAACTGGTAAGCCAACTCACAAGAATTAGAGCCCTACAACCTCATCTAAACTGCTGGGACCCAGGTCTGGGTCAGAGTGGGTGGGAAAACAACTGGATTCTCTCAGGCTCAGGTTGGGGTAGGTTGGTTCTCCACTTCCTGCCTGTGTATGCGCCTCGCTCCTGCCATCCTACGTTGCAGAGTGACCATGCCAGAGAAATCTCAGCACCACTCTGTAGTGCACATACAGCACAGTGTGGGGCTGCTGCTGCACCAAACCCATGGGCAGGAGGTGACATCAGTACTGAATCAGGTTCATGGTTGGGTCAGAAAACTACTCTACCCTCTTGTGCTTGGGTTGGGTTGCATGGGATTGGGTCCAGTTTGGATCTGCGTCAGGCCTCAAAATTAGGCCTGAGAAGTCCTCTACTGTAGGTCTTTCACCTTGAATAAGTTTGTATCTACTTTACCCAACTCTCCTTAGCATGTTTTCCCCTAACACAGCCACAGATGACAGCAAGTAAAGTTTAGCAAATGGGATTTTTCTGTCACTGTCTCTTTGGCCATGTTACCGGGGATGGATGCTGCTGCGATCGATGCAATGGGGGTTGATTTAGTGGGTCTAGTGAAGATCCGCTAAACCAACCACAGAGTACTCTCCAGTCAACTCCAGTACTGCACCAGAAGAAGAAGAAGAAGGTAAGTCAACGGGAGAGAGTCTTCATCAACTCAGCGTGATATAGACACCGTAGTAAGTCAACTGAAGCTACGTCAATTCCAGCTATGTTATTCATGTAGCTGGAGTAGCGTAACTTAGGTCAACTTTCCCTGGTAGTGTAGACAAGGCCCTAGTTCAGGAGTTCCCAAACTTCACTGCACCATGACCCCCTACTGACAACAAAGTTACTACATGACCCCAGGTGGGGGGACAGAACCTGAGTCCTGCTGCCCCAGATGGGGTGGGAAGAGGAGGCCAGAGCCCCAGCCCCAGATGGGGGGGGGAAGAGGAGGCCAGAGCCCCAGCCCTGCTGCGCCAGATGGGGGGGAAGAGGGGGTCAAAGCCTGAGCCCTGCTGCCCTGGGTGGGGGTGGAGCTTGGGCTTCAGCTTCAACCATGGGTTCCAGCAAGCCTAATGCTGGCCCTGGTGACCCAATTAAAATGAGGTCCCAGCCCACAGTTGGAGAACTGCTGCCCTAGTTTCCTTCTTTTACTGGAAACAGATGGAATCTGATTTTCTCGCAACTACTGTGAACTGAGAAGCACAGTTGGAGGTAGAAAGATAACGGGAAACAAATGAAAACCCTGTAAAAGGCTGAACACAAACTAAAAAATATGAATCAATAGGCAGATTAGCGATAACTATCAACTGATGTATTGATCATACCCTGGCATATGATGGGCCTTCAAGCTAGTGAGCTATAAAGAGAAAATCTTTGTAACCACAAAAGGAAAAATTACAAAAGCTATTTTAATTCAGTACTTTTTCTAATACTGGCTCATTGTATCTGACATTAAAAGGCCTAGGAGTCAGATGCATCAGGATATTTAACACTTCACGTTGATGAAAGACAGGTGACACCAATGACAGTGTCAGTTTCTATGGGAATTCTAAGTTACAGGAAAGAATGTAATGTCTCTTTGTGAGCTGGCAAGTCAGTGAATAAGGTAATGGACTAGAACCGTATTAATCATTTAAAGACAAGTTGACCTTGGCATCTTTGATGTTATATTTTTAATAAATGACACTGACACGTTTCTGTTTCACCCCTTGCCCCACACATTTTCATGCAAAGCATAAAAGCAAAGTCAGTCTTCAGACTGGTGTTATTTTAATTGTTTAAATCCTGATAACTTTTCAGCATAGATAGGTTAGTTTATTTCCAGGGATTCAGTTCTCCAATTTCTGCTTGATAGGCTTATTACTGAAAAATATTTCTAAATGAGTCTTTTTTTCCCCTTCACAACCCATTTCTTTCTAGCTTATAAATGTATGCAACAGAATGATCAAAATGCTAGAGAGGCTAATGGGAGAACAACCGGACCCTCTTGGGCTCACCATGGTCAAAATGGAAGTAGAGTTTAAGTTGAGAGGGTCCTGAACTAAAACTTTGGACCTTATTTTGGTAGAAGGAGCCTTAGAGCCAAATCCATGTCTAGATCTGAAATTTGCAAATAACCCCTATCATTATAATGGGCTGAATCAAACCTCCTGAACTTTGGGGGTCATAATGTAAAGGGTGTTTGGTGCTTAGACATGGTAACATAACAACCATTTAAGATACATTAAAGAGTTACGCACAATGCGAGTTAACATAGAAAGTAAAAAAATATGTACAGTAGAACCTCAGAGTTACAAACACCGGAATTACTAACTGACCAATCAGTCACACACCTGGAAGTACACAATAAGGAAGCAACAGAGACCAAAAAACCCCCAACCAAACAAATACAGTACTGTATGGTATTAAATGTAAACTACTAAAAATAAAGGGAAGCAGCATTTTTCTTCTGCATAGTAAAGTTTCAAAGATGTATTAAGTCAATGTTCAGTTGTGAACTTTTGGACCATGTTTTGTTCAGAGTTACGAACAACCTCCATTCCGAAGGTGTTCATAACTCTGAGCCCTGGTTTACACTAGCAGGGGGGTGGGGTCAACCTAAGATACGCAACTTCAGCTACGCGAATAGCATATCTTAGGTCAACTTACCTGGCCGTGAGGACGGCAGTGAGTTGACTGCTGCCGCTCCCCCATCGACTCCGCTTGTGCCTTTCATGAGCTGGAGTTCTGGAGTCGATGGGGAGTGTGACCAGGGATCGATTTTATCGTGTTTACAATAGATGCGATAAATTGACACCATATAGATCGATCACTACCCGCCAATCCGGCGGGTAGTGAAGACCTGCCCTGAGGTTCTATTGTAGGTAAGTATACAAAATTATTCCTTTCCTAAAATAATTGCATGGACCAGAAAAAATTGTTTCCATTCAAAATTGCATTTTAGTAAAAAGGCATCTTTTAGAGAACTATTTTGCAATAAGTGGGATTAAAGCCTTTTCTCTAAAACCTGATGGCCAAGATTTTCAAAAGTGAGCACCTAAGTTAGGCTCCCACATAAATAAGTGATCAGATTTTCAAAAGTTCTGAAGATCCAGCTTCTCCCAATGAAATCAATTTCTGGTCACTTTTGCGTTGCGGGTTTCTTGTACTAATACTCTTGTCAGGGTTGTCACCACTGCAGGGGAATTTTTTAAAAAAAAATCTGTTGACAGTGGAATTAAAAGATTAGCTTTATAAAACCTAAATTTTGTGCCAGATTTGCTCTGATAGTTTCCCATTAAAGACAGATGGGGCGATTTAATTTCTGTCTTCTTTGGAACATGGCCGTGTTGGAGTCTGCTGTTCCAAAATAACATTTGGACCTACTTTATTTATAAATTCTTCTTGTATGCAGTATAAATTGTTTCTTAAAAGGGGCTCATCGCCAAATACAATCCTCTCTGGCACTCGAAGCCTTGAATCGACTGGAAATGCAGACTTGGGGAATGTAGTGGAGAACTTGCCCAGAGAACATGATGATCCTCTGAGAGCCATGGAGCAGAACTCTTTGGTGGCTCTCTACATAGGAAAATGAGTGGGGCCATTGTTGTTTGGCTGAGGGAATGTGTGGCTATCAGTGTTGCCAACTCTTACAACTTTATCATGAGTCTCATGATATCTGATGAATATGTTAAAGCCCCAGCTCCTGAAGACAAGTGATTAGATGAAAATCTCAGGTTTCATTTTTTTTTCTAAAACTTACCCCAATGGTTGCGGTAAAAGCATTGCCTGAGTGTACCTCAAAGTCTCAAAAAACAAAAGGCAAATAAAATGAACCCAACGCTTATGATTTTAAGCCATTCTTATGATTTTTGGGCATCCAGCTCAGGACTGATGCTGCAGCTTTAGCGTCACTCACTAATACGGCTGTTGGCAGCCCTAGCTGCATGAGTTGGACTGCAGTTCCAGGTGCCTCCAACAGAGGATGCTCTGCCTAGGCAGAGCTGAGAAGCAGTAGCCCATGTGGGCAGGAGAAGCTGCAAGGAGAGTGCTCAGGGGCAGCACTTGCTCCCTGCCCCTTTCAGTCCCCTATGAAATGCTGCACTCTGCAGTCCATCCTCTGCATCGGGCACCTTATGCGGGGGTAGGAGAGAGGAAGGGACATTGTCCTGGGGCGGTGGTGAGGGTAGGGGCAGCTGGGCAGGCAGGGGATTGAACTCATTGGATGGAAGTTGCTGAGTGGGAGGGAGCTAGTCAGGGCACCACCTGAGTGGAGAGAAGAGAGAAGGGGATAGTGTCCAGGGTAAAGAGCTACTGAAAGTTCCCAGGGCAAGAGCAGGGAGAGGTGGGATGAGGCCCTCCAGCAGTCAGCAGTAAAGAGAAGTGGGATATGTTCACACACACACACCCCACCCGTGTTTATTTTTGTGTTTCAGAGTAAGTTCAATAAAATGTACATGCTGTGCACATGCAGACACACAAGTGATTCCCACCATAAGTTCAAAAATCAGAAAACAGGCCTCAAAAATTTGATGTAAAAATAAATAAAATCTCATGATTTAAGTCAGTTTCATGATTTTTGGAGTCATCATTTTTTAACTTGCAGGGTTCGCAACACTGCTGATCCTATTACCAAAAGCCTCACATACAAGGGCCTGTTGAATTGGATGGTCCTTTCTCCTGCATATAGACTGTAGGTGAGACTGCAAACTAGATACACAGAAGCCCTACACCATACTTTGAGCCTGGAAGGAGGATTTTTAAGAGCATAAATGCCCACATATTTCCCTTTTACTCAGGCTCTGTGTATGTATGTTCTATTCTATTTTATTCTATATACTTCATTCAACACCATAATATCTGAGCACCTTCCAGTAGTGCATTAAGCAACATAACTAACAGAATCATAGGACTGGAAGAAACCTCAAGAGGTCATCTAGTCCAGTTGCCTGCACTCATGGCAGGACTAAGTATTATCTAGACCACCCCTGACAGGTGTTTGTCTAACCTGCTCTTAAAAATCTCCAATGAAAGGGGTTTCCACAACCTCCCTAGGCAATTTATTCCAGTGCTTAACCACCCTGACAGGAAGTTTTTCCTGATGTCAAACCTAAACCTCCCTTGCTGCAATTTAAACCCATTGCTTCTTGTCATATCCTCGGAAGTTAAGAAGAACAATTCTTCTCCCTCCCTCCTCCTTGTAACAACCTTTTATGTACTTGAAAACTGTTTATCATGTCTTCTCTTTTCCAGACTAAACAAACCCAATTTTTTCAATCTTCTCTCATAGGTCATGTTTTCTAGACTTTTAATCATTGTTTTGCTGTTCTCTGGACTCTGTCTAATTTGTCCACATCTTTCCTGAAATGTGGTGCCCAGAATTGGACACAATACTCCAGCTGAGGCCTAATCAGTGCAGAGTAGAGCTGAAGAATTACTTCTCGTGTCTTGCTTACAACACGTCTGCTAATACATCCCAGAATGATGTTTGCTTTTTTTGCAACAGGGTTACATTGTTGACTCATATCTAGCTTGTAGTCCACTATGACCCCCAGATCCCTTTCCTTCCTAAGTGGGGTACCTTGCATTTGTCCTTATTGAATTTCATCCTAACGTTTGTCACGTTTGTTCTCTCACCCTCTCTCCAGGGGAGAAGTGTATGCAGTGGAATTCTTGTTTTGGTAGGGGTTTTAAAAACATATAAATATACATGTTGCTAAGTATTTCTGTTAGAGAAGGCAGGTCAAAGAAATGCAGTTTGTACTTACAGAGAAAGGTGGTAAGATTTGGATGGTCCTCAGTTCCTGGAGGAGTTCATTCCACAGTCTTGGACTGGCCCCAGAGACGGCTCTGTCTCCTACACAGATGAGCTTTACTTTACTGTAGTGAGTTCCATTGTGCCACAGGAGTGGAGTTCTCAACTACGGTCTTCATCTGGGCACTTTAGGCAGTCTGTTAGATATCCTGGGGCCGAGGTCAACGAGTACCTTGAAGATAAGGACTGAGAATGTGAACTTGATTCAGTAATCTGTAGAGAGCCAGTGTGGAGAGTGGAGGATAGGTCTGGTGTGTTTGTGCAAGCCTGTGTTGAGGAAGAGATGTGCTGCAGCGTTCTGTACTAGTTGGAGTTTCCTAAGTGCTGAAGTCTTTGTGCCCAGACGTATTGCATTGCTGTAGTCCAGCCAAGAGATGAATAAAGTGTGAATAACTGAGCCCAAGGCATTATTCGCCAGGACAGGATGGAATCTCCTAGCCAACCAGAGACAGTAGAAAGCATTACTCACAGATGCTGCTATGTAAGAGCTCAGGTCAGTGAGGCACTCAGGAGCATGCTTAAACTATGGACTGAATTGACCAATTGTGGGTGTGTATCTTCAACCAAAGGAGACTGCACTGTGGCTGCAAACTCTTCAAAATGTTTTTCTCTGCCCACCAGCAACACCTCTGTCATGCTCAGCCTTAGCTTCAACAAGCTGGGCTTCATCCATGAACTGATCCCATCTAAGCACTGGACCATCTTGGTGGTGACGGTGTGGTTCAGTGTTGGAGAAGGAAGTGTACAGCTGTGTATGTGTTTAAGGATCTGACCCTCTGAAAGCAACTTCACAGGTGGCAGTCTGTACTGGCATCTGTGAAGATTTTGTCAACACAACCCCCTATCATCCTGCATGTCATCCAGCTGTTGAGGGGCACAGATATCTTCCCTCTGATCCTTGCAAAGGATGCATGCCTTCAATGACCAAAATTCTGGCACTGTGCACGAGGCAAGAAAGTTCTCACTCCTGTGTTATATTTATTTATGATGCCCATACAATGGCTCCAGTTACCCTTTCACTTAGGCTATGTCTACCTATGCTATGCAGCTCCAGCTATGTGAATAACGTAGCAGGAGTTGACGTACCTTAGGTTGAGTTACTGCGGGGAGTGAAAGGGAGAAGCTGTCCCGTCGACTTACCTTACTCTTCTCGTCGGGGGTAGAGTATGAGTGTCGACTGGAGAGCGATCTGCTGTCAGTTTGGCGGGTCTTCACTAAACCTGCTAAATCGACTGCCAGTGGATCGATCTCAGAGCATTGATCCTGGCTGCAGTGTAGATGTAGCCTTAGTTAAACTTACAGAATAGTAACTTGAGCTTGTTGAAAGTCAGAATTTCTATCCCACTGGAAATGCCAGAATTTCAAAATTGGTTTTGTTTCCAATTGGTATGAAAAGTTGAAATCTCAGAATTTTTCATGAAATAAAATATTCCTAAAATATTTAGTTTCAGCCTATAAAAATGTTTCATTTTGATATATTGTATTATAGCATATCAGAACATAAAAGTCAAAATGAAATGTTTCAATAATTTCCCATGAAAATTTTAAAATTGATACATTCCTGTGAAATGTTTCAATTTTGGCAACTTATTCTCTGACAGAAGCTGTTCCACGTGAAAATTTTCAACCAGCTCTAATAATAACATCCTCAGCTGCATCAAAAAGCAAGCATTTAGCCAGGGGCAATAACTCAATTTGATCAGCCAGTTAGCTACAGACAGCTCCTTTCTACCATTGCCATCATTCCAGGAGCATATCCTTTACCCACTGTTAGTCTTTCTAATCAGAATGATAATCAGAGGGAGCCCTTATCTACAGTAGGCCAGGAAGGTCTATGTGACCCTTTTACAGTAGGTCTGCTTATCTAACATTTATACCTTGTCATATATTTCTTTCCCAGTTTTTGGACCTGCTATGTATACTTTTTGAAATACACAATTGATAGAATAGCTTCCATAGGCCTAACATTTTGTTGAGTTATAATATTGGTCAAGTTCTAGTGGACTTTGTTTAAAACGTCTAAGACAAATAAAAATGGCCATCTACATCTAACAAAACCTGTTCTCTCTTTCTTTTTCAAATAGCTAACATGCCAGAGGATTATCCAGATCAGTTTGACAATGTAGTGGACTTTATTCAAGCCACTATAAAAAGACTGAGAAGGTCACCAGATAAACAAACTCCAATTTTTTCTAAGCGGGAGAGAAGTCGGCAAAATGCAGCTGTTAATACAGAGAATTCCAGTAAAAAGGGACGGCGAGGTCAAAAGGGCAAAAATCGAGGTTGTGTCTTAACAGAAATACATTTAAATGTGACTGACTTGGATTTGGGATATGAAACCAAAGAAGAGCTGATTTTCCGGTACTGCAGTGGATCTTGTGATGCAGCCGAGACCACATATGACAAAATTTTAAAAAATTTAACCAGAAAGAAAAAGCTGGTCAATGATAAAGTGAGGCAAGCTTGCTGCAGACCCACTGCCTATGATGATGACCTTTCATTTTTGGACGATAACTTGGTTTACCATATATTGAAAAAACATTCCGCTAAAAGATGTGGATGTGTCTGATTTTTTTTTGAGATTATTACAATATTGCATTCCTACTACAATGCAAAGAACAGGACCAAGGTTCCCAAGGAAACGTCTGTTCAGAACTGAGAAAGAGGACCAAGGATGCAGGAAAACAGATGTCATGGGAGCCTGGTAGGACAAGATCCAGCACAGAGAACTGGACAGGACAGAAAAGTTGGAACTTTTAATTTCTACAGGAAAGCAAATAAAAGGCATCAAAGCTCAGGGCTGGAGTTTCAGAATGGATGGGTGGAGGTTGCTATCACTATTTCATTTGACATGGTACACTATCAATGAGAGTTGAATCAGCTAGGAATGTGCTTAAAAACACAACCTATTAAATATCATGCCTTGTTCTTATTTTTTATTAAGTTTAGTTATAAAAACTGGAGTAGCATTAATAATGGCAAGCTTAAGTGGTATTAGCTTCACTCCAATATACACTGTACTATTGCTTGTTAAAAGGATATTCCAAAACACTGGAGATAACTTTTTAATTACATAGTATATGTGCAAGGTTAAATCAGGCAAGTGTCAAAATTAATCAGCTAAAGTCCATCCGGGGAAAATCAACACAAAACAAAACACTTTCACTTACTGTTTGATTTAGGTTATTTCCATCTCACATTTCTTCAAAACAGTTAAATATCAGATTTAATTCTTCTATTACCTCTGAAAACAAGTTGTGTTTTTAAGCACTCACTCCTAGTAGAATAATAGAAACAATGAGCCTGGCCTACACAAATGCAAAATGTGTTTCTTTTGGTTTACAAAGGACTAATGTCACTTACATAACTCCTTTAATATTTGGTCATTGTGAGTGAACAGACTACTTGATGCAATGCATCCATTCAAAGACATAAATATACAGAAGATATTTATTGAGATTTAAGTTATTGTTATTTATTACAGTTCACTAATGAGTTTCCGTTCCTTATTTATTAAAGTTTTTTTTCAAAGGTGCCAAAGTGGAATGTGCTCGCAAGATACAAAGACAGTTAAGCTGGGAACAAGGGGCCATGCTTTTAAAAGTATTAATAGTTAACTTGAAAGCAAAAAATCACTTACTTTACCTTTTTAACAAAACCCTGTTTAAAATCTCAAAATAGAGGGCCAAAGTCTGCAACCCATATTCATGTTGAATAACATTTATGTGAGTAACTCCATTACTACCCATATGAGTTAGTGACACTCCACATGAGTGGAGGTTGCAGAATGGGGGCCGTTATTATAAATTTGTTAGAAAAAGTAATTTTATTAATATTATAATGTTGATGCAGTTTTTCTCACAAACACTTCTTCTGCCAACTGACCTCATAAGTATGATTGACAAATGAAGATTAATCACACTTTTGTCATTTTAATTTCATGTTATATTTGTTTTTTCTTTCCATATTTCCATATAGAAAAGGTTAAATCCCTTTTTGTAGTTAGTCCTGGATTTAATGTAGACTGAAGATAAACAAACTATTTTGTTAAATAACCAAAGTGTTTTGTATAATTTGCTGACACATTACAGGATTCAACTGGCATAGTAAAAACCATTTTAAGTTTTCATCTAAGATACTGCTTTAAGGTGAAGGAGGTTATGTATCAAGGGGATTAGCACAAGTTATGAAGCTGGAGGTTTATTTATTAAAGATTAGCAGAAGTGTATTTATACTAGACATAATAGACAACTGAAGTGAAAAGTGAAGACTTGACTCCCACAAAAACAATATCCAACCAAGAATCTACTGAACAACAACAACAATTAGGATAATAATTTATCCAATCCATTCAATGGCTCCATACTTATTCTGTTCCTTTTAAGTGCATGGAACCTGCACTGATACCTGTGGGGAAGGTCCCATGGTTGGGGGGGAGAAAGAAAGGAAAAACACACAAAGATCCACCATCATGTGGCTTAAAGGAGAATTTTGCCTTTCTTCACTAAGGTCCCAATCTTGCAATTGATGATAAGTGAGCACAGTCATCTTCGTGGGCTCTGAATGCATGGCAATCCACCACATGCAATCTATTGCAGGATGAGTCTAAGGTCCGACTCCAGCAAAGTACTCAAGATCATGAATAGTCCCATGGAAGTCATTAAGCACGTGTTTAAGTGCTGTGCTGGGTCAGGGGATTAACCACTGTGTTGGGCAGCGTACAGCAGTCAAAGCATCATCTGCATTACTTGCATAGTACAATCCTGGCTATGTGATGAGTCAAAACTCAGCAATACTGTGGTTAGTTTAGGCTAGCTTTGAGCACAGAAATTATAAGTACTTTATCACTTGCTATGGTACTTCACTGATGGTTGACAGCTTGCCTCAAGCAACAGCCTAAATAGGCTTTAATTATAGCAGGTCACTATGGTCAAACTACAAAGGGTAAAGTTTGTGATTTTTTTAAAAAAACTTATCAACAACAGGAGTATGATCCTCTGGAGGTTTTTACTTCACCTACAATTTATGTCTCAGTTATTTGTGTTAATCAACCAAAGTTCTCTACAGACTTTATTTTTGTACAATATTCATTTTATAACTTTTTACAAAATAAAACTCATTTCTATTGTTGTATGGATGCTGTTTATACTTCTTGCACAGCCATCCTTTTCAGAGAGCTATGATCTTGCCCTTTTTCCAATCCAGAGGGGAAATCCCAAATGAAGGCAAATTTCTATGTGGAGATCTCCTCATCCATTGTACCCATTCTGCACCGTGGAACAGACATTGGTAGGGGATGCCAAATATACATTAGTCAAACATATTGAGGTAAAGTAATCTCACCATAGTTTCAAAAAAGCGAGTGTAAAGACTGTAGCATTTTGTGGCCTTTGGCTCACACAGCAGAAAATGGAAATAGGCTTTAATTATAGCAGGTCACTATCATCAAACTACAAAGGGTAAAGTTTGTATATCACACACTTTTTTTGCTGTAACGTGTTACCCCAACAGTTCCAAGCCAATCCTAGCCGGTGGCATAGTCCATCTATGCAACCTGCTACAGTCCAACAACTAATTTGTGACTTGCCTTTTGCTTTAATGATGTGCTACTAAATTAGCCGTGCAAGATTCCATTCACCATGTCCAAGTAATTTTTCTTTTTCTTGATGGGAAAATACAATATTAAGATTTTTCATGATCTTCAGCCATCAGAGGAAAAATAAAGGGTGGGTTACATTTGGTGCCTGGGATGGTAAATTTTCACAGCAGTTTGCCTAGGTCCACACTAAATGCTGCAGCTCCAAACATAATCTGTAAACAGAAGCAGCCAAGGCATGGACTGCTGCACTGGAAGGAAAGGGTAAAATGGGGCCAATCTCAGACCACCTTTGCCCCCTGCCCAATACTACCTAGATATAGAATTATACAGAGGAGATCACTTTACACTTGGGGCACTAAGACTAGCTGGTGACTCTCTCTCCACCCCTCACCAATATGTGGCCTTGAAAGAAAACTGCAGAGAGCAGGTTGCCAAACTAGCGGTAAATGAGTGACTTTAGGCTTGGGATTTGGTTTTGTTTTTTTGTTTTGAAGTTGGGTGGCATTTTTCATACTGTTGTAGCGTGGCTTTTTTCTGCCTTATTTTGTGGCTGCATTTTTTTTCTTTGACTGTGTCCCGCACCCAGCACAACGATATTTTGGCTCAAACCTCAGCCAGCATTATGATGCACGGATGCAAATCCTCCCCCCGCCCTCCCCGCTTTTGTGGGGCTGTTTGGGCAGATTTTTCTGACCAGTGTTGTTTTGAGCATTGTTTCTGGCAACCCTCATTCCCTTCAGAAAGAGAACTTTCTACAGCTTTGACTGGACTTTTTATGCCCTGCCCTGACTGGCTGTTTGCACAACTCTTCCTCCCTCAGGCCTGGTCTACACTGAGTGGGGAATTGATCGAAGATTCACAACTTCAGCTATGAGAATAGCGTAGCTGAAGTCGACGTATCTCACATTGACTCAGAATCACTTACTTTGCGCTGCTCCCCCGTCGACTTTGCTTCCGCCTCTCACCGAGCTGGAGTTCAGCAGTCAACGGGAGAGCGATTGGGGATCGATTTATTGCATCCACACTACATGTGATAAATCAATCCCCAATAGATCGATCGCTACCCACCGATCCAGCGGGTAGTGTAGACATACCCTTTGTCTCTTCGCCTCAGCTTCACTCTCCACTTGCCCTGTCTCCCTCACTCCCCTTCCCATTCAGTGTCTTCTCTCCCTTCCATTTTCTTTCTATTTAGTTTATCCCCTCCTAAGTAAACACCCTCCCCCTAAAATTGTGTCACTAACATAACATTTGCTGCCATTATATTGTTCACTCTGCTTGTGTGTTAGGCCTTTTCCCCCACCCTGTGTCTATCTTGTCTATTTAAATTATAAACTTTTTGAGACAGGAATCATCTACTGTTCTGTGTTTGGACAGTGCCTAGCACATCGGGGCCCCATGCTTGGTTGGTTCTTAGGCACTACCATAATAAACATAATTAATACAATAAAACAATAATTAATAATAGGACAATTAAAGGATTTTACATAAGGCTTTGTGCACTGGTGGAAACCACAAGATGAAGGAGGGTCCTACTGTTTGAAAAGTGCACAGATCAGTTTAAAAGACCTAACCAAAACAATACACATGCATTCTCTTCCTACACAACATACTGGTGTCTAGGTTTCATTTCACAAACAGCAATGACATAATGTGTCTCTCTAGTGAATATATAGCAGTACAGCCTCTAGGACACAAGTGAAATTAGTTGTAAGTAGGGTTGTAGCAGTCAGAGATCTGAATTTTAAATGCATAGTATTCAAAGATATTGTACATCTGAAATGAAATTCCTTGTAAACTTTCCAGAGAGCTGACAGCACAGGACATTAGCCATGCAGAAAGGGAGAGCTATGCTGGTTACAGCATGGTGGAACATAGCTCACATAAACTGCTTGGCACGGAGATTGTTGGCAGCTGTACACTCAACAAAGATCATGCACTTTCCCAAGATCTAGAGTGCAGTGTTCAGGGTACAATGTAGCCCTTAGATGTTACGAAGATGAATCATAGACCTTTATCAGCCTCATGTCTGCCTTCCCATGGATGTGGAAGCATGATTAGGACAATGCTGTAGGGCAAAGGCCTTAGCAGGGGTTGACAGCTGATTACTAAAGTGGCTGGAGTTAGTTGATTTGCAAATTGCACAAGGAAGTTCAGTACACTTTTCCCACTCTTACCCGTGAAGAGATGAGCCACCTTAGGAGGTATTGGAGCCAGTGTTGCTCCAGCGTGGCTGGTCTCACTGGCCAGAGCCAGAATCCATTCCTGAAAGCTATAGAAAGCATAAGAGAACTACATAGAAAATTAATTGTACTGCCATTCAGAACAAAGTATTAGAAGCCAAGACGCCAAAGTTCTATTCTTGGCCTTGCCACTGACTTGCTGTCACTTAACATCTCATTTGCTGATTGTTAAAATGGGGATCAAAATGTTTACCTACTTTGCTGCATGTTTTGTGAGATAAAACTCTTTGAAATCTTTGAATGAAAGGCTGTGGAGAAGTGCAAAGGATTTTAAACAATGCTTAATAAACACACAATCATTACTACTTACTACCAACAACAGGAGTGCCAATAGCCTTTTAGATAGAAGGAAAAAATAGCAATGGTGAATTTTGGAAACAGATAAAAAGGCATAATATATTTAGCTAGGTTAAATCACTTTTAAGGAAATAAACCACATAAATTAATTATTTTAGCTTGCTCTCACTATTTTAGCTTGCTCTGGCTTTTACTATGGGGATGTCTGAGAGAGTTTGGTTTTGGGGGTTAATTTGGTTAATAGAGAACTTTTTTGCATTAGTTAATATTGGGCTGGTTGACACACAGCGTTAATAGGCTTGGTACTGTGAGGTGATAAGTCATCCCTGAACTAGGGCCCAATTAAGTCACATACATTGATGAGTCAATTCTTGTGCTAGGCTCCAGCCAATCCACAAGCCAGGAACATATAAGCCTTGCAGGACAGGCTGCTCAGTGTCACTTCATGGCTTGGGACCATGAGCAGTGCGTCACATAGGCTGGGGAAGGCTGTGCCTCCCCAAACAGTCCAGCGTGGCCCCGTCTATGCTCCTCCCTGAAGCCCCCTCCTGCTTGCCTTTCCCCTTTGGCCCCAGCCCAGGCAGGCTGCTCCTCTCAGGAAAGCGTGCTGGAGTATGGGGGGCTGGAGGCGCTGGAGCTGCCCACCCTGTGCTTGGGGAGGTCTGGGGGCATTGGTTCTGGGGGAGCTGTATACCGCACTGTGCTCAGGGGGGCCTGTCCACTGCTTTCCCGCCCACCGCCGGCCTGCCCTGCGCTGAATACCATGTATTCAGAAAACACCTCCTGATTCTGACCATTAGTAGAACAAAATTTGGGCCGTTCCTAGAACTGAATACTTAAAAAGGCAAGTCTGTATAAAGAAAAGACAGACTCATTTCAGGAAACTTGGAATCTATGTTAATATATTAAGAATTTCTTGGGAATACTTCAGTCTTGTTTCAGAGATACTGGTAATACATACTGGACAAAGTACAATTAGGTCCTTGCATGCACTTCAGTAATAGGCTTTGTTTTATATTTATCACTGACTAGGATGTTATTATGTACTATGAGCTAATACAATTGAACAAAATGACGGTGTCAGATCGCTCTTTCTAGAACAGTAACTGAAGGGAGACGATGTTATCACGGCCTCACACCTACTCTGTTGCATCGTTGTTCATTTAATTGGAAGAGAAATCACAGTTGTTGCATTTTGTATAAACAACACCTCTTAGATTTTCCTTGGCTTCATGATTAGGGGAAGGGGTAATAATGCACAGCCCATAAAAACATTTAGGATCTAAGAATCCTTAACCACTTGAAGGACAAAAAACAATTCAGTGAGTACAGAATTGCAGAACTCAGTGATGTCTGCAGTACTTAGGGCAATTAAGTTAATTAAAAATAGGTACGTAGGTTTTATTTACCCACCTCAAGTGCTAAATCTTCCATATCTTCCTCAGACATTGTTTAATTTTGAACTCAAAAGTATACTTTAAAATTACAGCATGTGAAGATTTTTGAGGAAATATGGTAAAGCTTACCTTAAAAACAAAGGTAATTAATCCCCTGAGCCCACTTAGTCTCAACCATGTTTATTCATCTCTTCCAATGTTATAACTCAATAAATACTGCCACGGATTAACTAGAATGACCACTAAATGTATAGTTTTATGGTCGAGGCCACTTTCTGGCACTCATTTAATCATGTGTTTTATTGTCAGTTCTTTAAACTGTCAAATGTTGTTCATTAGGAAATAGAGACCTGTTTTCTGTAACAAGAGGGTTTCCCCTGTTCTCATGATTTGGGACCATTAATATATTTCTTTTCCTCCAGGCTGCTGATGACATTTATGGCTGCTTTTCCAAGAAATCACATGTTTTTAAATGGGGCCTCTTTCCCACTTTTTAATGCTTTAGCTCAAAAATTTCCAACATACTGGAAAAAGCCCAGATGATGTGTTTATCTTCATATCCACCCATATCTAAGGGCCTTGTACAGCCATGGAATCTTTCCCTGGACACAGAATTTCCCCTTACTTCATGGGTCTCCACAGAAAACTTTCTTTGCTCTGCCCAATAGTACAGAAGTGCAAAGCAAGGATATTAATTGGTGTGCTGCTGGCTCTACCTCAGATCAGCCAAGACCAATGGAAGGCCATTCACAAGAATACCCGTGTCTGTACCTGACTCAGCAGGCTGCTGGCATCCCTCCATCACCATGGATACTGTAAGTGTGAATAATACCCTACTGTATACTGTGGTATAGTATTATGTATACATTTACACACACTCATTCAATTGAGGTCTTAACCTCCCATAGTACATTTACCAGGGTGCCAGTAACAGACTAATACTGTAAATTTGCTGCTCAATTATTTAATGTTTGGTGGCTTCCATTGTACATACACATGTAATAGACACAGACACACACATACTATTTATATAGACTTGTATTCTCCCAAGCCTCGGGCACAAAGAATACAGGGGTAAGAAGAGGAAGAATCTATCAGGGAGGAAACATCTAGGAATCTGTGCAGAATTGGAGTGGGAGGAAGAATTTGTCAGAAGGCAGAGGAAATGGTTTAACAGTTACAGGTCTTCATTAGTCTTAATGAGTCTCACACAATGACACTAATTCTCAAGATGCTTAGCAGCAGGAACCAGACTCACATTCTACTTTTCCTGTCCATCTCCATATACAAAACTTTCAACACGAGTAGTACAGGTTAATTTGCATTGTAGACAATTTTATGTCCCTGAATTTGTCAGTCATTTCCAAGCTGCTTTTTCAATATTAATTAATATCACTCACTGGAGCAGATCAAAAATTTCCCAGTAAAACATTTTTCCAGCAGAAGATTCTGATTCAAAACATTTGGTGAGAATATATCCATTTTGTAAAAATTTTCAATGGTAATCAAAACATTTTGTTTCAATAAGATCAAATGTTTTGTTTCAAGTGAATATAACATAATATGTCAAAACACTAAAGTCAAAATAAATACCTTATCGAACCAAAACAAAACATTTTGAGAAGGTCAAAAATATTTTTGGAATATTTAATTTCATGAAAAATTCCAACATTTCAACTTTTTGTACCAATTCAGAACAAAACAAATTTCTCAGAATTTTGTGTATGTCAGAAAGTCCATTTTGTGACCACCTCTATTAATCATTTGCCTTCATCATTTGATTTCCTATAGGCTACTAATATTCCCCAGGTACTGTCCATGTTAAGTATAGGGAATACCATGAATACAGCACTACAGTCATGTATGGATTGTAATGGCAAGAGAAGGTTACTTACACCTGGAACAGGAGGTTCTTTGAGATGTGTGGTCCCTTTCTGCATTCCACTGAGGGTTATGCGCATGTGCCATGCGCCCAAAACTGGAGCTTTTCAAAATAGTATTGCTCAGCGGTCCACACATGCGCTCTTTGTATTGCCTTGTGGTTTTGCCCAAGGGGATAAAGGATGACTCCATCTCCAGTTCCTTCTCCACCACAGACCTACAGAGCTGCAGCAGAGGGGAAAGAGGGTGTGACTGGAAAACAGATAGGGACCATACATCTTGAAGAACCTCCAGTTACAGGTAAGTAACCTCCTCTTCTTCTTCGAGTGATGGTCCTTATTGTATTCCACTGAGGGTGATTGACAAGCAGTACCTAGAAATGAGGAGGGTGTGAGGAAGATTGCGGACTCATAGAATGAAGAACTGCTGCACCAAATGAAGTGTCTCTCTCAGTATCAAGTATTAGAGAGGTAGCCATGTTAGTCTGGTTCTGTAAAAGCAGCAAAGAATCCTGTGGCACCTTATAGACTAACAGACGTTTTGCAGCATGAGCTTTCGTGGGTGAATGCCCACATCCGACGAAGTGGGCATTGACCCACGAAAGCTCATGCTGCAAAACGTCTGTTAGTCTATAAGGTGCCACAGGATTCTTTGCTGCTCTCTCAGTATCATGTATTAGAACATAATGAGAGGAAAAGGCATGTACCAAACTCCACATGGCAACCTCACATATCCACCAGTCCTGTCAGAGCCGGGCTGATCAGTGCATTGTCTAATTCCATTTCCAAACATCTACTGGATGAAAGATGGGGCAGTGAAATGGGAGTTCTCCTGAGCTGAACAAGACTGTTCTGAAGGCATATATTGTGATCAAGAATTCCAATATGGCCAACCCAGTTGATCCTGCGGTTGTTGTGCCCAAGCAGCTGGATACCAGCTTCTTGAGTAAGGCAATAGAGGAAATTGCCATTAAGCCGTCGGAACCCTCTGGTAGTCTTGTTTCCGGAACAAGCGGTGTACTGTGCCGAACGTCTGGATCTTCAAATTCAGACCAGTTGGATTCTTGCATTAATGGTAGTGCCAATGGAGCCATTGGAAAGGGATGTGTTAGAAAGGTACAGACAGCACGAGGTAGATGTAGTGCAGGAGATGGAGCCTTCTGGAGAGGTGAATACACTGGAATACATGGATACCTTGCGCCTTCTGGGCCTAACAGTTCGTGAGGGCCAGGAGTGCTTCTGAGTCTCCCTGGAGTCAATGGTATCCAGTCTATTGACGGGACCAAAAGGCGACGCCTGGGAGGGGCAAGAATGGTCACATGTCCCTCCCCAGATGCCTGTGGGGTGGCACATTCAGCAGGGAACCACAGCGGCGAAAGGAGCAGAATGTGGGGCTGCAGCTCCTCCAGTGTGGCTGTACCGCCCCCAGCCCTTCCACACAGCTATATCTCCTGTCTGGGGTCTGTACAGCCCTGCCGGAGGACTGGGCTGGGGGCGGTATAGCCACACCGGAGGAGCTGCCAGCATGGGGCCGGCTCCAGGCACCAGCTAAGGAAGCTGGTGCTTGGGATGGCCAACAGAAAGGGGCAGCACTCCGTCTGCTATTGGGGCAGCGCATCTGGGTCTTCGGCGGGAATTTGGCGGCGGATCCCTCAGTTCCTCTCTTCCTCTCTGAGCTGCCACCGAAGTGTCGCCGAAGAGGAAGAGAGGGAGTGAAGGACCCGCTGCCGAACTTCCACCGAAGAATGGAGTGGCGTGATTGAGCTGTCATCGAAGAGACGCCGATTGGTGCTTTTTTTTTTTTTTTTGCCGCTTAGGGTGGCAGAAACCCTGGAGCCAGCCCTGCATGTTCTGCTCCTTTCACCACTGCAGTTCCCAAGAGAGCCCAGCAGTTCAGTTCAGCACTGAACTGAACTGAAGGGCTCTCCCAGGCACCGCAGCGGTGAAAGGACCAGAACATGGGCCCACTGCTTTCAGCAGCCAGCGCCTCGTGCCAGCAACTCCTCTGGCATGGCTGTACTGCTCCCAGCTCAGCCCCCAGCTCTGTTCTCCAGAAGGGCCGTACAGACCCCAGACAGGAGATGCAGCTGTGTGGAAGGGCTGGGGGCGGGGAAGGGGGCAGTACAACTGCGCCAGAGGCACTGCTGGCGTGGGGCCGCCAGGTGGACCCACATTCTGCTCCTTTCACCACTGCACAGTGGGATGACAGATCCCCCCAGGTAACGTGGGATGGGGAGGGGACAGGGAGACCGTTGGGGGGCCCCAGATTGGGGGTGGAGTCACATGCTCCCCTTTAGCTGGTGCCCCCCTTTGTGTCCCTTCCACGAGTTGCCTTAGTCAGGACCAACGATTCACGGGACACCAGCAGAGCCAAAGCAGGATAGGTATGTGGATCCAGCGAGTGGTGTGGCCTCTTATCACTCTTTTACCTTGAAGCGCGTAGCTCCTCTGTGGCCAGAATTCATGGACGGTGCAGTGTCCTTCTTGGATTTAGAGGAAGACTTACTGCCGCGCTTACACACATGCTTCCGTGGCTCATGGCTAGTCCCAGACATGAGGTCTGTAGCACTGGTATCAGTGGATCCAGATGGAGGCTCTGCAATAGGGGGAGCACTCTTGGATCGCTCAGGCTGATGTATGAAGTGAGGGGTTTTCTGGCCAGGATCTGACTTCTACCCTATGGTGATCTCCATGAGGTGCTTTTTGAGGCAGAGAGCTTGGACTTTCTGGGTGCAGGAAAGGAAGGAGAGTCAGATACTGCACCTGGAGGTGATGTGGGCTTCCCCTAAACAGTACAGTGTTGGTGTTTGTCGCTAATGGAAAGTGAGCGAGGACAAGAAGCAGAGACTTTGAAACCTGGTGTCTTCGGCAAAATCCAATACGCAGACCTGGGAGCTGAGGTGGTGGTGCAGTGAAGGGATTGTTTTGTGGGAAAAACTGCCGAAAAAGCATTCCAAGTCCTTAATTCAAAAAACTGCTAGGAATTACTGAAGAACAACAACAACAATAAAATCCTAACCAGGAACAAAAATAAGAACAGTTTTGTTTTTTAACGATTTTTAGAAAATGCATCACTAAGAACGAGAGGTCAGCAAAAGCTCTGACTCAGACCATCAGGTGGTGAGAAGGAACAGGAGATGTGGTCAACATCAACCGAAGATCAACACTAGAAATATGGCTGTCAGGGTGGCTAAAACAGCCCTTGGGTGGCCAACTGCAAAGTGGCCAGCCCCTTACTACTCCCTTCCCAGAGGACCTGACCAATTTAGGGTCTAAATCAACCATTCCAATCAGCAGGCAGAGTAAAGTCCTGCTTCCTGAGCACACAAATGGACCAGGCCACTAAAGTGCCTGTATGATGGGGAAAGGATGCCAACATTCCAGCAAAAGGACCAGCAAATGTGGGTGCTCTAAAAACAGAAAGTTCTTTTGCAACTTCTCCAGGTCTTTGCCTCTTGTTTTTCAGCACGAGTTTTGATATTTGCCTTTTCATTGCATCACTTACCTTGGTCTCCCAGGTCTTTTCATGGAGACCACCCACACTGCTAGTGCAAAACTGCTGGCTGATATATTCCAGAACTTGCTTTTTTGAAACTATGCTATCAAGCTGCGATTTTCAACTGAGTGTATAGGAATTAGATGCCCAACTCCTGCTGTGATTTAGTTGCCTAACTCCCTTAGGCGCCTCTGAAAATCCCATCCTTATTTTGCTTCTGAGGTTAGAGCTCAATTTTTTCTACTTCACAGTTACATAATATTCTGCTCTTTCCGCTGTGTAAGAAAATCCTTATAAAATACAGATTATTGATATACTTGTTTGCCTCACTGAACAGCTGTTCAGTTCAAACTATTATTCATCTTCTCATTTAACTAAAAAAAACCCCACACATTTCATTATATGTCTCTAAAGCAGCATGCATAACTAAAATCGGGTGCCTGATTTCATGATTATTTTTTATTCCAATTAAATAATTAATAAATTATATTGGTGTTTAATACCTAGCATTTAGCAGAATGTAAACAACATGGAAATGCCAGGTATTATGTTGCCAACAATAATGTACATCATTATTTATTATTTGTACAGCCCACTGCCTGTATACCTATATAAAACCCTTGGTCCTGTATTATAGCACATATGCTGATGCCTTTACAATGCAGGTCTTTTTAGGTAGTGATGTCCACTCTCTGGCATATTTCCCAGCTCTAAAATGCAGCTAGGGAGCATATGATGGATGTAACAAATACAAAATCTGATTCATTTTTTGCAGAAATTCTCTAATAGTGAAGATATTTGGAATTGCTCAGTTAGTGCTTTGAAAATAAAGATGGCTATTTTACAATTACGTGATTCTCTGTTAGGCCATGTCTACTCTGACAAGTCTGTGATAGGCTAATTAGTATGGAAAAGCAGCCAACCAGGCATACATTTTCACTTTGCTTGGAACAAAATTAATTAAACAAAATGGAATATAAAATTGGGGTTTCTCTCCTTGCAAACCCCTATGGAACAGTCCTACAGACTTTAATAGAGTATAACTTTTCTATGGACTTATAAAATGAACCTGTATAAGTAGGGATTTAGTACTCTATTAAGTTCTATAGTTTTTAGGGCAATTTCTCTAGAACTCCAAACTGGTCTAAATTCCTAACACAGATTTTCATAAGGAATGTGTAATAGGGTGACCAGATGTCCCAATCTTATAGGGACAGTCCCGATTTTGGGAGCTTTTTCTTATATAGGCACCTATTGCCCCCCACCCCCGTTCCGATTTTTTATAGTTGCTATCTGGTCACCCTAATGTGTAATCCTAGTCCACCAAAAGTTTGACTGCTCACAATGAATACCATGGAATGAGAAACCATATAGGAATCAGGCACTCAGAGACTTACTAAAATACTCTAACCAGGATTATTAGGGAGCGGTATGTTGTTAGTATTGCAGTCCAACCAAAAACAAAACTACTGTTTCATAGATTCAGAGATTCCAACACCAGATGGTATCATGATCATCCAGCCTGACCTCCTGTGTAACACAGGCCATAGAACTTTCCCTTAAAAAGTTCTGCAGTGTATCTTTTAGAAGAACATCCAATCTTAATTTAAAAATTGCCAGTGATAGAGAATCCACCATGACCCTTGGCATATTGTTCCAATGGTTAATTACCCTCATTGTTAAATATTTATGCCTTATTTCCAGTTTGAATTTGTGCAGCTTCAACTTCCAGCTATCAGATCATACTATACCTTTCTCAGCTAGACTGAAGAGTCCATTATCAAATATTTGTTCCCCACGTAGGTACTTATAGAAGGTAATCAAGCCACCCCTTAACTTTCTCTTTGTTAAACTAAATAAATTGAACTCCTTGAGTCTATCACTATAATCATTCTCGTGGCTCTTCTGTGAACCCTCTCCAATTTATGAATATCCTTCTTGAATTGTGGGCACCAGAACTGGACACAGTAGCAGTAGTTGCACCAGTGCCAAATACAGAAGTAAAACAACCTCTTTGTTCCTACTCAAGATTCCTGTTTACGCATCCAAGGCTTGCATTAGCCCTTTTGGCCACAGCATCGCACTGGGTTCTCATGTTCAGCTGATTATCTATCATGATCCGCACATTTTTTCTGAGTCACTGCTTTCCAGGATAAAGTCTTCCATCCTGTAATTATAGCTTACATTCTTTGTTCCTAGATGGATACATTTATATTTAGCCATGTGACGGGTTCCCCCTGGGGTGCCTCTTGGAACTGGGATACCACTGAGCCCGCCTGTGTCACTAGCCTGGGTTCCCTTACTCTGTGCTGCTGTGACAGGCTCTTGAGCTCCCTTCCAGCACACACACAGGTAGAGACACAGCCAGCTGCAGCTATATTCACACAGATGCTGAGATCAGCTCTGCATGGGAGAGCTCAGCTAAGGAACTGCCCAGCACACAAGTGCACACCCCCTCTGGAGTGTAAACCCAAAATTGTCTCATCTTGCGCTGCACAGAGAACCATACAGCGTAAACTCATAAAATTCGCCCTCTCCCTCAATGTGGAGAGAGATATGCAACAGCTTCATGCCCCATGTATGAGTTCCACACTGGTTTTAGAGACAAAACAAAACAAATTTATTAACTATAAAAGATAGATTTTAAGTGATTATCAGTGATACCAAACAGATCAAAGCAGATTACCTTAGTACATAAACAAAAATGCAAACTGAGTTTAACACACTAGATAGGTAGGATATAAATTAGCAAATTCTCACTCTGAGTGATAAACAGGCTGGAAGATTCTTAAGGCTTTCCCAGGTTTTCATACACAGGCTAAAAATCCTTCTAGCCCGGGACCATCACTTCCCACAGTTCAGTCTTTGTTCCTCAGGTGTTTCCTGGTGTGCTGTTGTAGGGAGAGTGAGGTCCCCCCCATGAAGTCATTTCCCTCACTTTTATATCTTCTCTCCACTTGCTGGAAAGCTCTTTTGCTGTGACCTGGGTCAAACAGTTCCCATTGTGTAGTGCTATCTCTGAGAGATTTCTATTGTACACAGTTCCTGGGATAATCTTTGTGTTTGTTTGCATTTCCACAATAAGCCATTAACATTGTTTGGCCTTTTCACTGTCATACCTGAAAGGCTGCTTGTAGGTGTTTTCAACCTCACAACATGTTTGAGTAACACATGCATAGCCAAACTTCATAACTTCACATACAACGATAGCACATACAATCCAATGAGATATTACTGTCTAGCAGAACAAGACTTTTAGAATGACACCTCACAAGGCATTCTTTGTATAAGACATATCCTAATTACATGATAGTGGTGAATATTGGGGTGTCAGGGTGTCACAAGCCATATTAAAAGACGTTGCCTTTAGTATTGCAGAGTACAATAGATGATGTCGAGCCCAGCAGTGTGTGCTTGGGTGAGATGAGGAGGCAATTTTAATTATGAAGTTGTGCACCTTGGCTAGTTCATCAAATTCCAGGGACCTCATTGCCAACTCCCTTTCTGCAGACTGTCTCACATACCTATGCAACTGTACACATTATGATTCTGATAAAAAATAAAAATGCTACTCATTCACTGGAAACAAGTGGATGCAGAGCAACACCACACAATCTTTCCTAGGGCTAACAGTCTTCTGGATAGAAACAAATGTGCATCACTGGGGAGCTTCTGACAGAAAACACACAGGAACTGCCATTTCAAAGACATGTCTGGGCATACTAGAGAAATGGCAGATAGCCAAAGATAGCATTTACATGGTGGGTGAGATAATAGAGCTTCTCAGGGATGAATATGCATGCTTGGGATGCTGCATATGCACTGGAATTCTGCACCAACTATGCTCTTCAAACATCTCTTAGTTATAAACCTGAATACCCTCAGTCAGAAGCTGGCTGACCATTTCAGAACTACTACTTCTGTTTCTCAGGGCTTGTCTGCATGGGGACACTCATGAAAGGTAAGGTGAATGAGCAAAAGGTGTGAAGTCATATGCATAAGGCCTGTCTACACCTAAAATTGAGGTCGACCTAGTTACATTGCTTAGGGCCGTGAAAAATTTCACACCCCGTGTGACATAGTTCAATCTAACCCCCATTGTAGATGCAACTAGGTCAATGGAAGAATTCTTTTGTTGTCCTAGCTACTGCCACTCGAGGGCATAGATTTACTACTGTGACAGAAATACCCTTTCTGCGCTGTAGTAAGTGTCTGCACTAGAGTGCTACAGCAGCATAGCTGCAGCTGCTCCACTGTAGCACTTGTAATATAGACATACTCTCAGTTAATGCACATTTAACCTCGTGTGAATGCTCTCATTCAGGAGTACAGTGACTTTAGTTCTCTGTAATTAAATTCTTAAATTAAGGTTTAACTTCACAACTTTATCTGATTTGCCTTAACTTTTCTGAGTGTCCCCACATAGACATGGCCTCACTAGAACAGCATACAAACAAGTTTAGTCCTGGCTGATACCTAGCTGATTCAGGATGCTGTGTGCAGGTTGCACTCCAGTTACCTCATGTTTAGATGCTTGCTAGAAAATAAATAAGCTATTTTATGCTTTTGCTCCAAATATTTTAGTATCATCCTACTGACATCATCCCACTGGAATCTAGGCAGAGACTATAGTATGTCTACACTGCAATAAAACACCCAAGGCTGGCCCATGTCAGCTGATTCAGACTCATGGGGCTCAAAAATAGGAGTGCAGGTGTTTCAGCTGGGGCTGGAGCCTGGGCTCTGGAACCCTCCCCATCACAGGGTCTCAGAGCTTGGGCTCCAGCCCGAGCCCAAATAGCTACACTGCAATTTTATGGCCCCACAGCCCAAGCCCCATGAAACTGAGTCTGCTGATCCAGGCCAAATGCAGGTGTTTAATTGCAATGTACACATACCTTAATATTCCATTTGAGGAGTGAACCCATGAAATAAGTTTGGACCAAAGCAGTATCCCTGTGGTGAACCCTGCTATGTGAGTCCTGAAAGCTCATCTAAACAATGACATTTCAAATCAAGGAATAAGAATTATGAATGCAAAAACAGTTGAACAGCTTGAAGTGATTTAGTCATGTCGATTTTGAGCAAACGTATATGGTTGCCTGAGTGCCTGATCCCTGCTTTGAGATTCACAAAATTTAGTTCTGAGACAAAACTTACTGCCACACAAGAAACTTAAGAAAATACGCAGAGAAACTTAATGTATAGCATTGCTACCTATGAAAAGCATATGTGATATAGTGTAATTTAGAAACTCCTGGAACAAATACAACCTTTTCAAGAACGTGCGGTGTGTCGTGTTGTTTGGGTTTGTATATGGTGTGAAAATCAAGGGTTATTTTGCGCATGTGTATATATACATGAACTCCCATTTTATCTTTGACATATGTAAAGAACCATAGAAATGGTGAGGCTGGAAGGGACCTTGAGAGGTTATCTAGTCCAGTCCTCTATGCTAAGGCAGGACCAATTATACCTACACCATCCCTGACAGGTGTTTAGCTAACCTGTTTTTAAAAATCTCCAATGATACGGATTACACAACATCCCTTAGAACCCTATTCCAGAGCTTAACTACCCTTATAGCTTTTCCTAATACTTTTCCTAATAGCTAACCTAAATCTTCCCTGCAGTAGATGGAGCCAAATGGAGTGGATGGGGAGAACAACTGATCATCATCCTCTCTATAACAGCCCTTAGCATATCTGAAGACTATCAGCTGCACCTCAGTCTTCTTTTCTCACGATTAAACAGGCTCTATTTTCTTAACCTTTCCTCAAAGGTCAGGTTTTCTAAAACTTTTATCATATTTGTTTACATGTATATTGAAAGGAAGCTCATAAATACCCTTAACTATAGCATGTGAATGTTTTTATTTACATACAAATATGCAAAATGCAAAAGCTAACAAAATTTGATAGCTCCCACTGAATTATAATACTGACAAAATTAACTACTGAATTCCTACTATCAGTGATTTCAAAAATACAATCTCTGTTTTCTAGAACATTACATAACTATAGAATAACAATTACCAGCAATTCCACATGGGATCAGTCAAGTTGGGAGACCTTTGCTTCAAAGGGATAGTGTCATTGCTCACCCTTGTAATAGCTCTGTCTTCTGTTTACTTCACTGAAGTTTAATTTGGCTATGATTTCATACCTATTAAAATTCACACTGTCCCTCTGGCTAAGCCATAATAATTTAGGGCTCAGTAAAGATGAGTGACATCATTAACCCAATACAGTAGCTATTCAAATGTACACTGTGGTCTCCTTACCTAATCACCTAATTATAGGCGCTGAGTGAACATTATACAACAATACTCCGTATTACAAGCTCTGCCAACTGTCAGTAATTGTTTTCTATTTTACTTTATTTTCCTAGTTTCAAATAACTCATGTAAAGTTCAGGTTATTATTTTCTTTTGAACTAAACCATGTCATACATCTTTACTACAGTACATGCAATACACACACTATCTCTTCCCCTCTGCTTCTGATCATTTTCACATATAATTAGTCATTTTGGAAATCCTGGATTATCACAATTGTGTGTCACTCATGCTATTCACACACACAACATGACCTTATTATGTCTGTCAACAAGAACAAGGCAAAAAGTACATTAAGAGTCTTTATAAATCTATCTATAACATACACAGGTAAAAAGAATGTGGCTTGCTAACAGTAGCCCTTCTTGTGTACATGCATAAATACTTGCAGGTGTACTTTTCAATCAAAAGCTCTTTGCAACAAGGACTTCTTTTTGTTGTGTGTTGTCCAGTGCCTAGCACAATGGAGTTGGAGCCTGTAGACGTGATTGCAATACAAATAATAAACAACATCAGCATAAAAAGGATAAACAATTTATATGAATAATTTGCATGTGTAAATTCTATCGTCGGTGTGTTCAGGTATTAATACTTGAAAAGTGCTCAAATGGGCATTCATACATTTTAAAAGAAGGCCAAGTTGCAGCCCCTTTGAAAATTAGGCCCTTAGTTTTGAGCATCTTATGTATGATTTTTATACAGTGTTACATAAAATACTGCAGATGCACTGTGCATTTGTATTACTGTATATAATGCACACACACAAACACACTTCACATAGTGTATCACATGCACAAAATTCTTAAAATGATCTTATTTTGCATCATTCATGTGAATCCTATTGTTTGATTTTTTTATTTCAGTATATTTTGAAAACTGTACATTTTGGTTATAAATAAAACTTTGCATTTGTATAGTACTTTTCCTCCAAATATGAATGTTAAGCTAAACTGCCTGAGCCTGCAAAGACATATTGAACAAGAGCTGGTGGATTTCTGCACAGTTACAAGAAAGAAAAACTAAAATCCATACACTGTCTGTGCCACGAATTTAAAAAAAAAAAAAAAGCATGTAAAAGGTTTAATTACATTTAAGAACAAACAACATTGTAACTACATTTTATTATAAACTACATAGTTCTATCAATCCTCTCCCTATATATAATACATTTGATTTTCTTTCTTTCTTGCTGCCACCCAGAACTATTCTCCAGATGAGAGAACTGGCAATCAGTTCCACTCCCTTGTGTAATCAACTATCTCACCTCAGAGATATGCTCACATTCTGTTGGCTCACACTCAGCTCTTCCAGTTTATAGCAGTGCAAATCTGCAGACAGAACACTGGCCCAGATTTCCATCAGTTTCTAGTTAAGACAAAACTAGTGTCTGTGTAACACTCACAACAATTCCTTGAAAAATAAACAAACTAAAAATCCAAGGCCACATCCTCAGCTGGTGTATATCAACATAACTCCATAGTAGGATTTGAGGATTTGAAACTATTTCACTCTATACTTAAAAAAAAAAATCCTGCCTGCAGATATTGATTTGTCTCATTATTTTTCAGTTTGCTGCTGGAAGGTTGGCGGGGGGGGAGGGGGCTCTAATAAATCTGTTTAAATGCTGGGACCTGAACATCTGCTATAAAGAAGAGTGCAGCTATATATCTATAGTATTTTTTATGGCATCCATCACTGTACCCTAGTTCAATATCTTCATTCCCATTTTCATATGTTTCTAATGATGGCCATTCTCCTAAACACTTAAGATGGTATTATATCATTTAACAGTAAAGATTCTCTAGTCTACCTGTATAATACATAAAATTCACCAATTAAAAATGAAAATGTAACCAACTCAAGTACTCACATATTAACACTAGACTGATATCCGGTACCTCCAGTAAAGCAGTATTCTGATACATACAAATCCAAACTCAAAGACTGACTGAAATTTTGCGAGGAGATTCCCCTCATCCTCACCATTGAAGAGGAAAGTTAAACAGAATATACTAAATAATCATAAACATCACAAACCTTGATTCTGAAAATTCATCAGTCTTTGTACCCATGTGGAGCTCGCTGCAGGATCAGGGCCTTAGATTTTAAAATTTCTTTAACTTTTAATAATCTAATCTAAGGCATTAACAGCACAGGAAAGGAACTCTTCAAAATATGCACAAATTATATGTTCTTTTGTTTAGCAATCTACAGTCAATGAAGAAATTATAAATGGAACATAAAATGGGAGTTATTCTCTCTCTCTCTCTCTCACACACACACACACACACACAAAATCTTGTTCATTTTTTATGTTTTAAACTGTCTTCTAACCTATCATATCTACATATATTGACTCAGAAGATTCCCTAAGCATAATATTAAACTAAAATACAACTTACCAGCTATATCAGACTTCTTCACATTGTCCACCTGCAGTGCAAAAAGCCCAGTTACCTACCTCTTGTACTGTTCTTCAAGATGTGTTGCTCATGTCCATTCCAAATAGGCGCGTGCGCACCGCGTGCACAGTTGTCGGAAGGTTTTACCCCTAGCGGTACCTGTTGGGTTGGCTGTGGAGCCCCCTGGAGTCATGCCTTTATGGCGGTGTATATAGATCCCTGCTGACCAACCACCTCTTCAGTTTCTTCTTGCCGCAGTACTCTGACAGAGGGGTAGGCAGGTGGGTCCTGGAATGGACATGAGCAACACTTCTCAAAGAACAACAGTTACAAGAGGTAGGTAACTGTTTTTTCTTCTTCGAGTTCTTGCTCATGTCAATTCGAAATAGATGACTCCCAACCAGTCCCTAGGAGAAGAGGCTGGAATTCACAGAATCGCAGACTGCAGCATCGCTCTGCCAAATGGCATTGTCTCTGGCCTGCTGTGTAATGGCGGTGCGATGTAAAGGTGTGGATCGACAACCACGTTGCTGCCCTGCAGATGTCTTGAATGGGGACTTGTGCCAGGAATGCTGCTGAGGAAGCCTGAGCTCTCATGGAGTGAGCTGTTAGTGCTGGGGCAGGCATCTTTGCTAGGTTGTAGCACATCCTGATAAAGGCTGTCATCCTTGAAGAGATCCTTTGGGACAACACCGGAAGCTCCCTCATCCACTCAACAATTGCAATGAAGAGCTGTGTTGATTTTTGAAACGGCTTTTTTAACATTGAGCGGACAACGGAAATTGTCCGCTCAATGTTAAAAGCTAACACTCGTCTGACGTCCAGGGAGTGGATCATCCGTTCCCGGTTACTAGCATGCGGCTTAGGGAAGAGCACTGGAAGAATATGCCCTGATTTGCATGGAATTACGAAATTACCTTTGGGAGGAAAGCTGGCTGTGGCCGCAACTGTACCTTGTCCTTATAAAAACAGTATAAGGGGGCTCGGACATCAAGGCCTTAAGCTCAGACACTCTCCTGGTTGAGGTTATAGCCACCAGGATCGCCACTTTCCAGGAAAGGAAAGCATATTGCTAGGGGCTCAAAAGGAGGGTCCATCAGCCTCGAGAGCACCAGGTTGATATTCCATGGGAGGATTGGCGATTTTACTTGAGAGTACAGTCTGTCTAGTCCAAGGGTGGGCAAACTACAGCCTGCGGGCCAGATTCAGCCTGCCAGCTGTTTTAATCCGGCCCTCAAGCTCCCACTGGGGAGCGGGGTTTGAGGCTTGCCCCACTCCGGCGCTCCAGACAGGGGAGCAGGGTCGGGTGCTGCTCCACATGGCTCCCGGAAGAAGCGGCATGAGTCGCCTGGCCGCGCCTCCACGTAGAGATGGAGAAGGGACATGCTGCTGCTTCCAGGAGCTGCTTGAGGTAAGCACTGCCCGGAGCCTGCACCCGAGCCTCCCCCACGCCTCAACCCCCTGCCTCTGATCCCCCTCCTGCCTTCCGAACCCCTTGATCTCAGCCCAGAGCACCCTCCTACACCCCAAACTCCTCAACCTCAGCCCCACCCCAGAGCCCACAGCCCCAGCCCTCCGCCCTCTCCCCCTGCATCCCATGTCCCTACCCCAGCCAGAGCCCCTTCCCACACCCTGAATTCCTCATTTCTGGCCCCACCCCAGAGCCTGCACCCCCAACCAGAGCCCTCATCCCCTCCTGCACCCCAACCCCAATTTTGTGAGCATTCATGGCCTGGCATACAATTTCTATTCCCTGATGTGGCCCTCAGGTCAAAAAGTTTGCCCACCCCTGATCTAGTCCCTGGAGGAAGTGGCCAACCACTGGGTTAGTGAATACTGACTGACCGGCAAAACCGAGATGGAAAGCCAAGTTGGCGGCCAGGTGCACCTTTATTGATGACACTGCCAGGCCTTGCTGTTTCAGATGCAGGAAATAGTCCAGGATGAAGGGAATTGATGACTGTAATGGAGGAGTGTCCCCTTTTGCAGTGACCAAATCGAGAACAGGTACTATGGCGGAGAATGGTTTGGAAGAGTTATCTGAGGGAAGGGATCAGAAGGAGACCCCATCAACTGGAAGGCATGGGATGCATCTCCTAGGGATGGGGGTTCCACGACCACCACTCCCAAGAGGAGACGGGTGGTGGTGGTCAGGGACTCCCTCCTAAGGAGGACAGAGTCATCCATCTGCTGTCCAGACTGGGAGACTCGAGAAGTGTGCTGCTTGCCTGGAGCTAGAATTCAGGATGTGACAGACTGTCTGCCGAGACTGATCACTACCCTTTCCTATTTCTCAGCGTGGGCACCAATGATACTGCCAAGAATGATCTTGAGTGGGTCACTGCAGACCATGTGGCTCTGGGAAGAAGGAGTTTGAGGTGCAAGTCGTGTTCTCGTCCATCCTCCCTGTTGAAGGAAAAGGCCAAGGTAGGGACCATCGAATTGTGGAGGTAAATGCGTGGTTATGCAGGTGGTGTTGAATAGAGGGCTTTGGATTCTTCAGCCATGGGATGTTGTTCCTGGAAGGATTGCTAGGAAGAGATTACCTAATGAGAGGGAAGAGCATCTTCGCAGGCAGGCTTGCTAACCTAGTGAGGAGGGCTTTAAATTAGGTTAGCCGGGGATGGAGCCCAGAGGTAAGTGGGATACCAGGAGGAACACAAGGAGGAGGGTGCAACAGGGGAGGCCTCCTGATTCATACTGAGAAAGTAGGGTAAGCAGCTAGTTATCTTAGGTGCCTGTACATGAACGCAAGAAGCCTGGGAAACAAGCAGGAAGAACTGGAAGTCCTGGCACAGTCAAGGAACTATGATGTGATTGGAATAACAGAGACTTAGTGGGGTAACTCACATGTCTGGAGCACTGTCGTGGATGGGTATAAACTGTTCAGGAAGGACAGACGGGGGAGAAAAGGTGGAGGAGTTGCACTGTATGTAAGAGAGCAGTATGATTGCTCAGAGCTCCAGTATGAAACTGGAGAAAAGCCTGTTGAGAGTCTTGGGGTTAAGTTTAGAGGCAAGATCAACAAGGGTGATGTTGTGATGGGCATTTGCTATAGACCACCAGACCAGAAGGAGGAGGTAGACAAGGCTTTCTTCGGACAACTAACGGAAGCTTCCAGATAACAGGCCCTGGTTCCCATGGGGGACTTCAATCACCCTAACATCTTCTGGGAGAGCAATACAGCAGTGCACAGACAATCCAGGAAGTTTTTGGAGAGTGTTGAGGACAACTTCCTGGTGCAAGTGCTGGAGGAACCAACTAGGGGCCATGCTCCTCTTGACCTGCTGCTCACAAACAGGGAAGAATTGGTAGGGGAAGTAGAAGTGGGTGGCAACCTGGGCAACAGTGACCATGAGATGGTCGAGTTCAGGATCCTGACAAAAAGAAGGAGAGCAGCAGAATACAGACCCTGGACTTCAGAAAAGCAAACTTTGACTTCCTCAGGGAACTAATGGGCAGGATCCCCCGGGAGGCTAATATGAGGGGGAAAGGAGTCCAGGAGAGCTGGCTGTATTTTAAAGACGCTTTATTGAGGGTGCAGGAACAAACCATCCAGATGTGCAGAAAGAATAGCAAATATGGCAGGCAATCAGCTTGGCTTAACAGTGAAATCTTTGATGAGCTTAAACACAAAAAGGAAGCTTACAAGAAGTGGAAACTTGTACAGATGACTAGGGAGGAGTATAAAAATATTGCTCGAGCATGCAGGGGTGTAATCAGGAAGGCCAAAGCACAATTGGAGTTGCAGCTAGCAAGGGATGTGAAGGGTAACAAGAAGGGTTTCTACAGGTATGTTAGCAAAAAAAAGAAGGGCAGGGAAAATGTGGGACCCTTACTGAATGCGGGAGGCAACCTAGTGACAGGTGATGTGGAAAAAGCTGAAGTACTCAATGCTTTTTTTGCCTTGGTCTTCACAGACAAGGTCAGCTCCCAGACTACTGCACTGGGCAGCACAGTATGGGGAGAAGGTGAACAGCCCTCAGTGGTGAAAGAACAGGTTAAAATAACACAATGAAAGCAGTGGGAAATCAGCACCTTCTAGCATCAGGCCCTATGAAAGGGAAAAGAAATTTACAGCCTTTTTCATTCACTCCTTTTTGTTGGGATTTTATCATCCCTCAGCCTTCTCTCACCTTCGAGAGTTTTCATACCCCAGCATTGCTATACTCTTTGCTTTTAATCATCCTTGATGGGAATGCTATGCAGTGGGAAATGTCACTACATTCCCTTCCTATGGGCTAAGACTATATTTTCAATTTATTGTCTAGTGGGTTGAAAGGCCACACTTGAACTTAACTCACTCTTTACCACATGTGGTAGCATCAGCAGACGACTTGGAAAGATTAGATTTTTATCGGGAAATATCGGTAAATGTCAATTTCACCGTACTCACACAAACAGACACATTTTTTTTCCATTGATAATAAATATTTCAGACATGCAAAGTAAGAAAAATGCTGCTTGAAAACTTAAGAGTTTGATTTAAGGATATTTACTTTATATATTTGGATATGTAATGTTGACAATTTGTATTTTAATGGTTATAAAGCTTTCTTTGAATCTCGACATCTGTTATTAAATTACCTGATCCCCTTGTTTTCTGATCCCCACTCCTAATTGCCCATAACTGTGAAATTTTAACTTGATCGAAACTGAAAAAAACGCATTAAAAAAAGCGTACTTTTGCTCATTTGTGAGCATTTGAATGGACAAAAATAGAAAAAATGCTTAAAAATAAACATTGATATTATCCATTGAAATTATATAAAAAATTGAATTCTGCAAAGCCTATTCATCAGCAAGCCAAATCCCAGTATTGTCCTAATATAGCAATTGCCATACATCCCCACTGAAATTACATGCTTTCTAATTGTAGGTACCATTTAAGGCAAGAATTAATGGAATGAAACGGTTGAAAGAAATATTGAAAGGACAGTCCTGTTGAGATTATCGGGCCTACAAATTTTCCAGTTGTAAGCTCACCTGTAAAAAGTGTGTGAAAATTCATAAGAGATCACAATAACCTCTAACAATATATGTTGATGGTAAAAGGTGCAAAAGTGAGATGGAAATAATTAGTCCAAACAGAAAGGCCTACAGATATAACTAAAGGACTGTGTTATGATCATGCTCGGTAAACAAGAAAGTGTGGAACTTGAAATCAGTGAACCAATCTTGGTGTGTTGGAAACTATGCCTAATTGGTGGACAACATAATGATGGAATGGATTATTCCACCCATCACTCCTTTTCGGGGTCCTAAAAAAAGAGAAACTTAGGGAGAAAGCTGTACATACAGCGGTGCTAGCTGGCTGAAAGGAGTAGGCTACCAGGTGGCTTGTGGTACAAGTACAGAGTTATGATTTGTCCAAGAAGTAATTAATTACAAAATCTCAATCCGCTTCAATACACTATGTCTGTCTGTTGTTGATTAAACTAAGTATTGTGTCTCCATTGTCTTATACAGTCCAGTTCTACAAAACACTGAGCTCAGCATTTCACAGGATCTGGCCCACAGAATGAGATGCCAATCAGTTGTTAGGGACTTTTTCTCATTTGCATAAGTACAGCACTAGAGAGGTAGATAAAGAGATGGATTTAAATGGTGTAAAAGTGTCTCTTCTCTTTTCTGCCTAGTGCAGATGGCCAACATTAGGTTGTCCTCAACTCTAAAGCCACAGTTTAAGAGCCATAACTGTGCTGAATTTCTCCATTAGTGAAAGTTGTAACATACATTACAGTAGCCTTTGGAGTTGGTGGATACTGAGCTCTGACATGTGATGGGTATAACCTTGAGCCATATCATCCAACAGGGACCAGGAAATAAAAGTAAGTATTTTACCAACATGCCTGTGTGCCACACCTTTCTGACAACAGAGAAAGTTTAATGACCAGATCTAATGTTACAAGAGCCATAACAAATGCCGAAATGTAGTGTAGAGAAAATCCTCACATAATGCAAGAAAGATCTTGGATGAAAGATGTTTTAATGAGTAAAATTGTCAAACAGGCTGCCACGTTCTCTCTCAAATGCAGTTTGAGATTTTGCCAATCAAAAGCTTTATCTTTTTTAATAAGACTATAAAATGTCCATTTGTGGGGCTCTTTTATTAATTTTACTAGCTTTTAACTATTGTTTACACTAAAAGATATAAACATGAAATTTTAGTCCTTGTAATGAGATAAGCATAAAAATGGTGTATATTCTTTCTTTGTCTCTTAACCGCTCAATCTAATCTTGTGTAAAAGTCACCCAGTATCAAACACCCAGCTTAGTGGTAATCAATTCTAGTATGAGAGACACTAAACAGTATTGCTGACGTACCTGAAGGCCCCAATTGAGATCAAGCCCCCATTGTGCTAGGTTCTGTACAAACACATATTGAGGAAATGATTCCTGCCCTAAAGACCTTGCAATCTAAATGAACAAAAAAACGTACTTTTGCTCAATTGTGAGCATTTGCATGCACAAAAATAGAAAAAATGCTTAAAAATAGACATAGACAAAATTCACTTTTCTTTATTATAAAAACACTGCAGCATATGCAAACATTTGTCTCACTTATCCAAGAGTAATTAGATCATGATAAATTTAACATGTAAAAATTGATCTGAAGGAAAAGCGTCGTTGTGGGTTGTTGTGTGTGTCATGCTTTTTTGTCATTGATATGCAGGAGAATGTCCTTTTGAAAATCATTATTTCACATCACATCTTTACCATTAAAAAATTCTCTGAAATGTGGTTTGTGATATTATGTACTAAAATGCTGTATAAAAATAAATGCATTTTAGATCATAGAGTCCACAATTTAAGTGAGGCCTGGTCTTGTTTTGCTAAGTGTGGACAGCTAGCAAGCCGAATATCAGATCTACCTTTTACCATATATTTGTTTGAAAGTACATGTAATTGTTTACATATTGCAAAAACAAATAGTTCAAGGTTGATTTTAGAGAAGAAAAAGTCATTTCTATCAGTCCAGCATTTTGAGCAATTCAAGTATACGTAAGTTGGATACTAGGTGTGGGGAGAAGTTTGGGAAAGAAAGGTTGCAATTTGAAGAATTCCAGTGGATATTCTAAACTAACATCTGTTATATCAACCCTTTGAACAGAATAGGCTGAACAAGGTTTAATAAAGGGCAGACTTTGATAGAGGTGTAACAGTAGAATGTGGCCAGAACTTCTTTAAATAACTGGTAATGATGCACAAGAAGGAAACAACCCAGCTTGACTTTCAGAGTCCAGCTAAATTTGCAGATGGCGAATAGAAAGGAACACTTTTTACTTACAAATGAAGTACATTTGATATCAACATTAGGTGCTAATAAATATGTGTAATCAGGAAGGCCAAAGCACAATTGGAGTTGCAGCTAGAAAGGGATGTGAAGGGTAACAAGAAGGGTTTCTACACGTATGTTAGCAAAAAAAAGAAGGGCAGGGAAAATGTGGGACCCTTACTGAATGCGGGAGGCAACCTAGTGACAGGTGATGTGGAAAAAGCTGAAGTACTCAATGCTTTTATTTTGTCAAGCGATTAAAAAAAGTAATCACGATAAATCGCATGATTAAAAAAATTAATGATTAATTGTGCTGTTAAACAATAGCATACTTTTATATAAATATTTGTGGATGTTTTCCACATTTTCAAACATATTGATTTCAATTACAACACAGAATATAAACTGTATAGTGCTCACTTTATATTTATTTTTTATTATAAATATTTGCACTGTTAAAATAAAAGAAATAGTATTTTTCAATTCACTTTATACAAGTACTGTAGTGCCATCTCTTTATCATGAAAGTTGAACTTACAAATGTAGAATTATAAAAAAATAACTGCATTCAAAAATAAAACAATGTAATACTTTGGAGCCTACAAGTCCACTCAGTCCTACTTCTTCTTCAGCCAATCACTCAGACAAACAAGTTTGTTTACATTTGCAGGAGATAATGCTGCCCGCTTCTTGTTTACAGTGTCACCTGAAAGTGAAAACAGACGTTTGCCTGGCACTGTTGTAGCTGGCGTTGCAAGATATTTATGTGCCAGATGCACTAAAGGTTCATATGTCCCTTTATGCTTCAACCACCATTCCAGAGGACATGCGTCCATGCTAATGATGGGTTCTACTCGATAATGACCCAAAGCAGTGCAGACCAATGCATGTTCATTTTCATCATCTTAGTCAGATGCCACCAACAGAAGGTTGATTTTCTTTTTTGGTGGTTCGGGTTCTGTAGTTTCCGCATCGGAGTGTTGCTCTTTTCAGACTTCTGAAAGCATGCTCCAAACCCCATCCCAATCAGATTTTGGAAGGCACTTCAGATTCTTAAATCTTGGGTCGAATGCTGTAGCTATCTTTAGCATCTCACATTGGAACCTTCTTTGCGTTTTGTCAAATCTGCAGTGAAAGTGTTCTTAAAACAAATATGTGCTGGGTCATCATCCAAGACTTTCAAAACATGAATATATGGCAGAATGTGGGTAAAATACAGAGCAGGAGACATACAATTCTCTCCACAAGGAGTTCAGTCACAAATTTAATTAACACATTTTTTTTTAACGAGCATCAACATGGAAACAAGTCCTCCGGAATGGTGGCCAAAGCATGAAGGGGCATATGAATGTTTAGCATATCTGGCAGGTAAAAACCTTGAAATGCCAGCTACAAAAGTGCCATGCGAATGTCTGTTCTCACTTACAGGTGACATTGTAAATAAGAAGCGGGCAGCATTATCTTCCGTAAATGTAAACAAACTTGTTTCTCTTAGCGATTGGCTGAAAAAGAGGTAGGACTGAGTGGACTTGTAGGCTCCAAAGTATTACATTATGTTGTTTTTGAGTGCAGTTATGTAACAAAAAAAAATATCTACATTTGTAAGTTGCGCTTTCACAATAAAGAGATTGCACTATGGTACTTGTATGAGTTGAATTGACAAATACTATTTCTTTTATCATTTTTACAGTGCAAATATTTGTAATAAAAATAACATGAATACTGTACACTTTGTATTCTGTGTTGTAACTGAAATCCATATATTTGAAAATCTAGAAAAACATCCAAAATATTAAATTACAATTGGTATTCTACTGTTTAACAGTGTGATAAAACTGTGATTAATCATGATTTACTCTTTTAATCACAATTAATTTTTCTGAGTTGATCACAAGTTAATTGCTATTAATAAACAGCCCTAATAAAAATAGATCCCTCAGGGGCATTTTTACCATCACTTCTCAGATTAGAGCCACAATAATTACTTTTGTTACTTTTCTGGGGCTGAGGTGTAAAATATACAACATTCCAGAGTAGGTCTCACTTAACCTATCTAGTCAGGAGCAATGCTTTTGCAAAGGCAGCCCAAACTTGCATTTGCTTTTGCTGCTGCCACATTAGAACGCAAACTCATATCTCAAGTTGCCATCGACAAGCTCTAGTCCAGTGGTTTTCAAACTTTCTTTCTGGGGACCCAGTTGAAGAAAATTGTTGATGCCCACGACCCAGTGGAGCTGGGGATGAGGGGTTTGAGGTGTGGGAGGGGCTCATGGCTGGGGCAGAGGGCTGGGGTGCAGGGCCAGCAATGAGGGGTTCAGGGTGTGGGAGGAGGCTCTGGGCTGGGGTAGGGGTGCAGGAGGGGGTCAGGAGTCTGGGCTGGGGGTGCAGGCTCTGGGGGGGCGGGATGAGGGGTTAGGGATGCAGGAAGAGCTCTGGGTTTGGGAGGGCTCAGGGCTGGGGCAGGAGTTTGGGAGGGGGTCAGGGCTCTAGGCTGAGGCTGGGGCTGAGAGGTTTGGGGTGCAGGAAGGGGTTCCGGATTTGGTGGGGGCTCAGGGCTGGGGCAGGAGATTGGGGCACGGGGTTGGGGCATGGATTTACCTCTGGCGGCTCCCAGTCAGTGGCGCAGCCAGGGTGCAGAGGCAGGCTTCCCGCCTGTCCTGGCCCCACAGACTGTGCTGTGCCTGAAGCGGCCAGCAGCAGGTCTGGCTCCTAGGCAGAGACGCGAAAGCAGGCACGCCGCTCCCCAATCCCATTGGCTGGGAACCGGCCAATGGGAGTGCAGAGCTGGTGTTCGGGGCAGGATGCAGCCCCCCATGGCCGCCCCCCCCCCCCCCCGCCTAGACGCCGGCCCTGCGGCTGGCCGCTTCCGGAGTGCAGCACGGTGTCAGACAGGTAGGCACTAGCCTGCCTTAGCTGGGCAGCACCGCTGACGGGACTTTTGAAGTCTCGAGCGGCAGTGCTGACCAGAGCGACCTCACATGCCGTGACCGAGAACTGAGTCGCAACCCAAACTTTGAAAAACATTGCTCTAGTCTACTCAGATACTACTACAGTCCAAACGTCCCCCACCCATGAAGAAAAAAAAGTCTGCATTTTGAATCATTCTCCTCCAGCTGTATTATCTTGCATTTGTCAAGGCTCACTCCCTTTGTTATTTCCTGTCTCTCATTTCAATGGTGTTTGCAGCAGTCCTCTATTTAGTATCATCTGTTAATTTCATTAACATGCTGTTTAATGATTTGGAGGGGGGAGTTTAAGATGATGTTATATAAGACCGGACATAACTCCTATTCCGGCAGCTTCCCACTAGTCACCTCCCACTCACCTCAATACATTGCTATTTATCATTACCCATTTCTTAATGTCCTTCAGCCAGTTTTCAATCCAGACTCATATTCACTTAATTATTCAACTAAAATTTCCTGATTCACTGCACCTAAGTGATTTACTAATGGCATTTTTTTAAAATAAATCTGTGGTTCTTATTACTTTCAATTTTATGATCAAGATGTTTACAGTTTTCTGTTAGCTATACTATTATTTTATTACAGATTGATGTAATTGTCAAGATCATTACATTATTTTTGAAAAACAATGCAATTTCTTCCCGTCTTTTATTACGGTAATATGAAGGTACAATTAGTAGAAATTTGTTGTTTAGAGCACTGGATATTGTAGCCAGAAGTACTGGTCTGTAGGTGAACAATCAGTGTAAGTGTCTGACTGAGCCTACTGGACCAAGTCTTCACCAACCCCCACTAAAAGAAATGGAATCCTCCATTATTTTAAATTAAAAATACCATTCAAAATTCCCTCTACTACTAGCTGTATGTGAGAGTGTAGCAACCTGCACAGAACTTGGAGAGAGGAGCACAGGATGCAGGAGGGAAGAGGCACCAGGAAGTCAGTCTGTGCACATGGCTGGAATGTTAGCTGCAATTATAGCACATCTGTAAACAGTTCTCTTAATAAAGAACCAGTTTAGTTTTAGAAACATGGAGTCCTCTAATGTTATTACCCAGCACAAGGTATGTGAAACATGGTGACAACAATCAGTCTAGGGAAACACACAGCAAACAAAACAGCACCTAGAAATAGAGCAAACAGCAGCATGAAGAGCTCAACCCACCAGGAATGCTGGATTTCCACACATAAAGCTTGGCACAATCATGTAAATAGTTGACCACAGGGGATAAAGATGAGAAAATGAAGATAAAGATTTTTACTATCTTATTGGGGGAAAAGGATAAGTGAATGAGTGAGATGCTGTGGCCAGGAATAATGCCCGAAATCCTGGAATAGCTGATAAAAATGTCTGATGAGTATTGTTACCCCAGACAAAATGAGACTGTACAGAGATACTGGGCTTTTTACCCAATACCAAGAAGCAGAAGAGGGAATATATACATTACAGAGCATCCACACTTAACTTTAGAGATATTAAAGTTTCCCTAATTAAAGACAGAATCGTTTGTGCAACATGTTATTCAGCTCACAGTAGCAATTGTTGAAACAGATCTAACCCTAGAGAAATGCCTCCAAATTGCAAGGTCAGCTGAACTGTGCAGGTTCAAAACAATACAGAACTAAACACAGGCTCAAGCTAAAGGAACCCAGGAAGCTAAGACTGACCGACTGAGAATACGGACATCACGGCCCAATGTATGTACATAAATGACAAAGAAAAATGTGCAGCGTAAAGGCAATGGTGCAAGGGGTGTGAGAAAGAGAACTCATTTATGCCACAATGCTGCAGCTACCCAGGAAGAAAAAAAAACAGCAGTAAATGCTATGACTGAAGACGCAGAGACTTCCAATGAAGAGGAGGATATCTGCAGTGTTATCTGCAGTGTGACTTTAGCAGATCCGAAGACGCTGAGCATAGACACTCTGTAAAAGAAGTTTTATCATACTTGCAGCTATGCTATTAGATCAAAGACCAATTCAATTCCAGTTGGATTGTGCAGCCAGCTGCAATGATAAGTAGCAACATTAGACTGGAGAAAAGTTACCAAGTGCTGGTGATACACAATAAAACCAGTGTGCAAATGTAGGTTGTCAATAAGAAACCCCAAAATTAGAAGTGTTATTGCTTGGAATTTGTAATGGTTGATAAAGAGGAGTACCATCACTATGGGCAGCAGAGAAGTGCAAGCCATGGATGTGATTGCAGTACAACACCAGAACATCCTCAACTTGAGAAAGGAGGGAGAACATTCACTGTGGGCCCTATCCAAGCTTCTAACAGAATACAAGGACATATTTCAAGGAGACGGACGTATACAGGGCAAAATGAAGTTAGAAATAGACACCCCCCCCCCCTCATACCTCTCCATGCAGCCCAGAGTTCCATTATGTGTGGTGGAACCACAGAAGAAGGAACTGGCAAAGCCTGCAAAGAAGATGCATCATTACCACACTGAAATTAGCAGAGTGGATCAGCAGTCTTGTAAGGGTGAGAAAACTTTCAGCTAAAGTAACGATGTGTCACTACCCATTACCAATAACTGAGGACACATTACCCAAGTTATCCAGGGAAGAAGTGTTCACTCTTTGTGATACCAAGAATGGGTTTTGGAATATTGAGCTAGATGAGCCATTCAGCCACCTGACAACTTTTGCTGCACCTTTTGGCAAGTACTGCTGGGTGTGATTGCTTATGGGCATTGGTCCAGCTCCCAGAGGTGTTCCAGTGTAAACTGAACCAGGCACGAGAGAAATCATCAAGATTGTAGCTAATGACGTTCTTATTGTAGCAGAAGGAGATGTTGAGAGATACTCTAGGATCATGATACCAGACTATGGCAATTCCTAAACTGGTGCCAGGAGCAGAATATGAGGCTTAATGCAGTATCTTCCCCTGACTCTCCACACAAACCAACAGAAAGGCAGAGTCAGCAGTGATATTGTGGACAAGAGACTGATGGCAAAGGCAATGTAGACAGGAAGAGATCCCTCCCTGGCAATGCTGAACTATTGCAAAATACACTCCCAGGGACAAGACTGTAGCCCAGCACAGAGACTGATGGGCTGGAGAACCATGAGCGGTAGTCTGCTGCGGCCCAGCGGAGAGATAATGGACAGGACAAAGAAGTGGTTAACAGAATGCCCAGCTAATCAGGCAGCCTGCAAGGAGCCAAGAACTTGAGGCCAATATGCACAGGCGAGCAGGTCTGGGTCTACTCAATAAATAGCAATGGCAAAATGCAACTGTCCAAGCTGCAATGGAACACAGGTCACATGAAGTAGCTACAGACTCAGGACAGTGGTGAAGATAAAACCAAACACAATTGTAGAACAGCGGTGGAGAGCTGGCACATCTCGACAGACAGGCCAATGATAGGACCAGAACTTAGAAAGAGCTTCAGCCATGAGTTGGCCTGATGTAGGAGAGTCAGAAGAAAACAAGGTATCTGAGTAAAACAGAAGACCAGCAGGATGCCACCCAACAGAATGAAGGTCAGAACAGTGTCCTGCACTAAAATCAGCAACACAAACAAGTAGTGGGAGACTGGTTCAGAAACCGGCATACTTGATGGAATATGAGAACTAACAGACTGCAATAGGCTAGGCCAGGTTCCGAGGGTGGGCTATGTACGAGTAACCTCTGACCCCAGAAGGTGAGCAAATGCTTGCACAAAAGGAACAAAAATAAGAACTATTAAAAGGAAAAATGTAGCAATCTGCATGAAACTTGGATGGAGGAGCAAAGGATACAGGAGGGAAGAGTTTGGAAGAGGCACCAGGAAGCCAGTCTGTGAGCACGTTGCTGTAGGGTGACCAGACGTCCGGTTTTCGACCGGAACACCTGGTCAAAAATGGACGCTGGCGGCTCTGGTCAGCACTGATGAGCGGGCCATTAAAAGTCCAGTTGGTGATGCTGCGGACTAAGGCAAGGTAGTCCCGACCTGTCCTGGCTCTGCACTGCATCCCGGAAGGAGCCAGTCCGGCTCCTAGGTGGTGGGGGGAGCCTGTGGAGGGCTCTGTGCACTGCCCTGCCCCAAGCACCGGCTTCACACTCTCATTGGCCAGGACCCATGGCCAATGGGAGCTGCAGAGATGGTGCTTGAAGGTGAGAGCAGTGCGCAGAGCTGCCTGCTGCCCCTCCGCCTAGGAGCTGGACCTGCTGGCCACTTTCAGGGTGCAGCGCGGCATCAGGACAAGCAGGAAGCCTGCCTTAGCCCCTCCGCTGCGCCGCTGACAGGGCGCTGCCGGAGGTAACCCTCTGCCCCAGCCCTGAGCCCCCCCAAACCTGGAGCCCCCTCCTGCACCCCAAACTCTACATCCCTGGCCCCACCCCAAAGCCCACACTCCCAGATGGAGCTCTGACCTCCACTGCACCCCAACCCTCTGCCCCAGCCCAGAGCTCCCTCCCACACCAGGAACCCCTCTGCCCCAACCCCCAGCCTGGTGCCCCTTCCTGCACCCAAAATCCCTCATCCCCAGCTGCACCCCAGAGCCCTCACCCCCAGATGGAGCCCTCACCCCCCTGCACTCCAACCCCATCTCAATTTGCAGCCCCCTCCTGCAACCTGAACCCCTCATCCCCAGAGCCCACACCCCCAGATGGAGCCCTCATCCCCTCCTGCACCCCAACCCCCTGCCCCAGCCCAGACCGTCCCACACCGTGAACCCCTTTGCCCCACCCCCAAGCCTGGAGCCTCCTCCTGCACCCAAACCCCTTATCCCAGGCTCCACCCCAGAGCCCACACCCCAACCCCCTGTCTGGAGCTCCCCCACACTCTGAACCCCTCATTTCTGGTCCCACCCCAGAGCCCAGACCCCGAGTTAGATCCCTCACCCCCTCCTGCACCCCAACCCCCTGCCCTAGCCCAGTGAAAGTGAGTGAGGGTGTGGGAGAGTGAGCCACTGAAGAAGGGGGAATGTAATGAGCAGGTAGCAGGGCCTCGGGGGAAGGGGTGGGGCTTTAGAGAAGGGGTGGGGCCAGGGTATTTGGTTTGGTGCGATTAGAAAGTTGGCAACTCTACATGGGTGAAATGCTAGCTGGAGATGCAGCAGTTCTGTAAATAGTTCTCTTAATAAAGAGTCAGTTTAGTTTTAGAAACATGGAGTCATCTCATGTTATAATTCAGCATGTGCTATGTGACCTGTAAGTACATGTGATAACAGCTTTGGCAGAGATTAAAGCCAAGTAAGAGTTAGGCCCAAGATTAAATCTAAATGAAAACTGCTCATTTTAATTCTGTCAAAATTAACACAAGTGGTATCTTTTGTTTTCCATTTTGTGCCTCAGGTGAACCTTCTACAGTAAGATTATAACTGAAATAATTTAGCTCTTTTTCCTATGAAATACTCAAAGTGGTGGCTGAGAATACTTGCAATTAGACATGTTAGTTGTTTTGACTGGTCACACAAATTTTCTCCTCTAGTTGGATCACGTCTTACAATCCAGTTTCCAATGCTAACATTCATGATTACAAGATTAAAATTTGCTTTTTTCAGAATATTTTGCTGTAATGTGTTAATATTTGCTCTTTTGGTGAATGCATCTGCCAGTACATTTGTGAAAAACAAAACCAAATTGGGTGCAAATACAGAGGAAGCTAATTTGTTTAAAAATTTTTTATTAGTGTTTGCAAAAAAGGAAAAAGTTTTTGAATTATTTACTGAATAATCTGGTGCGTTACGGTCACTCAAGAAGATTGGGAAGTAAATGACTGTGGATAAAAATGACTGGAGTTCTTAAAACACAAAATGAAAAATTCTGATTGTACTACTGGAGGGTACATTTACATTTTAATAAAATAATTAAAAATCTTAATATCAAGCAACTTCTGAAAAAATAAACATAATCTTAATTTATTAAGGTATTATATGGGCTACTAACCTGATGAAATAACGTAAAAGGAGATTTTGCTTTAATTATTCCTTATTCCTGCATGATCAGAGAACATCAGTAGCAGCATTTTTTTTTATCATGTCTTTCCTTTCTAGCTCTCTGCATTCTAGTAATCCATGCTGGCGCAGTGAAGAACTTCCAGTGTTTTTAAAAGCAACAGGTTGCCATGAGTTCAAAGTTATAAAATCAGGAGGACTAGCTGAATCCTAGATCATCTATTAATAGGAATGACAATCATATTAATAAAATGTTTTAATTTATATTTCATTAACTTGTAAAGATTGATATTATTCACTGATGTGGACACTGTGGCGAGCACTTTGATAGATCCTGTTAATTAAGAGTGAGGTTTGCTTTGAGTTCATCCCTCCACTCTCTGCTACTCTCACCAGCTCCCTTCTTTCTCTTTCTTCCCCTCCTTTCCATATCTATACTTTTTGGGCAAGCAGTCACTATTGAACTAGCAGCTTAGTGCCTTTGATACTGACATTATTTCATGGCAGCAGAAAATATGGCAAACCATTAATTTGTTATTTTAAATAAGTTATGCTTCCCTTTTTTGGTACAAATGGCAAGTGGTGGTTTATCCTCACTAATGCCATAGTATAACCATATCAGTATCAAAGGGTTAAGTTGTGGCAGCAGCAGTGGAGATTTTCTGATGTTAGCATCTCAGGCCAATATTCAGGAAACCCTCTGGGAACTGGCATACTGGCCCCAAAGGTGCAGGTGATGGGAAAGGGAAAGACAAGACATGGAAGGAAAACAGCAAAGAGCAGAGGGGGAAAAACATATTTAAATTAGGCTCTTATTCAGCAAAACACTCAAGCAAGTGTCTAAACGCCATTGATTTCAATAAGACATAACTATGTTCTTAAAATTAAACGTGCTTAATTTATTTGCTGAATCTTGACCTCAGTCAGGTAAATGAAAGTCCCTCTTACCCCCATTCCTGTCATCACTTACAGAGCTCAATCCTACAAGGTGCTGAATACCCTCCACTCCCAATGATATCACTGGGGATGGAGGGTGCTTAGTGCATTTCAGTGTCATCACTGCGGTATCTGGGTGCCCAGCAAATATTATCATAACTAAAATATACAAGCCCACAAGTGATCTGGCTTCCTCTTTATTTGCCTTAAGGAGGTTGGTTTGTTTTTGTTTTTTTAAATCTCTTGCTCCTTCACTTAGTAATATTTACCATAGCAACTTGGTGGTAAATACCACCGTTTTATAAAGGTCATATCACACTTTAGAAATTAACTTTGTTGGCCAATATATGCACAGTTCAGCTATACACCTCAGCAAGCCCAAGTCTATCTGTATATTGACTAACAAACATGCATTATCAAGTGTTATTACTTACAAATATACAACAATAGAGTTAGGAGGCCTGAACAAAATCTATTTAACTTTGAATAATCCATACAAAATTAGAAAAAGAAAAGTAACAAGTGTACAATGTTTTAATTCAGACAAATATACAGAATTGTACATTCTTATTCCATATGGCTTATAAAATAAAATCTGTACCAGTAATGTGAGATACTGTAAAATTCAAAAGAACATATTTCAGATTAGCCATAAATACTAGAAAATATTTGATGTTTTACAAAACTAGCACACCAGCTAAACAAACCTGATGCCGAAGAATTATCCTAAATTGATATTCCTAAAAAATGTGAAACCATGACTTTTTTACACAGCTTGATAGATGTTATTGGAATAAATAAAAGAAGCCTGAAAAACTCCAGTTTTTATGTTCTTACTTAAAATCCTCAGATGGAATATTACAGTAAAATGCTGCTTTCTCATTAATCATTGAAGATGTATTCTGGTTTAAAATTACAAACAAATACTTTTTTTATAAATCAAAAGTTAAGAAAATGACATAAGATTTTTGCATAATATAATTAACTCCTTATTACAAAAGGCAGATCAACAATTCTAGTCCACTGTAATGCAACAATCATCTTCGGTCGGCTTGTTGCAAACTGCAATGCATTAAAAGAATTTGTTTGTAAAGAATTCAACCTTTTATTGCATAGTGAAAAAAACTCTCCACTTTGTTTTGAATCCACAGTCACCCTTCCCCAAATCAAGTTCTTCATATTTTACGTTTTTTCCACTCTGGCTTATTGTCTGTTTCATCTTCCTCTGATTCCACTTCTGCAAAAACTGCTTTTGGTTGAGTCCTAGAAAATATTAAGAAGCAGAATAATGATTAAACTACAGCTCTTCTATGCAGAAGTGAACACGTTCTTCTGTTATTTCCAAAAGAGAAAAAAATGTTATGGGCTTAATTATTTCATTTTAATCATGAAATAAAAATATTCACTAAATTTCTAGCAAATCGGATAACTTTGCTGTTGTAAGGCAAAAAATGAATGAACAAGCAGACTAATGAATAAATATACATATCTTGCAAGTACTGTTTGCTCTTCAGCAGGCACTGTTGTATGTGTTTTCAGTTAATAAAATTAAGATATCAGAAGGGAATAAAGGGAGTTTAATATAAGGCTACAAAAACTGAGCTATATATTTTCATATTTCATGGTATTTTTTAAAATAAATCTGTCATACACTAGTCTGACAGCTGACATCAAATGAAAATAAGAATAGCACAGTTTCTGACTAAGTCAACACATGAAAAAACAGCTCCTCTCCACAGAGACCATCCAGCACTACTGTAGCATAATAAAATTAACAATACTCATATGAGAACATACTGTATCCTACAAGTAATCTTGAGCCTTTCTATCCGGACATTATTTGCTTGTAATTTAAACAACATACTTAAAAACTTTACAAAATATTCACTGACTACTTTTTAAACTAGAACAGTATCAAATAGTTTTTCACCAAACTCTGTGTACGTTCAATTCCACTGTTTGGCACTTTAATTTCAGTTTAGTCTACTGTTACCAATCTAATGTTTAAGAATAACCACAAAACCTTCAAGCACTACTAGTGAAACCACTGAATTTCTAAAATTGGCTAAAACAGAGATTCATACTTCCATACTTCGAAGTGTAAAGTACAAAATGCAGTCAACAGTGTTTTTGGCTTATTAGCATATTAACTAATGTTTTTACAGCACTTTTAGGATGTAAAGAGCAATATATAGCACTTATATAGCAATTATTACAACTGTTACTTGGCAGATTCTGCAAAGTGCATAAACCTTAACAAAATTGTGCTTAACTTAAAATAATAGGCATAATTAAAGTTGCCACTGACTTCAATGGGAGCAAGAGCTAATGTGTATAATATTAATAGGCTGGATTCTCCAGTCTGCTAAGTATGTGGCACAACATGGATTTAAAGAAGCAAGAGCTAATCAGTAAAGAATTCCCTTTTGCAGGAGCTCTCTCCTCAGTGTAGCTGCCTTCTACACCCGCCACTCCCCACCCCCAACATAGGGCTGAGGAGTGTTAGGGGTGTTTCAGTTGGTACGGGCATGTCAGAGTGGACCATCCTCCACTGTGTAAGGTCCCTGAGTAATTTTGAGATTTAGTACATGTGTAGTAGCCTCCCACACACTACAAGTTCAAATAGGAATACCTCAAAGCGCATTATGGAACTTTTAGTGAGTGGTAGCAGGGTCCACTCTGCGACTTACTGCACGGCAGGGCAGAGCACTGTACATTCACACCCTGGCATGTTGCGAACGAAAGTCTCCGCATAGACAAGGGCAAACTCACTTTCCCTCCATCTCTGCATTTAAGCAGAGCTTGGGATCAGTCCCAATGAGACAGCATAAGGCATGAAGATAATACACTTCATAGTGTGCAAAATTAATTCTATATCAAGTTAAACACTTCGAAAAAGTGAAAATAGTCAGCCATTTTAAATAATCTGAAGAAAGTTCCATAAATTCAACTTATTCAATAGGAAAAAAAAAAAAAAAAAAAAGCAGCAGCAGCAATACTTTAGCCAACATGGTCACCAGAGACGAAGGCTTCACTGGCTGAAACACATGATTTTGTTGGCCGTTGAAAAAATGCAATTTATGGAATCTCCTTTGTTTTTCCTTCTCTCTCCAAATCTTGTTGACGGAAGTTTATTAACCAACTTTAAGAATCTATCTATCTGCCTATCTAGGCTTTTGTACAGAAAGGTATCCAAGTGTCATGTGGTCACAAGTTAGGTCAACATCAGGTTGTTTGTCAGTGCAACACAACTGACCTGTGATAACTTATTTCTGATATAAAAATCTGTGAAAATAAAAATTTGAGTTGGAGTCATCAAGAACATAACAAGAATGGCCATACTGTCTCAGACCAAAGGTCCATCTAGCCCAGTATCCTGTCTCTGACAGTGGCCAGTGCCAGATGCTTCTGGCAGTTGGAAGTTTAGGACAGCCCAAGCATGGCGTTGCATCACTGACCATCTTGGCTAATAGTCATTGATGGACCTATTCTCCACGAACTTATCTATTTCTTTTTTAAACTCAGCTATACATTTGGCCTCACAACAGCCTCTGGCAATGAGTTCTTCACACAATGTATAGTCAACCTGTGGAAGTATTTCCTTATGATTGTTTCAACTCTGCTGCCTATTAATTTAATCAGGTAACCCCTAATTTTATGTGAAGGGGTAAATGTCACTTCCCTATTCACTTTCTCCACACCATTCGTGATTTTATAGACCTCTATCATATCTCCCCTTAGCTGTCTCTTTTCTAAGCTGAATGGTCTTTTTTAATTTCTCCTCATATGGAAGCCATTCCATACCCCTAATCATTTTCATTGCACTTCTCTGCAGCTTTTCCAATTCCAAAATATCTTTTTTTGAGATGAGGCCAGCGGAACGGCATGCAGTATTAAAGGTGTGGGTGGTGCATGGATTTGTGTAGCAACGCTATGATATTTTCTTTTATCATCTATCCTTTTCCTAATGATTCCTAACATTCTGTTAGCCTTTTGACTGTTACTGCACAATGAGCAGATGGTTTTCAGAGGACTATCCACAATCTCTTTCTTGCATGGTAACAGCTAATTTAAACCCCAAGGAAGAATAATTTAATTCACAGTATGGTAAAAATCCTGTGTATTTAGGGGAACAGAATAGCGTGATTTAAAATACCACTGTAAAATGATATATGAAATATTGATATGTTTGCTGAAACTTGTAAGATATTCCGAGTCTACTAAAACAAAAAACTGCAGCACAACCTAGTAGTAACATCTAGGGAAAATGTGAAGAGGAAATCAAGTCTGTTTGCTGTCGCATTTTTACAATTAGCATGAAATGACTTACTGGACTTGGTTCAACTGGCATATAAACCTTCCCACCTCCACAGAATATATAACTGTGAATTGGGACACCTAGGATGATTCATTCATCTGACTGTTGTAAAGACATGAGCAAAGGAAAAATTCAGTTTTTGTTAAGCCATTATTAGCAGAAATCATTTAACTTAAACAAAAAATCATACCACTAGCTAGAAGTTGCCAGTGGTAGTAGGAGTTTGCTGCATGACTAACAGCTAGAAAAAAGTATTAGAACAGGCTTATTACTTTAACATGTTTTCATTTCCAAGGGCTCCATGGTATATGAAAAGCTATGACACTCTTTCTTCCTTCAGCCCTCTCATCAATTTTCATTTACTGAGTGACTGTCATAAAATCAAGCATCACCAGTTACCAAAGAAGTGCCACAATGGTCCTGAAATGCACACCTAGGCCACGTAAAGATTATACAAAAAAGAGTTTAAAACACAACAGGGAAAATATAGTTGTGTGTGTTACCATAATGCTCATGTAAAAGCTCCACATATCTCTCTCTAGCAGAGATGGCTGGAGGATGACAATTTCATTTCACAACTTCAAAGGAAAGACTACCCTGGACCTCAGAAACCTTCCTGTTCAGAAAAAAACCCATTACTAACCTTTTTGTAACTGTTGTTCTTCAAGATGTGTTGCTCATGTTCATTTCATACTAAGTATGTGTACTCTATGTGCACAGTTGCCAGATATTTTTTCCCTTAATGGTATACATAGGGCCGGCTAATGCGCTGGTATCGGGGACGCCGCTGGCCCTGCACCCTCTCAGTTCCTTCTTGCCAGAAATTCCAACGGAAGGATAGGAGGGCAGGTCATGGAATGGACATGAGCAGCATATCTTGAAGAACAACAGTTATGAAAGGTTAGTAACCGTTTTTTCTTCTTTGAGTGCTTGCTCATGTTGATTCCATGCTAGGTGACTCACAAGCAGTATCCCAGGAGGTGGGCTTGGAGTTTACGGATGTGCTGATTGCAACACTGCTCTCCCAAAATTGGCAATCTCATGACCTGTTGGGTGATGGCCACGAAGGTGTGAATTGATGACCGAGTCATGTCTTTGCTGATGTCCTGGATTGGTATGTGCATAAGGACTGCTGCTGCTGAAGTCTGGGCTCTTGTAGAATGAGCTGTCATGATGGCCGGAGGCAGAACCTTTGCCTGCTTGTAGCAAGCCCAGATGCAGATGATTATCCAGGATGAGGTTCTCTGGAATGACACTGGCAGACCTTTTATACTATCCGCCACTGCTACAAAAAACCTTGTCGACCTGCAGAAGGTCTTAGTTCTTTCATTGTAGAAGGCCAGGTCCTGTCTAAGGTATGCAGCCGATGTTCCTCCTCGGTTCTGTGAGGCTTTGGAATGAAGACGGGCAGAAAAATGTCCTGGTTGTTATGGAACTGTGACATCACCTTTTGTAGGAATGCCAGGCGGGGCACAGCTGGACCCTGTCCTTGAAGAATGCTGTATAAGGGCGTTCTGAAGTTAAGGATCTGATTTTGGAAACCCACCTGGCTGAAGTAATTGCCATAGGAAGGCAACCTCTTATGAGAGGAGCAGTTTATTAACAGGCCCACTTGACAGGTGGTCTGTACTATGCCAGTTCTGTGCTGAACCTGAGCCTGAAAACAGCCTTTGAACTGCCATACACTTTGTAAAAAGCCTTGGGGCTGCTGACAGACTGAAGGGGAGCACGGTGAACTGGTAGTGGCGTCGGCCCACCACAAACTGGAGGAACCACCTGTGTCCATGGAAGACAGAAATACGGAAATATGCATCCTTTAAGTCAAGAGTGGCGTACCAGTCTCCCGAATCCAGGAAGGAAATGATAGAGGCCAGGGAGACCATGCGGAACCTCAACTTCTTGAGATATTTATTGAGGCGATGCAGGTCCAGGCATGGCTTCAGGACCGCTTTGGCCTTCAGGATTAGAAAATATTGGGAGTAAAACCCCTTCCCTCTCAAATCTCAAGGAACTTCCTCTACAGCCCCTGCAGGTAGGAGGACTTCTACCTGTCATATGAGAAGTTGCTTATGAGAGGGGTCCGTGAAGAGGGACAGGGCTAGGGGGTGGGAGGAAGGGGCGGATGAAAACTGCAACTGCCCAACTGACACAGTACTGAGCACCCAAAGGTCTGATGTTACGTGGGACCATGCAGAATAGAAGGGAAACCAGCGGTCCAAAAACAAAAGAGGGGATGGATCCTGTCTCAAGTCTGGTATGCTGTCCTCAGATATACACTCAAAAGGCCTGCCTAGACCCACTGGGGTATCTACTTGAAACCGACTGGGAGGTGGGGGCAGAAGGCATGAGCTTTTCTCTCATAGGAGTCCTGTCTTGGGGCCCCCAAAACCTCGGAAGCGTATTGAGGCCTAAAATGCTTCCTGGAGGCTGGGGTGCATACAGGCCCAGAGAGAACAACGTGGCCCTTGCATCCTTGAAGCCGTACAGCTTGGTGTCCATCTGTCCTGGACCAACTGCTGCACCTCCTGGGAGAGGCCCAACTATTGGAGCACGAACAGAGCCACATGGTGACCACACACACCATCGTTCTGGCTGCCAATTCGGCCACGTCCAGAGCTGCCTGGAGGCCAAGAACTGCTGCCTCGACTCCTGGAGTAGGGAGTCTCTGAACTTGGCCATAAACTCCCACAGATTAAAGTTATACCTCCCCACAAAGCCTGCTGGTTCGAGATACAGAGTTGGATGCTGCCTGTGGAATAACCTTTCCTCCCAAACAAATGCAGTCTCTTGGCCTCCTTATTTTTTGGAGTGCCAACACATAGTACATTTTCTCTACCCTTTTAGAAAAAGAGGGCAGAGAGGAAGGGGTCTTCCAAATGGCCCTAACTGGTCCCAACACCGCCTCATTGACTCGGAGGACCACTCTGGAGGAAGCCACTGCTGCCAAGATATTCATTAGGCTGTAGGTGAACTCCTTCAGCTTCTCCGCTTCCAGCACCAAATTTATGGTACCCGCTTCAGGAGGAAGTACCAACCCCTCCCATAGCATTAGCTTCCTCATCATCATCCCTGGATGAGGGGGTAGCAGGTCCTTTGAACTCGCTCCCACCGGATGATTTCAGGACTCATCAGGAGCTCCTGAAGCAGGCACCATGAAGTGGAGGAGCTGAAGGAGTCCTTCTGTCCCCGGTAGCCTTGGCAGGTACAGCCCCTTGGGGAGTGAGTGGAACTGGCAGGGACATCAAGTCCTTCGCAGCCTGGAAGGCCCCCGGAGTTGAGGGGGCCCACAGGTGTGAGACACAACAACCGCTTCTGGGAGTCGGAGGTGGGTCCTGAATTGGGCTCGGGACCTTCAGCAGAGTGACTGGAGCGAGGGTCTCATCATGTCTGCTGCTCCCCTTTGTCCCTCTTTGGTGCCGGAGAGCGCCCTCTCTCCATGCGCTGTTTCTTGTCTCTCTTCCTTGGCACCTGGGATTAATGGTGTGGTGAGGACCACAGTGCTAGTGGCGTACTTCACACCAAGGCTGAAGTACTCAGCACTGATTCGGAGCAGGATGGCTCCAAGGACAGTCTGAGGGCTGTCTCCATCAGCAGAGCCTTCAAACGAATGTCTGTATCTTTTTCAATCCTTGGCCTGAAGCCCCTGCAGATTTTACACTTCTTCACTTGAGCTTCCCCAAGACACTTTAGACAGGCTGAATACGGGTTGCTCACAGGCATAGATTTGCCATAGGTGGAGCATGGCTTGAATCCCGGAGACTGGGGCATACCCAGTCCGTGGGATGACATCCCGCTAAGATCGGGATAACACTCTAAACACTAACTTGGTAACTAAATTGACTAATTACAACTACATATAATGGAATTACGCTCAAACTACTAGGTTAGGAAAGCCTTGCAAAGGCAAGAAGCCATTCCAACCACCATCATGGGTAGTAAGAAGGAACTGAGAGGGTGTGGGGCCGGTGGCACCCCTTATACCAGCACATATGCATGGGGCTCCAGGGGGCGCTAGGGCTGGCTCTATGGATACCACTAAGGGAAAAAAATCTCTGGCAACCGTGCACGCACACCTAGCATAGAACTGACATGAGCAAGCACTCAAAGAATAGATACATCTCTGCAAAATGTTTTGGCTTTGACAAAACAGCATATTTTGATAAGAAATTGTTTGGTTGAAAATGATCTGACCAGGTCTGCTCTCTAGGTTAAAAGCATCTGCCCACAATTTTATTACACTTTAGGTTACAATGCACCAGTGTTTTCTTAGAGAAAAGGACTGCATGTGCTCCAATCGATATTACAACTCCTTCATCTAAGCCACCTCCCTTTGTGAAGGGAACACGGACACAGACAGGAATTATATGATTTGGCCAAGTGGATGCAACGTTATTTAACTTTAAGATACCTCCTAAAAACACCTACCCTGGCAGTAACAAAAAAGGGGAGTTACAGTTCTTTTTCTCTTTTGTCCTAAACCCCTCTGGCCCAAAATGCACTTGTGCTACCCCAGTTGGTGCCTACATGCTGGAGGAAAGGAAACTGATGTTTTTTGAAGGAGTAGGTATCTGCTTTTATTTAGCATATGGTATCACTGCCATCTGATCATAAAGCTCTAATTGTGTCCCCAATTCTAAAGCCCATTTTATTTTAATGACTGTTTCTTTTAACACTGCTAAATATAAAATGTTGACCATAAAAGTCTTAGATTAACAGGAAGATACTTCCTGCTTAGGCCCCTATCCTGTACCACTCAGGTCAGTGTAAAACACCCATTCACTTCAAATGTGGATGATTGGACCCACAACTACAACATTTAGTGGTTCCTTCTGGTGGTACGTTTGAAAGACAGGAGGACACCTGAAATAATTAAAGCATCTCTGTAAAGCTGTGTTAAAGCAAACAGTTCACAAAGAAAGTTGAAAATCTTAACAACTGTTGCCTCAAGTTCCTTTCCTCCAACTCTTTCTTTGAACCCTTCAATCTGTCCTCAACCCGCCTTCACTCTACTGAAACTGGTCCCACCAAGGTCTCTAACAATTTATTCCCTGCCAAATCTCAAGGTCTTTGCTCCATCTTCATCCATTGTGACCTGTGTCACAGTTTCAGGGTTACTGCACCTGTATTCCCCCTCCGTGATCCTTTTAGAACACCCACTTAAAGGTTAAGAAAGATAAGACACTTATGCAAATAACATCTACAGTTACAATATCTAGCATATAATATGTAACTACCCATGTTTCAGGACACGAGCCCACCACCAACTGCCTAGAGTTAGGAACAAACTTCCTCTATTGGCCTGTTATTACACAGTTGACTTTGTGGACACCTTAGTTTGAAACGGGCCACTGCCGGAGACAGGATAGCATACCAGATGGACTGTTCTGGTCTTGTTCCAATATGACAACTCCTATGATCCTATAAAGGAAAGTGAAACTGTCTAGTAAGTCTTATTTTCATTGCCAAATTGATTTTAATTAACTTTAAAAAAAATGAAACAACCAGTCCTAACAAATCAATTTTTGTCAGTTTTTCAAAAAAATGGTTCTGTCAGAATGTAAGTAAAGAACTTGAAAAAATGTTTTTACTTCACTTTTTCCTTAAATAATTCATTAGCATAGCTAATATAAGCAATATAGTTAAATAATATAGACCAACAATTTTCCTATGAAAACATTCTTATTTTTTAAAAAATAGGTCAATCTTTTATTACAGCAACATAATTTTATTTAATCTTCACTGCTAGTTTTGAGACTTTCAAAAATAAATGTGGACTATAAGTTATGTAATAGGTATGTTTCATAAAGTATTTCAAAGCTAGTAAATGAGGAAAAAAGTCTAATTTAAAATATTCTCCCACACCTGATTTATTTAAGTATGGCTTTTTTAAATTGTACTTTCAAATAAAAATGAAAAAAGTCTACCAAATACAGCAGATCAAGCCAGAACTATTGTGTTTTTATCCAGAGGCTTTTACATAAAGAGTAACTAAATTAACATGAAGATTTCTTTTCCTCTTTCCAGAAGACATCTTGCTGTTCTTGCAGAGAAGTTTAAAATGTCAAGAGGATCAGCCCCGATAAGCCTTATAAAAAGGACTTCCGCTGCTTCTGACTGTAGAAGACGGAGGTTAAAGCACAATCATTTTCCTCTAGTACTTAAAACCAGAGTGTATCATCCCAAATGTTTTCACTGCAATTTGAAGTTCATAGATCAAATTCTTTTAAATTATTGTTACTCATCGGATAGGATTCATTCATTAAAGAATAAAGCTGGCTTCAGGCAAATGGTATGACTGTGAGGAGACATCACTTATATTATTTGTGACTAAGAATGTGAGAGTAAACCACAACTTTCTTGGCTCTGTGCCCACTGTTTATTATAAAGGAAAACCTCAAAGTGCAGTGTTAATTATATCCATGACTTGATAATCTGACATACTTGTTAACCCTACCACTATGAATCAGGACCAGATGAGTTCGAAGCCAGTCATCGCAATTACAGAATTATGAACATTAAAGAAAGGGATCAGCAAAAAAACTTGGACCTAGTTGTCTCCTCTGTTTAAAATTCTTTAAAAAACCAGGAATGGGGGGGGGAGATTAAATATGTAGCGAGGGATTTTTTAGCTTATGAAAAGAATTTTCTATTTTTCTCATTAAGTGAATAATCACCCATGGGGAAATGTCTGGTCAAATAACAGACTGGTAAATGGATTAAATTGGTAAATGGATTAAATTGGTAAATTACCGAATGACTGGAGGATAGCTAATGTGATGCCAATTTTTTTAAAGGGCCCCAGAGGTGATCCTGGCAATTACAGGCCAGTAAGTCTGACTTCAGTACTGGACAAACTGGTTGAAACTATAGTAAAGAACAAAATTGTCAGACACATAGATGAACATAATTTATTGGGCAACAGTCAACATGGTTTCTATAAAGGGAAATCATGCCTCACCAATCGATTAGAATTCTTGGGGGTGGGAGGGGTGTCAACAAGTATGTGGACAAGGGGGATCCAGTGGATACAGTATACTTAGATTTTCAGGAAGCCTTTAACAAGGTCTCTCACCAAAGGCTCTTAAGCAAAGTAAGCTATTATGGGATAAGAAGGAAGGTCCTCTCATAGATTGGTAACTGGTTAAAAGATAGGAAACAAAGGGTAACTGGTTAAAAGATAGGAAACAAAGGGTACGAATAAATGGTCAGTTTTCAGAATGGAGAGAGGTAAATAGTGGTGTTCCCCAGGGGTCTGTACTGGGACCAATCCTATTCAACATATTCATAAATCATCTGGAAAAAAGGAGTAAGCAGTGAGGTGGCAAAATTTGTAGATGATACAATACTACTCAAGTTAAGCCGCAGGCAGACTGCGAAGAGCTACAAAAGGATCTCTCAAAACTGGGTGACTGGACAACAAAATGGCAAATGAAATTCACTGTTGATAAATGCAAAGTAATGCACATCGAGGGGTTCTAAATTAGCTGTTACCAAGAGTCATTTTGGATAGTTCTCTGAAAACTTCCACTCAATGTGCAGCAGCAGTCAAAAAAGCAAACAGAATGTTGGGAATCATTAAAAAAGGGATAGATAAGAAGACAGAAAATCTCTCATTGCCTCTATATTAATCCATGGTACGCCCACATCTTGAATACTGCGTGCAAATGTGGTCACCCCATCTCAAAGCAGATATATTGGAATTGGAAAAGGTTCAGAAAAGGGCAACAAACATTATTAGGAGTATGGAATGGCTGCTATCTGAGGAGAGATTAATAAGACTAGGACTTTTCAGCTTGGAAGAGATGACTAAGGGGGAGTATGACAGAGGCCTATAAAATCATGACTGGTGTGGAGAAAGTAAATAAGGAAGTGTTATTTACTCCTTCTCATAACACAAGAACTAGGGGTCACCAAACAAAATTAATAGGCAGCAGGTTTAAAACAAACAAAAGGAAGTATTTCTTCACACAATGCACAGTCAGTCTGTGAAACTCTTTGCCAGAGGATGTTGTGAAGGCCAAGACTATAACAGGGTTCAAAAAAGAACTAGATAAGTTCATGGAGGATAGGTCCATCAATGGCTATTAGCCCGGATGGGTAAGGATGTTGTCCCTAGTCTCTGTTTGCCAGAAGCTGGGAATGGGCAACAGGGGATGGATCACTTGATGATTTCCTGTTCTGTTCATTCCCTCTGAGGCACCTGGCATTGGCCACTATCAGAAGACAGGATACTGGGCTAGATGGATCTTTGGTCTGACCCAGCATAGGCACTTCTATGGTCTTATGATACTATACATTGCCCATACTAAGGCCTGGTCTACACTACGCGTTTAAACCGGTTTTAGGAGCGTTAAACCGATTTAACGCCACACCCGTCCACACTAAGAGGCCCTTTATATCAATATAAAGGGCTCTTTAAACCGGTTTCTGTACTCCTCCCCAACGAGAGGAGTAGCGCTAATATCGGTATTACCATATCGGATTAGGGTTAGTGTGGCCGCAAATTGACGGTATTGGCCTCCGGGCGGTATCCCACAGTGCACCACTGACCGCTCTGGACAGCAATCAGAACTCGGATGCAGTGGCCAGGTAGACAGGAAAAGCCCCGCGAACTTTTGAATATCATTTTCTGCTTGCCCAGCATGGAGCTCTGATCTGCACGGGTGGCGATGCAGTCCCAAATCCAGAAAGAGCTCCAGCATGGACCGTACGGATGTGATTGCTGTATGGGCAGACAAATCTGTTCTATCAGAGCTCCGTTACAGATGACGAAATTCCAAATCATTTAAAAAAAATCTCCAGACAGAGGGCACAGCAGGGACTCAGCACGCTGCTGCGTGATAAGCGTAACGGAAAGCCAAAGAATCAAATGGACGCTCATGGAGGGATGGAGGGAGGGGGGACTGAGGACTCAAGCTATCCCACAGTTCCTGCAGTCTCCGAAAAGCATTTGCATTCTTGGCTGAGCTCCCAATGCCTGTAGGGTCAAACACATTGTCCGCGGTGGTTCAGGGCATAGCTCGTCAATTTACCCCACCCCCCACCCCCAGAAGGAAAAGGGAAAAAGATAGTCTCTTGACTCTTTTAAATGTCACCCTATGTCTACTGAATGCTGCTGGTAGACGTGATGCTGCGGCACTGAACTGTAGCATCCTCGCCCCCCCTCCTTGGTGGCTGATGGTACAATATGGCTGATATCTGTCGTCATCATCAGCCTTGTGGCAGATGGTATAGTGCAGAAGGACTGGTATCTGTCCTCATCATCAGCCCATGAGTGCTACTACTTCCTAGTAGATGGTACAGAACGGCTGGTAACCGTCTTCATCATAGCAACAGGGGGCTGAGCTCCATCAGTCCCCGCCCTTCATGTGTAAAGAAAAGATTCTGTTCTGCCTGGACTATCATAGCAGCGGGATGCTGGGCTCCTCTCCCCCACACTGCTTAATGTCCTGTCTGGACTATCATAGCAGCTGGAGGCTGCCTTCCCCTCATTTTATCTCACTAACAAGTCACTGTTTCTTATTCCTGCATTCTTTATTACTTCATCACACAAATGGGGGGACACTGCAACGGTAGCCCAGGAAGGCTGGGGGAGGGGGGAATCAACAGGTGGGGTTGTTGCAGGGGCACCCCCTGTGAATGGCATACAGCTCATCATTTCTGCGGGATCTGACACAGAGCAGCTGTGCTCTCTGGTTCTCTGATACACTGGTTCTCTAGTACACTTGCCCCATATTCTAGGCAGGACTGATTCTATTTTTAGATACCATAAAGGAGGGATTGACTCGGGGAGTCATTCCCATTTTTGTCTTTTGCGCCCCCGGCCGACCTCAGCCAGGGGCACCTATGACAGCAGCAGATGGTACAGCACAGAAGGACTGGTAACCGTCATCTCATTGCCAATTTACAATGGCATGGTAGATAGTACAGAATGGCTGATAACCATCTCTGCTATCATGCAAAAGCAAATGAATGCTGCTGTGTAATGCTGCTGAATTGCCTCTGTGAGCGGCATCTAGTACACATACGGTGACAATGACAAAAGGCAAAACAGGCTCCGTGGTTGCCATGCTAATGGCGTCTGCCAGGGCAATCCAGGGAAAAAGGGCGAGAAATGATTCTCTGCCGTTGCTTTCCCAGAGGAAGGAGTGACTGACGACATTTACCCAGAACCACCCGCGACAATGATTTTTGCCCCATCAGGCACTGGGATCTCAACCCAGAATTCCAAGGGGCGGGGGAGACTGCGGGAACTATGGGATAGCTACGGAATAGCTACCCACAGTGCAACGCTCCAGAAATCGATGCTAGCCTCGGACCGTGGACGCACACCGCCAAATTAATGTGTTTAGTGTGGCCGCGTGCACTCGATTTTATACAATCTGTTTTACTAAACTGGTTTATGTAAAATCAGATTAATCCCGTAGTGTAGACGTACCCATACAGAAATAAAACATTATCTAAGAGGAAGAATACAAACAAAGAAATAGTGAGTTTAAAAGCATTGTTCTGATACCCAGATGTTAAATAGGAAGAACAAGTGAAATTTTAAAAATTCATGTTTTGTAGATACAATCATTTAATTAAAGCCCTTTTAAAAATGAACACTCACTAAATGATACATTTTTCTATGCGTTAGGACAGTATATTTTAAATGGATTCCTAATATAATTAAAATATCTCATTATCTGATATTATTTATACTGTGGTACTGCTCAGACACCTCATTTGGAACCACAGACTCGCAGTGTTAAGCTATGTACAGACACATGGGAAGACACAATTCTGGCCTTAAGGAACTGCTGCATATAGCATAAAGTATGCTGAAAAGTTTGATAATTTATGACAAACATACATTATATTTAGCATATTTATATTAAACATATTTTGGGAAATATTTGTAAAATGTTGCATAAATAAGGCATATTTATTTACATAGCAAAGTCTGATATATATAATGATCACAACTATTACATTGGCTATTTATATGCACAAATGACTAGTGATACACCTGTCTGGTGAATTTGTACATTTAAATTAGGCATAAACTACATGCGTATGTTTTTGAAACTCCAAGTACGAAACGGCAAACTTTCATCAGAAATGTAATATGATATACAGAAAGGGCCCACATTTGTGTGTGTGTATATAAATAAAAAATTACTTTAAAATGTATTTACCATGGGATACCTCTTAACAATTAAAAAAAATAATGAGGAGTCCTTGCGGCACCTTAGAGACTAACTAATTTATTTGGCCATAAGCTTTCGTGGGCTAAAACCTCTTGACTCATTAGCACTGACCCCCCACTTGGTAAGGTAACTCTCATTTTTTCATATGCTGTGTATTTATACATTTCTACTGTATTTTCCACTCCATGCATCTGATAAAGTGGGTTTTAGCCCATGAAAGCTTATGCCCAAATACATTTGTTAGTCTCTAAGGTGCCACAGGGACTCCTCATTGTTTTTGCTGACACAGACTAACACAGCTACCACTCTGAAACCTGTCTTAAAAATTAAGTTTCTTAAGCAGGCATAATGGCAGTTTCTTTGGAATGAAATTTATCGTTGACCAAGCTGTCAAGCCAGCATGCTGCTGGCTATTGTCCAAGCTCTCCCCTCCGCCCCGCACATCACTGTCTGGTGTGTAATCTAATAGCATTCTGGACTTACATGCTCCCCACTTCTCTGCCAGCTCTTTTCTTCCCCTGCAGCTACATTTTTAAACAATAAACTGTAACAAGATCTGCCCACTTGACACCATGAGCCTTCTATAATACTACTACATTTTAAAACTTTCATGTCTATTACATTACAGGTGTCAGGGATGAAACCTAATGTCTCATCAATGAAATTACTTAGCAAAATATACACTGGAGTACTTACCTATCTGATGGTATGAGTGGTCATATCTACTTCTTTATGAATGTAGGCCGTATTGCATTATTCATTTATATTATATATTTTGTAACACAGGCTTAGGTGTTATAAAAGTTAATATTTCCCACTTCAAAGCCAATGGAAGTTTGGTCTCCATTTTTAGGTCAATGGAGACCAAAAACTGTTGCCTGGTGATAGCTGTTCAATGGTCTGTGTGAAGAAGTTGCACTCAGCTCAGAGGATCAGTGTCCACATCACAAATACCCATCCCTGTTAACATACTATGGGGTAACTTTCAAACTCGGCTTTTCTTAATTATCTTCAATTACAGAAGTAAAACTTACATAGTGGCAGCATTTTCTCCAGTTGCAAAATTGGATTATTGATACGTACCTTCTTTTGTGATGCATTTGTACATCGACAGATGAAAAGTGCTAGTTAAGAGTTAAATAATAATAAATAATAATTTGGAAAAAAACACTTTGCTGCGGCAAAACAAAAAAGCCAGAAAATGTGGGATATTGTTTTAGAATCTTACAAGTAAGCAAAGAGTTGAGGGAATTTATTCCATAGCTTAAATGCCCTTATATGCACCAGACCCACACATATTATGCATTGAATATTGCTGGTATAGAAGTTTATGGGCAAGAATTAGATATGGCAACATAATTCATAAATGGCAAAAAGTATATTCTACAGGTCAACCCAGACTCCTGCCAGCTAAATCATTATACCACTACAAGCAGTCATCTTTTTGTTTATGCTCCATTTTGGAGCAGACTTATTTTAGGGAAAAAAAACTATTTTTAGTATCCTTTCCACCTATAAAGCCAAGCTAACTTAAGTAGATGCACAGGTCTTGTAACATGGGTCTGGCTTTTAGCATGTATACATACTTACATGATTGTGTAGTGTGAATCTTTAAAAATCTTGAAAATATTAATACATCCATATCACGCCATGCTATTTATGTCACACATTTTAGAGGAACATCTACTTTAGAAAGTGTTAAGAGATTTTAAAAATATGTATTGGTACTATTGTACTCCTCCACCTATAAAGCCAGGATTACTTAGTACCGTGGAGTTTAACTGTAACAGATTTAGGACCATGAGAAATAGTAAGACAAATATATTTTAAAAGCAGCAAAGAGTCCTGTGGCACCTTATAGACTAACAGACGTATTGGAGCATGAGCTTTTGTGGGTGAATACGAATTCTATATTTTAGAAAGCTTTAAAATAGTATTCTAGCACTAAAAGGTTAGTTTTTAAAAATGGAAATTGTAGATAGTTATACTTTTAACAATTTGATGGGTTGTACACACAGAGCTCTGATATACTCTTAGTTTATATATTATTGGCAATAATCCAGAAAAGGCAGAGAATGCTGTTAAAAATGTATATTTTCTGTTTATATCAAACTCCCAATGGCTTTAAGAAATATTGCTTGTATTTTTTTAAATTGTTTCCTTACTTAGAATAGGCTGGAGCAACCCAGTAGGGGTTATCCTCAGCTTCCTTTGCATGTCGTAAAATGGCCTCTCGGGGGTTGCTATCATCAGTCTTATCCAATGCAATATTCTTGACTATGTATGATGACAATGTACCTCCATGAGTTCCAACACGGCCCCCACGACCTATAATTGGGAGAAAAAAAAAAGAAGATTTGAGAGTGAGATTAATGAACACATAGGCAAAATGTGAAGTACTGTGTGTGTAACACTGATCTAGTAGTGTACTGAACTTACATATTACTATAAAGAAAAGAGATGTGGGGAAGAAAAGAAAATAGCATTTAGAGTTCCATTCACAGCAGTGTGCTATTGAATACTTTATGGGCCTAAACAAAAAGTCAGTCATTATTTATTTGTATGGAAGTAGCACCCCAGCCATTGTACACACCCATAAGACAGACAGCATTCCCAGTCCCAAACAACTTATAATGTAAATATAATTTCATGAGCAAAACTACTTATAGAACTCTGAAATAAGTTTCCCATTTACTTATAACAATCTGAAAAGACTAAATATGGGTTACCTGGTCCTGCTACTGGAGGTTCTGGTTTGTGAGATTTCAGGGGATCCAGCCTATCCTTTTCCAACTGTTTCCTGGTACTTCGTTGCCGTGGTTCACGAAACATTGGAAGGGCATGAGCTAAAGAGAAGATTCACAGTTTAGGAAAACAATTCTAAATGTTAGCAACCATATTTACTTTTACATCTCTAACCCTATGGGCCAGACTGCTTTTGACCCTTACATGGAGAGGATGCCATTCCTTGTGCAACGCCAGGGACGTCATTCTTACATGACTCCACATTGGCTTATTTTATAGGGCTTTGTCATGTCTGTTTTTAAAAGTCTAAAGCAACCAGATTTCCACAACTTCTCCAAGGACTATTCCCTAGTCTAATAAATCACCTGGGCAATTTACACTTATTTAGCTCATTTCTCTGTTGGTCAGCCCACCAGTTACCTGATCAACCACTTGTTCTTTTCTGAGCTTCCAATTTTTCTACATCTTTCTAATAGTGGGTGCTGAGACATCAAAATTCCAGGAACAGTTTTACAGCAAAGTGACAGATGGGGGATTATCACCTCCCTGATCCAAGTTGTGATGCACTTCTACATATGTTGCCAAAATCAATTTTCCCCAAGAAATGAGGTAAACTTAGGTTGGCAGGACCTAATTACTGCAGTCAGAATTTGGCCATGACACCAGGATTTAACACCTCTTGAGAAAGTTGCCCTGGTATTTTTAATGGCCACAAATTGTCAGTGTGTTGTTAACCTCTCAACAAAAAGACAGTATCTTCAGCAGCACAGTAGCCTCTAATGTGGGGGCACTGGCTCTATACCGAATCAGAACTATCCACTAAATCATCATTATCTCTTTCCAAGTTATTCTGCTTAATTTATTAGACTTAATTAAATCACAACCCAGATGATATGGCAGTGGATCTTTAGGAATAAATGTTTAGAGTTTATTTTTGCAGACTTCATGAAGTATGAAGTGTCTGAACAGTTTGTCGGCAAGTAATGAGCTTGATCAGTTTGCACAGGGCATTTGAGGTGACTAATGTACAGATCCAAGATTTTGCCATATGTGGAGTCAAGCTTGTTTGAGGAAAATCTAACTGAGTAATAATATGCCTGTATTTTAAAAGTAACACCTAATCCCTCAAATGGCATTCCTGCATTTTGAGCAATCAGTATATGCAATTCTGAAATTCAAATATGGTTTGTTGTGCTTTCTTGGTAAAACGATGCTTTATGTTCCCTGTAAGGAAGTGGCTTCTGAAAAGCTTCCAAACAAGCAACAAACCTACAAAAAAACCTGTCAAGTGAAACTCCAAATTCTATCAGTTTAGAAACATTTTCAGTGCATTACTTTGTATGGATCTGTTCTTACTGGGTTTCCACAATTATGTGCAAGAAAGAACCAGACAAACCCTCATGATAAAGTTAGTATTTTCAAAACTAGAGAAATCCATACTTAAGCACCCAATGGTGGGATTTTTAAAAGCTCCTAACTGACTCAGAGGCTGCTGTCCCACTGGATTTTTAGGCTTCAATTTTTGAAAATTTGCATAATCGAAGCACTTTCAAATGCAAACATTAATTAATGAACGTATAGACACTATTTCTATTATAAGCTGTTCAATGTTACAGTTAAGGTTGCCTAAAATTACCCATTATAAAGCCCCTCTTTTCATGTGCTTATAACTTTGCCAAACTAACTGTTGAGGAGGAAAATTTTCCATACTAAAATTTGCCAAGTTTCAGTAAATATGCGTTAGCTGCTTCCAAGAGTGAGGTTCCGGACGAATAGGTAATTTTGCCAATGTTAACAATTTTTTTGACCATTTCTTTGAACAGCCCTAGCATCTTCACAGTTTTTAGTATAAACTTGATATTTTGCAGGAGGGTAGTTCTGAGTGGTGTTTTATCTGTTCAGATAAAAAGCCACATATCTTTGGCTGAGTTCTAAGACCTGGAAAATCATCACTTCCACATTTTTAGTAGAATGTCTTCAAGACTTGTCCTTTAAGTCTGTGAACATTCTAGTGGTACTGTGTATGCTCCCAAGTGTCAGAGATCGGCATCAACCTGCATAGACCACCGTAATCCCGTCTTTCCCCGACTTCTAAGTTTTTATCTTTGCAATCTCAAAGTATTTTTCATGGAGTTTTTTGTATGAAACATATATAAACTTTAAAAGACCAGCCTGGCTTTCTGAAGGAAAACTTTAGCCCATCCAGAATTTCATCAGATCAAGTCTGTATGTGCACTTTGTAAATAATGATATTAACAACTATACAGAGTATATGCAAGAACATTTTCATTTGACGTGTAGTATGGTGGACTGCTTCTGGGCTATACCTAGTCTCCTATGAGATGTAAAAACAATGTACAATACGGCCATAGTTTGACTTTTTGAGACGGGGAAATATAAAGGTAAAAGCCTGAGAAATGCATACAAGTCACCTTATAAATATATGTTTAAATTACTTACGTGTTATAATGTAATCCTGTGTAAGAGTCTCTGCCTGTCTGGCTTTTCGTTTTGTTTTAACCACACATAGTTTTGCTCCCCTATGGTAAAAAACAAAGTGACAATTTATTTCACTATAATAGAAGTAAAAAGTGTTTGTTCAAGATAAAATTCCTGCCAGGTTGAACAGTACTTTTACAAATGTATGTATGCATGTATGTAAGGGAGGCTCGAAAGGTTGATGAAATTGTTATAATGTGGCTTACAGTCAGAGGTGGATATGAATGTGGTAGTTTCATCTTATGCTTTGCTTGTCCACAGCCCAAAAAATACCACACAGTTTGCAACTATTCAGCCCAATTATCCTCATTAGGCAGCAGAGAATTGGTGGTCTAAATGAAGATGCCCTGACAGAACTATGGGGCAAAGCTTGCATAGGTCTTGTTGGAAGTAACTTAAATTGTAACTGACAAATTGGTGCACACTCTCTTTATATAGCTATATATCTGTGAAGGAAAAGGAAAAAACTAAACTATCACAGACAAGAGTGCGCCTCTTCCATTCAGACTTCAGGGTTGGAATCCGCCTGCATTTTACATGACTACCTAGTTACATTAAGACAGCTCTTCACTGTGAGCATCTTTTGAATTTAGAGGCAAGGTTCCTCCATTGCAGGATTTCTCCCGTGCATGGAGAGAAGAGAAAGCACAAGAATTTGTTTATGTAGGAGCAAGAGCCCAGGCTCTGATGTCAAATCACTACAAAGCCCTCTAAAATATACACAGAAAGAAAAAATTAAACTTGGGTCCCAGAAATCTTGGGAACCTGAGCTTGTCCCCACAATCAAGCATGCAGGTTACAATCAGCATCCGATATGAACGACAACTTGAAATTTAGAGTATAATACTCCTTTGGCTGCTAGAGAGAGAAGCATCTGAGCATGCAAATGAACAAATCATTGTACGTACAGGAGGGAAAGGACAATCGGAAAATCAGTTGTGCTCTCTCCATCTGCCAGCAGGAAAATGTGCTGGACTGGCAGAAAAACTATGTGATGAGGACATTGAATTCCAAACAAGGCAGCGTCTTTAAATTCATCCTGCCATTCTCAACTGCTAGCTTCCCTTTTCATTAATTGCTTCTGCCTTTCCATCCTTTAAATATGCAGTTACTGGCCATGGGCAGCAAAGAAAGTGAAACAGATGGGAAATTCTCTCATTCCATTCCTCACCTCTTCTCAAATTTGGATTTTCAACATAACTGCACAGACCACTGAAATTCAAACTAAGAGTTGGACTCCTAAACAAAATGCTACTTCAGAAAAACAAGTATGACTACATTAAACAGTCTTTTTACAAACACCACTTCAACAGTCTTCGGGGACTGTGAGAGATATGCTAGTTGGGCATTCCTAATTCAGTTTCCACACAGTACACTGATGGAACCTCATGGAAAGTATTCAAAACCTCAGATAATGTTCCAAATATTAATATCCAAGTATACAGTGGAATCAGAGGCTCAATAGAAAATCCACTGCTTCTGAAAATCATAAGCTACTATTTTTGACTCACTGCCTCACAAATGATCATAAACTAATTTCCTCACCTTTTAATATGGTCAGTCTAGGGGTTGAGAAAAAACAACGTGGTTTTAATGATAATAATGTAATTATTAAATACCTCTGGCTTTTGACTGGATCATAGTATACTTTAGCCAATCCATTTCCTGTACCAACCATGATCTGGTTTAGCTTGGGATGCCAAAGACAACGCACAACACTCTGAAATAAAATTACATATTGATGTTGGATCAGTGTTTTTGTGTCTCAAACCATCTAGCTCTTGAAATAAGATATAGCATACAACTTTGCGAGGGTTTTTTTTAAGTAATTAATTAAGCCCTTGTCCTGAGTCTTACTTCATATAGTCTTTCTTCCCTATAGAACTAAAACTTTCACACACAATGCTGCTCTCTCACTCATTGACTCTGCAACAACTTTAAAACAGTCAGTTTTCATTCTGATTTCTTCTTTCCCCAGGATGTCCTAAAGAACTAATCCAATTTCAGTCTCTGCCTGTAGTGAATGCCTCAGCCTATACTCCGCACCTATTTTGATCAGTACACAAACTCATTTTAGACTGTCAGGGCCTTAGTGGCTTGTTGTTTTACACACTCAACATATTCATCCATATGACATATTACCAGGTATGCTCTAGTTCTAACAGAAATTAATTCAGGGAAGTCCTATGGCCTGTGTTATACAGGAGATCAGAATAATCACAACAGTTCCTTTTGGCTTTATAATCTATGAAACTATGAAAACTAGATTTCAGTTTGAATTACAAAACCAAAATGAAAAATCTCTTTGAAAGGTCAAGATGATTGACTGAGGAGGTAAATAAAGCAAAGACCACTATTTACCATGAGCAACAACAAATCTTTAATGTTCACCTAAACAATAGACTTTATGTATTTAGATAATTGGAGAGTGCTTGTTGTTTGAGATAACTACCTTATACAGGGATAAATAAACTCTAAGACTGAGGGTTATAGTGTTGACAGGACTTGTATTAACTATCTAATAAATGTATCTAGAGCTAAAAGGATTCATGCTCATGTTATTATTTCATTGAAATGTGCTCAATCATCTTTCATAACCTCCTTCCCAAGCCTACTGTTCTACCTTGCCCAGGAGAACCTTTCAACCTGGACTAATCATTTATTAAATAATATGTATACCTCTATTGATATGGGAGCATGAGAAAGAGTGCTTTTGCACAAAATATCTTATACAAGCCACAGAACAGGTGTTCACTTTAGTTTTAACAAGAGAAGTATAACAATTTAAATTATAATAAGGAGTGTAAATGAAACAGAATACTGTAACTTGGGAGACTGGAGACATTTTAGGGAGTTATTATATTACTTTGGTGACCTTTAAGCGAATGGCTATATATTCCCCCATTGCCAATTTTCAAGCCTTCCACCGCCACCCAATACTTCCCTGTCCTAATCCCAATTTTCCTTCCCATTCCTGGCCTAGCCCCAATATAATTTCATTTGGATGTTAAATATGAGCCACATGCTAATATGCTAGTGGAATGCCTGATCCTGAAAAACCAAAAATCTGTTAAGCCCTAATCAGTTGGACCTTCTTTTGGCTATAAGATAAATACAGGCTTTTCTCAATTATTTATTGAGAAACAGGTTTCACAGTGCTTAGCCTGAATGAAGTGGCAGTTAATAGAGCCTTCTGAAACATCCCTAATATAAATCTCATCCCACACATCACACAGACACAATAGTTTAAAAAAAATGACACCTCTCCATGCTTCCACAGGTATGCAAGGTTAAATATACAGTCATATCAAAGGTCAAAGCTCATTTTACAGGTAGCAACTAGTAGGGATGTAAAGTTAAATTTCTTGAAGTTCAGCATCTCCATAATCCATCACTTCCTATAACAAGTTACCAATGCAGTCAATGTCGGCCTGTTAATAAGCTGTTTATTTTTTAAAAAACAATTCTTATTTGTTGCAACATCAGTTATTACTCAAATGCTACAGTAATTTTAAACACACACAGCTAATAGCAGAATTCAAGGTTAAAGGTAAGTGGCCTTTTCGTTTATTAATATTTATTGCATGTGTTTAGCCAGCCTTTAAAAACTTTGTAGTTAATGCAGTTCACCACTTTCTTCTGTCAAGTAAATGTATTTTATAGCATGGTACTGGATACCAGCCAACAAAAACAAATCTTGAGACATTGTGGCTCACGCACTGATGGGAATTGCTACAATTCTAGCTTGTCAAACATGCACAGCACACTTAAAAACACTGTGGCACGTGCTTCAGAGCAGGCAGAAGAAACTGTCATAAAACACAGCATTATAACTCTTCTGAAACAGTAAAATGTCTCCAGAATGTAATTTATTCAAAACTGAGTGTATACAAGCTCTGAACAGTCAAGTAACTTTACTATACCACTGGTGTATAAATCTACTTTACAACACGTGACAAAAAATACTCATGTTGATTTTTAGGATCATACCAGAAGTATACACTACCCTGAAAGACTAAAATACTAAATCCTAGGAACTAAATCTTTATAAGTCTTCATACAAGTAGTCCCACTGAAGTCAATTGTGCAAATATGGACTACTCAGATGACGGAACATTGTAGGCTTGGGCACTAAATATGTGAAGATAGTAGGAGAAAATCCTCACATTATAAAGAATTAAATTAGTAACCACTGCATATATCCTAAGACCCACAGTTAACTTGCCTTTTACACTTAGAATTAATTTAGAATTTTAGTAAGTAGGTGTTTAGTGAACAACCTAAACTAAGAATGTATTAAAGCACAGGCACTTTAGTCCTGAAACCAAGGGACCCTGCTCCTGAAGTCACATGATGAAGTCAGAATCTCAGTTTTCATTTAAAAAAAATCCCAACACCCTAATTTTCTAGCCCTCGTGCCTGCAAAGAAAAGATTGAAAATGTGTATTGAGCATGAGAATGTGAGCCTTAGTCCACAGACAGCCTGAAACAATAGCTCTGAAAGGTATGCACTTCCCTATGAATCTCAATGCTGTGATAACTCTACAACCCACTGTTCTTGGGAACTCTGCCAACTCCATCCCAAAAGTGTGTATGTGCCAGGAGGAGAATACAGGAGGCCTGAACCATGCAGATACAACCCCGGCCCCAATCCACTGCCCCTGCTTCTCTAGAAGGGAATGAGGGCCACGGCACAGGGGCAGGGCAAGGCTATAAGGAGCCAGGGGCGGCTCCAGGCCCCAGCACGCCAAGCACATGCTTGGGACGGCAAGCCATGGGGGGCGCTCTGCCGGCGCCGCGAGGGCGGCAGGCAGGCTGCCCTCGGTGGCTTGCCTGTGGAGGGTCCGCTGGTCCCGCGGCTTCGGCAGACCTCCTGCAGGCTTGGGGCAGCAAAATTCCTAGAGCCGCCCCTGTAAGGAGCCTCTCATCATGGTGCGTGTAGGGCCCTGGTGTGCTTTAATCCAGCCCTACCCTAAATTCCATCTAATTTCAAAATCAATGAATTTTTTTAAAAAATCCTGTTTTATTTTAACATTTAGTCTTTGCAATGGCATCACAACACGGCAACTGGTGCTTAGTTTCAACTACCCCCAAGAGACAGTTGAGTTCAGGCTGGAAGTCATAACCACAGTAATTAGCAGCAAGTTACAAGTTCTCACTGCACTTAGGCGATTTTATTTCATAGCAGAGAAGTAAAACAGAAGGAGGCAATTAGATTGACAGTGCTTTGTAAAAATAAGCACAAAGTACTGGATTAACCACTAGTACGGGCTATATAGAGATTCAGATTAACAGCTTTCTAGATTCCAAGTGAAACTACAGGTACAAATACAATAATTAACAACTGAGTACAAAAATTAGTTTACAGCCAGATTTAACTGACTGTTTCTTGCGATGATTAAAATTGAATAACCTCAAAGTATCATGGATTCTGAAGTTTTACAAAATCTCAAACTAATTTCTTAGTTCTGCAATATGACAGTTGGTATTGCTTTCTGTAAAGGGCTCCTCTTTGCATAGTACATGAAAAGAATGCCTATTGATGACAAACAATAATCCTGAAATATACAATGCTGCTTTGTGCAAAAGTCCTTTAAATAAGAAAAGGATTCCTATAATAGCGCAATCTCTGATAAATACATCTACAGGATATCACAAGATGAAGTACTAGATACAGGCCCAAGACCCTTTGCTAATTTTTATCTAGAACACTGAGTCAAAACTACATTTAATGATCCTGAACATATCCAAATCAAATCCCGAGTCTGATCATCCCCTTTCTGCAGAGGTGGGTAGGTTGGGCGGAGGGAGAGGTCTCAGCACCATCTGCATGGAGAGCCATGAATGAGGGAAGAAGGAAAACGTAGGGATTCATATAATCTCCCAACTCCTATCCATTCAACAAATAAGAGTAGATCCAAAACTACAGAAACCAGATTTACAGAAGGTGATTCTGTGTGTGCACTACAGCTGAAAAAACTACCAACAAAGAACAATTAGTAAGTCTGCATTAGGCTACATTAATCAAGACTGTTGCTACTGAGAAGCAGATGATTAATTATGGGGAAGCAGCAGTTTATTCAGTTAAGGCTATGATTTAATCATGGCTATTTTTAGTAAAAGTCTTGGACAGGTCACAGGCAAGAAACAAAAAATCTGTGCCTGTGATCTGTCCATGGCTTATACCATAAATACCCCTGATTGAATCTTGCGGGGGGGCACACCTCTATCGGGAGCACCAGCGGCCAGGGAGGGAGCCCCAAGGGGGCCCATGGCAGCAGCTGCAGGGGTTGGGTGGGGAGAGAGGAACCCTGGGGGGCCTGTGGCACCAGCTACTGTGGGGAAGCCTGGTGGGGGGATGGCTGCTCCAGTCGCCGCTGTGGGGGAAGCCCCAGGGGTCCAGTGGCTGCAGCCATCGCTGTGGAGGAAAGATTCAGAGGGCCAGGGGCCGCCATGAGGAAAGCCCCATAGGGCCATCGGCTGCTCTGGCCACTGCCATGGAGGAGCCCAAGGGCCAGCCGCTGCTCCCGCTGCCCCAGGACCAGCTGCAGATGTCAGCTGGGGTCAGCCACACTGGCCGCTGCAGAAGTCACGGAGCCCTATCCATAGTTAATGTGAAGGCTTAATTTCTATTATAAAACAGATTTCACCTTCCCTCCAGTTTCTCCCCACGCATTGTAAAATCCTAAAAAAATTTCAAATTTCTCAGAGTTATTTGGCCAGCTTTTTTTTTTTTTTTTACCAAAATTTGCGGTGATTGGGAAAATCCATTTGTAAGACACAGGGCTCAGAAAAGATATAGCATACAACTTAGTCATGTTTTGAATATTCATATAATGTTTTTCTTTTGTGGTCATGTCTTATTTAATAATTCTTGGAACTTCAAATGAAACTAATTTGAAAAGACCTTGATGAGATCTACTGCGTAAGTCTAATTTGCAGATTGGGAAAAATATATTTGTGGTTTTAGCCAAAGGGCATATTAGAAATGCTTAGATTAGGAAGAGAGAGAGAGTCCTAATACCTCTCCTCTAACCACTCCTTCAAAACAGCCACTACAAAAACTTAGGAGAGACACATCTTTGGCTTCAATATTATCATGATTACTTTCAGATAATAATAGATTGATTTTGGAAACAGAAGTAAATTGATTTTTTTTTAATTTATAGGACTTTCAAGAGATCTTTTGCTGAAATTTACATTAAAATGTTGATCTTTTGAAATAATTACTATAAACTTAAAATGGATTGATGTTTATTCCTGAAACTTTTTATGCAATTCCATATTTTGTATATTTTTAAATACAAACTTATTTTTGAATTTTCAGACTAACGGTTGCATTTTTTGAGTAAATTACAATAGTCACTTAATATTTTTAATGATAGGTTCTTTCAAATTAACCTCCAGCTTTACAAAATTTTATCTGGGAATTACTTAAATAAGAGTGTTAATAATACTTTCCGTTTATATAGCACTTTTCATTGAGAAAGTCTGCAAAGCATTATAAAGATGTTGACTGAGATCATCGCATCACTTATCACTGAAATACAGCCATCTCTGGGAGGGAATGCAGCATCTACTCTGCTCTAGAAATATGCTGCTTCTGTGTTTGAGAGAGAAAGTGACAAATAACTGAAACAGAGAATTTAGGCAAGCAAAAACCCTAATGACTAATTATCCTAATTAAAAACTAATTACCCAAACTGGAACTTGGCACCTCCTGAAATAAATGAGGCAGAGAAGGCATTTCACAAGTTTAACATTAAAAGGGTGCCATGCTGAATTCTTGCACAGTGCACAGAAAATTTACTCCTATGATTAAAGTACAAGAGATCTGTAAGATCATTAAATTACAAACCCTGAAGAGATTACAGGAAAAGTCAAGGAGTCAATTAATTTTACTTGATGGTTGATATATTAACCCCATGAATGAAAAAGACTCTTGATTCAGCCTGTTAGGCACTTGTGCTCCTCATTCCATCCCAAGTGCATGAAATATTTATATCTTTGATTTTGAAAAAGGTCTTGAGTAGTGTGCTAATTATAGACCTATCTTTAATAAACTGTGATTGTAAAGTTTTGCCAAGGTTCTGATGAAACAGTTGGAAAGCTTATTACCAAATAATATTCATGAGAGCCAGGTATGGAAGGGAAGGTTATTAGTAAATTACCTAAATAAAATTCTTCATCTATTCTGAGATTTCAAATGGTACAGAGAAAGTTCAGACAGAACCAACCATTTGAAAAGGCTCAAAAGGTGGCATCTGTACGACATGAAGCATGCAGAAACAGTGCTTATTTTAGTTTTATTGTTTTTCAGTACTTCAGTACGTATGGAGCTAAGCATGAATATGCACAATAAATAAATAATCCAGCACTAAAGCATTCCTACAGATTTAAAGCTATGATGCCGTTCATGTTATGTTATGTTTTTCAGAAACAAAAATATTAATTCATTGATATTCACATTCTACATTTCCCAATTATATTTAATGTCTAAGTTTTTGACTTGAGGGGCAAGGGAGAAAAGCAGCAAAGCAAAATCTAGCCAAGCATATCAACAAAACACAACAAATGAGATAAAAAATATGTAGTAAATGAGCTCCTAATTTCTACGGTCTTGTATGCAGAACTCTTAATCAAATTGCAGTTTTTATGCCTGTAAGCCTTTTCTTATTAGAAGAGTCCAATTCATTTTATTCAATCATTTAATTTACTTAACCAGTTTTGAATCCTTCAGCTTTAATGTTTTATTTTTGAGACACTCTCTTCACCTTGACCTGCTCTCTTCTTTTGGACTGCTTGGCTAGGCTAACACATGGGAAAATTAAAAATGTTCCCTTCAGTTGTCATTTTCTTTATTTCTGGTTGCTGCTAAAATTCTGCCTGTGATCTGAAATTGTAGACATAATTGTAATTCCTATATTGTTCATTCTAGTTGATATTCTGGCAAGAATCCAATGGCATTTAACTACATCCATATATCATCCTGATAACACAGAAATATTATTTAATCTAACATGGAGGTAATAATTTGTCCTAGGATAGCTGTGGGATCAAGTTTTTCACTACTAGCAGAAACTCCAAAGATTTAGATATTTTTAGCTCTCCATACATTTTTATTTGTATAGGTACAGCCCTTAGTACAATGGGACCACAAACCTGACTGGGACTTCTGGATTGTACTGCAATATAAACAGTAAATAAATAAATAAAATACTACTGTCAGTAATAATAGTATACCATATTATACAAACAATATTTTAAATTATTTCCTCTCATTGAGAAGGTCAGAGTTATTTCCTCACATTGCTTTCCAGTCTAATCAGCCACTGCTTCCCCTTGATCCTACATCCACCCAGAGATTTAAGTTTTGTAGAGAAAGTCTCATATATTTGTCTTCCAAAGATGACATTTTGTGCGAAGCCCATTTGTTTTCATATGTAGCATCTTCACAAGCTTTCGATAGCAGGAGAAGGAAGGAAGTTGGCTACAACATTGAGCTATGCACTGGTGGAGTGAGTCTTCCAAATCTCCTTTTCCTTCTTCACCTTTGGCATAAACTCTTGTCCTTCAAGTATGGCTCATACAGTTGCTACAAACCGTCAAAACTTATTCTAACCAAGCCTATTGGATTTTTATGCTCAGGAGTTCACCAAACGCAGACTTCACCTCATGCCTACCCCATCAAGGAAGTAAGCAACATTTTATTATAAACCCTTTGAGAGAAAGTAAGGACAAAAAGAATCAGTTCACTTCTTACAGGGGAAACAGACTGGACTGGACTGTCATGATTCTTGAGGGCATTCTGCACGAAAAATTAAAAATTCTGCGCCAAAGAACTAAAAATTCTGTGCACAATATTTTAAAATTCAGCATATTTTATTTGTCAAAATAACACAATATAATCACACCATTTTCAATTATTTGATGACAAGTATTTTGAAATTGCCAAAATAATTGAAAATGGTGTGATTATATTGTTATTGTGTTACTGTAATTCTGACAAATAAAATATGCAGAATTTTAAAAATTCTAGGTTCAGAATTACCTCAAGGGTACCAGGGTTCTGTGTGACTAAATCTGGGTGCGGGCAGTGTGGTGTGGGGATCTGGATGCACAGGGAGTGGGACTCTGCAGGGGAGTCCAGGTGAAGGTGGTTAGGGTTCAGCACGGGGATGGGAGGTCTGGGTGTGGAGAGCTCAAGCGAGTGGTCTGGATGCTGGGGAAGGGGGTGTCAGGATACAGCTGGTTGGGCCTCAATGGTGGGGGTCTGGGTGTAGGGAGCTCCCAACGCAGGAGTAAGGCTCAGGGTGGGGCTTTGGGTGTGTGGGGGCTCCCAATGTAGGAGGGGCTCAGAGGGGGGTTCCAGGTGCAGAGGGGTGAGGCTCAGTGGGAGGGCCCAGATGTACAGGAGTTGAGCGGACAGGGGGAGCAGCTCCCCGTACAGTGACCTCTCACCCTGTGGTTGAGGAGCGATAGGGCCAGGAAGTGGGGGGAGAGATCATTGTACAGGGAGGGATCATTGAGCTGCTCCCCCTGTCCGCCTAACCCCTGTGCATCTGCACACCCCCTCACACCCAAATCCCACTGCCAAGCCTCCCCCCCCACGCACCTGGAACCCCCCACCCCACTGAGCCTCACCTCCTACGCCCAGACCCCCCTTTCAAGACCCGCCACTCCCACAGTGGAAAGCTTCCTGCAGCCAGGGGAGGTTTTTGGGGTAGATCTGATCCATGCTTCATGCAGGGGAGGTGGAGGGGGAACTCATTTCCATCGCCTCGTCCTCTTCCCTCCCACCACCCAGCCCAGCCAGGATTAACGTCCTCGGGCAGCTGGGCATCCCTAGACCCTGCCCTTCCCCCCATCGTGGTGACTTACCTCTCCCCCAGCTGCTCGAATAGATGTGCCCGTGCTGCCGGAGAGGGGTGACTGAGCACTGGTGCAGCTTCTCTGCTTCCTACATAAACCATTTTTTGGCGGGAAAGCAAAGAGAATCCATGGGGGAACATGTTTCAGGAGTACGTAATGTCTTTGAATGTACTATGGGAGCTTAAACCCTAACCACCTCTGCCATCAAAGAGTGCAAGGCTGTATTTAAGATGAGTCAGTGTACCAATAAGATATAGTGAAATGGCTAACTATAGGAAGAACATAGCTCCATTTGATGTATCAGATTAAAAATGGCAGCCAGCATCCCACTATTAAGGTAAACTGGAGCATGTAAGAGATGTTTCCTTTGCATTTTGTTATGTGTTGATAACGAACCATTGGAAAAGAATTGGTAATCGAGGGTTAATACTGGGAATTGAAAAGAAATAGGCAAAACACTGGATTTTCACACAGCTCTACTTATTACAGCAGCAACAGTATATTTGAGTTGTTTCCCTTCATTTAGGTTTCCTTATTATGATGCTTTAAAACACGTCTATTAAAAGTTAAATGAAATAGCTATTAAATGATTTTAAAGTTATTGATGAGGTAATGTGACAGTTACACTTGGAGTCAGATCTAGGGTGACCAAATGTCCCGATTTTATAGGGACAGTCCTGATTTTTGGGTCTTTTTCTTATATAGGCTCCTATTACCTCCCACCCCCGTCCCGATTTTTCACACTTGCTGTCTGGTCACTCTAGTCAGATCTGACCCAGAGAGTTCATGTGTGGCTTCCTAATTTTTTAGGGAACATCCTTATTCCACTATATTCCTTTAACTTGCCAATGGCCTTAAAATCTTAACTGAATGGAAAAGGGTTCAAAATCAGCCCACTCTCTCCCATTTTGCTTTCAGCTAGACGCAGAGCAAAACAGGTGAAATCTTCCAATGGTCCAGCAACCAAAGAAAGTCAACCCCATTGGAGGAGAGTGAGGACTTGTTGTCTAAAATGGCAGAAATGTTAAAAGAAGTAAGTGAAAACAGCAAGCAGCTAGAGGAATAACAGTTATAAAACAAACTCAGAGCAGGACCCATTTGACAGTACAACATGATGTTCATAATTCATAGATAAAGTCTCCAAAACTGAGCACAGGATTAGTGATTTAGGAGATCAAATTAAACTATAATAGTAGGCAACAAGTACAGCAGATAAAAATGCCAACAACTTTAGAGTTTATTAAAGCTTCCTGCTAATCTTCATGGTCTCAATTTGAAAGGTCAAATATTCAGCTCAAGAGGTACTTGAAACTGACTGAGGGTAAAAAACCACAATAATCCTGTTTCAGGTTCTGTTTTGAACCTATAAGATAAAACAGTGACAGCAGGAGTTGCTGATAAAAAATATTTTTCGTTAAAAAAGCAAAACTTCTCTTTCAAAAGTGCCAATTGCTTTCTGCCTCAGTGGCCATGACGATATGTGCTGGGGTCTGTTTGAATTGTGTCATTTTGATTTGCTGTTCTTGGCCACCCGTACAGCGAGATAAGCGGCCTGTCAGCAGAAGAGATACTGAAATGCATAAAAAGACATTTTGACAGTGGTAGTCAGGCTCCATATTACAGGCCACCATAACAGCAGCCAAGTGGGCTCTCTTGACAGAGTGTTTGTCTAAACTATAATTTTTATGTCAGCACTGCTGATGGAACACCAGTCTGTCAACACCATGGTAAGTACCCAGGTAGCAAATTTATTTAACACACCTATGTAGTCTAAAATAAATCATATCTTTAGATTTTCAATGAACTGTAATTTCATGGTGAAGAACTATTTATTTTTATTGACTTTAATGCAGTAACATCTATTGTCTTTAAAAGCATTTAAAATATAATTAAGCAATATTATTTAAGAAAGTCCCTCTTACTGCTTATTTGCATGATTTTTTCAAGATACAATAAATTAATTAACATTAACTTTGTCTGACACAGAGGTTTGGCTGTTATATGGAGTTGCTTTTACATTTAAGGGGTACATCTGGAGTTACAATATTAATAAAATTTAAAAACATACACTCTTACCTATGATACTACAAATAGCTGAAGATAAAAAATAAAGTTTTGAAAAAGTTTGGTTTTACAACATCTAAATGTTGTGTCTATTGGCCTAATAGTGACAATTTCTCATTACATATCTTCTGATTTTTTTTAATTAATAGCAGGGATGTTAATTTCAGTGTCCTGGACAAATTGTAACATTGGGAAATACATTCCGCTCACCTAATTTCCCCCTGAATTTAATGAGTAGAAACAATATTCACCCCTTCCTGTCCCTGTCTTAAATTATTACATAGCATTGCTATGTTCTATTAAACTGTAGACATGTTTCACCAAGAGACATTAAAATAAAAAGAGTGGTACAAATTTTCTGCCTTCAGCTATGCCCTAACCACTCCAGTGGCTTCAGTGGGATTGCACAGACTACTGCCACAGTAGAGGGCAGAATAGCACCTGGTGTCCAAAAAAAAATTCAGTACAAAAAATGCTGAAAAATATGAGTAAAATTTCAACGCAACAGGTTTGGATTTAGCCATACACATTCCAATAAAAAGAATGGGAGTCAAACCAATGAAAACCCTGAGAAACACTTTGAAGTCAGGCATTTGGGGTGAAATTTCAATGATCAAAATGTAGGAAGTTAAAAAAAAAAAAACTAATTCACATTTCTTGGCTTTTTAATTTTTCACAACACAATGAATTAAAGATAAGGATTTCCATATTTGAATGTGGTTTGCTGGAATTTAATGGAAAATTTTCCTGAATGTAAAACCTGAAAGATAAACTGACAATTACCAGGAAATTAAAAGTAAAGCCCCATTCTTCAAGTTAAGTATATTCAAGAAGGGTCCAGTTCTGGAAAGACTGATGTGTTTCGTTTTACATAGAGTTCAAATGACTTAGATGACAGGACTAAATCTTCCCAGGATTAGGCCCTTAGTTTGTATTAATAAGAGTTCATTTTGAAAGTATGTTTTAGTGGAGTCTCTCCTCTCACTTCCCCACCTCCAAAATATTACACTTTCTTAAGAACAAGTTTATACCCTTAAATAATACATTTTAAACTTTGGAAATTAATGCCCAAGGCATTCAGTCAGTTCCTCAATGGCACAAAATCCTTCATCCCTGACTCTCAACCCACCTGATTTACATGGCACACACACACACGCACGCATATATGCAAATGTTAAAAAAAAATTTTAGGAGACTATAAAATTCCACTACATACCAATATATACCACAAGATTACTCATTACAAAACTGAGCAGGAGTGCACCAAACTGGCTGCTCTGGGATGCTATGATGGTTGGGACTGTTCTAACTTTCATAGAGGAGAAGAATGATTCCTGGCTACCTCCAGGTTGAAAAGGTGATGTAAAGCCACCTTAGCACTTCTTACCGCCTGTATTGACCCAAGCTCAGAATTAGGACATATCACATTAAGCACTTTTTTTCTGATTTTCCCAAACTTCCAAGAAACTTCCAAGTATCCTGGGCTGAGATGTGGCTGTGAAATTTCAGGGGGCATTAATTTATTTTTTGGGAAGCTGAGGGTGGACAGAAAGTCAAACTTCTAATGGGAAGCTAGCTTTAATCTTAACTGTGGAATAACTACCGCCAGTATAAAATAAAGTGCAAGGTTGTAAGGTATTATTAGGGAGTAATAATTAAGGTCTGTATGCACAGAGAGCAAAACTACAAAGAAATCATGGTGCAGTTATGGGAGTAAGAGAAAAAGCAGATACAGGCAGTGAATGCTCTTTTCATCCCTTCCTTATCCGCTTTCCTCCCACTGTGAAAGATCTGCATGGCCCATTAGCTGCATTAATTGGCATGCTCCGCCCCAAGAACAGCTGAAGATCTGCATTAAAAATCATAGAAAGTTAACGCTGCTTGTGACAACATTAATTCCAACTGCACACTTTGTAATCTCCCTTTATTGGTGTCTCAGAGCACAGTGGTGATCTGGCAGCCAATGGTAGGTCTGCCATGCTACTATGGCTAGGAAGCGGTGGTCTGCCCCCTGACTGCTTCCACAGACCAGAGAAGGGAGAGACGACATGGCTCTTAGAGAACAGCTTTATTTTAATTAGCTTTCTTCCCTCCTTCCATGACAGGAGCATATGGGCCTAGGACAGTTACTATTCCAAATTACGTTATATGCAAAACTGAAAAAGATCAAAAATTAATTTAAAACTGATCCATTTAAAAATATTTGCAAAACTGAAAAACAAATGCCATAATTTTATTTATACAATTCATATTAATTGCCCTTTGAAGTGGAAAAAGACATCCTCATGTATTGATATTATGCTGAAGCTCTCCCACTCCAGCCCGAAAGAGCCTGTTTACACAAGAAAAACTATGCTAAAATTATACAAAGGGTCTGCCTTAAACCCAAAAAGCCAAAAAAAAAAATCTGAACTGAGGCTCCTCTGGCTCTCATCCGAGAAAAGGAGCCAAGTACACTAAATAAAGTAGGAGATTAAGAAGTATCTAGAATGTAGTGTTCACACAATTATTAGAATTAGAATACTCAGGAGGATAAAGTAGTAAAGGAAGCAACACTAATGTTTTTGACTTTGTGAAATGTGACTTTGAAAATGTGTGGAAATGCTCAAAGGAATTTGGACTGGAAACGAGTAAGAGAAAATTACAATTTTCTATATACTAATGGGAAATAGGCTAAAAAACAGTTGTAGAGAGTAATAATTGAGGGCAGGATTCCAATTTTTAAGACACATGGGTGTGCACGCTGTATCTTGGAAATTGCAAATATTTTGATATATGCATGTAGCATATTGTCAGATTTGAACTTGGCCACAAGTTTAACTTCCATTGACTTCAATTACAGGTAAAAGGATTGCTCTGCTACTGGAATGTTGTCACCAAAATCACCGCCCCCTAACTATAAAGATAGATACTGATCTACTTGCTGCTTAGGAGACAGACATCTCTCTAGTAGAACGGGACTCAAACAACAAGGAAATATCAACTTGGGCCATTTGGTAAATTTCTGTCAATCAGGCCTTGATTAATTATACTAGAGTATAAAAAGCCCTTTATTCCTTTCTTTAGCCTAATAAAGAGAGAGCACATGCCTTCAGAATGTTCTTGAACTCCTTAGTTCTGTGAAAACAATACCAAAGTCCCTACCACATTTAACGAGTGCAGCTGCTTTACTTTTGGAGATTTGGAATTAGGGCAAAAAGAGGAAAACTTTTTTTTAGGATTATTGTGTCAGGACAGGAATGGGAGACACAACAACTGAGAAATGTCTGTGTGAACTGGGCAAGACAAGACTTATTTTTCTACAGCTGAGAGAGTGATTATTGCCAACAGAGGAAGAATCTAATCTAGAACATCTAGCAAAGACTATTCTTTGGCTGACCATCCTTTTTAGCTGTGCACAAGTTGGATGCTTAATATGAGTAACAGTCACAAGATAAAGCTCTCACCATTTCCTAGTGATGGGGCAGTGTGTGTACAAAGGGCCCAATTTTGCAGATGTTGGACCAGAGTTGGATTGTAACATAGTGCACAAGCCACTTAGTCTATGTGTGGATGGGGGAACTAAGGGTTCTGAACAGAAAGTACGGATGCCTGCGGTGAGGGGATGTTCTTTGAAATGCAGGTATATGAACCATGTATATTTACAAATACTTAGCTCTAATTCAGCAAGGTTATTATTCAATAAGCTTTACACCTAGAAAGTCCCAGTCTCTTTATGGTGGCATGATGCTCAGGAATAGGAGCAGCAGACAGTCTTAGAAAGTATCTTAGGGCTCGTACACACTACCACTTACGTTGGTGTAACTTATGTCACTCAGAGGGTTGAATAAGCCACCTCCCTGAGTGATGTAAGTTACGCCGACCTAAGTGCTGGTGTGGACTGTGCTATGTCAGCAGGAGAGCTTTTCCTGCCGACATGGAGGTGGTTTTATTATGCTGGCGAGAGAGCTCTTTCCCACTGGCATAGGGCATCTTCACCAAATGCACTACAGTGGCGCATCTCTATTGGTGCAACTGCGCCACTATAGCACTAGCCCTTAAAAAAACTTGCAGGTGCATGAAAACTAAATTAATGTATCAGAACAGTAGAGGCTAACACACTGCTAGCCCATTAGTAAAACCAAAAGGTTTCATTCCAGCAGCTTTGAAGCAATAATGCACTTTCCCATGAAAACTTAAAAGAAGAGGTGAAAAAAGGTTTGCTTGGTATGATGGAAAGGAATGTCAGACACTACTTTGGTCAGACATTCCCATTCAATTTATTCCCATTACCCACCAGGTTCATTTACAGGCCAAATGCACTGACTATTTATCAAGAAGGTTTAAGATTAAGTTTACTGCCCATTAGCATTTTTGAATTATCTATATTGTTGGAACACCATAAAAACATGGAAGCAATACAAAACAGCTATAAAAACTGTATTATCTGCATAGTTTAAACTTTCTACAGAGTAGTGTTGTTATTTTTTTCTTCCCAATACATATACTGTACCACCAGAGCTGGTTTATAATTACCCTTAATAAGTCTTATTATTTTAACTTCATTGTTGAAATAAAGGGCTAACGATGCAATTTTTCCTCAACAATTTGGACTAAATCCTGCTTCAAGTTACTGAGACTACTTGCATGAGCCTGGTGAACAGATTCAGTCCTTTGTCACCAACTGATATACATTTGTGTACTCACACTCTCTCTTTTAACACGCGCATGCACACACACGCAGTTTGTAAATCCAACTACATATGCACTAATAAACACAAAACATACACACTGTAAATTACACATTTAAACTAGGGCTGTCAATTAATTGCAGTTAACTTACATGATTAAAAACTCAAAAAATTAATAGCAGTTTTAATCGCACTGTTAAACAATTTAAAAAAATGAGGATTCCTTGTGGCACCTTACAGACTAACAAACGTATTTGGGCATAAGCTTTCATGGGCTAGAACCCACTTCATCAGATGTATGAAGTGAAAAATACAGGAGCAGGTATAAATACATGAAAGGATGGGGGTTGCTTTACCAAGTGTGAGGTCAGTCTAACAAGATAAAACAAATAAGAGCAGGATACCAAGAGTACCAATTGAAATGTATTAAATATTTTTGGATGTTTTTCTACATCTTCAAATATATTGATTTAAATTACAACACAGAATACAAAGTGTACAGTGCTCACTTTATATTGTTATTTTTATTACAAATATTTGCACTGTAAAAATGATAAGCAAAAGAAACAGTATATTCACCTTATACAAGTACCGGAATGCAATCTCTTTAACGTGAAAGTGCAACTTACAAATGTAGATTTTTTTGTTATGTAACTGCACTCAAAAACAAAACAATGTAAAACTTTAGAGCCTACGAGTCCACCCAGTCCTACTTCTTATTCAGCTAGTCACTAAGACAAACAAGTTGATTTACATTTATGGGAGATAATGCTGCCCGCTTATTGAAACGGCACCTGAAAGTGAGAACAGATGTTCGCATGGGACTTTTGTAGCTGGCATTGCAAGGTATTTACATGCTAGATATGATAAACATTCATACAGCCACCATTCCAGAAGACATGCTTTCTTGCTTGTTTAAAAAAATGTGTTAATTAAATTTTGACTGAACTCCTTGGGGGAGAATAGTATATCTACTGCTCTGTTTTACCCACATTCTGCCATGTATTTCATATTATAGCAGTCTCAGGTGATGACCCAGCACATGTTGTTCATTTTAAGACCACTTTCACGCAGATTTGACAAAATGCAAAGAAGGTACCAATGTAAAATTTCTAAAGATCATTACAGCACTCGATCCAAGATTTAAGAATCTGAAGTGCCTTCCAAAATCTGAGAAGGACGAGGTGTTGAGCATGCTTTCACAGGTCTTAAAAGAGCAACACTCTGATGCGGAAACTACAGAACCCAACCCCCCCCAAAAAGAAAATCAATGTTCTGCTGGTGGCATCTGACTCAGATGATGAAAGTGAACATGCATCAGTTTGCACTGTTTTGGATCGTTATCAAGCAGAACCCATCATCAGCATGGACGCACGTCCTCAGGAATGGTGGTTGAAGATGAAGGGACGTATTAATATTTATCACATCTAGCACGTAATTATCTTACAACGCTGGCTACAACAGTGCCATGCAAATGCCTGTTCTCACTTTCAGGTGACATTGAAAACAAAAAGCGGACAGCATTATCTCCTGCAAATGTAAACAAACTTGTTTGTCTGAGCAACAGGCTAAACAAGAAGTAGGCCTGCGTGGACTTGTAGGCTCTAAAGTTTTACTTTGTTTTATTTTTTTAATGCAGTTTTTTTTGGTACATAATTCTACATTTGTAAGTTCAACTTTCATGATAAACAGATTTCATTATAGTACTTGTATGAAGTGAATTGAAAAATACTATTTCTTTTGTTTTTTTACAGCACAAATATTTGTAATAAAAAATAAATATAAAGTGAGCACTGTACACTTTCTACCCTGTGTTGTAATTGAAATCAATATATTTGAAAATGTAGAAAACGTCCAAAAATATTTAAATAAATGGTATTCTATTATTGTTTAACAATGCAATTAATCGTGAGATTAATTGCGATTAATTTTTTATTTGTGCAATTAATCATGATTAATTTTTTAATCACTTGACAGCTCTAATTTAAACACTATATATATAAGAAACAGAACAAGTAGCTCTTGCCAGTAAATCAGACAAACTGAAGTTTTAGGCAACAGTAAAAATGGTTACTAATCTTTCTGTGACTGTTGTTTTTCAAGATGTGTTGCACGTGTCCATTTCACTATAGGTGTTTGTGCAGTCTAGTGCACAATTGTCAGACATTTTTTCCTTACTGGTACCCATCAGCGCACTATGAGTGCCCTCTGCTGTTTCAAGCTACCATGGCGCAAGCATAAAGGGCCAAGCTGTCCCAGACTCTCCTCAGTTCCTTCCTACCAGACAGACTTTGATAGAGGGAAAGGAGGATGGGCCATGGAACAAGAGTTACGAAAAGGTTAGTAACCATTTTTTTCTTCTTCAAGTGATTGCACATGTCCATTCTACTGTAGATTACTCACAAGCAGTCCCAACTGGAGGTGGGTTCGGAGTCTATTTGAATAGGGACTGGAGAATCATGTATCCAAATTTAGCATCACCAGCCTTCTGGAGGGCTGGGACTTCAGTGTTGGGTCAGTTACAGATGACCATGGAGCTGAAGATGGCATCAAAGGCGGAGTCCCCCGTGATCGCATAGTGTTCTGCAAAAGTGTGGACTGACGCCCACCTCGCTGCTCTACAGCTGTCTGTGATAGGAACGTTCTTGAAGGAGGCGACAGATGAGGAGACTGATCTTGTAGAGTGTGTACGGATTGAGTCTGGAGGGGTCATGCTGCAAATTTGGTAGCACTGTCTGATGCAATTCGAGACACACTTAGAAACTCTTTGGGCTGATATTGGTGAGCCCTTGAATCCTTCTGCAATGGAAAGAAAAAGTCTGGGGGACTTCCTGAAGGCCATTGTCCTATCAAGGTAGAAGGCCAGGGCTCCCCTGACATCTAGGTTATGAAGTATAGCCTCCCTGTTTGTCTTGGTGAAGAGTTTCGGGTAGAAGACTGGAAGGTGAATCAATTGATTCATGTGAAACAGGGAGGTTACCTTAGGGTTGAATTTTGGATGTGGCCTGAGCGTAACTTTGTCAGGAAAGAATACTGTGTAAGGGGGATGCAGCATCAGAGCTGTTATCTTTCCTATTCTTTTGGCTGAGGTAATTGCTATCAAGAAGACTGTTTTCATTGATAGGTTTGTTAGCAAACAGGTGGTCATGGGTTGAAAGAGAGGCCTAGTCAGCCCTTGCAGCAACAGTTTTAGATACCACATTGGGGTAGGAAGTTGAGGTTGAGGGAAGAGGTTTATTATACTCTTGAAGAACCTTTTAGTTATTGAGTGTGACAGCACTGAGTATCCTTCTATAGGTTGGTGAAAGGCTGTTATAACTACTAGATGAATCCTAAAAGAGTTTAGGGATAATCCTGACTTTTTAAGGGTCAGAGCATAGTCTGAAAGTGACTTCTTCGTGAAAGAGTCACAGATATTGGGGAGATTTGTTGAGACATGCACCAAATCTGAAAGCTGGATCATTTCTGCAGGTAAGTACGTCATGTGCAGGACTTTCTACTGTGTAACAGAACCTTCTGCACTTCCCTTGAGCAGGAGCTTTCTAGGTGTTGGTGTAGTAGTTCCAATGTTGGAATGATCTTTGATAATGTGACCACCTTGAACTTCTGATTCTTGAAAAACTTGTTGAGAGCTCTGAGGTCCAGTATGGGTCTCACAGCTGGGATGAGGGTCACTATTAGGCATTCCCTTATCACAAGAGTGCCAGGGCTTGAAACCTGGAGAGTGCAGCATATCGTTGTACCAAGGCCAGTATCCAGACCGGGTGCTGGAACCACACAAAACAATAATTTCAAAAAAATTATTTCCAAACTAACTATACAAAGGCCACTATTCACAGGATTTGCCTAAACACTTGCAGAAGCAAAGAGAGAGAGCTCCAAGAACCATCACGGGTGGTCGGAAGGAACTGAGGGAGGTTGGGGCGGCTCAGCTATTTATGCCTGACATGGTGCGTGAGGCAGCAGAGGACACTTGTGTAGCCCTGATGGATACCACTAAGGGAAAACTCCCTAACAACTGTGCCAGTGGAGTGCACAAACACCTAAAGTGGAATGGACACGTGCAATCTCGAAGAACATATTCATCTTCAATTACAATAAGTGTTCTATTTATATTTTTAAGTGACTATAGAGAAAAAAAACACTATGCAATCTTTCAGTAGAAAGCAAGTAAATTGTACCAAACTGCTGAAAGAATCTTTCTGTAAACCACAGACAAGATATTAATCTCTCTCTCTTTATAAGCCTGTGATCTTTCTAACAAGCAGCACGTACAACTTGTAAGCTGCAGAAACTCTGTATGCCTTTAAAATCCATTCATTCTTCAACATTCCTCAATTTGTTTATACTTCATCTTACATTGCAATTTGAGAAAAACAAGAAAAAGAAAACACTAATGAAAAAGCTGAATTGTGCAAACAACTGAAAGGCACTGAGAAAACAGATTACTTTTATTTTAAAATGGCATTTTAGAGTAATTTTTCTTTTTCTTTTTTTAAGATGAATGCTAATATGTTTAACTGTGTTTTTCTTAGATGTGCAGTGTTGAAGTTGGAGTCTGGACAGACCAATTTCAGAGGCATTATTAGCGCTGGCCCATAGAAAATTATGTCATGAGATCAGCTTTTGTAAATCTTAATTCTTCATTTAGTAATTCCAGTGTTCCATTTTATCCACTGAATATACTCAAACTAAGAGAATATTCATCTTAAATTTTAAAGCTACAAATTAGGAAAAAGTAGAAGTACTAAATGTTTATGGATAAAAGTCATTTACTACAGTTTTTAAAAAGGACTAGTTAGATACTCGTAGGTCTCAGTTCCTAAGAATGAGACAGGCTGGAATCCTCTCCACACTTTTCAGATATTTGGCCCTTTGAGGCAACAGTAGTTCACTCCTCCAAATTCCAAGAACTGTCAGTGGCCCAATAACCAGTCTAGAACATCCTGTTTCAGTGCCTAGATGAGTAAGAAGTAGATAGCTCCTCAAATTGCAAGCATTTGGGAATTTCCAATAATCCTAAGGCAAGACCGTCAGGAAAAAAGTCAGTCACTGAAAATGTTATTTCCCTTCCAAACTCAGAGAACTTGGGTGGGTGAGTAGAAATACAGTCAAATGACATTTTCAGAGAAACAGATTAACAGGTCAGAAACTACTTTTCTATAAAAGACCACCCAAGATTCCCACTCTTGTAGAACAAAAAACTCAAGTGGAGTCTCTACAAACCTCTTCTGACTGCTATTGTAAAATGAGCGCTCTCTGCCTGCCAGTAGGAGATGCAGCCATCATGACCAGTTCCAGACCCTCACTCCTGTGGGCTTCAAATTCAGTTTTGCTGGAGTTTTAGTGTCATTTTTGTCATTTGCCCTATGCCCCAGAGAGGCTACTCACAGCACCTGTCTCCCATGTTTTAACTTACAGAGCTGAATATGCTTTTGATTTGTCATGATGTTCTAGAGGGGGTACTGATGTACTGATATTTGAGGCTGTACTACTGGTGCCACAAAAAGGCCAAAAATCTTTGAAAGCTAGGGTGAATTCTGGCCTGTCTCATAGCAGGTACGTGAGACCAAAGTGTAGGAATCCCATCAATGTTTTCTTTAGAGAAATTCTTTAATACTAAAGTAAAACTCCAATGCGGTATAACTGTTATATATAAGATGTGAGTTAGAATAAAAAAGTTTTACCCCTCAAATCTCACTCTTCTTTCTTTCTTCTTTAATTCTCTGTGTTTTTGATTTCCAAGTCTTCCAACATAGAAGTATTTGCTATAACAAATTCAGCCTCAGGCAGATTTCACTGCAGAATCAAGTAAGATCAGAAAATGGGATCTAATGAAGAAAATTCTTGTACAAATATCAGTCTCAATGTAAATGGACTCCAGCTGGAGTCTTTTTGGGCTGTGCCAGTGAAGACTGATATGTCTCAAGAAGATGGGTCAATAGGAGGCACCTGTCATAGAAAGGGGACTCAATGAATTGGCTTAGTAGGCCTAGTGGAGCACTTAATTGGCCACCTGATATTCTCTTATCAACCATCATGGATGTTTCATATTTGGTGTGCAGACATCCACAACTCTGTTCCACTCCCTGACTACTACAATCTACATTGTTGCCTGTGTACAACACTATGGCAATTTGTTTTATATGATATAGTCTTCACTTTTATATTAGGAAATAGCTGGATTGTTCAAGTCATACACATAAGCCTTCTTGTATTATAGGTTCAAGTATTTTAGGACTGCATATTACTGCTGACAAAGGGTATTCCTTGTCCAAGGGTTTCAGATAGGTGACTTACATTTTGACACAAAATGTGAAGAGTTCTGCATTTACCCAGGCTATACCCATAGCGCTGACACCGCCAACTATTGGGGACTGTGATAGACCCAGGCCGGTTGGGTACAGCAGAATAGCAGAAGGCAGATATACTGGCCACTGGATTAACAGTTTTCTGTTCCCTGACTGACCAGAGCAGGGGCTGCTCCAAGCTAATGAGAACACCTGACTCTAATTAACCTGCAAAGAGTCAGGTGAGGCCATTCAGTTAATGTGACCACCTGACTCTAATTAAGGCCCTGCTGTTACTATAAAAAGGGCTCACTCCAGTCAGGCAGGGGAGCCAGGGGAGAGGAAGTGCGGCTGGTTACTGAAGACACCCTCAAACCATCGTTAAAGGAGCCCTAAGGTAAGGGTGAAGAAGGGAAAAGCAGGAGAGCTGTGGGGAAGTGGCCTGGGAAAATGTAGCAACTCTGGCAGTGAAAGGTTGGCTGCCAACAACTGCTACCATTAGGGTCCCTGGGCTGGAACCCGGAGTAGAGGGCGGGCCTGGGTTCCCCCCCAACCCACCACTACAGGAACAGCTCCTGGAAGGGGAAGTCAGGTCCCTGTCAGGACAGGAGGCTGAACAGAGACTGTAGGAGTTCTCTCACCAACCTCCTTGCAGCCTATGATGAAAAGGGCTCAGTAGACTGTAACCCTGGCCCTAGAGAGAGAAGGGCTACGTGGAGGGTCACAGTGAGCCACTGAGGCTAGCATAAACTGCCTAGAAGCGCAGGACCCACAGGAGCAAGGTCAGAGCTCTGCCACAGGACAAATATGAGTTTTCCCCTGAAGAGAGCGGAATCTTTTAACATGAGAACCGGTGGATTCAACGGCACAGGCATGTGTGTCAGAATTCTGGGACTTATACATGGCTTCACAACTGGAGAGTCCCTGGGGGAACACATCTCGTCTAGGAGTGACTATCAAAGTAGAATAAATAAAGGTGGCATTTTTCCAGAGAATTCTACATTGTCTTCATTCAAGGATGCCCTCAAAAATTAGATTTAAGGTTAATGAAGATTACATGTATGTTAATGGGAATTATATGCACATAAAAATGAAAAACGCCACCTTAATTTTCATGTGTGAAATGCAAAAATAAAGAGATCACTTGATTTAATTTACATTTTGAATTCTACTTTAGAAGAAAAATAAAATACATACAGCATCTGTGACTTCTATTTCATACACCTTCTGGAATGTCTCCCGTTCAAAGAAAATAAGCTTCCCATTGCCACCTCCTTTCTTAACAGAGGTGCCCGTGACAATTAACTTATCATCTGGGCTGAAACAGCAATCTGTCCTGTAGATAAAATAAATCATCATCATAATGGGCACACTTGTAATATGTTTTGGGAACATCATTACAAATACAGTTAAACAAATCTTCAAGACAATGCCTTTTATCTGTTACAGTTAATACAAAAGGTTTTTAAAACTAAAACTAAAAATAAAGCTGTGCACAAAATATTCAAATTTGGCAAAACTAACAAAAATACCTCTTTTTCAGAAGTCTTATCAAAATTTCAGCACTGGAAACAAACAAAAAAAATCAGCAGTTTCCAAATCAGCAAACAAATAAGTAGGTCATGAAATCTGTTCACCAATAAATATTTGTCAAATTAATTTTAAACTGCAATTATAAATCTGAGGAACTAGAACCCAGCTCTGTAGAGCATGGGGCACCTGATATTCCCACACTGCCACCAGGAGGCCATGCAGAGGCACAACCAGGGAACACTGGCAAGTAGGTGCCACAGGAAGTACCACCCAAGAGACCCAGAGTGATAGGTCCCTGTGGCCCTCTAATTGGCCAAGTGCCCCTAATTAACACCAGGTTGTCTGGGCACCCACACAGACTTTGGCTTACTGCAGTGCCAGACTTGGCCTCATCTCCTGATCTCCGGTCTCTGACTCCAGCGGTGAGGGATTTTTCTGAACCAGACAGCCATTGCTATTCTCTTCTCCTAAAGCAGGACTGCAGGTTAGGAGGGAGAGAGACCCCCATGGCAAACAGACAAGGTTTTCTAACTGGCTTTGTTAGAAGGAGTTTTTTTTCAGCTGGGCTAAGCTGAAGGGAGCTATTCTCTTCTTCTAGAGCAGGAAAGCAACCTGAGAGAAGAGGGAGTTTACAAGTATTCAGTTTCTAACTGGTATTGTTAGAAGGAATCTTCCAGCAGGCTTTGTTGGAAGCAGTTTTTCTTTTTGGTTGCTTGGACAGGCAGCTTGAGGAAAAGGCAGTTTTGAAGCAGTTTTCAGGGTTAGAAGAACTCTTCAGCACGGTTGGCTGGAGGGAATTAGTTTTTCTAACCAGGCTTTTGTTACAAGGAACACCCTACTGAAAGGGTACTTAGCAATTTGCAAAAGACAGTTGCAAAACCGGTTTTTCTACTTTCTTGGAAGCCAGGAGGGGGAGATTGTTTTTTTTTTTTTTGGAAACAGATTTTCAGCTGGGTTTAGCTGAGGGAAGTAAGGTTTTCTAACAGACTTTGTTAGGAAAAGACTTTTTTTCTTCTTCTTCTTTTCTTTTTTTTCCTTTTTTCTTTCTGGTTGCTTGAAAAAACAGCTAGGAAAGAGGTGTAAGTTTTGCTAGGAGGCTTGTTAGAAAGGACCCCCACTGTGAGGTACTTAGCAAGTGCTAGAAACAGGACAAACCAGTTTTTTTTTTGGTCTTCTCAGTATATCAGCAAACAGCAGCTACACATTTGCAAATGAAAAGGTTTTGTTTCTTTTTATTCAGTCGTGAATAAAAAGGGTAGGAAAAGTGAACCAAGCAATACAGTTCACTGAATGCAGAGGGGTGTGGCCAGCACCAGAAAGCACAAAGACATGGAGAAGCAACAAGCCAGAGAGGCTAACCACAAGAGGGAGCTGGAGAAACAAGAAGCTGACCACAGAGCCAAAGAGGCAGCCAAAGAGGCTGAGCACAAAAGACAAATGGAGTTAAAAGACAAAGACCTGGAATTAGCCAGAGCTAACCCACATGTTCCAGCCAACCCTAACAATCCTTCTCCAGGCACTGTTCTCCATCCCAAGAAATTTCCCACCTACATGGCAGGTGAGGACACTAAGGCCTTCTTGAAAAATTTTAAAAGGACCTGCCATGAGTACAGCATCCCTGAAGACCAGTACAAGGACTGGTCAGAAAAGTGGACTTTTGCTGTCTATGACAATTATTCCATCCCCATGCTACTGGGGGAAAACTTGGCCAATCATGTGCAGCTGGCCAAGAGCGGGGGAGTGGTCACCCGCAGCCAGGCTAAACAAGCAGACACTCCCATCCCTGTTCCTGAGCCATCCACCAGGACCCGGTCTGTGTTACCAGAGACCCAGACCAAGGTGGTGAAACCGGATCCCATGCCAACAACTACAGCAGCCATAGTACATCCAGTCCCAGGACGGGAACTGGAAAAGCAACCAGCGGCACAACCAGCGCCAGCACTGATGCCAGCGCTTGCAACTCCACCGCCAGAGGGCGCCAACGGGCCTAAACTGGCAAAAGCAGCAGACAACCCTACCCAAGAGGCTCAGCCAGAGCCTAAAATATCACCTTGTGCACCAGCGGAGAGCGGTCCACAGTCAATGGAAACAACCTCATCATCTACATCGCTTCCAGAGGGACCAAGCCCAAGTCCACAGTCTACGGAGGAACTGGTGTCTCCAGCCTCAAGGAAAGAGGTCCAGACTGAGCAAAAAGCCGATGACAGCCTTAAGAAAGCTTGGGCGGCGGCACGGAGCAACCCACCGCCTCTCAGCTCTTCTAATCGATCCCAGTTTGTTGTAAAACAAGGACTTTTATATAACAAGATTCTTTCTGGTGGACACCAGAAAGGCCAAATTCCTCAAAAACAGTTGGTAGTTCCAACTAAGTACCAGGACAAGCTCTTAAGCTTGGGCCATGACATCCCAGTGGTCATTCTGGGGTAAACATAACCAAGGACAGGTTGGGGAAGTCCTTCCACTGGGAGGGGATGGGCAAGAACGTTGCCAAGTATGTCCGGTCAAATGCATAAAAAGTGTTCTTCAATGTCAAATACCTTGTTGTTTACATACTTAGTAGTATATGTAATAGTGCATGTGTTTTAGTAATCTGTTTATTTTACAGTTCTAGGAGGAAATCACCACCAGTAGTTCCCACTGTTGGCGATTTGGGGGGCGTGTCATAAACAGATAGTTAAGGGTTAAGGTCTCTTTTACCTGTAAAGGGTTAACATGCAGTACCTGATGACCACCTGACCAGAGGACCAATCAGAGTCAAGATAATTTCAAATCTCTGTGGAGGGAAGCCTTTGTCTGTGTTCTTGGTGTTAGAGCTCTCTTTGGATCTAAGAGAGGTCAGTCATGTCTCCAAGTTCTCCTGGAGTAGTTTCTACTATTTAATAGTGAGTATTAATTAGAAAGGCGGATTAGTCTTTTGAGTTGCTTTCTATATTTGCAATTGTGTGTTTGCTAAAGGAAATTCTTTATTCCTGTTTGCTGTTACTTTGCTTTCACTGAGAAAGGGGGAGGGGGAATTCTCTCCAGAGATTGATAAGTTTAGACCCTGTATTGTTCTAATTTGGTTACAGAGACAGTGACTTTTCTTTTTATTCTTTAATAAATTCTTTTCTTTTCTATTAAGGACTTGATTGATCTTTCTTTGGATGGATTCTCAGGGAAAGGGGAGGGGGAGGTATCCCTCTGTAGTTAAATCCCGGTGTCTCTCCTAGGAAAAGGGAGGGGGGAGGAAGCAGGGGGGAATGGTTTATTTCTCCTGGGTGTAAGAACTCCATGGATTTGGGGCTCTTGGAATCCCCTAGGATTTTGGGGAAGGACTGTGTCCCAATCCACGTTTCCTGATTGGGTGGTGGCAGCTTTTACTAGATCTAAACTAGGATTTTAGTTTAGAGGGAAACCAGTGCAGGTTCCCACATTGGAACCCAACAGCTCTAAGTGGGGGTGAGACCTATGACAGCAGCCCCCCCTCCATGGGGGGGCTGTGTGGAGCCCTGCCCCAGGCCTCTGCAGTGCGGGGGTGGGGGGAGAGGGCTGGCCACGTCCTGTGGGAAGTGGAATGACCTGGCCCCAGCCTACTCCTCTCCCCTGGTTCCCAGGCTTAGGGGATAGGGGGAACCACTCCCCAGCACTTGCTGGCGGTGTGGCTGGGAACAGGGCAGCGGAGCAGACAGGAGCCGGGTCACTCTACTTACTGGTGAGGGCAGGCCTGACCACTTCTGGAGTCCTCAGGGGAAGAGGTGGAGTGGGGGCGGAGCAGGGACAGGAAGAGGTGGAGCAGGGATGGGGGCTTTGGGGAAGGGGTGGAGCTGGGGCAGAGCAGGGGTGGGAAGAGGCGGGGCTGGGGCGGAGCAGGGACTTTGGGGAAGGGTGGAGTGGGGGGGCTGGGGTGGACCGGGGGCGGAGGCCATGGGGAAGAGGCGGAGTAGGGGCTGGAGCAGCAGGCAGTTGCGTAGGGCACAATTTCCCGATGCCCTACGCTGCTGTGTACTTTGCACATGGGTAGGTACAGGCCTGACTCCCACTCCTGTCTGATGACTTCTGTCCCTGAACACCTCCGCTCAGTTAGAGCCCCTAGGCCAGGGGCTATACACCCTGATCACTTACAGCAATTGTAAGTAGATGGTCAAAACTATTTTACAACATGCTCCCTTTCTCTCAATACTAGAAACACGGAAAGAGTTCCAAGTCCAAGACTGAATCCGTCTTTGACTTAATTCTGAGATGATATTTGAAAACTATAAATCTTGAGTGAGAGTTGTAACTGGCTGTGCCTAAAACTAGGTGTTCAGTACAAATCAAAATAATAAAATAAATACAACACCCACCCTCCAAGAGCTTGAACACAATCATTTCAACATATAGATGCTACATACAGCAGTGGCTCCAGGCTCCAGGCACCTTTGGCGGCTTGTCTGAGGGAGGTCCACCGGTCCCGCAGATTCAGCGGCAATTTGGCAGCAGGTACACCGAAGCTGCGGGACTGGCGGACCTCTTGCAGGCACACCGCTGAATCCACGAGACTGGGGACCTCCCGCAGGCGCGCCGCCGAAGGCAGCCTGCCTGCCGTGCTTGGGGTGGCAAAAAAAGCTAGAGCCGCCCCTGGCAACATATAATGTCCAGTTACCTACTTTCCAACTCCACTCTCCTGCATACTACAGCTGCTAATTATTAAATATTATTAATCATATTTATTATGGGCAGTGCTTTGGGACCAACCAAGAGTGGGGCCCCATTGTGCCTGGCACTGTACAAACACAGAGTAGCAGATGGTCCCTGCTCTGGAGAGTTTACTATTTAAATAGACAACACAGACATGGGGTGCGGAAAGGGACAGCATACTCAAACAGAGTGAACTATGTGATGACAGCAATCATGTTAGCTGCACGATTATTGTCATTTTTCGGGGGTGGGCTTAGTTAGGAGGCAATAAACTACATGAAAAAAAAGCAAAGGGAAAGAGGACACTGAAGGGAAGGGAAGGTGACAGGGCAGGGGAGTGGAAAGTGAGAGGGGCAAGTGTAGAGTGAAGTGGAGGTGAAGTGACTGTGATGGAGGTGGAGCAAGAGGGTTGGTACAAACAGCCAATCTGCACAGGTCAGAGTTAAAACTATAAAAACTTGTCTGAATATTCGAAGGTCCCTGCTTTGGCTTCTTTCTGCAGCTGCTCTACGACTAGAGTGTCTGGCTGGTTCCTCTGCAGTTTTCCCCCCAAGGTCAGATGGTGGGAGGTTGGGGAGAAGGCAGCACCACCTGGCTCCCAGTGCCTCCTGACTGCTTGAAGGTGGTGGTGGGGGGGGTGTCTCCCCTGAAGAGTTCAGGGTCCAGGGATGGCCCCCACCGGCCCCCATTTTTACCCTCACCTCCCACTACAGCTATCCCTGCTTTGGCTGTTTCTGCAGCTGCTTCTACTGGATGGAGTGAGTAAATAAATAAAGTACTTACATTGGGAAGAAGCTGGACAGACCTTCAACTGAGTTAATAGGTTTTTTAAATTGCCTGATATCCCATGTTTTTAATGTATCATCTCCTATGAAACAAACAACAAATAAATGACAAAAGTTAGCACACAAGAGTCAAGAATTACATATTTGTAGGAACTTAATTTTTGTCCAGGGACCCAAAAGCTAAATAAATCAATAAAACAAACGCAGAAAAGAACCAGCATGTTTAATGGGGTGGGAGTGCTACATGAAAAGAATGAGCTGTTTGTGCCTAAAGTAATTACTTCAAGTTCAATAATGAGAAATACCACCTGTAGTGTTCCTTACTGTATGCTTCAATGAGACTGTCATGGACTTTTCCTCAATGGCAAAGTCCTACCAACATCTACTTTATGACTTTTAGCTGTTTCTAGCAGAATGGAAACCCCTTAAACATTAATCCTTCCTGTGCTTGTGGGGTTTTGGGGCTGTAAGGGTTTTTTTTTGGGGGGGGGGGCGTTGTCAATTTAATTTTCATTGACTTTTCACAAGCTAAATCACAAAGGTTAAAATGGAAGGAACAGTTCAAACGTTACATAAGATATTTGGAGCCAGATTACAGCTCGTCCTACATGGGTGCAAGGGAGGAGTAGAGAGAGAGCATAAGGAGCTCTCCCCTTTTCCTTAGAAGACACACAGCAGCCAAGCATGGAGTGCAGGCATTAGCTACCTGAAAAGGGGAAAGGAAAGGTAGACAGAAATTAGTCCCAAAACTAATTTGTGCCTACTTTCTGCACCAGCCAGCTGACCAGTTACAGATGGTGCACACACTTCACACCCATTATAAGTGAACCAAAATTGCCGCATGTGTTCTCCCTCTCCCCTCCCCAATCAGCGGTGGCACAGAACTCTTCTAGGGCCAGGGTGGGGAGAGCGAGCTCCTCCTGCCCTGGGGTTGCAGGGAGTATCCATTTCCTCCTTCTGCAGGGGGAGAGCAAGCTCCATTGGCCCCAGAGCCATGGGGGATGGGGGATAGGGGAGAGAGCCAGAACCACCGGCCCCAGGGCTGTGGTGGAGAGATCCAGGTCCTCCGGTCGTGTGGAGCAGGACGAGGGAGGCAGTTCCTCCAGCTGCAGGGGGCACAGAAAGTGCCCCTTCAAAAGTGGCAACATTTTTATTCCTGTGTACACTCCTGTTTCTACTGAAATTCTGATTGAATCAGCCAGAATTCCTTGTGGGAGACACACTGCAGGACAGCCCCTCCAATACAATTGTTACTGTAAAAGCCAGAACTACTTCACAATAAGTCATTTATAGCAGTTGTCATGTGTCTTTGATAAATGTGGTATGAATCAGCAAGTCAATCAAAGTTATGCTATTTATTCCCTTTTGGTAGTTACGTCATATTAACTCCGTGTTAAAAAAGGCTAGTTACCTGTAATTCTTGTGTGTAGAGAGATGTGCATATCTTTTCAGTATATATTTTCAGAAACAGAGGACGCAGAAATTCTCATAGTTCTAGAATTTTGAGTCTCTGAGGCAACAGGGTCCTGCATATTACAGAACCCTCACTACGGCAACTAGCTGACCTCCTTGAATTCCAGGTCAGTTCCTTACAAAGGTGAGAAGAGGAACTTGCAAATAAAAGTCATTTTAACAAGTATTAGATTAAATCTAGATAAGAAGTTACAGAATTCCCTTGAACTCTGATGGGAGGGGTGGGGTGAGCGGTTATGCACAGAAATGCACACAACTAGAGCACAAGAATTAGAGGGAAGTCATTTTCTTTTCTCCAAAGATATTCATCACTGTGGATTCCTGCTCATGGAGACTAAAGAGCTTAAAGAGGGTATCTAAAATAAAATGTAATGGAAAAATGGGTAACAGACGGTAACAAAAGAAAATCAAGATAAGTGGCATGTCTTTGAATGAAAGCAGCAGTGTGTGTGTGTGGATGTAAATAAAATATGAAGGACTAAGATACCTCTTCAGCATGAAAGCTTGTTGAAGGTATCAAATTTAAATAAAAATATTTTGACCAGAGTAAATCTATGTTGGTTGGGAAGGCGGGGGGATGGAGGCGGGGTGGAGAAGAGAACAAGGGGTTTGAACTCTCTGTCTTGGGAATAGCTATTCATTTTAGGGGTTTCTAATAGTGCCCATCCCAGTAGTACTGAAGTGTTTGTTTCTGTAACATGAAAAACGATAATTATTGTCTAAGATGCTAAAACAAAAGCACCAGTGCTTTGTTAATGTGTGCAAAGAACACCATTTGGCTGCTTTGCAAATTTCTTGGATCGGGACAGATCTGAGGCTAGCATCCAAGGCTGCTCTGTCCCTAATGGAATGAGCTTTGACATGATCTTTAAGCTGCAGACCTGCCAAGCTGTAGCATGGAGAAATGCAATCAGACAGTTATTTAGACATAGCTCTCTTGCTAACAGCAAAACCTACTGTATTTGTGTGACAAGAAGAAGCTAGAAAGACTTTTGCAGGGCTTTGGTCAGTTCCAGATAAAAGTCCAAGGTCATTTTCACATTCAGTTTCTGGAGAAAGGCCTTGTTGGGACGGGCACTGACAGATGTGGGAGAAATGTTGTTAGAATGACTTGGTCATTAAGGCAGAACACTTTAGAATAAATTTAGGATGCATCCATAGAACTATCTTATCAATGAAAATTTAATATGAATGTAAATGAGACACTGGTGCCCCAAACTCACACTCGGAGGTGAAGTCACCGCCACCTGGAAAATGACTATATTATTATCCCACAACACCAAGGTTTATTTAATAATGATTTCTAAATGCATCAATCCCTATAGGGGCTGGAGCAACACTGGTCTACCTTCAACTATTTCATGACAGACTAAAATAACTGCCAGATGAATCCATACAGAATAAGTTTTTAAATGTAGCCTCAAACAAAGAAAGAAGGCAGTCAAGCAGTTTTTTAAATGGGGCATTCAGAAGAATTCACATTAGGCCTGAGCATACCACTTTCACAGTTTTTTCCCATTTAAACTTTTAAGTCCTTATGGCAGACTTCTCCTGAGAAGCTGGGATGATTTTATATAGTTGCGGAGAAACACAATGCCTCTGACTCTATCTCCATGCCAATAAGAAGCACCAGGATCCCAGAGTGGGATTACAAGCAGGTGCCCTGATCCATGTGATTATTTGTGGCCAGACTCTTAGAATGATGGGATCAGCCACAGTCATTCCTATTAAGGTTTAGATCCAAATTTGTCACAGTTAACAGAGAGCTACCAGAATAATGCCTTCATTTTTGCTGAGCCAAGACCGGTCTTTTGCAAATAGCCGTCAGTCAAGGCAGAACCAACATGCTGATGGGACAGGAGAAAATGCTGATCAGGAAGACTGTAAAGGATACAGGCAGGGGAGGGAGATACTGTGAAGCAAGGGTGCTGCCATAAATTGGAAAGTGAACCATATGATAATCTTCGGGGAGCTCCACTGTTGACATCAGCCAGGAGAGCAATTGACCTGGAAATGTGTGGCCCACTCTAAGTCACCAAGTGAGTGTTGCATAAGGCTCCTGTGCTAGTGCCTGAAAGGCTCTAAACATTAGAACTGTGGCAGTTTCCCTCAAGTCTCATGCTGAATGCACAGATCCAAGGATGATAATTGAATCATCACAAAGATCACTGGAAAAGATTCATTTCTCTGCACTAACAACAAAGTTTACAGAATAAGATAAAATTATTTAAAACACATAGGAAAGCTATTTACATAAAAAGGTTAACATAAGAGAACATATTAAATATATGAAAACAAAAACATATCTTTAACACTGTCTAAATATTTTCTGGCCCTTACATGTGTGAGAAAAATGGAAGGAGAGTATGCATGAGCATCTCCATTTTCTCTGAGCAATGCAGGGGCTCCTATGCTGTTGCACCCTTGAAATGTACATCACCTCAAAGGAGGCAAGGTCACAGCTCTGTACTTCTGAAATGGCTCATGCACACCAGGCTGGAGAAAGACAATTAAGGAGCTACCCAGGAGACAGAAGCTGCTCATCACTCCTCCCATGGGCCAAAAGCTAAATGACAGAAGATGGACCTGGGAGAGAAATTATTTCGCATTTCTACACTTACACCATCTTCTATGTCTCTCAGGATGACCTGGTCCTCCAGACTTTACCCTTCCAAAAGACCATCCCACCTGGCACTGTGTTTAAGAATATTAGCTTCTCTATCCATGAAGAAATTATGGCTGCTAGAACTCCAAACCTTCCAAAAAGCCCTCTGAGCTCCATAAATTCATAGATTATAAGGCAAGAAGGAACCACTATGATCATCTAGTCTGACCTCCTGTATAACACAGACAGTAAGACTTCCCTGAATTAACGTCTGTTTGAACTAGAGGATAATTTTTAGAAAAACATCAATCTTGATTTAAAAATCAGATATTAAAAACAGGTGACATATCTATATAATATCCATTAGTGCCAATAAATATTGGTGTTTTATTTAGGTGAATGTCAAGTTTATTTACTTAAGCAAATACTGACTGAAGTAAATCTAAAGTTAAAATTTACCTTAAGGAACAATTCATCTTGCTCTTTATCAAAACCAGGACTGGCTCTACCATTTTTGCCACCCCAAGCAAAAAAAAAAAAAAAAAAAAAAAAGAGCTCGGACTGTACTGCCCCAAGAATGGACGGAATGCCGCCCCTTAGCATGTGCTGCCCCAGGCAAGTGCTTCCTCCACTGGTGCCTGGAGCCAGCCCTGATCAAAACAGAAGTCTTTATATATCAAATTTAAAAAAAACATGGCCAATATGTATTGTTACACACTCTCTAAATGTATTAATCAGAAATACTGTATCTGGAATCTCTTCACATTCATCAAGAAGTTCTAAACGAAACAGTTTATCCTTCTAAATATTTTAAATGGGAGATGGTTAAAAATTGAGGGGAAAAAAAAAAGTATATTCATCTCTGAGCCATACAGGTAGCACATATTTACACATGCTATCTGAAAGCTCAGAGGTGAATAGGTTTCATTGAATTTAGCTACATGTAGTCATGATGCACTGGTTTTCATTTATAAGTTGACTATTTAAGCGTCACCAGACCTAAGAGTTGTTCACCTCTAAGAAGATACACCAAAGAAATGTACTGAGCCACCACATGACTTCAGAGATTTTTATCTTATAAACAACAAGAGAAGTTCACTGTAAGTTCTATATAACACAAGAATATAAAACTCAGTTTTATTTTTATGATATATTAGTAGCTACACTATTGAATCACTCTTTATTGTTAAGATAAGAAAACATTGTCAAACATGCTTTTTTTAAATAACGAAATGTGTGTAAATATCAATTTAGTAAATTTCTGTCAGGTTCTTAGTTAATAGCTGACAAGAAGGAAGCCAGGAACTCCCATAAGCAACTCCTCTGCTGTTCCTTTTCCCTTGTGCCTGCAGCTGAGCTCTGCCTCACCTCCCTCATCTCCAAATCAGAATCTATATCAGATGCAGGGGAGGCAATCAGGCTTTCAGTGAAAGTCCTCATTCCCCCAAACAATGATCCTCTCTTTGATCCTCAGCACTTGGCAGGTGTGCTAATCTATGACTGCTGAATCCACACCTGCTTTTATTGGTACAGATCCAAAGCAACACTTGTATTAAAACATTAACCAAACAAAGAATTTAAAATAAAGTATGAATCCTTCTCATTTTTTAGTATAGCAGATATATAGAGTTTAAAAAATCATCTAACCAGGCAAGTACTGTATATTAAGGTAATATTTTTAAACACACTAAGGAGCCATTTTTATGCTTAAATCCTGCAATACTATAAATCAAGTTTTTATATAATTTAAACTGAAATGTGATAGAGTAATGATTAAGAAAGTTAGACATAGTCTGACCAGTCATCTGGATGCCTGATCATCCAGATACACATTCTGGGGACAAATAAGGATGGGAAGAACAGGGGGGAAGGAAGTGCAACACAACACCAAAAAGACACAAAAGCCTACTGAGCAAGTACCATAAATTCACAAATACAGAGCTTAAGAAAATGTCCTCAGAAGGAAGGTATCACCCTAGCATAAATAGCATAAAGAGAAATAGCATAAAGAGAAAGTCTGATTAGAGCATGATAGGCAGCTTTGAAAATCTCAACCTATAACCACAGGAGGAGACTCAGAGAACCATTTATAAATGTTTCGTTATTTATACGGGAGCACAGAGATTGACAACATTTTACAGGCAAATAAGAGGCTCCCCTTTTCATGGTGTTTACAATACAAATTAGATAAAATACAAACCAACGACAAAAAAATACAATGTATAGACAAGTGAACTGGGGAGAGAATAAACAATAAACAATATAAAGTGAATACTGCTCAATAGATCGAGGCTTTTCCACAAAGAACAAATGAAAAAAGTTGTTACTTTTGAACATTTTGTATTAATTTTGAAAATTTCTTAATAGTTAATTTTGTTTGTTTATTTTATTCAAAATTTCTGATTTTGGTGGATTATTATTGCTCGGGTTAAAAAAAGATTAGAATTTGCTCAATAAAAACATAGCAAAATAAATTAAATAACTTTCTTCTACAATTTCCCTTAATTATTTTTATAAATGTCCTTCCATAAATGTACCACAGGTGTTCTCAACATTCAAACCCACCTTACAAAACAGGACATTCTAATGTAATCTATATGGAACTGGAGCCATTAATACAGTGATTCCAATAAAGGAGCTTCTACTTTAAATAAACCAGCCCTTTAATCCTGCTGTGCATAGACTAGGAAATGTTTAAAAGCACATATCTTAACATCCACAAAGTTTTCAGGGCAGTACTTCTTAATTTCAGCACTGAAGAGTGCTAGTGGGCATTGTGATGCAGTGTGCCAGGCTGCAAAGCCACTCACTCAAATTTGGCTCAGGTGCCCCTCATCATGATGGAAGGGTGGCTGGACCAAATTTGAGTGGCACTGCATCCATGTGCACCAGGTCACAAAGACACTCACTCAAATTTATTCAGGACAGAGAGGCAGCAGCGATGTTGTGACCCGATGAGCGGGAAGCCTTGCCGCACTCCCTCAGAAAGTTTGACATACTCCCCACATCCATGTTCAGAACTGCCGTTGAAGCACAATTTTAGAGTAAGGTATGGTAATGAAAGATAAGATTTGTGAAGTATTTCAGATTAAAAAAATAAATAAATCCAGAAAATAGCTAACTTCTGATTTCAATGTATTATTTTCCTGGTATGAAAAATTACCTCTAGGTGATATGATTTAAAATGGCCAGAATTTCTTTCCCACATTAGTTAATAGTTAGCATAAATCTAAACTTATCTTTCATTAACTAACATTCATCAAAGAGCTTTTTATTCACCTACCTCCTCGACTAGCAAGGACAGTACCATCATAGGAAAACGTCAAGCATGAAGTTTCTGTGCCAGGAGCATGTGCCTGCCTGCAGTGGAACTTTGTATGAACCTGTTTGTCAAGCAAATAACATATTTAAAAATTTTGTTACTTCCAGACTGAATATACTTATTTCCTTACAACATTAAGCATTCGTTATTACATTTCCTGCCTCCCCACTTTAAAAAATAAATAAATAGAAAATCATTTTTGAGTCAAGGAGGGGAAACCAGTTAACATTTCTATAATTTTTTTAAAATGTTCCTTTTGCATTATAGCTTATTATTAGTAAAATGGTTTTAAAGGCAAATTTTAAATTTTTACTACATTTCATTTTATAGAACAGAAAAACAATTGCACATCTACATACAACTGGGGCTCACTGGATAGGACTCTGGACAGAAGGATTTTGACAGGAAGGGGAAATAAGGGCTGGCTGGGCAGGAGATGAGATGAGAAGCCTCAGGAGTAGAGACTAGGACTGGCTGGCAAGGAAACTGGGACTGAGAAAAGGAGCCAGGGTTAAGGAAGAGACAGGCCTGGGACAGATAGATTGGAGGGGACAGGGCAGAAGGGTCTCTCCCCACTAAGGAACACTCCCCTCTGCAGCGTATAGCAGAACCCAATATTTCTCAGTGTCTCAATTTCTCTGCTGTCAGCAATTATCTGTGGACCTGAGTGGCAAAGCATGTGTCTCATCCCCTTCTAGTGCTAGTCCACATAGAGAATGACAATCTACTATTGCTATCAGTTACTCCGTTAGCTCAAGTGGCAGAGGTCTGTGCAGTGGATCTAAGCTTCCAACCCTCCTGAGGACCCATGTGGGTGACAGTATGATACCCCATGATGGAATTTCTGTTTTATCAGTTTGCTTTTAAAAAGCTAGGTTATTACACACAAAAAACTACATTAAAAACATACTAAAGTTTTAAAGTCAAGCACTCAAAAGTTAGGAAATGTCAACATTAAGGTTGTCTATAGAATGTTCTCTGGGCTTCAGCTCCCCATCTGTAAAATGGGGACAGTAACACCTCTATCACCTCACAGGGCTGGGGAGAAGATAATTAACATTTGCAAAGCACACACACACACTAATGATGAGCAACATAGAAAAGCCAATGTGGAAATTCAGTAATTACATCTTCCAGGTTAAAACAGCATGCAGTAAATAAGGCCTAGGGCCATACATTGAAAAAATGAAGAACTGTTCATTAAATGAGCACCATCCATCCTGTGCATTGAATCAGGCAGGGGTTCTGTGGAAAAATTAGTATGGTATTATGTAATTAAAGACTGTATCATAATGCATGTAAATAAGGCCTAGGGCCATACATTGAAAAAATGAAGAACTGTTCATTAAATGAGCACCATCCATCCTGTGCATTGAATCAGGCAGGGGTTCTGTGGAAAAATTAGTATGGTATTATGTAATTAAAGACTGTATCATAATGCATGTGTACAAGTAGGATAAATTAGGTTCCACAGGCAACCTTGATTCTGACATTTATGAACTTTAGAGATTCTGACTTTGCAAACTAATAATAATGTTCTTTTAATGTAATTTTCTGTGTGTAATATATTATATTTAGAAACTAAGGGCCCAGATATTCACATAGGTAAAGTTGCTTACTTGCTCATCTGTTTGCAGGATTGAGTCCTAAATATGGCCTAAAATGTAGCGGAAATGCACATACAACGGACTCTTATATGTACATATAAAGAAACCTTAGGAAATTATGTACATTTCCCCCCCGACTATTTGGAAACTGAATAGAGTAACCTAGGTTTAATCAATGCACTTAGGAACCATGATTAAAATTGTCACTTCTAAATTAATATACTTATTCCGGACGCTACACATTGAGCAGATTTTAAACGAGAACTACAAGTTTTTGTTGGTGCTACTCTTAAACAACCAAGAACAGATTTTATGACATCAACTACAAAAAGGTTGTTTTCAGAATGTGTGATGATACACTTGAGATGCACTGTGAATCATTCTGGTAAATAAATATCCTGCAATATTTATTAAATATTACCACATAATTTAAAATGATTTATTTTGTGTTTGCAAGATACCACAAATACTTACAAATAAATTAACCATAACCAAATGACCATCACACCAAACTGTCAACTATTATTAAGATATGGAATTTAAACATTTTAAAGAAACTGGCGAAACCTAGATCTTTGACCTACATCCCTTGCACACTCAAAAGTTCCACTAAAGTAAATGAATGTAGGATTTAGATTCTTCTGAGTAAAATGTTTAGACTACTGCCAATTTAATCTGTCCATTAAACTGAATCTTTCTGCACTGGAAGAGCAACCTTTGATATTTAGCAGGGTGGTACCTACCAAAGGCTCCCAGATTCAGACACTTTATTTGTATTTAATCACAGAAGTGAAAACAGAAAGCATCTGTCCCTTTGCAAGCTAACCTAATGTTGAAAATGGGAAGGGGGGAAAAGTTAGGGTATATGTTATATTAAGTTTGAATATTTAAAAAAAGGCAGCGATTTTCAACAAACCTGCCCAGCCCAAAGGTTTTAGGATCCCACTTAAAATAAGGCTATACCCTGAAAATGATGTAAAAACTACAATGGGGTTCTGCATTTCTCTTCCAAAAATAATTTGCTCAGTTTCTCAGTAAAAAAAAATTGTTTTTCTAACTGCAAAGTCACCCTCAATATATTACTCTACTGAAGAAAATAACCCTGAATTGTAATACTAAATCAAGTACTCTAAAAGTGATTGAAGGTTGAACAAAAAGTTTTTGCAGACACTGGGAACAGCTGATGCAGTTTTCAAGGAAAATAACTTTTTGGCCTCTGGCCTCTTAACATATTTAACTATAGCCTAATCTTGTTTACTAATCATTGGCAAAACTTTTTTTTTTATTAACATTACTGCTTGCATCTACATCTAAAATTCCAGTTCTCTCCCTCTCTCTGAATCAGTTTCTGAACATTGTGCATTAATTCTTGTTTTATGTCTTTCCTTTAAGCAAACAAATTAGTAGACAATTAGTGAATGGGGGTGAATTAAGAACATAAGAACAGCCATACTGGGTGAGATCAAAGGTCCATCTAGCTCAGTATCCTGTCTTCTAATAGTGGCTAATGGCAGGTGCCCCAGAGGGAATGAACATAACAGGGAATCATCAAGTGATCCGTCCCCTCTTGCCCATACCCAGCTTCTGGCAACAGAGACTAGGGACACCATTCCTGCCCATCCTGGCTAATAGCCATTGATGGATCTATCCTCCATGAACTTATCTAGTTCTTTTTTGAACCCTTTATAGTCTTGGTCTTCACAACATCCCCTGGCAAGAAGTTCCACAAGCTGACTGAGCTGTGTGAAAAAATACTTCCTTTTGTTTGTTGTAAACCTGCTGCCTATTAATTTCATTTGGTGACCCCTAGTTCTTTTGTTATGAGAAGGAATAAATAACACTTCCTTATTTACTTTCTCCATACCAGTCATGATTTTGTAGACCTCTATCATATTCCCCCTTAGTCATCTCTTTTCGAAGCTGAAAAGTCCCAGTCTTATTATCTCTCCTTATACGGCAGCCGTTTGTACACCTAATAATTTCTGTTGCCCTTTTCTGAACCTTTTCCAATTCCAATATATCTTGTTTGAGATGGGGCGACCACATCTGCACATAGTATTCAAGATGTGGGCATACCATGGATTTATATAGAGGCAATATGATATTCTCTGTCTTCTTAGCTATCTCTTGCCTAATGATTCCCAACATTCTGTTCGCTTTTTGACTGACACTGTACATTGAGTGGATGTTTTCAGAGAACTATCCACAATGACTACAAGATCTCTTTCTTGAGTGGTAACAATTAATTTAGACCCCATAATTTTATATGTATAGTTGGGATTATGTTTTTCAATGTGCATTACCTTGCATTTATCAACATTGAATTTCATCTACCATTTTGTTGCCCAGTCACCCAGTTTTGAGAGAACCTTTTGTAGCTCTTCGCAGTCTCCTGGGACATAACTATCTTGAGCAGTTTTGTATCTGCAAATTTTGCAACCTCACTGTTTAACCCTTTGCCCAGATCATTTATGAATATGTTGAATAACACCACTATTTATATCTCTCCATTCTGAAAACTGACCATTTATTTGTATCCTTTGTTTACTATCTTTTAACCAGTGACCAATCCGTGAGAGGACCTTTCCTCTTATCCCATGATTGCTTACTCTGCTGAAGAGCCTTTGGTGAGGGACCTTGTCCAAGGCTTTCTGAAAATCTAAGTACACTATATCCACTGGATCCCCTTTGTCCACATGCTTGTTGATCCCCTTAAAGAATTTCCCTTTACAAAAACCATGTTGACTATTCCCCAACAAATTATGTTCATCTATGTATCTGACAATTTTGTTCTTTACTATAGTTTCAACATGTTTGCTCTGTACTGAACTCAGGCTTACTGGCCTGTGATTGCCGGGGTCACCTCCGGAGCCCTTTTTAAAAACTGGCGTCACATTAGCTATCCTCCAGTCATTTGGTACAGAAGCTGATTTAAATGATAGGTTACAAACTACAGTTAGTAGTCCTGCAATTTCACATTTGAGTTCCTTCAGAACTCTTGGGTGAATACCATCTGGTCCTGGTGACTTATTACTGTTTAGTTTATCAACTTGTTCCAAAACCTGCTCTAATGACACCTCAATCTGGGACAGTTCCTCAGGTTTGTCACCTAAAAAGAATGGCTCAGGATTGACAACCTCCCTCACATCCCCAACCATGAAAACCGATGCAAAAGAATTTATTTAGTTTCTCCGCAATGGCCTTATCGTCCTTGAGTGCTCCTTGAGCATCTTGTTTGTCCAGTGTCCCCATTGGTTGTTTAGCAGGCTCCATGCTTCTGATGTACTTAAAACATGTTTTGCTATTACTTTTTGAGTCTTAGGCTAGCTGTTCTTCAAATTATTTTTTTGGCCTTTCTAATTATATTTTTACACTTAATTTGCCGGAGTTTATGCGCCTTTCTATTTTCCTCACTAGGATTTAACTTCCACTATTTAAAGAATGCCTTTTTGCCTCTCACTGTTTCTTCTACATTGTTGTTTAGTAAGAAAACCAAAAAAGAGCTATGTTTTTTAATTTGGGGAAAATATTTAAGTTGAGCCTCTATTATGGTGTCTTTAAAAAGTTTCCATGCAGCTTGCAGTGATTTTACTTTTGATGCTGTATCTTTTAATTTCTGTTTAACTAATCTCATTTTTGTGTAGTTCCCCTTTCTGAAATTAAATGCTAGTGCTGGGCCACTGTGGTGTTTTCCCCACCACAGGGATGTTAAATTTAATTATATTATGGTCACTATTACCAAGCGGTCCAGCTATATTGACCTCTTGGACCTGATCCTGTGCTCCACTTAGGACTAAATCAAGAATTGCCTCTCCTCTTGTGGGTTCCAAGACTAGCTGCTCCAAGAAGCAGTCATTTAAGATGCTAAGAAACTTTATCTCTACATCCTTTCCTGAGGTGATATGTATCCAGTCAATATGGGTATAGTTGAAATCCCCCATTATTATTGAGTGTTTTATTTTAATAACCTCTCTAATCTCCCTGAGCATTTCAAAGTCACTATCACCATCCTGGTCAGGTGGTCAGTAATATATCCCTATGGTTATATTCTTATTAGTGAAGCATAGAATTACTATCCAGAGAGATTTTGTGGCACAGTTTGGTTCAATTAAGATTTTTACTTCATTTGATTCTATGCTCTCTTTCACATATAGTGCCACTCCCCTACCAGCAAAACTTGTTCTGTCCGTCGATATATTTTGTACCCTGGTGTTACTGTGTCCAATTGATTATCCTCATTCCACCAAGTTTCTGTGATGCTTATTATATCAATATCCTCATTTAATATGAGACACTCTAGTTTGCCCATCTTATTATTTAGACTTCTAGCATTGGTATATAAGCACTTTAAAAACTTGTCACTTTTTAGCTGTCTGCCATTACATGATGTAATTGCCATTACATGATGTAATTGAATGAGACTTTTTTTCTTTTGACTCTTTCTCATCAAATCCTACCTGTATTTTATCATCTTCCATCCTCTCCTCCTCATTAGGATATAGGGAATCTCCACTTATAGATTCTCCCCTAAGGGATGTGCGAACCACGTGCTCCTCGACACCTGTTGGCTTTCCCCCAGTCCTTAGTTTTAAAAAACATCACCAAATAGCTTTATAAATATACACCCATCTCAGTTACCTAGGCCTAAATCTACCCATCATTGTGGAGTGCCATTCCTGTTATATAGACAGCTCATGTCATGTCAAGTCCCCAAATATTTGACAATAGTGATAGTTTTAGTACATTTCAGCAAAATGTACAGTAACACATTCTTTCCTTCGCAAAGTATTTAGTATTAGTCCCAGCAAAAGAATTCTGGGGTCCACGGGGAATGTCTTTATGACCTCCACATGACATTTTAAAGGTTTTATACCATATATCATGATCAGAATGAACGAATTATTCATAGAATACAAAGTAAGACTTGCTCTAATTTATTAACAGATTGGGTGTAAATAATCTATGGATAAGACCAAAATATGCTATGATAATTTACTGAATGCCAACAGTGTTTGAAGCACTGTAGAAAACAGAGAGGAAGACAGAGATCCCTACCCGAGGGAGGTTACAATTTTAAAAAGCCATGATAATTCAGACATGTAATGCACCAGATAACTAGAGGCTGCATTTAATGAAACAAGCTGTGCAGCTGTGTGTGTTTTGTAGCACAACAAAACACACTTATTCAGCAAATTAGAGTCAATTGGCCTTGTGGTGGACATGTGCATTAAGGAATAATTGGCGAGCAGACAGGGAGCATAGTTGGCACATAAGAAAAGGAGGAAGTTCCAATGAGGCATCAAAAATGAGAGATGGGATAACAGGGCGAAGTGAGAGCAGCAACATAGGCAGAGGCACACTTTTGCAGAGTTTTAAGGTGACAATGGAATTAAAAGGTAAGAGGAAGCCAGAGAAGGATTCAAAAAGGGAAGCAACATGGTCAGAGCAGCAAGTAAGGAATATATTCTGTGCAGAAAGTTTGGATGGACTGAAGGGGAACAACATCGGAAGTAGTGAAGTTGGAGAAGAGGAGATGAGGGTTGGAATATAATGAAGACAGGAAATGACCAAGCATTGAAAAAGCTGTTTCCCACAAATAAGTGCTCTCTTTCCGGAAGTAAGGGAACAGGAATTCACATTGCTAAAAAACACTATCCCAAATAAAACATGTTCATCAATCCTAGCAGGAAGAAGCTAGACATGGTGATGCATATACAGTTATGTTATACCTCAGAAATTCAAGGCACCTTCATAGTAACACAATGATACATATACTAAATGAAACTTGTGAACTTCTGACCACATTTCAAGGATACAATGTTTCAGTTAGTTGATGATTTTCCAAGTTTCTAATGCTTTTTTAACACAACAGATTTGTTCCAGCCAAGGTTTTTTCCCTCTTTTTCTTTTTGTCCTTAACATTTTGAGCTATTTTTAAAACAGAGGCATTAATTTGAGGTGGATGGTGTAGAAAGTGGGGCATGTAAGACACTGAGGAAGTTTCTACTGTGCTAATCTCTTATTGAATTGTAGAACTGCAGCAAGAAGAGATTACTTATTAATATTTTGCTATATTCTGCTACTATATTCCAGCTACAAATGCACAACCATACACAGTTATTCCCCTATTTACATCTCTGACCTCCTCTCTCCCTACACACCCTTTCACCCCCTATGCTTCTCCCAAGCTCACTTTTCCCTTTATTGTTCACTCATTTCTAACTTTATGTTCTCTTTGAGTATGCCTACACAGTAAAATAAACCCAGGCTTGAGCTCAAGCCTAACCCCACCTTCTGTCCATACATCAATAGTGCTAACCCAGGGCTCAGACCTTGGGTCCGAGGACCCCGCAGGGCTGGAGGATCCAAGCCCGTGTTAAGCTGGGACCTAGGGTCTGCACCCTATTGCTTTCCTGTGTGCATGCAGCCCCAGCTTGACTCAGGTCCCGGAAGTCCTCTGGATGTATCCCAGCGTTCCCAGTGGTGGAGGAGCAGTGCTGCAGGAAGCCAGCGAAGCAGCTGGAAGCACCATTATTGCCTGGCCAAGTGTGCTTTTTGTTCCTGCTCCTCTTGTAGTGGCAGCAGCTCCTGCTCCAACTCCTCCTCGCTGCATGGAGCTTGCCCGGAGCAGGGACCAAAAGCTGGCAGGCAGGAGGCAGCTCCTGGCTGTCAGGATGTTGGGGGGTCCTTCCCCCCCTCCCACAGCTGTGCTGAGCCAGGAGCTCTGCTGTTCCCCTTCCTTGAAGGGCAGCTGCTTGGTCCCTGCTCTGCTCTCCATCCCTTGCTCCTGAGCCCCCGTGTCCTCCCTGGGGTTGCGCGTGCTATGAGTAGGGCCCTACCAAATTCAAGGCCATGAAAAACGTGTCACGGACCATGAAATCTGGTCTCCCACCGTGAAATCCACGTAGGTGTTTATAAGTCAATACCAAGATTTTTACCAGGAAACAGACAGGCAGTCACTGTAAATTATGAAGCACCAGAGCAAGACACTCATAGCAATGTGTTTCATTTAATAAGTGTGTTGCTGTATTCTGCAGTAGTTGTAGCTTTTGAATAGATAGATATACAAGATGTCACCCCAAGTACAGCACATTACAATAGTCTCGTTCTGTGGTCACAAAGGTGTGAATTATGGGGGCAAAGAAAGAAAATGTGGCAACTGAAAAAAGCTGTCACAGTTCACACTGAAGGGTGATCACATCCAGAGAGACTTGACAATGTAATCAGAACTGTGATCACAACTGACACAAAGCCAAGGTATATTCTCAGTCAGAGAGGGACAATAGTTTTTGCCATATCTTCCAATTTCTTTTTCAAACCTACCAATATCACCTATGTTTTATTTGGATGAAGACATATTCAACTTGCTCTCATCCATGCCCTTATCTCTGCCAAACACTGTGAAAGATATTTAATTGTATTATCTACCTCTAACTCCAACTCCCAATACTGGATATGGTTATGTCTGTTAGATTAAAGAGCCATGTGGTATCTTCTTCCTAGGTAAGTTGTTATAGACCATTACACATTGCTTCCCTTCAGTAAATTAAATAGAGTGAACCCCTTAAATTTCTGTAGTGTGTGCTTACCACATCTTGAATTATTCTTCTAGCCCTTTTCTGAACACTTTAATTTTTCAACTTCCTTTTTAAATGGTAGAAGCGGACACATTATTCCAGAAGTGGTCTCACCAATGCCAAACAAGATTCATGAAACTTTAGGTGTTAGAGTTTATCCATGATTACTTCACCCTTCTCTGAAATCTTATTTTCCCTCTCAAACATGTTTTCAAGCATTGTTAGCATGCTTAAGATTCCTTTATATAATTTTTCCTACTTCTGTGATCATTGGTTATGAACATTGTGACTATTTTATTCACTGTGTATAAGTTTTGTTTTTCCAACTGTACTAAATGTCGGTGTATTTTTTTGTTGTTTCTATTTTTCTAATTTCTTTGCCAAGATCGCATAGTCATGTGTCCTCCTATACCCAGCAACAGTCTTTTATACATTTTATATAGACATTCCAGTAGTGATTTTCCACACTGCAATGGTATAGTAGCATTTCTGAATAGTACTAAATACAGATTTTTTTTTTTATCTATGGCTTTTTCAAGCAGCAGTGAGAAAATATAATGTGGGAAATAATCCTACATGAGCAAAAGAATAGATGATGTAACAGATCTTTTACCATCCTTAATTTCAATAATTGCATCTTTATATTGCCCTGTGGTGAGGAACCTTGCTGCTATATTATGAAGCTTTTCCACAAAGATTTATTTCAGTGCTAAAAAATTTAAGAACCAAATGTGAAAACCTTGATCTGATGAATTCTCAATTTTGAGAGGCGAGACGGTTAATCATTTTTTTTTTAAAAACAACAGAGAGTAACTTTAACATAATTCACAGGCCGGTATAACCAAACAGGAAGTGAAAGACCTCTTGCCCTTTTCTCCATTGAAAGTAATGTATGAAGTTGATTCACATAAATTCAATTATTTTATCTAAAGGTCTCAGGGAAGACAATTGGGCGAAAAAACCTGAAACACTTGATTAAATGGAGTTGCAGACAAAGAGGGCAAGTCGACAAAAGGATATGATCTACGACATACGGACAAGAATGCCTTCTGTCTTTGCTTTCTCATCCATCTACTGAATTCTCACAGACAGTATTAACTATGCCAAATAGTTTCAAACTATTTAAAATGAATCAATCAAGAGAAACGTCAAAAATCCTAGTTTGGGAACATGGGTTCTCAATGGTATTGCAAAATATTCTCGTAACAGTTTTAAAAATTAAGTCTCCTCTGAACCTTTGGCTGTACTGTCAAACTTTATATCTGAGACAAAAGTCCTTGTTGGCCAACAATGATAAATATCACTAATAAAAGAAAAGTTACTGGACAGTATCCCCTTTTCGTTTTTACATTACATGTGGAAAATGTTCAGCCATAGAAAAGCAATGTCCCTGTCCATTTTTTCATAAACTAGTATCTAATCCATGCCACTAAAATAACTCGCTTTGCTAGCCTTTTTGTGTGTCAACATTTATGATATTTCCCCTTTCTAAATACCTGTGAAAAACATATTTCTTATTCTTAGCTGGAAAACACTCTCATTAAAAATACTGATTGCTTCCAAATAGACTTGCCCAGCTACCGTCAAAGGGTTGTGGGGTTTGGTTTTTTTCCTTCAAAAAAGAACCGAGTGAACTATGATGAGTTTCTCTCTTATGAAATCTTGTTAAAACCGTATGCCTGACAAAATATTAACATTACTATAACACCACTGTTTCAGTCTGTAGGTCTCTCTAAATTTGCCTATGCAAACATAGCATTTACAAAAACCCTGAACAGCATCATGTACAATAGAAATATTCTTTTGACTATTTTCAGCAAACAACAGCATGGGCAAGTTTTCAGAGGACATATAGAGAACTAACTATAGTGCAGCAAAATTACTTCAACAATTATTCAAATGACATTTCTCACAATCTTTGTAAGACTTCAAAGCCCACACACAAAACTGACACCCCATTTTAATAAGTCTAAAATATATTGTAGAGTCTGAGTGATAATAAGCAGATATATACGTTAAACTATAGTGTCTGTGGTTAAATAAAAGATCTTAATCATGACCAAAAAATTACAGCTTTTAATTGATTTATCAGATAGCCAAGATAAATTAATATGATTTCTTGATCAGTGTTTAAAACTTACATGAATTCCACAAAGAGAAACACACATTTCTCCAAGAAAGGAACAGTAATGTTTGTTTTACTAACAATACTTCTGTGATTGTACACAATATATTCTACTGGTTGGTATTGTGATCTATTAATTGTTTCATATATTTGATTTTCCCAAGACAAGGTGTCTGCTTTAAACAAACCTGCCTTATAAGCACTAAATCCCTTGAAACAGCACAGGGATTGGGGTGGGGGTTTGGTGGGGGGGGGAGGATAAGGTTTGTATTTTGCAACACACTGTGAAATATTTAAATAAGTTGAGAGTGCATCCTGTTTATGAGGTAATCATGGTAAACTCAGCTAAACCTCAAAGAACAAGTGTTTTATTGCAAATATTGTACAAGGAACATAAGAACAGCCATACTGGGTCAGACCAAAGGTTGATCTAGCCCAGTATCCTGTCTTCTGACAGTGGCCAATGCCAGGTGCCCCAGAGGGAATGAACAGAATAGGTAATCATCAAGTGATCCATTCCCTGTCACCCATTCTCAGTTTCTGGCAAACAGAGGCTGTTGGTTTTTATGAGCCAAGTTTACAGGTGTACAATTATTACTGAGTTATCTGAAGCATACTCAGGTTATTTTACTACAATTTTTAAATATACAAATTTGAAAAGAAAAATCCCTAGAAAGCCAAAGTAGGCTATCAGGGTGCTAGAAAGTAAATTGCTGGGAAGGGTGGGAGTTGTTTTATTTATTTAAAAATTAAGTAAGATTTTGGACCATCTTTCCCCACTGCCCTGACTACATGTCAGCAAAGCTATACCACCCAGAGTACGTTGGGCCCAGTCTAAATGCACTCAACTTCTATTGCCTTAAACAGGCCTGAATGGTGCTTAGAATCTCATATGAGAAGCTCAGTGCCTTCCAAGATCACATCCTATTTTTATTTATATATTGTGTTCCAATATCGAGTGGAGAAGGAAGCAGATCAGATTCTTGTGAAGTACACAAACAATGGAAACACAAATAGAAGAGAGTGAGAATCCTGTTAACTTATAGGGCATGAGGGAGGAAGAAGGGAAATAAGTCAAGAGGGTTTAGTATTTTACTTGAACACCTTCTTTTTGGCAGTATCAGTCACATTTATTTACATGTTGTCATTTTTCCCCTCCTTCTCTTTCATGTTAACTTTAAAGTTTATGATTCACCAGTTACCATTAAAACATACAAATTTGAAAGTTATACATATACATTAGTAAAAACTGCAAAACTGTCAAATCTCAAAGTTATCTGCTGAAATAATTTTTATTAATTAATTATTATGAAGTTTACATATGAAAAAGCAGCGAGTTTTGACTTCGCCTTCATAAATTGTGAATCTGCAGTTACCAGTTGCAAATTGTGGAGTTGTTTTTTACAAAATACGAAAATATTGGATTTTAATCATTCAGATCAGAGTAAACGTTTCTGCACATTGTTAAGCAATGGAAAGATATTCTGTCAAAACATATGGTTTCATTCAAACGTAAGGAAGTAAGCACTGCATTTGCTTTAATCTAGCACTTACTTTAGAAACAGTCCTAGAGTCCTAAATAAATTGGGCAATTAACATTTTATGGCAATATCAACTTCTACCCAGCAGACCTTGGGATCTTTCAGGGTAAGAGATATTTTGTAAAGCATCCTCCAGTTACATTAACATCTTTCAAATCAAGATCTCAGTGCCTCTGCAAGGTGCTGTTCTGGTGCACTAAGATTCAATTTCCAATGGCATAATTTAGAACTGCTTGAGGGTGAGTGGGTAAATTTAAACCATTCCTTAAAAACAATGTTCTCTATAAAGTTAAGGAAAACATACAGGATTTAGAGTCTTCCCTCCTGCTGTATCAATTTAAATCTGGAGGTCTCAGCATCATGCAGGTGAAGTCAATGGAACACCACACAGCTTGCCCAGAACACCACATGGAACACCACATGGAGCAGCTTGCAAGACTACAGCTGAAGACCGTAAGCTTTTCCAGGAAGAGACTGTCTTTTAAATAGATTTACACAGTACCTAGCATAATGGGGCCCTAATCCTGATTGAAGTCTCTGGGTACAAGTATAACAAATGTTGATATTAATAAAACCACCGCAGTCACCAGAGTAGGGTCTGGCAAGATACTTTGAAGAGAATAATGCATGTTACTGCATTTCATCACAAGATGCATCAGCACTAGATTTAAGCTAAACAGGAGGAAGATAGATTACAACTTGTAATAAATAAGCCTTCTTAAAGATGTGCTTTGGTGTTTTATAGTACAATTTCTGAATAAGCATTTATATTTTTTTTAAAAATATTTGCATAAAATATTTGGGTTTTGCAAGGTCCAAAACATTTACTTTTTTTAACCTGAATTTTTTAGACTTGTTCCATGCTATCTCATATGCTTGGAATGACTTCCCAAAATCGATTAGTCCTTCTTTCTCTCTCACTTCATTTAAATCATTATATTTTTATTTATTATTAATAATACTGTGGTAATGCTAATATATCCCAATCAGTCTCCAGGGCCCACTGAGTTAGGGATTCTCCAATTACAACAAGGTAAAGTAATGCACATTGGAAAAAATAACCCCAACTATACATACAATATGATGGGGGCTAATTTAGCTACAACTAATCATGAAAAAGATCTTGGAGTCATCGTACATAGTTCTCTGAAAAGTCCAAGCAGTGTGCAGAGGCGGTCAAAAAAGCAAACAGGATGTTAGGCATCATTACAAAGGGGAAAGAGAATAAGGAGAATATATTATTGCCCTTATATAAGTCGATGGTACACCCACATCTTGAATACTGCGTACAGATGTGGTCTCCTCATCTCAAAAAAGATATACTGGCACCTAGAAGCTAGGTTAGTTCAATCAGGGAGGATGAGGCCCTCTTCTAGCAGTTGAGGTGTGAACACCAAGGGAGGAGAAACTAGCACCTCAACTGCTAGAAGAGGGCCTCATCTTCCCTAATTGAACTAACCTCGTTATCTCCAGACTGATTCTGGCCTGCATATTTATACCTGCCTCTGGAAATTTCCATTATATGCGTCTGACAAAGTGGGTATTTACCCACAAAAGCTTATGCTCCAATACGTCTTTTAGTCAATAAGGTTCCACAGGACTCTTTGTTGCTTTTTACAAGTTCAGACAGACATACATGATAAAAGTGAAATGGCAATCAAATACATTACAAGAAAATTTCTTAATTTTAAAACTACATGTTACATAACTTAGCCAGAATGAAAAATTATATGATGTGAACTTTCTTACTCTTTAGATACCTATAGATTAGAAAGATTGAGAGAAATCAGGATCTGATTAAATAAAATAGTATCTAGATATAAATCTGTATTTATTACATACATATATATTCATTATCTAGACATACTAGACACATACACATATAAAATGTGTGAAATGTAAATATTCATAATCAACACCAAACTGAGTTCTCTATCTCATGAGAAAATTAACGTGGTTCAAGGAAGGCAGCTGTTCCATGGATATATCTGGTTTCAGTCTGCGTTGTATCACAATAGTCATACATTGTCATACATTAAATAAAACACAGCTGGAAAATGCTCCACCTATTTCACCACCCTCTCTGCTAACTGTTTAGTATCAACATCTGCTGAAAACAAGCTTTATGTAATAGGGACATCAGGAAAAAGAATTGTTTTATTTTGCTTAATAAGCTAACGTATGATTATCTGAAAAATAGCTATTTTAATTATGAGTGTTCTAACTAGAATCCACAGAAACTCACTCAATAAAGATTACCAAATTAGAGAGGTTTTTTAGAATATGTAATTTTCATTTTGTAGGTCTGTGCTGGCTTTCTCTGGCAGACCTCTAACTGCTGGTGAGAGGTGTCATTGTCTGGTCTAAGCATAGATTTAAAAGCTTGAAACTCCTAAATTCCAGTCCCAACAGTGATAATGTCTCCACAGCTGTGATCATAGATAAGTCAAATAACTTTTCTGGCCATGTCTCAGCATCTGTAAATGGGAATAGTAATATTTGCCTATCTAGCTATAGGGGTGTTGCAAGTTTTAATAAACTGATGTCTGTAAATAGTTTTGAAGACAAAAACTGCTTGATATTATCAGTATATAAAACAGCATCTTCTAATAACCACAGTTATTGCAATTATGGATCTAAAACATTGGGCCAGATTCATCCCTGCTGTAAACCCCACTGATTGTAATAAAGTTAATCCAACAAAAATTGATCCACTGTATTTTGAATGTGAAAACTTGTATTATAACTTTTCCATAAGCACCTCCTTTGTTTCCTTTTGCCACTCCAACTTTTCAAAACTTCATTTTTGAAAAATTTACATAGAAACAAAGGAACTGCATCAGAGCTGAAGTCCATCTAGTTCAGTTTCCTGCTTCTTAAAGTAGGCAGTACCAGATGTCTCTGGGAAGATGTAAGAACTCTACAGTTGGTAGATCTGGGATAATCTGCCCCCCAACATTAGATCTCAGTATGGCAAGTCATGTGACATTTTTCCTTTTAATACCACAACTTATACAAAGTTGAGGAAATTTTGACAAGTTACAGTGGAAAAAGGAAACTAAACCAAATTAGAAAGCAATGGCAAAAAAAGAAAAAAAGATGGAGAACAAGGGAAAAGTTAAATTCACCATTTCAAAAAAAATTCAGTTTTAAAAAGGAAACAATTATTTGTTTCAAAATTTCCCCACTGAAAAAATTGAAATATTTGATCAAAAACATTTATAAATGAAAAATTTCATTTGTGCCAAAGCCATTTTTTAAGTAGAAAATTTTTTGTCCAAAAATTCAGCCTGCTCTATTTTACCCTACTGTTTATTCATCTCATTTCCCCTGTTCTTCCACCAATAAAACATAGCATAAAGTTGTCTAAAACTTGATTAGGAAACAGAAGCAAGCACCCACTATAGTTGGACCCAAATGGGAGGCTGGGAGAGACAAGAAAACTGGATACATGTTGTATGGTATTTCAAAATCAACTTCCAGAAGGGTGACATTTCTCAATCATGTAAGAAAACAAACATCTATGGGGTCCAAAAAACAAACAAAAAAAAACCAACAACAACCCTGTTTGAAATAGATGCTAGTTCAAAATCAACTTCTTTTGGAAATATTTTTGGTTTCTTTTTTTCCTTAACAGTCTTACATTTATTCAGTCTATGTCTAGCCTCTAAAAAGTCTAAAATAATTTATATAACATGTTTTACAAATCCACATCAGTGTCAGCAAAATTATTATCCCGAGTATGGCAAGAGATATGAATTCTAGGATTCTTTGTAATAATATAAACATAAAGATTAGGAGCTGCACAAAGTTATGTTTATCCTTGTTTGTGTGAAACATAAAGTACCAATCTGCTGTCCTTCTCACTTGTCTCAAGAAAGAGCAACATACTACAAAACTACAGTAAAAACACTCATGCCCTCTGCAAACTTCCCATTACAGATCCTACCTGGCTCTAAACCAATAATGTGCTTAACTAGTGTCAGTGGTGTATATACTACGGTATCTAGAAATCTTCACTTTGGAAACTCAGTTCACCTCTGTGACCTATCATCTTGTTAGAACAAAATTTGGAACTTTTCAATTTTCTGACTCACTCATAAAGGTCACTCTTCATATTATTTTTTAAGCTATGAAAAAAAAAGAATTCAAATTTAATGTTGTTGTTGTTAATAGGCCAAGTCCTTAAAGTGAATGGGGATTTGCCTGAGTAAGGGTCTCAATATCTGACGTGCTATATTTAAATGCCATCATATTAATCGCTCTACTTATCTAACTATAGCATTTCCAATATTTCAAAAAACTGTTTTCAACCAGTACTATGTAGTTTCTCAGCAATTTCTGTAGTATATATTCTCTCGCTTAATAGTAAACCAAAGAAAGAACATATTTCATTATGGCATAAGCTTTCTTTCTTTGACTATACACCAATTCAAAGAAGGATCCTTCTGGTATTTCCATCAGGGGTGAAAGACTGAGATTTAGAACTGCCTCTCACCACTATACTAGCTAGTGCAAACAGTCAGATAGTTCCCTATTATAAATTGTTTATTATATAAATGAGAAATGCACTTAGAAATATAGCAGTGCACATTTTATTGTAACAAAAGGGGAAAAAAATCTGACAATCATATGCTGTTAGTTTCAGGGTACAGATTATGATGTACTGGCTGAAACAGACATATACAAAAAAAGAATAATAAATGAATGTGTTAATATTAGCTCCTGGCAAGCTAGTGTATGATTTCCAGTTTCTAGAGCAAAGGTCTGGCACATACACCTGTGGAATTAAAGTATAGGATAGTATGGTTATGGAAAACCTACCTAGAGTCTGAAAGAGAAATACAGTATATTTCAGGAGCAGTCAATTATTTTTTATCAAGGTCCAAATTTCTTGGTCAAGATATAATCAAGGTCCAGACTCCAGAGAAACATTTTTCACACCACAAAAACAATAATACATAAATAAAAAGATTTTGCGATCCATTCAGAAGTGCCTGGTGGTCTGGATTTGGCCTACGGTCCCTCCTATTAACTACCCCTGGTATATTTGGGTGCCTTGTCTTATATTTTACACAAGAAACTTCCAGTTGTAGCAAGGCTGCCCTCTTCAAAAATCTCTACGGATCCATTAGTTTATTATTTGCTTGGGCCAAAATGGAAGCCTTTTGTTTATTTGCAACAGTGATATTCAGAACATAAGAACGGCCATACTGGGTCAGACTAAAGGTCCATCTAGCCCAGTATTCTGTCTTCTGACAGTGGTCAGTGCCAGGTGCCTCAGAGGGAATGAACAGAACAGGTAATCATCAAGTGATCCAACCCCTCTTGCCCATACCCAGCTTCTGGCAAACAGAGGGTAGGGACACCATCCCTGCCCATACTGGCTAATAGCCATTGATGGATCTATCCTCCATGAATTTATCTAGTTCTTTTTTGAACCCTTTATAGTCTTGGCCTTCACAACATCCTCTGGCAAGGAGTTGGACAGGTTGACTGTGAGTTGTGTAAAAAAATACTTCCTTTTGCTTGTTGTAAACCTGCTGCCTATTAATTTCACTTGGTGAACACTAGTTCTTGTGTTATGAGAAGGAGTAAATAATACTTCCTTATTTACTTTCTCCACACCAGTCATGATTTTATAGGCCTCTATCATATTCCCCCTTAGTCATCTCTTTTCCAAGCTGAAAAGTTCCAGACTTATTAATCTCTCCTCATACGGCAGCCGCTCCATACCCCTAATCATTTTTGTTGCCCTTTTCTGAACCTTTTCCAATTCCAATATATCTTTTTTTAGATGGGGCGACCACATCTGCATGCAATATTCAAGATGTGGGCATACCATAGATTTATATAGAGGCAACATGATATTTTCTGTCTCTTTAGCTATCCCTTTCTTAATGATTCCCAACATTCTGATTGCTTTTTTGACTGCCGCTGCACATTGAATGGATGTTTTCAGAGAACTATCCACAATGACTCCAAGATCTCTTTCTTGAGTGTTAACAGCTAATTTAGACCCCATCGTTTTATATGTATAGTTGGGATTATGGTTTCCAATGTGCATTATTTTGCATTTATCAACACTGAATTTCATCTGCCATTTTGTTGCCCAGTCACCCAGTTTTGTGAGATCCTTTTGTAGTTCTTCACGGTCTGCTTGGGACTTAACTATCTTGAGTAGTTTTTTATCATTGCAAATTTTGCCACCTCAATGTTTACCCCTTTTTCCATGGTGCACTTAGAACAAACAAATAATTCAAATTAACATCCCCATGTAGCATGCTCTTAGGGTGAGACGCTGCAGTATTTCTACTGATCTATATCTATATTCTGTATATTGACCTGTTTGTTTAGAAACTTCATCATCATCACTACCATAAGTGCATTGCCCGTTGGGAACCATCACTGATGAGCAATCAACCAATTGTCTCCATCCCTGACGATTGTGTGTCAGTGCTTGAGTCTCCGCGAAGTCCATTCCTGTCGACTCTTTTGTGTTGTCAATCCATCTCTTCTTCTGTCTACCTTCTTCATGGTTGTCAGGAGGTCTTCATATAACCCAGCATGTTGGATGATGATGTTGTGGACCTCTTCATTAGTGACGTGGTCGAAGTAGGAGATGCCCAGGATTTTATGGAAGTATCTCATTTCTACTACCTGTATTTTCCATTCAAGTTCTGCTTTAAGGGTCCATGTCTCGCATACATACAGAAAAATGGAGATGACCAGTGCATGCAGTAGTTTCAGTTTGGATTCCAGGGAGATGTACTTGTTCCTCGAAATTGATTTTAGCTTTGCCACTGTTGCTTGCACAGTTCTTGCCAGAATTTCTGCCTTTAATCCTTCATCAGTAATGATTGCCCCCAAATACTTGAACTGTTTCACTGTCTCCAGCTCTTGTCCACTGACAGTGATATGTGAGCTGATCCCGTCACATTTGTTTGTCATCAGCTTGGTTTTCTTTGCACTGATTTCCATGCCGTATTTTGCGGAGGTTTCAGCCAATCGTTTCACAATGCAGGCAAGTTCATCTTTGCTACGTGCCAGGCCATAAATGTCATCAGCAAACTGAAGATTTGAAATTGTTCGCCCTCCAATGCTGACTGTGCATATGTGATCTTCTAGGGCATCAGTCATTATGCACTCTAAGTAGATGTTGAACAGTGTGGGCGAAAGAATGCAGCCTTGCTGGACTCCAACACTGGTACGAAAACACTCTCCTATTGTGCCATTGACGAGAACTGCACTGCTGGCCTTGGCGTACAGTTGTTTAATGGTAAGAATAAGCTTACGGCCAACATTGTACTTCTTCATGGTTGCCCAGACAGCTTCGTGCCATACTCTGTCAAACGTCTTCTTTAAGTCAACAGAGATGTGGTAGATGTCCTGCTGGTGTTGTAAGTACTTCTCACATAGAACATGAAGATTGAAAATATGTTCTGTGGTACTTCTTCCAGCATGAAAGCCAGCCTGTTCTTCAGCGATGATATTCTCCGCTTGTGGTTTCAATATGTTCAATATGACTTTCAACATCATTTTGCTGGGATGGCTAATTATACGGTCTGGTAATTTTGACACAATTGCAAGTTGCCTTTCTTTGGCAGAGTGATGATTAGTGACTGTGTCCACGTAGACAGCCACTCACCAGTCTGCCAGATCTTGTTGCAGATCTTGGTGAGTACATATATTACTATTTCTCCTCTGAATTTTATCAGTTTGGCTGCAATGTTGTCAATACCTGTGGCCTTTCTGTTCTTGAGTGATTTCACAGCTGTCTTCATTTCTTCATGCAGTATTGGAAAGTCATCCTCCTCTGTTGAAGGACACTAAGATCTTCATTTGTCTGGTGGTTGTATAGATCATAGCAATAATTTGTCCACCTATTGATGATGTCCTTTTCTTCTGTAAGACTGTTCCCTTCTTTGTCTTGAATTGTGTTAGCTTTGGTCCAGCTTTCCTTCGTCAGATCTTTTACAATCTGGAAGGCTCATTTGCTATTTTTATTATTGATACACTCTTCAATTTTAGAGCATTGTTTTTTGATCCATGTCTCCTTGGCCACCTTCATTCCTTTCTTGATCTTTCTGCCAATCGCTTTCTATTTATCAGCTCCCTCAGTGCTGTTCTTGTCTCTCTATTTCTCTGTCACACATTTGTAGTATTTCATTTGTGACCCAAGGTTTTGTCGTCTTATGGTGTTTCCCAAGAATGTCCATTGCTGCCTCATTCATTACAGCATTGAAATTGTTGGTCATTGTTTCTAGGTCTTCCTCTAGAGCAAAGCAGCGGAGCAAATTTTCTGCTGATCGTTGCTTGGAATGACTCTGCAATGCTTCGGTCTCTAAGTCTTTCTAAGTCAAACGTGATTCTGCTGAACTTTGGCCTGATAATTTTCCTTAGCTGCAGCCAAAAGTTTAGCATGACAAGGTCATGATCACTTCCAATATCCGCACCGGTGAAGCTCCTTGTTTTAGCTCTACTGAACCCAGAACAAAATTTTGCACCATGATGTAGTCCATCTGACTGTGATGCAAACCATTAAGTGCATGCCATGTTGATCATCTGGATGCGTTATGTGCTCCTAATGTGTTTGCAAGAACCAGATTGTTATAGCTGGCAAACTCCAAAAGTTTCAGTCCTCTCTCATTGGTTACCGCTACAATAATCTCGCCAATCTGCCTGTGCGTCAGTACCCACTATAGCATTCCAATCTCCCTGTACAATCAGGATATCTTTCTTGTGTACCGTATTGATGATGTTTTGGAGCTGATTGTAAAAATCTTCAATTTGCTCATCGTCATAGTCTGTTATAGAGGAATAGACTTGTACCACTGTGATACTGAACGGTACTGCCCTTAGATGGATGGAGGTAAGCCTGCTGATATTGGGTGGCATCCTAATACTGAATTCTTGATATCTTTATGCACAAGAAATCCTATGCTGTTGACATGTTTGTCCTCTCCACAGTAATAGAGTACTTGGCCTTCTTCCGTTAGTGTCTCTCCAAAGTTCTTCCATCTGACCTCTGAGAATCCTAGGAGGTGCCAGGAGTATTGTTCCATTTCGTACGTGAGTTTTTTCAACTTCCCTATTTGTCTCAATGTCCTTACATTCCATGTGGCTATAGTGATGTTATCTCTTCCACGGATCCTCTTTGGTGGGACAGTAGTATACTTGTCGCATCCACCCTGGTGGGAGACGGTTGCCGCAGTCATTATTAATCCAGACTGCAACCAATCTGGTATGGACATGATTGACTTGCTCATAATATGGTATGTCTTGGGCAAATTTCTAACCTGGCGGAGCCCATCAGTCTCCAGGCAGCCCCCCTTAAGTCACCTCGTATGACATGTAGGAGCAGCAGTGGGCCTTTCTGTCCCCGAACCCACAGGATTTAGAACCTTAGCTATCAGTAAATTGGTTTGTTTTACTGAAAAAAACATTTTTAAGACATAATGATGTTAAGAAAAGCCCATTTCTACATAAAGAAAAAAAAAGAGACACACACAAACGTGTATCATATAGCTGAAGTGCTGAGTACAGTCTATCTGGCATAAAGAGAATACACCAAGCTAGCAATATTGGAAAGCTTTAAATTACCACAAATGAAAACTTATAATATTGCACAAGTCTGCATGATGTTCTGGTACTGAACACTGCATTTGAGTGGATGTGGGCAAACAAATAAAACCTCGTTTTTAAGAGGCTACATTTTGGCGCAAATATTTATTTAGCCCTGAGAGCTAGGTCTTCACAAATGGAAAGAGCAGACTACAACTGCAAAAAAAATCAGTCTTTTAACAAATACATATACACACACAGACACACACATTCCAGCAGAGGACTTTTCATTTAAAGGAGAAAATATTAACAGCAAGTCTCATAACGTCCTATTTGCTTTCATTGCATTGTCTGGCAACATCAGCTGTAAAGTCCATTAATAAGGACAGCAAGATAAAGTTTACAAAATACTTTCCAAGTAAGCTCTGGGCTTATATTCCCAGTCTAAAGCAAAAAGGTCACCCCTCTCAGGCCAAAAAAATCAATCTTACACAGTCTGTGTGCATTATCTAATCTAGAGCCATGTTGTTGGTTGTGTAGTATATCTTCAAAATGGCTCCATTATTTGTAAAACTTTTCAGATCTGAAAATACAGTCCCTGTTACAACTTTTTTTTCCTGCTGTCACATTTTACAATTCAAACCTAACGCTTACAAAAAGCCTTTAAAAGCAAACAATTGCTAAATACAGAAATATATTTATCTTAGTTCTATAAATCATACAAATATTTGGAAAATACTTTTAAGACGAGTACTGGTAAATTACTAGGTGTAGAGCTCAGATCTGTTAATCTTTAGGGCATACTACAAGGCCCATCTCTTTTTCTTTTGCCATCAGGTTTTTGAGGGTAGTGTGGTTTGAGGGTTGTTCGGCAAATAGTTATAGGGGTTATCGTTTTGTCAACTTTGGTGATTTTACTGTGAGCAGTCTATTTGGATAGCATGGGGCGTCATTATTATTGTATTTTAAGTTCTGTAATGTAAGTATATAACAGAGGTTGGGCTCTTTGACACTCATTAAAATAAAATATTACCACATTTTACCATCAAAGTAGGCCTTAAAAATGAATAGAAACTTAATACAAGGACAAGCAGTAGCAGACTAATATCCTGGCCATTGTTTAAGAAATATCTGAAAAAACAGCTAAAAAATATGAGGAACTGACCATATCACTTAGAGTAAGTCTTCCTATGAAACTATTAGATTAAAAAAATATACAAATTCACCCTTAGGTATATCACCTCTTCATCAGCAAAAAATCAATCGCTTAAGAGCAAATAAAAAATTATGCTGAGACTTGCAAGATGTTTTACATTTTTGGTTAATATTTTGCTGTATACAAAAGATAGCACTTCTACTATTATCTATCTGCTGTAAATTAATCATTTACTATTTTGTTTACAATGGTTTAAACGATAGTGACATACCTCACAAACTTACAAAATGAGCCAAGACTGTCCCTGAGACTGAGAAACGGGATTCAGATACAGAATCTATTATACAGAAAAGTCACTTCACATACTCAAGGAAGAGCATCTCAATAGTTTCCAGGGACTGGTCGATTATGGACTCTACAGAAAGTTTAGTAAAATGCCACAAGGTAGCTTTCAGAAATGTTACTCAATTAACAAAACACGCTATTTTTTACCTACCCCCTCAAAGATCTGAAATGTGACTTTAGCCTCACAACGTATCTTGAAACAGGTATTATTCCCAATTTCCAAATGGTGAAAACTGGGACACGTAGAAGTTAACTGACCAAAAGACAAGTTCTCCATTCCAGTATTAAAAATATATTTAGAATGATTCAATACTTTTAACTCTACTAATATTTCAGGTAGATCTAACATTTTGGCAGCTTTGATCTGCAAATGAATAAGGTTGTGCAGGTCCTTCAAAATTTTATTTAAACCACATCTCTTCTCTCATTTCCTCCTCTTCCTCCCATACTTGCCATTCACTTCTCTTGTTCCACCCTCAGAGTACCCAAGTTTGCACTGTTTTAATGCGTCAATATGTGGTTAAGTATTTAATACTACTATTTTCACTCTATTATAAAGATGAGTGAAGTTACTTTCCTACCCTTTGAATCTGTAGTTGTCAGACAAGCTGACAGTGGTTCAAAATAGTTATGAGAAGTGGACAGATAGTTCTCCTAATGTGTACTGTCTGTGCACATGCACATGAACCTTAAGGAAAAACCATGTATAGCCAACATATGGACGTGAGAAAAATATACAGATTGACGAGACTACGAAAAAAACTCTCCAAGGCAGGTGATTAGAATTGATCATGATCATGTTGGGGAAAAGCAAGACAAAGCTGGAGTACATTTGGCTAACTTCAGCATTAGCTTGGGAAGCAAGATACCAATGTCTGTTTCATGAAGACAAAAAGTGTTCCTCCAAAGCATTTTTACTGTCATGACATACAGCTGGGAGATTTGGAATTTCACCAAAAAACAGCAGAAGGAGAGAGAAAACTGAATCAAACATTCAAAGACCATGTTGCTAGTAAAAAGTAAAAAAGTGAATCTGATCATAAAACCAAACTCTTGGCCTTAACACTATAATGCAATATGGAAAAGAATAAATTTCTAAAGTGACGTGGCTTCGACTAACATCTGATGGATTTAGCTAGTAACTAGGGAGTAGGAATGAGAACTAGGCAGAGAAGAGATGTGAGAAGGGAGGGAGAGTGTTCAGTTTGTTGCAATAAGTCTTTGAACAAAAATTTTATAAATAACATTCTTTTGAGTAATGCACAGAAAGCTATAAATATATATCTTATAATCTATATTAACTATAGTGCTTATTTGTACACAGACTACAGATAAAATCAAAACCCTGCTTAATACTTCAATGTGTCATGTAAACATTTATTATATGTAACTTTTATTCACCCTAATGATGTTACAGTGTATTAAATAGTTTAACAGTACTATAGAACAATAGCTTCTTCAAGAGATAAACCAACATGATTCCTGTGCTCAGGTGTTATACTTGTTGGTCATATCTGGAGCAGAAGAGTAATGCTCCCACAGCCACCAGTGGGGCTGCCCTAGATGTTATGGCAAGGAAAAGACATGGAGCCCTACCAGGTGGATTCCACTACCTTCCCCAGTGGGCTGCTGGGCGTGGGTTTACATAAGGGATGGCTTTCTGCCAGCATTACGGCTGACTAGCTGCTTCAAAGGGTGCCATGGGAGCTGACTGTCTCTTACTGACCCAGGGAAGAGCTTTATTAGCCCCCTTTCATATACTATGACTGCTAGTGTTCCTCCCACCCCTAGTGTCAGGTTGAGACCAAGTTTCTAGGCATGCAGGGGGCATTAAGCTTTTATGGGGGCAGAGAAAGTAGTATTCTGTCTGTATCAAATTTGCTGAAGTGTTGTGGAGTAGCTGCTGCTGGGTGGTGGGGTTGGTGGAGGAAGAGAGGGTCTTCCTCTTGGCACCCTGGAGGCCCAATAAGTAGGGTGCTTTGGGTTAATGATCTTGTTTGTTAAAACTATGTTTGGGTCCACTATGAGGGATTAAAGGTGTTCACAGATCCTGGGAACATGGGACCAAGTATATGGGATGATATTGGCTATAGGTAGAGGGGTGAGCCTGAAGTCTAGTACAATACAGCAAGAAACTCTCTCCTCACCCCTCAATTTGATTTGTAGCAATCCTGATATGCAGGCAGGGTTGTTGGAGTTTTCAGCAATGGTGTTGAAACTCCTCTTAATCCTTTGGTGGAGGGTGAATCAGGACAGCTGCCCCCTCCCCCTTCTTTCTCCATCATCTCCTCCAAGACTCGCATTGGATCATTTTTTGCCTGATTATTCTATTAGAATGGAATTGATAATGTGGTGGCTGATTTAAACCATATTACCATGTTTTGTCTTTCTTTCTGCTCTGTAAGGGCCAAATCACAGTCCCCAACAATGGCATGGGAATGGGTACCAACTGGTCTAATGTAAACAGTTATTTAGAATGCTTGTCCCTTCAGACAATAGTGATGTGTCATTACGGAGCAGTAAGTATTTTTCAGGATACATCTGTATACCTTAATTTCCGTTCTGAAACGGTTTTACTGTGATACAGCAAAGTCTGAGTCATACATGAAACACTGCATGCACTCCAACAAAGTCAAATGACGGTTTGATGAATGAACATACTAAAAAAATCTCTCAAAAAACAAAAGAAAAGCATCGCTCCTCTATATTTCTGCATCAAATTCAAACTCCTTATCCCCACTTCTTGGTGCTTCATAGCTTTGTTCCTACCTACTTCTGTATCAACTCCTACTGCTTACACCCAGTGCTTTGTGTCAGTTTGACATGTCTTGACATTTCCCTGCTTTCCTTCTTCCACAAACACCTCTGTGCCTTTTCTCATACTTGGAATTTCCTCCTAGATCCTGTGCACTATTCAGGCTTACTCTCGTCCCAATTCCTCTTCAGGACACTTTATATAGCATATATATAGCTATAATGAAAAAAGTATAAATTGAGATTATTTGCCAAATGAAAAAATCTCAAAATTTAAATTTGAGAACACTATTTTCCCCAGGAGTTCCTTTATTTTTTTATTTATTGTTGATGTGGTAATTTATTGGTGAGTTATTTATGCTGCTTTAGATATTGATTTTATTTGGCCATGTTGTCTTTTTCAAAATGCCTAGTTTTAGGAATACACAAGTATTTTTTCTGTTAGGCACCCAGATACCTTCAAATACAAATGCCATTGAAACAAAATTGTAATGACTGTTTTAATAAAGAGATGTGTGTATTTTCAAATGACTCTCAACAACACTGAAGAGGGAAATCATCTTAGTCTTTTTAAAAAAAAAATCCAAATTCAAAAGAAAGATTATAAGATTAATTTCTCTCTGACAACCAGTTTAGTATCCTTAGTTACCTAGAGGTCACTGGTTGGAAAAAGAGATAAAGATATATGGAATACATCTTTAAATTATTCATAATCACTTTAAAGTGCACTCTATCAGCATTGTAATATGTCATTTTATAAAGACACACAAAGGTTCATAAAGAAAAGCACATGAATAAGCAGATCACCAAGAGCATTATTGTTAAAGCTACACCAGAACGTTTAATATTTCAATACTGTATATGTTTAAATCAACAGCATACATAGGTGATGAAAGCCAGTCTCTGAAAAATTTATTATTCTGTTAAAAGAAGTTTACACTTAGAGTGAGTTCTAAAAACTCCATGCCATGAGGAAGTTTTACTAGGTTTACAGTGGAAAAAAAACAGAAATAAAAATAGATGACAAACGAAAAATAGAGTGTACTTTAAATATGATCAGAGTGAGCTTTTTCTCCCTTTATATCTCCATACTTTCTCTTTCCACACTGCAATCAAACTTTGCTTAATCTTTGTGAAGTCCCAAAATTGCTTGTTCCCCTTTTCCAAGATTAGAGTTTTGACACGAGAAGTTGAACTGGTTGCTATTACTATGATACTTTATTTAAGTTAAAAATTGATCACCAATAACCTTTTGTTCAATAAAGCCATCATGTTGTAGTAGAGCTGTCACATTTTCAAGGATTTACAACATAAGCTTGGCTCTAAAAAATTTTTTCCTACTAGTGCTTATTACTACTTCAGCTTCTAAATAATTGGGCCCTATTCTGATAATTTGTACTATTGATTATGACACAGTTATTTGCTAATGCAGCTCTATGACAGTGTTTTCTGGATGGTATTCCTCAGAAATACTGTGCCATGTAACAACATGGCAGGATTTGCACAAAAGTTTAAATGGCCATGACTTCATATACTTAACCATCACCACATACAAATATTGGAAATTGAACATACATTCCCACAGACAACATATTATTGTTTTATTCAGCAAATTCAGACAAGAATATATTAGCTACTCCCAATGTAATTCCATTTAATTCTTTATTAAACTTTTACAACCATTAAAACATATGTGATGTAAAGAAAGTTATATCCCGATAATTTTGGTTCTCTGGGGTGACTACCTGTAAGGATCCACATTCTAAGGATGCATGTGGCCATAACTTATGAGCTCAAAGCTTTCTAGTGTTTGTTGGGTTGTATGCTTGAGCCAAAGAGTATAAAATGGACAGTGTTTCTAATTGACATAGTTCCTGACACTGAATCAATAATCCATAGTCTTGAAGAACTGGGGAAAATATGCAGGGAATATAGATCCATATAGACAATCGTATTCAGGAACCATTACTGACAAATTGCCTTTCTTCTTTGGGTATTTCCTATGTGGGTGCTCACTCTTGTGAAATTAAATAAGCAGTAACAATCCGGGACTACAGCAGTATTAGATCCTTCAGAAGAAAAGCAAAAAATATTGTAACTGGCATCTATGGAATAACCTACCCATAGAGGGTACACACAAAGTACTAACAGATCCTGCTAGCTATAAAGTTCTGAGCCCATATGCCAAGGACTCTCATACCCCAAACAGGGAATGCTGACTAAACAAATGAATAATTAGATTTTACATTGATAAAAAAAAAAATAAATTATAATTACATTTAATATTATAAAGAGATCACTCTGGATTATGAACTTGAATCTGTCTTCTTTTTTTTTTTTTTCCATTGAATGAATGTGCGTGTCCCCCAGGCAGTGAGAGGTACCTCCTTGTGTGGATCATCCCCTTACTGCCATCTCTGCTGCACCATCTGTCGAATCTCCAAACCCCAGAGGGGATTCTCTGCATGTCCAGTATCTATTTGGGGGGAGGGGAAGATACAGAGACTGGGGAAGTCAGAGAGGAGTAGATGGGCCTGGTTCTGCACAGTTTACTCAAGAAGATAATACAATCCCAATCTGTGTGATCTTTTCCATGTAGCCTTTCCCTAGAGCAGCAAAGCGAAAGAGCAGTCCTTTGGAGCCAAATAGTTAGTGAGCTGAGGAAGGCAGAGTCAGAATAGAAGGTCCAGTGTCTCTGCACACATGCTCCTGGCTGCCTGCGAATCCCAAGAGGTAGTCAGGTTTGGGGTCAGGTCCTGTAACATTTTTCAATGGGGTGCTGGGGATGGCCATGAGGACAATGTGGAAGGATCTACCCAAGGGAATAGTCATAGATCCCAAGCCTATCCAATTCCTTTCCATTGAAAGGGATAGTGAGGGAGGGATAGCTCAGTGGTTTGAGCACTGGCCTGCTAAACCCAGGGTTGTGAGTTCAATCCTTGAGGGGGCCATTTGGGGATTGGTCCTGCTTTGAGCAGGGGGTTGGACTAGATGATCTCCTGAGGTCCCTTCCAACCCTAATAATCTATGATTTCACTACAGGAGGGAATGATCTGGGCCAGTGTATTTAAGAAGCTAGGAAGGAGGTTATTAAATAAAGGTACCAAGTGCACTGTCACTCAATTTGCTTTAACAATTTACCTGAAAATAAATATAATAGAAAAGAACATAACAAAAGTTATTGGTAACTGACAAAATGGCTGAATTTTCTGTATATTTTGCGAACAGCCAGGTACGGGTAGTGGTAGGATGGCTAATGGGAACCAGGATATGGAAGTAGAAATTACCACATCTGAGGTGGAAGTCAAACTTGTTTAATGGAACTAAATCTGGGGACTGGATAATCTCCACCAACAATATTAAAAGAACTGGTACATGAAATTGCAAGTCCAATAGCAAGAATTGTTAATCAATCTGTAAACTCGAGGGTTGTATACTACGACTGGAGAATTGGTAATAGAACTCCTATTTTTAAGAAAGTGAAAAAATGTGATCTGGGATACTACAGGCTTGTTAGTTTGACTTCAATTGTATGCAAAATCTTGAAACAAATTTTGAAAAAGAAAGCAGTTAAGGAAATAGAGGTAAATTGTAATTGGGATAAAATACAACATGTTTTTACAAAAGGTAGATCATGCCAGACCAACCTGATTTCTTTCTTTGAGCAAATAACTCATTTTGTAGACAAAGGAAATGCAATAGCTCTCATCTACATGGATTTCAGTAAGGCATCTGATACAGTTCCACATGGGAAATTATTAGTTATATTGGAGAAGATGGGATTAATATGATAACTGAAAGTCAATAAAGAATTTGTTAAAGGAGAGAATACAACATGTCATACTGAAAGTTAAACTGGCAGGCTGGAGGGAGGTTACAGTGGAGTTCCTCAGGGATCGGTCTTGGGACCAATCTTATTTAACATTTTTATTAATGATGTTGGCACAAAAAGTGGGAGTGTGATAATAAAATCTGCGGCTGACACAAATTTGGGAGATATTGCCAATATGGACGAGGGGCAGAATATCATACAAGAAGATCCGGATGACTTTGTAAACTGGAGTAATAGAAATGGGTTGATATTTAATAGTGCAAGGTCATGCAATTAGGGATTAACAACAAGAATTTTTGCTATAAGATGGGGATTTATCAGTTGGAAGTGACAGTGCAGGAGAAAGACCTGGGTGTACTGGTTGACCACAGGATGACTATGAGACACCAATGTGATGAAGCCGTGAAAAAGGCTAATGCAGTCCTAGGATGCATCATGCAAGCACAGACAGGGAAGTGTAAGTACCATTATACAAGGCACTGGTGAGACCTCATCTGGAATACTATGTGCAGTTCTGGTTTCCCATGTTTAAGAAAGATGAATTCAAACTGGAACAGGTGCAGAGAAGGGCTACTAGGATGATCCAAGGAATGGAAAACCTGTTTTATGAAAGGAGACTCAAAGAGCATGGCTTGTTTAGCCTAGCCAAACACAGGCTGAAGGGAGATACTGTGTCTATAAGTACATCAGAGAGATAAATACCAGGAAGGGAGAGGAGTTATTTAAGTTAAGTGCCACTGTGGACACAAGAACAAATGGATATAAACTGGCCATCAGTAAGTTTAGCCTTGAAATTAGATGAAGGTTTCTAACCATCAAAGGAATGAAATTCTGAAACAGCCTTCCAATGGGAGCAGTGGGGACAAAAAATCTAACCAGTTTCAAGACTGAGCTTGCTAACTTTATGTAGGGGATAGTATGATGAGACAGACTATAGAGAATTCTTTCCCAGGTGTCTGACTGGTGGGTCTTACCCACATGCTCAGGATCCAACTCCTCACCATACCCGTCTGAGGATGTAGCATAACCATGAAATGTTGGGATTTCCAGTCAATGGTCTTTTGGAGTAATATCACCCCCGTGTTACATTTCACATTTTGGACAATACAGGAATAGATTTTTACTTGAGGTGCATTCCCATCTTTGTGTGTTTTGACTTTATCCTCCTCTGTATATTACCTGTATCACCCATTCCAAAGTGGATGAATTATTTATTCAACATCTGGAGTAGAACACCGACATGTATTTTTTAATGTCATAAGAGCCTATAGGAAGTGACAGCTTCTTCTTAGTCACCTTGTTATCTTTAGACAAATAGTACTTTATTTATTTATAATTGTCACTACATATATAAAAATAGACAAAAATCAGGTTGCTAGCTAGTCAATTTCCTGCCGTTATTTGTTTGGGTGGGGTAGCAGCAGGCACTGCTATGGCAGAGGTGTGGTAGCAGGGGAAATATTAAACCTCATTTACCAAATGCTCATCTTTCAGAAAAAAAAATATTTTAAGTATAAAATATAAAACATCTTAAAAACTTCTTCAAAATTTAGCATTTCATATATACCTCTACCTCAATATAACGCTGTCCTTGGGAGCCAAAAAATCTTACCGCGTTATAGGTGAAACCATGTTATATCGAACTTGCTTTGATCCACCGGAGTGCGCAGCCCCGCTCCCGCCCCGGAGCACTGCTTTACCACATTATATACGAATTCGTGTTATATCAGGTCACGTTATATCGAGGTAGAGGTTTATTAACAGTTATCTTGCTAAAGTTAAAAAGTATACTTCACTTACATTCATATTCCTGTCCCAGATCTGGATGGAGCCATCTTGGCAGCCAGCTGCAATAAGTTTACCATCTCTGCTATACGTGCAAGTTGTAGGAATCACCCGTTTACCTTGAACTGACCGTGGTTTAAACACACCTTTGTGCTTTTTGTCATTGTTAACATCCCATGTCCTCACAGTCCTGTCAAGAGATGTAAAGAAATAATTGCTTTACAAACAGTTAACACATATTAAAGAATATGACATGAGGCAACCACTTTTTTCAGTATAACTGAACTAAAAAAAACCCCATGGTATGTAATTTTATTTAGTTAATAACAGTAACTCTAAAATATACATAAACTATGGTCTGCTGGTCAGTAATGTATAAAAGCACTTTACAAAAATGGGCCGTATATTTCAATTCCTCACTGTTCAGAGGTGTAAACTCCCATTCCTCCTTAATGAACATATACATTCATTAAAATTTCACCAAATAAGGAGAGTCTGACACAAAATAAAGGGACTGATCTTGTAAGATGCTAAGCACTCTCAACAGAAGCCAGTAAGAGTCTCCCAGGATAAAGTCCTGAGAGCATAAATGCTTGTACAACTTGTGCACTAATAGGTGATCATGACACTGAGGCCAATTGGTAACAGCTACTCCTGTCTCAGACCTCACAAACTCACTACATCTAATAAACCATTTTCATGGTATTTATCCATGAAAGATAGCATGTGAGGTTTCTACTGAAAGCTTATAACTTCTTATTGTGAAATGCACAAGTAGCATGTAAGGAATAATGTAACTATATTGAAAACTATGTCTTATGGTCTTGAGGTAAAAGTTAGTCATCACGAAATCATATATCTTGGTGATGACCCATTCAAGTGGGAAGGAATTTTCACCCATCCCTTCTCAGCTGGAGATTGTAATGCAAGGTTCTAATGTCTTGCCCTATCCCAAAACAGTCAACGGAAAACTATCAAAGGACAACTGCAAAGAATAATAACCACTTGGAGGTAAAAAGGAACATGATAACAGATAAGGGATTGTCCCATCTGTGAATAAAGACAAAAGACTGATTCAGTATAACACAGGGGGAGAAAGACACTCTGCATCCACTCACAGAGGAGTTTCATGAAAGATCAGATCCTGGTTCCTGTGAAACTAGCCAGATCTGTAACAGACTGAACTTTGAGGGGGAAACCTACTTTAATAGCTAGCTTTTGTATCTAATAATGAATGTAGGCCCTAGTTTGCATTTTTATGATTTTGTATTGTACTGCAACCACTTGCTTCAATCATTATTCATTTCTAGTGGAAATTCTATTCCTTCTTAAATAAACCTTTTGTTTCATTGTAAGTGGTAATACGTGCTGTGTATTACACAGGAGCAGTGATTTAAGGTAAAACTAGTAAACTGGGTACACTGTTCCTTTGGGAGCAGAGCACCTGGGATTTCTAAGTAGCTCATGTCAGGGGCTGGATATCACAGGGAACACTTTACTTGGACACTGGTGTGCACTTCTTGTTAACTTGCAAGGTGAAGACAGGACTGGCATAACCCACAGGACAGTGCTAGAGTGACTGACAGGCTGGTGGTATTAGAGAGGCAGCATGTAACAAGGTGACTCACAATCCTGAGTACCCCGAGAACTGTCACATATGAGATTTTTCTATCATAATTATTCTGATCAACAACAACCAGCAAACTTATTTAAAATGGCAGTCTGGGAGACTGGCTGGCTGCTTATTAATTCAAGCTTTTATTTATTTACAAAGAAATTTCATAACTATTAATTGTGATACTGTAATTCTGTGAAGCCAAATTCAGAAGTTTTGAGTTACACTGTTAAGGAATTCCTCAAATGTTTTACAATGATGCATTTATGAAAGACCATTCTTTTTCAGAGTTGAGTTTCCCGCACATAATCTGTTTCATAAATATGTGCTTTTTTTTAAAGAAAGAAGAATATTGGCCTAGCTCTTCTATGTTTCTTAGATACATATAAACACCCAAAGGACAGAGGACTGGAATACAGGTGGATTCTTTAAACTGTCTTAGACACAAATGTTTTCTGTCCTTTTAAAACGTTGAGTTCTTTCCAGATAAAAATTCAAACCTCTTCTGGCATCTAATGCATAAAAGTGTTTTAGGATTTGGCAAAGGAAGGGAGTTCATTAATTAAAAAAAGACAGAAATCACTAAGTTCTCAAGGCAAATGATGCCTATGATACAAGAGCACGTCATTTATTGGTTTTCATGGGAAACATAAATGCTATTGAATCAAAGCAGCCATTTTCCCAGAATAAGACACAACACTGAGGCATATAAGCAGGGGTTGTAGAACCAAATTGGGATGTATAGGTACATTACATACATAAAACTAGGTTAGATCCACCTAGCAACATATATGAATGATTTGGCTCCTGCAATGCCATATCTGCACTGCAAACAACAATGGCTCCTGGAAGACATTTATAACTTGGTGTCATGGGAGAAATTAGTAAAATCAAATAGATGCAGTCTCCAACTTCCCATAATGCAGGCCAGCCTAGTTCAATTGTAGGTACACTTCAAAGAACATATTCCTGTACAGTGCAAAGTTATTGTTCTATTCAGTGTAAATGGTATCCTGAGAAGCAATGTCAGTAGTTCAAGACAAAGTTTCATGCAGATTTTTTCATTATTTTTTTTAAAGCTGATTATGCTGCACATACAACAGCTATACTAAAAGGTAAACATTTACAATAAAGCACCAAAATAAACTCAAAGGGATATTTGATTATAGAAATAGTAAAATTTTGAAACTTATTTCAACGGGATAAATGTTCACTTTTTACTGTCAACTGCTATATAGCACTTTATAAGCTGAAGCAGGGTTTTGGAATGTTGAGTCAGGAGGCCCAATATACTTGCTAAAGTAAAATGCAAATTGTTTTGTAACTCAATGGCAAAAAACAATGATGCAGAGTTAAGGTTGCTTGGTGGTATGTCAGCCCCTTGTAGAACATTGAGCTGAGCAACACTCAAACTTCTGAAAATCAGGGACTGCAGAGTTAAGGGTTGCCTATTCAACCTTAATTCTCCCCTCCTCAGTATGCCCCATTAATACACATAACTTTAACTTGCCAACCCTACAGTTCACCTCTTTTTACAACCTACTCACTCTCATCCACAGGAAGTTCTAACACTGTTAAAAGGAAAAAGGTGCACACTTATACTTAGCCAAGTCCCCGGAAAGAATTCAACATGGGTACAATTTAACTAACACTTCACAACCTCTTACAATTCTTATTCACACAACACCATCTCAATCTACACTTTCACTTAACTATCACTACAGCATCAGAGTCCTGTCATATCCCACTTCACTGTTGACAATATCCATTCTAACAAAAGCCCTATGCCCTGCTACTGACATAACTTACATAAAACAACCTTGTCTTTGCTTTCACAGATGCTTACATTTTTAAGTCCAGAAGGGACATTTATGATTACCTAGTCTGTCCTCTTACATAACACAAGTCATAGAATTTCCACCCAGTGATTCCTAAATCAAGCCTTTAACTTCAGGCCAGTGGCAAACCCAGAAATAGAACCCAAATCTTCAGTGGGTCTCAGTCTAGTGCTATACCCACTAAGCCACACTTGCATCTATATGAAACTATCGAGGCATTGCCTTGCTATCTATAACAGGGAAAATTCTTGCCCGTATCCTCTTAAACTGATTACTTCTCCTTGCTGAGGAAATACTGCCAGAATCTCAGTGCGGTTTTAGACCATCCCACAGGACAACCAACATGATCTTCGTTGTCCGCCAAATCCAGGAAAAGTCTCGGTAGCAAAATCAGGACCTGTACATGGCCTTCATCGATTTGACAAAGGCCTTTGACTGTCAGTCGCGAAGCCCTGTGAAAGGTGCTGACCAGATTTGGCTGCTCTCCAAAATTTATTAAGGTCCTAAGACTTCTCCATGATCAGATGACTACCACAGTTCTCTGTAATGGCCTTGAGATGGAACCTTTCGTCATCAAAACGGGTTAAGCAAGGATGCGTTATTGCCCCAACCCTGTTTTCCATCTATTTAGCAGTCATTGGTCCTCGTTAAAGATCACTGCCCCAATGGAGTTGGCATTCAATACTGAATGGATGGGCGGCTCTTTAATCTTTGACATCTCCATTTGAAGTCTAAAGTCTTCAGGGTGTCCATTACTGAGCTTCAGTATGCTGATGATTGTGTCATCCTCGCATACACTGAGAATGACCTTCAGTCCATATTGGATTTTCTTGCACAAGCTTACTGAAGCCTAGGACTCTCACTCAGTATTCAGAAGACTAAATTGCTGCATCAGCCTGCTTCAGACCTTGCACATGACCCAGCACAAATCATCATCAAGGATCAGACTTTGGAGACAGCTGAGCACTTTTGCTCCCTCAGTAGCCAACTTTCTCAAAATGCAAAAATCAACAGTGAGATCCAGCACTGGATCCAGTGTGCAAGTGTTTCCTTTGGGAAATTGATCACGGACTGTGACCTATGGCAGGACACCAAGATCCAGGCCTATAAGACAATTGTTGTTCCTACACTCCTCTGTGGATGTGAAACCTGGGTGACCTATCAACAGCACCTCAAGAGTTTGAAGAGGTATCACCAGTGATGCCTCCGGAAGAACCTTTGCGTCAGGTGGCAAGATCACCGCACTAACGCCAGCATTCTTGCTGAAGCCAATGTCACCAGCACTGAAGCAATGATCCTCATGTACCGACTTTGCTGGGCTGGACATTGTGTGCGAATGCCAGACTCTCGCCTCCCAAAACAAGTCCTCTATTCTCAGCTCACCCATGGTCAAAGATCCTGTGATGGTCAGAGTAAACGCTACAAAGACACACTGAAAGCGTATCTTAAGAAAACTGATGTGGACATCACAAGCTGGGAAGAGCAAGCCACCAACCGACTCCACTGGTGCCATCAGGCAGTTGCCCACTTTGAGAACCGCCTTGCCCTCAAAGCTGAAAAGAGAGAAAGGAGGAAGGAAAACGAAATAACTTTCTCTCAGGAGGCCACTGGCCTGCCACACAATGTCTGTACCTACTGTGGGCGGATTTGAGGTTCCAGGATCAGACTCCTGAGTCATCTCAGGATCCATATGTAAATCCATGACAGAGATCATCCTTGAAATCAAGGGATCACCAAGCAATCACTCTTGTTCAGTTGGCTAATATCCAGAATGACCCTCAAGACTTTTTCAGCATCAGTGCTTTCCATAATACAGTCCCCCTTTCCTTAAAATGCATGTTTAAAAGAGTCCATCTTACCAAGTGGTACAGAATACCAAGTGGTACTTTGTAGAACTGGCTTATTTACCATTCAACCTATGTTTGGTATTTGATATTTTCTTCCAGCTCATCAATAAAAATATTGACTAGAGCTGGGCTGGGAAGAGCTCCATGCAGGACCCTGCAAAAACATCCCCTCTGGCCCATTTCAAGGCCCTTCACAACACATAGCGTTTATCTATGCTTCGACATGCTCCTCTTCCCCGGCTCTGCCAATGACCATCTCCATACGCAGTCTCCACCCTTCACAGCACATTCATGCTTTCTCCCATGCTGATGCTTACACTTGGAATTACCTCCCTGAACTTGTTTATAACAACCCACTTCCCTCACCAAATTCTCTTAAATTCTCTCTCTCTCTCTCTCATACATACGCCTTCAATGACCAACCATATTACTTATTCTGATCATACCAAGTATTATTCTCACTTTTGTCTTTCTTCACCCCTTCCTCTCTTTTCTCCTATTGATCAATACTTGTTTCATATCATGTTAAATTTAGACTGTAATCTCTTCTGGTCTTTGTTTTGCAAGGTGCCTGCACATATTTCGGAACTTTAAAAAAGGGCAGCAGCAGCTGAAGTTGCATATAGCCTTAAATAATAAAACCCTATTGTCATTCCCGAACTCACTCTGGGTCCAATTTAATCTTGCTCGCATTAAAATCAGTTACAGTTTTTGCCATGGAGTTCAACCAAATCAGGTTCAGGGAGATTCCTTTTGGCCTGAAAATTCTCACACTTTGTTTCAGACCAGGGGAGGAATTTTTGGTAAATTCTAAATGACAGACTACTGTAGTGCTATTTTAATACTGGCTGTGCCACACTAGTTAACTGGAATACTGTACTAAACTATATTAGGCCCTTGCAAGGTTTCCAGAAGTGGCCTCCTTCAGCTCGTCAACCATTATTAAGGTGAAGACTATGCACAAACAAGTAATGGCACAGTCTTTTCCCGCAGAAATAAAGGGAAAAAAGTAACAGCTGGACACCTTTAATTGTTTTGTCAAATGGCAGGGGTCTTTTCAGATAAATGTGTCCATACACTGAACACTTATTTTGAGCACGCACTTGCTTTGCAACAAACCAAAGTTAACTGGATTTCAGTGAAAACGACATAATAGTATTTTAAATACTATACCTTATAAGTTCAATATTGTCTTTCCATCACAATTAATTTTTTTATAGTGAAGGATATCAAAATCTACAAAAATATGTTTAGCTGCTAAATAATAAATTTCTTTTAAAAGAAAATGTATGTGAAAAACATCATATATACAAGTTTTAAAAATTAACTTTTTTAAATGGCAGATTCCACATCTGCAAAACAGATTTGTTACGTTTTTATAACTGCCAAGAGTGATTCAAAACAATTTGAGAAGGATAGGAATGTTCTTTTGGAAAAGTAGTGAGGATATTTTCATGATTGAGAAGTTGAACTAAACAGCTTATTTAATTATCAAGGTCAATGTTAAGTTTCCTGAATGTTTTTTCCCCCCTCTCTTTCATTTGTGTTTTAATACTCCCTTTATATTGTGACTTCCAGGTGAGAGATGATCAAATGAATTGTCCACAATAGCATTGTAGTATACAAATTATGACGTATTAAAGGGATTTAAATGGATGCAGATCCTGCTCTCTAAACACAGAGTATTTATTCCAATTCTGATTCACTATGCCACCGCCCCTTCCAAGCCTATGTTCTTCTACTAAGCCAAGAAGTGAACTGTCACAAGGCAGCCAGCCCCTGTAAGTGAAGCAGATCTAGGCTCCCTGTGCCAGAACAGGTGCTCACAGGGAGGGAGGAGACCCAGTGAAAGAGCAATCAGAGAGTTAGTGAGATCTGTCTCGGAGCCAGGAGAAAGTCTCTTGGGAAAGCTGAAGAGAGCAGAAAGCTCTCTGTAGGCCCTGTGATGGGGGTCCCAGGGAACCACACAGAGGTTACTCAGTTAGGGTGAACTGCAAAGAATGGGGTAGATAACCCCCCGGGACAGACACAGGGCCAACGGCAGGTGAGACATCGGCCTGCAGAGGGCGCTCTGAGCTGGACAAGAGCTAATTCCCAGACGACCAGCAGGAGGCACCGCACCGGTGAGTCGTCACATTGCTACAAGGGATCACCCCACAAGGAGAAGTCGTCCAACAGCAGAACAAACCCTAACTAACTATATACAACTAGAACAAACTAGAAAACTATGTACAGAAGTTAAGAACGGACGAAGAGTTCTAGAAAGCTAAGAGTACTGAGGAATGGAGATTTCAACTCTGGCCTTGTGGCGATAAGAGGAAACTGGAGCAGCATCGACCCACACAGCCTCTTAAAGCCTCAGTTGCACCATGTGGCCGACACACGACGCATGTGTGGGTAAACAGACAGTGCTGTGAACAGTTCTGGCTCTGGCACATGGTGCACATGCGTACCCATGTTTGTAATCCATATAGGGACCATGACTCCATGAAGAATATAGATACTATTGTGACTCCAAGAAGAACATAGACACTATTGTGATGATAGTCATATCATATCATAAGCCCATGATGAAATAAATAATTCTGTCTTCAGAGTAGGTTTTGATTATTTGAAATAAATAAAGCCTTGGGCGCAGGACCCCTGCTTTAATTAGTGCACAGACTGGACAATGTTCACTTAATGAGTATTTTTTTCTCTTTATTCATAACAGCCTGTGGATTTTGCAGACCTGCTTTTAATCTTTTTGTAACCTTTATTAGGTCTTTTAAATCTTTGATTCATATATAAAAATATGGAGAATTAAGATGTTATGTAGTTTTCCCCAGGTTATTTCCTAGGGCCTATATTATCCCAAATTCTTCATTATCCCAAGCCTCTGATACCAGAATTACACTTAAGTGCATGAGTATAAAATGGATTCAAGCATACATTTTTTTTAAAAGTCATCCGTCACTATTTTTCCCCTTTAGATACAAGCAAGTGTACGAGAGTGATAAAGTCACACAAGATCTGCCATGCATATTCAAAAGAATTAGTGTGATACGTTTATAAATGGGGGAAAATAGCAGTTGTGCATGTGTCCACCCCACTTGCCTCCCATTTAATCACTTCTGAGCTGACCAATTGGCCGATCAGATGCATTCAAATACACAGGGAAAGTACTTTTTCATAACTATTTTAAGCATTACAGGCTATAAAATAAGCACAAACAGCAAAAAAAGCAGAGAGAGAAATACAGCAAATATAACAATGGATGAGAAACATACTACAGAAGAAAATAAGTGTGTTGTAGATGTGTAATAACGTCACTAAAAGTTCATAATCAGATCTTCACAGCCTTTCTGACATCCCCAATTATGAATGAGGAAAGGCAGAGAATTTAATAATCCATTACTCACACTTATCTGAGCTAAACAGAACACAACAGACCCTCCTAATTATTTAATAAAAGGACCTTATTTATACAAAGCTCAAAGGCTTTATGGACTGAGAACCATTCGCATGTTTTCCTTGAACAAATCTAATTAGCCTAACAATCCCAAAGGGAGTCAAACTTCAGTGAGGTTGTGAAAATATAGTGCAATAGTCAATACGACATCAAGAGACTGCCTAGAAATAAACTACTAATTAACAAAATACAAATCTCACTGGAGCTGTAGAGACACAAGTCTAATCTTACACAGAACTCAGAGATAGAAATGACTTACTAGGGTCATTCAATCCATCCCCTTTCCAATGCAGAACTGTTACTAGGTTGAAAGGACATATTTGATCCATATACAGAATTAGACTCCAGACACAGCAATGCACTGGAGACAGGAAGACTCTGGAGCCTGACGACTTCAAAAGGCTCTGCATGCATACAGGGATCCACCTGTGTATAATACATTGCAGACCTGCTGCCACAGATAAAAAATGCTTATATATGGGTGAGGTGAGAACTAACATGAAAAGATGCTACTTTCACATGAGCTCAGAAGTGTTCGTATATTCCCTAACTGCTTCATTATTGATATTGTATTTCCATATGGATTACATGTATTTTTGTTCCATATATGCCCCTCTACAAGGGCCTATCCAAACTTGCTGAAAATTATCCCATGGAATTTTGCACAAATAATTTTAAGCACATTTTACATGGGTTTCAAATCCTCAAAATATCCCTTTACATCAAATTCCCTCAATTTTTTGCAGATAACTCACTCAAATAGCTCAAAAATTCATCATTTCCCCTATTCAAAGTTTCACATGAAACTACCGTGGCAGCCACTTTTGGCAATTCTGACTTATTGAGAAGAAAAAGAAAAATAGAATATCATATAGAAAACCTATATACTTAAAGAAGTGACCAGAATGCGCACACTCTGCCATCACCTCCACAAGTGGCACAAACATCTGTGCCTGGCCCTGCATATGCTAAATAACAGATGTGTGAATAGAAAACAGAATTTAGGGAAGTTGAAGTAAGGAAAGTTTGAGGCTGAGAACACAATGCTGGGCATTATGTTGTGGCAGCAAATATGCCAGCCTCTCTCTCAGAAAGATCTAATTTTTACACAGAACATTATTATTTCTTCTGACTTGTACATGCTGAGCCTGCTATGGTCCTCCGAGGGTGGGAAAACAGAGATGCAAGCTACTCGCAATGCCATCGGCTCTGCAGGAGACCTGATATTGTCACAAAGGAGGTTAGGTTTGGGTGCCTTCTCTCTGTAATTTTGGGTATGTCTACACTTAAAACACTGCAATTAAAAACCCACATCTGGTCCATGCCAGCTGACTCAAGCTTGTGGGGCTTGGGCTAAGGGGCCGTTCAATTGCGGTGTAGACCCGCCCACCTCACAGGGTCCTAGAGTCTGGGCTGCACCCCGAGTCCAAATGTCTACACTGCAGTTAAACACCCCTTAGCCTGAGCCCTGCAAGCCTGAGTCAGCTGGCACAGGCCACTTGCGGGTGTCTAACTGCAGTGTAGACTTACCTTTAGTAACACTTGAGTAGTTCTTGCTCCTTGTGTTTACATATAGATCCTCTGACATACTAAATTCTCTTACTCAGCTTCCATGTCACAACCACTCCATCGTCTGTCTTATTGTCTATTTTGAAAGCACATGCCAAAATGGAGTTCGGAGAAATCATGTCAAAATCTCCATTAGAATCTGATCACACTGCTCTTTTTCTTTACCTATATATTAGAAAGCCTTATCCATATTTTACATCTCAAATAGGTACGATTTTTGGTCACTCTTTATATTATACGTATGTTAAAGACAAGATCAGTATACATGATTATAAGCTCATCATTACAAGGTATTATGCATGGTTATAAACAATGGTTATAAGCAATGTATTTATCTATTGTACTCTAATCAGCTATTAAAACATTTGTCGCAACCTGATACGCAGTTATGGCTCTGTATGGCCAATTGTCGGTCCACGGCCATCTTGTCCTGTTAAAAGGGGCAGGGCAGCCTCCATCTTGGACCAGGTTCTTGTTGCATAGGAAAGGGCGGAGACCTAATCCTGCCCAGCAACACTAAAGTGCTGTGTGTACTTTCCTGTTTTTTTTTCTGTTGGGCCGTCTAAAGATCAGGCTAGTGCAGTGTGCAAAGACCTGATTCTGCCCAGCAACTCCGTAGTATGCATTTTCCCGCTCTTTTTGGGCCCAGTCGTCTGGAGGTCAGGCTAGTTCTGCCCAGCAACTCCAGAGTACTGTATACAGAGACCTAATTCTGCCCAGATACCCCAGTGTGCCGTGTGCAAATCCTGCCGGCATGGGGGGCAACAGCTCGAAGCCTGGAGGGAGGGGGAACCAGGTACCAATCAGATGTTGACACGAGTGAGTGAGACCCTTTTTATAAAACTAGGTTTCCCCCCAAAATCTTTGTGGAGTGTCCGCGTGTCAGCTGAAGGGCCTGATCAACCTTTTGGCCAGGGTCTCCTCCCGGTATAGCTAGCTCGTGTTCGTGTGGAGTATCCGCGTGTCAGCTGAAGGACCTGATCAACCTTTCGGCCAGGGTCTCCTCCCGGTATAGCTAGCTCGTGTCGTGTCGTCTTCATTGTCGCCTTGGACCTGTTCCTGGCACCTCATCATGCTTCTGGTGTCTGCTCTGCTGGTCAGCTGCGCCTGGAGTGCGGTATTTGCTTTCTAATTTCTGGCAGTTTGCTTATCTAGCCTCCTATTTTTCCCCTCCCTAACCCAGTACCAAGTGTGTGCACAGTGTTAAGGATTAAAGTATTGAGCTCATAATTGCACAATTGCCTAGGTGTATAGTTGTTTATTGTAAACTGTTTTAAGTGTGTGAGTCACTGCTCTGTCTTTGTCGGGAGTGTTTGTGTCTGGGAGCTGTCTCCACCTGGGGATTAGCTGACCAAGGGGTTCCTGTCCCCACGGTCTGTGTGAGTGGAATCTGCCCAACTGCAGCCGCACCACACTCTGGGTAAATCCCTTAGTGTGAAAGCAAGGGCGGTTGAGGCAGTGGCCTGTGGGTCTCTTTCCTGTGTTGCACTGGGCACCGCCCTGACGAACCCGATTCCCATCTTGTGTGATTGATGTGTCTGCCTATCCAGTGTGGTGCAGTGAGCAGTATAGAATTGTACTGTTAATGATTTTTGGGTTGTTTATATTGCCTAACAACATCCCAGCTAAAAATTGCCTCTCTCCCTTGGCCCAAGTTGTAACTTTCCCCCAAATAAATGCAGCCACTTGGCTTTGCATCTTATTCTGGTCCTGCCTGATTTTCCTCACCCAATACAAAGCTGATCGAACCCGAATCAATTTCGGACAACATTAACCATTTATTAACCATTTATAAACTTAAATAATTTAGACCCTTAATAAATTAAGGCAAAATCCATCACACAACTTTTTTGGGGGTGGGGAAGCCAGAATAAAGATCAAGTTTCAGATTATTATTTAAAAAACAGGCTTTAGAGAGAACATTGGACCCCTCTTTTGAGTCAGTTACTATAGATGGGCAGACTTCAGAGTAGATGGGTGGAAAGAATACCAAGATTTTGCAAAGAACACCTGTTTGTTATGAGCTTCCTCTGAACTCTGTGTATTTCAAAATCATAGAAAATATGTTGCCATTTCCAGTTTCTATTCATTTGCCTTTAAAGATCCTGAACACTGTCTTCCAAACAGATTATCATCTTTAAGCATCTACAAGATATTAGCAATAACTTTCCAGGAAGATCTTGAGCCATACCTCCTCCTTACCCTCAGAAAAGCCCCCAAATGCCAAACTGTGCTTCCTTTGCATCTAAAGAAAATTACATTTTTCTCTTTAGAATAATTTATTTATCCCAATAAACAGACAAATGTCAAAATAGTTATTCACAGTATAGGTGTTCTTATGTAATGAAGACACACTATATATAATCTACAAAACACATAATACATAATGGGGCTGCCTATGCCAATACATATAGAAAATAACAATTTACCTGCAACATAACCTCCACTCCAGGGTTAGTCAGCATAATATACAAGTATTCAAATCACAAAAAGAAAGGTACAAAGAAGACAGGAGTTTGAAAACACTGAATTGTAGATTGAAATGACTGATAAAAAGCATGATTACATATCTTTTCCATTAACAGCTATTGGCAAGACAGGCTAGTTCCAAAGTCATTACTCAATGGCCAATAGAAGTTTGCCACATGTCAAAACAAATAAAAACAACAGTATAAGAAAGGGCTTTGTTGGCCAATTTATATGAGTAAGTACAAAAAAGAAATATTATTAAGAGAACAACATGAGAGAGAGAGAAAGAAAGAAAGAAAAAAGAGAGACAGGATATAATGAAACTAGAATACTAATACTCAGGTTATGGGGAAAAAATTTAAAGTAAAAAACTAACTGACAGAAAGAAAGGAGAGACTGGCACCCAAAATTAAATGTTATGCATATAAAGAAATGGAATAAAAATTTAAAGTATATGGTAAATTGAATCATATGATACATTGAGGGCAGATGGAAAAAGACTGGAAAAAGTAAAAAAAAAAAAAAAAAGAGCAAGCCAACATGCCCCTAAGATGCATAAGAAGGAGAATAAATTACAAGACAGGAAAGCTATGGGGTTTTTTTAAGTCTGTGTTAATAGCTGAATGTGCAGTATCGAGCACAAATTCTTAAAGACATTCAAAACCTGAAGAAGGTGAACTGGAAGGTAAGGCAACTGAACTGAACCAACTCGGAAAGGCTCCATGGATTGGTGTAGGACAAAAAGGGCACTGAAATGAGTGAAGTGCAGTGTTTTACATTCCTTAAAAGGATCAAAATGGGCATCTAAGGATAGACCTTTTTTCAGACTTTAGGAAAATACGATCAAAGCTTGATATCAAGGAAATGGTCTAATACCAGAAAGTATTTTGTACAACTCCCATGATAAATCACATTATAATTACTTTAGGTGTTCAAATCTGACTGGCATGTGACTGTTTCCTTTAGTACAACTGAGGTCATGATATCTCCCCCAGGACACAGTTTTAAAGGAATGATGAGAGGGCTTCCATCCAGAACCTGAGCTATTTCATCCACTTGTTGAAACAACCATGAAAAAGATGGAGTAAAAGCCAAAGAAATGCTTTTGCACAGGCAAAAGGGTTCTTTCCTCCTGAAGAAGTTGCATGACAGAATATTGTCTTCATATTGGAAGGCAGTATAATCTAGTGGACAGGGCATTGGACTGGACTCAGAAAACTATGTTCTATTCCCGACTTTGCCATCGGTTTGCTGGTTGACCTTGAACAAGTCTTTTAAAGGTCTCTGTGCCTCAGTTTCCCAATCTGTAAAATGGCTTAATAATAATTTTCATCTTTGTAAAGTGCTTTGAGATCTATTGATGAAAAGCACTACATGGGCCTGACTCAAAACCCATTGAAGTCTATGTAACCAGAATCCCATTGACTTTAATGGGCTTTCAATCAGGCCCTAAAAAGCCAAGCATGATAAATACATTTCTGGGATCTCTTGGTCCTGGGGGTTAAAGGAACCATCTTGGAGGATACGAGATGAACTTCAGCACATTTCCCTAGCAGGCTATTTCAAGCACCCATTTGTTCATCATAAGTGATTCCAGTGCTTCTGGAACAGCAAGACCTTGCAGCTGATTAGCTTGGTAAGTCTAGCAAATAGGATGTTCCAGTCATTTGTGGTGCTCTAAAATGGAAAGTGATTGTGGTGCTTGAATTCTTGCTTAACCTTTCCACCTCTATTTTTGCCCTCGTATGTTCCTAAAACAACACTGATCTCAGCGTTTTCCTGTAGCAATGTTAGTATTTTTGGGTAACCAAACTTTTGAGAGGAATGAAAAAGAACACTTATCATTCCTTTCCAACTGGCATCGAGCGGTAATTTGTTTTGCTTCTTGTTAATGAAGTCTTCATTCAAGTTTGGCTGAAGAAAGGAGTTGTGTTTCTTGGGTGTCACCGTCCCGTCTTGCAGCCACGGATGCCTGCATTTCAGCATATCACTTGATACTGAACTGGGCAGGTACCTGAGCAAATCTACAAGAATGTCTTTCATGAATGAGGTTACTAAAGATAACTTAATTGGAAGGGATTTAGCTTTTTTGTCTTTCAGAGAGCAATCTTCCTAAACTCCTTGATCCAGGCAATAGCAACTAATTCTGGTGAATCATACTGAGGGTGAGGAAATCTGGAAGGGGAACACTATTGACATTTTTGTCATTCCAGCTCAAGGCCAGTTCTCTCTGCCTGTGTGCGCTATTCCTAGGCTTTGGCTACACTTACACTTCAAAGCGCTGCCGCGGCAGCGCTTTGAAGCGCTAAGTGTAGTCAAAGCGCCAGCGCTGGGAGAAAGCTCTCCCAGCGCTGTCCGTACTCCACCTCCGTGTGGGGAATAACGTACAGCGCTGGGAGCCGCGCTCCCAGCGCTGGGGCTTTGACCACACTGGCGCTTTGCAGCGCCGCAATTTGCAGCGCTGGAGAGGGTGTGTTTTCACACCCTGCTGCAGCGCTGCAAATTTGTAAGTGTAGCCAAGCCCCTAGAGAAGAAATCTAAGGTGTCTTCTGAATAGCCTACTCGCACCTTTATAAGTGAAAACAGGTCTAATGCACACACAATTCAGAATAATTCCATTGAAATGGTGGATTTATACTACTTAAGAAGCAGCAAAGAATCCTATGGCACCTTATAGACTAACAGACGTTTTGCAGCATGAGCTTTCGTGGGAGAATACCCACTTCTTCGGATGCAAGTCTATACTACTTAAAAACAGCATATATGAGAAGAGAATCAGACCATTGTGCCTCAGTTTGCTTCAAGCTGTATCAGTAGTGTTATCCTTCCCTCTCTCTTTTAAAATAAAAATACTGAGTGTTTTTTTTCTATACATCGTTAGACTATCCCTCTGTCTTATATTTAGCCATGTTCTTTGGTGAAATATCCTGAGTAAAAAGATGAACAGAGTCAGTGTCAGTTGATCCACGACATTCTTTTAGCCCAACTGGAATTTTATTCTAAAAATTAGATACAAAGAACATTAAAATCATCAAAAGCAAAAATGTCATTTATATTTTAGAAGATAGCATGAGTGCTGGTAGGCAGTCTGCTGAACACCCTCAAAGTTGGGGGTGCATCATTCAGTGCTGTCAGCATTCCCAAGAGACCAAAATTACCATGCAACTAGAATAGCTGGTAGGAACAAATCACACACTTAAGAAAGGAGCATAACCAGGTGGCTACATAAAACCAAAACTGGCATTAGGCAGCTGCATACACGGATAGAAAGAATCCCTTAAAATAGGGAGCAGCCTGTATAATAGAAGAATTACCTTTACACCGAATAGAGCCGCCAAATAAAAAAATACAAAATCTATGTTGTGTAATTCTGTGTCAGAAGCCAAACATATACACTTTACAGGGACTCCCAAACATTTCTGAAACTCTCAACCCATACATGTGTGAAAAGTAAATCCTCTATTTTATTTACCATTTCAGCACCATCTAACGACTGCAAGTGTATTGATTTTTATTATCGAGAAATGTTAGATCAGTTACAGACAATCAGTGAATGGCTTATAAAAAAACTGTAAGAGTAAATGGACATTTTATGCCATCTTCCACATTAGGCAAATGGGCAATATGTTTAGATTTAATCTAACTCTCATCCTTGATAAAGATAAGAGTGGGATATAATCAATCTCTGTATAGGGATCAAAGGAAAGATTACTGGGAAAGAACATCTCCACAGTTCAAGTTACTGTTATCAATACGAACTGAAATGACTCAAAGGCAGTCTTGCATGATGTAGCAAAAGCAGGAAGAGTGAATCTGGGAAAACAGGATGGTTCTTAAAGATTCTGATTAGTCAAGGCTGTAAATAGTTGTGGCTCATTTGGTTTTAGAGTTATCTCCACTCAGATAAATAACTGTGATTGGAACCAGCTTTAAATAGCTCCCTCCATTAAAACTTCTGCCATAATTGAAAGCTCTCTAGAGGAACTTTCTCAGCTGACACTACAGGCACCTCAATAATTTGTCTTCTCAGCCTCATTTGCTGCCATCTCAGATCTCACCATAACAGTCAATTTTCTGCAACTATGTTAACAATGAACAGAGTGACCAACCACTCTAAGAAAACAGAAACAAAAATGTATATTATTGTGATTTTAAAACTAGTCAGTTTGTCCTACTGCGTACAAGACGCAAAGTTTTTGGCTTAAGTATAAAGGGTACTCCTCCCTAGAATTGTATTAATACAGTTAGAAAAAAAATAGTTTTACTTTATAATTATAATCTTCTTGTAGCACTTGTTTCTCCCACCATTTATATAAAAGATTCGCAGAGACCAGGCCAACTGGGTTACCCAGAGTATAAATAAGTAAAGAATACTCAGATTCTTTATTTTAATAAATACAAGAAAACAATTGATTATTTAATGGTGAATGGCAAAAGTAGTATTTTAAATGCCCTATGTGGATTTGAAAAAGGTACAATACAAAGATTATTTTCTGTTTTTATGTAACTATAGCAATATATCTTAATAGGACTTGAAACAATTACAATCTCCTTAAAATACATTTCCTGAAAAGTGACTGTGAAAGTGTTATTATGGGACTCTATGTTGATTCTATATTCAGTTTATCCAGTTTACAAGTAAAAGGATGGCTTTCCTAACTCCCTTCCCAAACTCAGTCTGAGATCTGAAAGTCAAGTTACATTTTCTGGCTCTGATCTCAGCTCTAACAGTCATCAAATGGAACATGGTTAACAATTCTGATTTCATCCCAGAAAAGAATCCAGCTCCCTTGTCCCATAGCCACATTGAATCTGCATGGCTACCAGAAATAAAATGCAGTAAAAGTTATTTTGTCACTAAAAGTCAACAGATAACTCTGAATGCATCCCACAAGGCAGAAGACATATCAAATAATTTCCTTTTTCCGGGCCACAGTTGCACTTTAATGTTCCTAAGAAATACGAACAGCGGACTGACCAAGAGTTTGTGATATTGCTGTCACTGTAACAATTTGGAAAAGGCACTCAAGATCTAGACCAGGGGTAGGCAACCTATGGCACACATGCCAAAGGCTGTTTTTCAGTGGCACTCACACTGCCTGGGTCCTGGCCACCAGTTTGTGGGGCTCTGCATTTTAATTTTAAATGAAGCTTCTTAAACATTTTAAAAACCTTATTTACTTTACATACAACAATAGTTTAGTTATATATTATAGACTTATAGAAAGAGACCTTCTAAAAACATTAAAATGTATTACTGGCATGTGAAACCTGAAATTAGCATGAATAAATGAAGACTTGGCACACCACTTCTGAAAGGTTGCTAACCCCTGATCTAGACTTATTTCACTCCATCACTACCACAAACTTTGTTTTTTGCTAAAAGCATATATATACAAGTTTCATATCAAAGGTAATTTTTTCCCCTAAAGGTCAAGCAGACTTTAAAACACTTGGGCAATAAAGTTGTTGCTGAAAATGAAATGTGCTGCATAGCCTGCACATTTTTTCATAAAAGTTTCTGACTACCTCTTGAAAAGTTAAATCATCATGAAGATACAATGGTTTCACATTCAACAAAACCAAAAAATATGAATTAAGGTACTGTTTTGTAATTTGCAAATTTTAATAAAACCAAGTCCTTACATCCAGTCCCGAAGAAATTAATTTACAAAAGAAATTCTAAATTCCCATCTAGATTGCTTAGGACCAGTTTCTGTTACTATGGTAATATCATCATCATTAGCCAAGAATTGTTATTGTTAGGAAAAGATATTTTTGGCATAACAACTACTGAAATGAAAGCAAAAGGAATTGAGAGATAAAAGTGCAGTAGTAAACTTTAAAAATAAAATGTCTGTTTCAGACGTTAGACTATTTGCTGAACACAGGCATTATGCTGCATGTTTTATAACACAAAAAATTAACACAGTCCATGCCCCAGAGAGCTTACAATCAACTCTAAAAGACAGATATAAATATGACAAACTACCCTGGGAAATTCAGAAGTGGGAATCAGAGTCCGTGGGAGTTGGTTGTGTGTTTGTTTGAATTCCCCCTCCTAGTTCATCTCAGTTTGTAATTAATTTGGGCTTGAATAGGGACTGGGAGTGGTTCTTAAAGATAGGAGCTGCTTCATACGAAAGTCTCGCTCCTTTTTTGTCCTCGGCTTGAAGGACTTGCAAATGCGGCACTTATCGGGAAGGTGAGACTCTCCTAAGCACCGCAGACACGAATCGTGAGGGTCTCCAATCGGCATCGGCTTCTGGCAGGCCGAGCACGGCTTAAATCCCGGTGCCTTGGGCATGGGCCCGCACCGGGCTGGGGGAAAGAGAAGGGGCTAGCCCCCCCAATTTCCCCGAATACTATATGCTAACTACAACAAACTAGTAAACTAAACCTAACTATATTTAACGAACTATATACAACAACTATGTAGAGAAACAAGTGAGAAGCTAGGGCTGTGGAGGTCAGCAGTGCCGCACTCCACTGTTCCAACGACCATCACGGGCGGTAAGAAGGAACTGAGGAGCGGACGGGTCGGCAGGGGGTATATAACTAGCGCTATAGCGGCGCCATTCCAGGGGGCACCCAGCCGACCCACCGAGTGTTGCTAGGGTAAAAATCTTCCGACGAACGTGCACGCGGTGCGCACACACCTAACTGGAATGCATATGAGCAATCATTCGAAGAAGAAGCAGCTTTGCCTCTCCTGGAATTGACACCACCTCATCTATTTTGGGAGTGGACTACATCCACCCTGATCGAATTGGTCCTGTCATCACTGGTTCTTCACTTGTGAAGTAACTCCCTTCTCTTCATGTGTCATTATATAATGCCTGCATCTGTAATTTTCATGCCATGCAGCTGAAGAAGTGAGATTTTTTACCCATGAAAACTTATGCCCAAATAAATCTGTTAGTCTTTAAGGTGCCATTGGACTACTTGTTCTTTTTGTGGATACAGACTAACACAGCTACCTCCTGATACTTAACACCATGCAACTAAGGGAATGACCCTTCCTTGGTTCCATTATGTTGTTCATCAAGAATGGGTTCACAGGTGAGAGGAGATTATGCCTCTTAGTCCCCTTTCTCATATTACAACAAGACATTCTGGGTCACTATTCATGCGCATGTAATCAGTTTGGCACTTTACAGAGGGGACAATGTGGCTCTATACCATTTTTCTAGGAAGTGTGTGGTGTAGGAACTGGGCAGTTTATAAACAAAACTAATAAAGGTAGGAGACAGGCCATTTAAAATAAGACTCTCTCACTCTTCACCATACTTACAAGCCTTATTTTGATGAAAGGGAATGGAGAAGTGGCCCCTTTCATTGTCCTACACAATACCACTGCTACTGTTCCTGGAGCTTAAACATGTTATTTCTCTAATGCACAAGGTTCTGCTTGCCTTACACCCTGAAATTTCAGTGTGATCATAGATTTACCTCATTTGCTGCACACCCTGCTGTCACCTTGACCGTCGCCTGCCTGACAAGAGTATTTCTCAGTGCATTTAGAATCTAAGAGTATGTTACCCAAAATCCTGTCTCTTTTCATGTCTATACTTCTATTAACCAATATGAACATTTTTTTTAAAAAAAGCTAATAAGTGTAGGACAACCAGATTTTTCAGTTTTCTTAACAAATACTTTTTAAATCTGAAACCAAAAGAAGGACATTCTTAAAAAGCATACAACTACGTTAACTTTATAAAAGGAATATCAACTTTTACAGCACTGAAAAGCAAGCTGAAATTAACTGTGGAATTTGAGAAAATGACAGAGCCTTCAGTCATTTTCCAGGCTTATCAGCTGACTGCACATTTTGTGAGTGACTCCAAAACACACAATTTCACCCATTCAAATGACAAATTCCTTTGCGGTTAAACAACTGCAAACAAAGAATAACTATTAATGGAATGATGTCAGATTGAAGGAAGGTCTCAAATGGGTTTCCACGGGGATCTGTTCTGGGTCTGGTGTTCTTTAATATTTTTATTAATGATCTGCATATAAGTATGGAGAGCAGGTTTGCAGATGACACAAAGCCACGGTGGTTGCCAGTACTTTGGAGGGTACAGTTAAAATTCAGAGGGATCTTGATAGATTGGAGAACTGGGCTATGGACAACAAAATGAAATTCAAAAAAGACAAATGCAAGGCACTACACTTAGGGAAGAAAAACCAAATGCACAAATACAGAATGGTGGGAAACTGGCTTGGCAGCAGCACTGCTGAAAAGGATCTGGGAGTTGTGGTGGATCACAACCTCAACATGAGTCAGCAATGTGATGCTGTTGCAAAAAAAGAAAATGCACTTTTAGGTTGTATTAACAGAGGCACAGCATGCAAGTCATGGGAGGGGATAGTACCACTCTACTGGGAATTGGTTAGCCTTCAGCCTCCAGTTTTGGTCACCAAAGTATAGAAAGGATGTAGAGAAACTCAAAATGATCCAAAGGTGAGTGACAAAGATGATCAAAGGGATGAAATGCAAGCATAATGAGCGAAGGCTGAAGGAGCTGGGTATATTTAGTTTGGAAAAGAGAAGATTAAGCGGTCTTCCGATATTTAAAAGGCTGACATCATAAAGATGTAGAAAGTTTCCCAGAGAGGGCAGGACAAGAGGCAATGGGTTCAAACTACTGGATAGCAAATTTAGATTAAATCTCAGGAAAAACTTCTTAACTGTAAGAACAAAGAACAATAGAACAGACTGGATGAATTGCAGAGACAAAACTTCTCGATACTTTAAATGACTGCTTCTTGGAGCAGCTGGTACAGGAACCCACAATTCTCGATTTAGTCCTGAGTGGAGTGCAGGATCTGGTCCAAAAAGTAACTATAACAGGACTGCTTGGAAATAGTGACCATAATATAACAACATTTAACATTCCTGTGGTGGGAAGAACATCTCAACAGCCCAACACTGTGACATTTAATTTCAGAAAGGGGAACTATGCAAAAATGAGGTTAGTTAAACAGAAATTAAAAGGTACAGTGACTAGACTGAAATCCCTGCAAGCTGAATAGACACTTTTCAAAGACACCATAATAGAGGCCCAACTTAAATGTATACTCCAAATTAAAAAACGCAGTAAAAGAACTAAAAAGGAGCCACTGTGGCTTAACAACCATGTAAAAGAAGCAGTGAGAGAGAAAAAGGCATCTTTTAAAAAGTGGAAGTCATATCCTAGTGAGGTAAATAGAAAGGAGCATAAACACTGCCAAATTAAGTGTAAAAATGTAATAAGAAAAGCCAAAAAGGAGTTTGAAGAACAGCTAGCCAAAAACTCAAAGGTGATAAAGTGTTTTTTTAAGTACATCAGAAGCAGGAAGCCTGCTAACCAACCAGTGGGGCCCCTGGACGATCAAAATACAAAAGGAGCACTTAAAGACGATAAAGTCATTGCAGAGAAACTAAATGAATTCTTTGCTTCAGTCTTCAAGACTGACGACGTTAAGGAGATTCCCAAACCTGAGCCACCCTTTGTAAGTGACAAATATGAGGAATTGTCACAGATTGAAGTGTCACTAGAGGAGGTTTTGGAATTAATTGAGAAACTTAACAGTAACAAGTCACCGGGACCAGATGGCATTTACCCAAGAGGTCTGAAAGAACTCAGATGTGAAATTGTGGAACTATTTACAACTATGGTATGTAACCTGTCCTTTAAATCAGCTTCTGTACCCAATGACTGGAAGAACGCTAATATAACACCAATATTTAAAAAGGGCCCTAGAGGTGATCCCGGCAATTACAGACCGGTAAGTCTAACTCAGTACCGGGCAAATTAGTTGAAACAATAGTATTGAATAAAATTGTCAGACACATAAAACAACATAAATTGTTGGGCAAAAGTCAACATGGTTTCTATAAAGGGAAATCGTGTCTTACTAATCTATTAGAGTTCTTTGAAGGAGTCAACAAACATGTGGACAAGGGGGATCCAGTGGACGGTGTATTTAGATTTCCAGAAAGCCTTTGACAAGGTCCTCACCAAAGGCTCTTACGTAAATTAAGCTGTCATGGGATAAGAGGGGAAGATCCTTTCATGGATTGAGAACTGGTTAAAAGACAGGGAACAAAGGGTAGGAATAAATGGTAAATTCTCAGAATGGAGAGGGGTAACTAGTGGTGTTCCCCAAGGGTCAGTCCTAGGACCAATCTTATTCAACTTATTCATAAATGATCTAGAGAAAGGGGTAAACAGTGAAGTGGCAAAGTTTGCAGATGATACTAAACTGCTCAAGATAGTTAAGACCAGAGAAGACTGTGAAGAACTTCAAAAAGATCTCACAAAAATAAGTGATTGGGCAACAAAATGGCAAATGAAATTTAATGTGGATAAATGTAAAGTAATGCACATTGGAAAAAATAACCCCAACTATACATACAATATGATGGGGGCTAATTTAGCTACAACTAATCAGGAAAGAGATTTTGGAGTCATCCTGGATAGTTCTCTGAAGACGTCCATGCAGTGTACAGTGGCAGTCAAAAAAGCAAACAGGATGTTAGGAATCATTCAAAAAGGGATAGAGAAGAAGATGGAGAATATCTTATTGCCCTTATATAAATCCATGGTATGCTCACATCTTGAATACTGCATATAGATGTGGTCTCCTTATCTCAAAAAAGATATACTGGCATTAGAAAAGGTTCAGAGAGCGGCAACTAAAACGATTATGGGTTTGGAATGCATCCCATATGAGGAGAGATTAAAGAGGCTAGGACTTTTCAGCTTGGAAAAGTGGAAACTAAGGGGGGATATGATAGAGGTATATAAAATCATGGTGTGGAGAAAGTGAATAAGGTAAAGTTATTTACTTGTTCTCAGAATATAAGAACTAGGGACCACCAAATGAAATTAATGGGCAGCCGGTTTAAAACAAATAAAAGGAAGTTCTTCACACAGCGCACAGTCAACCTGTTGAACTCCTTGCCTGAGGAGGTTGTGAAGGCTAGGACTGTAACAGGGTTTAAAAGAGAACTAGATAAATTCATGGAGATTAAGTTCATTAATGGCTATTAGCCAGCATGGGTAAGGAATGGTGTCCCTAGCCTCTGTTTGTCAGAGGATGGAGATGGATGGCAGGAGAGAGATCACTTGATCATTTCCTGTTAGGTTCACTCCCTCTGGGGCACCTGGCATTGGACACTGTCGGCAGACAGGATACTGGGCTGGATGGACCTTTGGTCTGACCCAGTATGGCCATTCTTATGTTCTTACTGCCTTGGGAGGTTGTGGAAGCTTCTTCACTGGAGGTTTTCAAAAGGAGGCTGTATAGCCATCTGTCTTGGATGGTTTAGACACAACAAACCCTGCATCTTGGCAAGGGGTTAGCCTAGATGAAGCTTGCAGTCCCTTATAATCTATGATTCTATCATGTGCCTACTTGAATACTCTGTCTAATTTCAGGTTCAGAACTTTCCTAGCTCAACCGGATGTGAATCCTGAACTTGAAGGGTTTGACTGAATGATGGGCAAACTCTCAGTTAGGACTTCCTCAGGCAGAGCTACAGACCACATGCTCAAGAGTTCAGCTGCTCCTCAAATAAAGAGATAACTGGAGGTCCAATTACCACCCCTCCCTTTGTTGGAGAAAGCAGTGAACTTCCCCTATCTGCTCACCTCCCTCTGCTGGGAAAGAATGAAGATCTCAGTGGCTTTAATTCCAGTATCTTCCTCCAACTTACAAGGGGGGAGGGGGGAAGAGGAGGAGAGAGAGAAGGGGCTAGGGAGGTATTCAACTGAACATCCGAAGCCCAAATTAAATGGGGGATTTGCATGCTCTTACATATATGTTTAAAATTCTCACGGTGTGGTTTTGCTAAGTGACAAAACTCATTAGAATAATAAAGAAGGGTAGAGATGTTTTAAAAGATAGGCAGTAGGCATAGAAACATGGAGATCAGAGAGATAAAAACAACAGATATTTATTCCAGCCTTTGGCCACGGTTCTGCCTATGAGTTCTAAGTTCTCCCCCTCAGTTATTTTTCTGTTAAAGCTGACAAACATGGGTTCATGACTGCAGTTGTGGTCTCAAATATGATTAAAACAAGTATAATTTTATACCACTCTGAAATGCTGATATATATACACACATACACATATATAACACACATATACACACACAAAATGATAGCTTACCACTGTAAAGTTCAATTACAACATATTCAATTACAGCCTCAAAAGCACTGGGAATCAGGAAAGGGACAACCTGCTTTGTTCTTTTTGCTTGTATGTCTCAGACTGAAGCAGTATGAGAGCAGGAATAGTATATCTCTTTGTTCTGTATTGAACCAAACACATTCTTAGTGATCAAACAAGTGAAGTTTAAAATTTCTTTTTAAAACTTCAAAACTCATCTGCCTTGTAGGTTGCATAAACTGATTTACGGTATAATCCTGCCATTTAATTATTATGTTATCCATAGTGAAATATTTATGCAGTTTTTAGCCTATGTGATTTAATTTTAGCAAGTGTTTACTGCTGTCTAAAATCAGAAACTCAAACTTTTCAGGATTAATATTCTAGAAGTAAAAGAGATACAAACTACAAAGAGTGAAAGAGCTACAAACTCTTCATTTATGATTCACCATGACTCAGTGGATTCCATAGTTTTTCATGAGAGTTTTTGTATCTTATGTAGATAAACAGAGGGAGCTTCCCCAACTACATAAGCTATAAACTTGGGCCTCACAGACAACATTCAATTCCATGTTTACAATTTCAGCAGAGCAAGCTGATCTAGCCACATACGATACCAGGGTCAGAGTCTCTAAAAAGTTAAGATGAGAGATTAAAATACTAACCCATGATGCTTAGCTGAAAACTTAACATCCAGCAAAAAGTTACTGTTTACAAATGCTGGAATGCGAAAAACACTTGACTAAACTTACTTCACTTTAACCATACTTTGGAAAATATGACTTCTTTTGTAATAGATTTTAATAAAAAACATACTATAGAGGCATAGAGCCAAACGTTTCTCACTTTAATAGTGCCACAGCCTAATAAGACTACTTGTGTGACTAATGGAAGCAGGATATGGCAAAAATTATTAGAAGAAGTAACATGCTTTGGCACTGTCCATCGAACTGTCTTATAGCACTTACTACAAATAGTTCACAGACAGGAATGGCACAGAAGATTTTTTAAATTTTAATCTTTCAAATAAATCCTAATTTAACCCACTTTTCTTATGCTGTCTGAAGAAATGCAGACATTCTGAAGTAAAAGTATACGTCAGTTGAAAAAGTTTGTAAATGCAAGCTGTTTCAAAAGACCACATTTTTTAAAACCAGCAGCTAACATATTTACCAAGAAAAAACTTAGAAAATATTAATATAAACATGCATAGTTTATAAAGACAAAAATAGCTTTACTAACCCTTTTATAAACATACAGCATTCAGCAGGGGCCAGAACAGAGAAAGATTAATTATTCACACTTCTCTGTGCCAGGCCTGCTCACTTGCTATGCTTTCTTAATCAGCTCTGTATCGTATATATTTACAAACAGACAAGTTCAGCTAGGAAAGCCATCCTCACATAGCTGGAATTAATTTAACACCTTCACGCACAACAATGCTGGGGCAACACCTATCACAATGGTGCACTACACACAAAACAGGATGCTGTAGAAGGGGAATTTCTGGATGAAAAGAATTCTGTATTACATGAAGCATTTGTTTTAAAGAACTAGTTTTTCACTATATCATTATAGATGACAATACTGAGGGTCAACTTGGTGATACTGAGCTCTGGTACTATAGCTTCATAATTGAGTCCAAACTGCAAGAATGTTTAGCTCTTGAATTTTCACACAAAAAGGTATGATTTTGAGAAACATTTTTTCACGGGCTGCTTATAGCCCACAGCCATAGTAAACTATATCTACACTACAGTATCAGATAGATATTAGTCACATGCTTAATGCACTACACTGGAAGGCACTCAGATATGACTGCAATGAGTGAAGCATAAGAACCTACACAGAATTACACACAAATAAAAACTGTTGTGTTAAAAGAAACATTAAAGTTGCAAAATCAAGCACTCAAAAGTTAGAAATGCCTCAGTTTGGTCCCCTTGTTATTATGCATTATAATACTGTCTTTAATTACTTGATCACATATTTTTTCCTCATTCAGTGCCCAGAACAGATGGAGGTCATTTAAGAGCAGCTGTTCAATATCTTGTTTTCTCTTCGATGTTTAATGTGTAGTTCTAGGTTTTAATTACTGCACATTATTCAAATACTGCCCAAAAGACAGAATTGTTAATTTTCTCATGATTTTTTTTTATGGTATTCATCATTACAGTATTTGATTGTTACACAAACATTACGGTATATACTCGATCATACACCAGTTCGTTTATAAGCCGACCCCCATCCCAAGATGGATAAGTAAAAATGGTAAATTTTTATGACTCGTTCATAAGCCAATCCTATAATTCAGGGATCAGCAAACTTTGGCTCCTGGGCCATCAGGATAAGCCGCTGGCAGGCCGAGATGATTTGTTTACCTCGAGCTTCCGCAGGCATGGAGGTAAACCTTGACGGCCTGAGACAGCAACTAGTGGGGAAATTTTTTGCGGGGGAGAAGCTGGGGGACACCCAATCCCTAGCCCAGGACCCCCACACTCTCCCCATCCCATCCCTTCCCATCTTATATAGGGAGGGCCAGGGGCTGGCTGGAGCTGCTCCGGCAGGCTGGGCAGAGCAGCCGCAGCCTGCTCCAGCGGGCCAGACCAGGCAGCGTAGCCGCAGCATGTTCTAACGGGCTGGGCCGGGTGGCAGCGTGCTTCGGCGGGCCGGGCGGCGTGGTCACAGCCTGCTCTGGGAGGCGGGGCTGAGCAGCATGGGTGCAGCCTGCCAGCCTCGGAGCTGCAGCTGCTTTGGAGGCTGGGGGGAGAGCAGCGTGGCCAGAAGCAGAGAGACTCTGGCCCTGCCTCTTCCCTTCTGGCTCTGCTGGCTGTGCTGCCTCTCCTTGGCCCATCTGTTGGGGGGAGGGGCTGTGTCCCACCTCTCCCTCTCTATATCCGTTCATAAGCCGACCCCCTTCTCTGGTGCGTCCGTTTTTTACTAAAAAAATTTGGCTTATGAATGAGTATATATGGTAATTTATCACAATCACCACCCTGGCTTCCACTATCTTTGCCAAGACACTCTCAATTCTCACGCCACACCTTGGTTCTTCATCAAATCTTTCCCCTGCCCCAATGGTTCCCCCATGGCCCATAGCAACCCAGAGTTGAAAATTCAGGGACAGTCTTGCTCAGCCCCCTACAACCACCGGCTGAAGCATACTCAGTGCAGATGGAAACTTCAGATATTTTAGCTATTGAACTCTAGGAAGTCTCTTCTGAGCATGTGCAAACTGATTTTTCAAAGGTTAATATCTTGGACAAAATGTAAGCAGATTTTCACAGGAATGGCAAAAGGCACATTCCTGGCACAAAGGCCAGCAATGTGCCAAATTTCAAGTCCTTGCTCCAAATCATGAGGGGGTCAGAGTGTTCAAAGAAAAGGTTACCAGAATTTACCATGGGCAAAACACTGAATTTTCCCCAGCCTTTTTCTTGTAAATGGGTGAACTGTTCTGGCTGAAAATTTCCAAAAACATTCAGCCAGAGGCAGGCACACGGTCCAAATGGTTAAAATATGTCAGTTATAAGCAAGAGAAAACAGGGTCATATAATGGGAAATTCCAGGCAATCATAATAACAGGCATTGCTATCAATACTAGAATATAATTTGGCCTTGTTTACCATTGAAATGTTTGCTGCTTTAAATATTACTATGCCAGCAAAGTGGCAAAAAAACTCCCTTAGCACAGATGCAGTTATACCATTATAAAAGTGCTTATATCAGTAGAGTTTATTCTGATTCAGGAATCAAAATAAGCTAAATCAGTATAAAATGACTTATCCTGGTATAACTGTACCTACACTAGGGCTTTTACTAGCACAACTATTTCAGAAAAACAAAAATCACACCCTAATCAACATAGTTGTGCCAGCAGAACTTTGTAAGTGTAGATCAAGCCTGAATCACACAGGAATTTTAGCAACCTATTTGTAATGAAAGGTAAGATCCTAGAACTAGAAATGTAGCAAGAGCTCCAAGAGAAGGCTTAAACCATTTTTTCAGGTCGTTTTTTGGGGAATACCTTTCCCCTCCCCCCTCAAAACATATACTGGGCCATATTCTGTCTTGATTTTCAGCCCATGCAACTCCCATGTACAGCTTTTAAGATAACTTGTGATAGTATTTTGATTTAGGTAGTTAAAAGATCTACAATCACCACTGTATCAGTGTGCCTTAAACATTAACTCAAATATTAAATGAATATATACGTACACATAGAAGAAATTATTATCTTCATTGTACAGATAGGAACAGATGCACAGAGAGACTAAGTGATATGTCCAAGGCAACACAAGTTGTCTGTGGCAGAGCCAGGAATAAAAAGCATATCTCCTGGCTCACAGGCCTGTATCTTAATCACAAGTTCATCTTTTCTCCCTCTATCTTCATCCAATGTTAGGTTCCTTTGGAGCTGTAAAACTTTATTTCCTCCTCTGTCCATTTTAGAGTGATGGGCTCCTTCTCCAATTTCCTTCCTCGGCCTAACTATGTCACAATACCAACAGTTGTGTCCATTTCACAGATAGCTGCACAGAGCAATGCTAACTAGCCACAGTCTGGTAGTGCTCCTTTGATGTCAACTGTATCAGTTAGCCCTTACTTATTCTTTAATGAAACAGATAATTATAATAACCATCCATAACCCATCCATGGACACTAAACAGCTGTATGAGTTTATTTTACACACAAATTACGTTTTTCAAAAGTTTTGCCAATTCTAGTGATTTTATCACAAGTCTCATAATATTTGGCATTTTTCTTAAAGCCCAATCAGTGGCTTGCATCAGAATCTTAGTTTTAACTTAAAATCATCATGTAGAAAAGCTTGAAAATATCAAGTGAATCCTAAGGGCTCTGAAACCAGATTGCAAAGAAGAACCCCAAACTTATTAAATTATTATTATTTTTAAATCTCGTCGTTATTTGGGACATGACTCAAACATTTAGAACATTTGGAGTTGACAATACTGCTATTATTTTCAAAGTATATTGCCTCACCAGATTGGTAATATGATATGGAGCCTTTCAAATCTAGGTAATTAGTTCAAATAGTGGCCAGCTATGGAGTCATTAAAATAATTATTGCGGGATGGCTAATCAGTAACTTATGCAAAATAAGTTTCATGGCCTCATTCCAGTTACACACCAAATAACTGACACCCTTGTTAGCCATCTCAGGAAAGTGGACAAGGATTGTATTGATATTGAAAGGGAACCATATTTTCCCCTTTGAGGTGGTCCCTCCAGGTCAAAGAGCTGGCAACAAATGTCCAGTGCTGTGTGGGAAAGCAGCAGTGTTGATGTTGTGTTCTGTAATCAATAGAGAACTTCAATATTTAGGAATATCAGTTTTTACCAGCATTATATTAATTTTCAAACCCTGTTCTAAAATACAAATTTAAAGGCACAAGTTCACATTTACAGATGATCACATTTAGGGCAAAAAAATAATCATTTTTTAGTAATGGCATAAAACCAATCTGAAACCACAACTTCTAACTTCTGTTTTTTCCCCGCTCTTGTAACTTGAATATAAAAACTATTTCATTTGCAAAAATTGCTCCCTTGACAGACTTTATATGCCTAGTTTCAACCCAAAACAAATTTTTATGGTTCAGTTGTTAGCAGGACTTTATAATGGAAATGCTGACAGAGTAATTATTGTCGTGGGTGCCACTGAAAGAAACAATTATGTTAAATTTAAATAGTTTAAAAAAAATTTCTTTAACAACAAAACTCTCTTTTGGCACTCCTATACTGTAACTTTACATATTGATGAGTATCCATTTAATGCATTGTAATTCACATAAAAGAAGGAACATACATTGGCTACAAGGAAGGTATTTATTTTGGGAGGGAGGAATGTATATAGTCTAGTAGGTTTATGATGACAAAAGAAGATCTGCAACTTATCTCACTGAAAGTTCAGCCACTGGAGAGTGAATAGTTTGCCAACAGATTCTAAATCATACTGACACGAATGAATGTACATCTCAATAGGACAGATAATTGGACAGTAAGTTTCCACTACCACTTCCTGAGCTAAAATGTAGAGTATTGATCAAGTTTTTTCTTTTTTTTATAACACATTGCACATTTCTCAAATCACAGGTTTGGAAACATTTCAAGAAGGTGCACAAAAGTTGCCAAAACTGAACTAATCCCTCTCAAGGGAAACCTGTTCAGTGTAAAGTTTTATTAGCAAATACTGGAAAGATACAATCAGGATAAAATCAAAAGATTTCACCTCCACAATAGAAAAATTACTGGAAAGCATCCACTGAAGAACTATTTGCAGATACCAAAGACGGTGCACATGAGGCAGGGAAGGAGAACAGTGATGAAATGGCCAGTCGTATTACAGAGGCTGACTGGGACTTTGAAAGGATCAGCCACTACTCAAATACACGCTTGCAATGAACACACCTCAGAGATAAGGTTTAGGCTCATATCCTGCCAGAAGCTCCACATGGGCAGGCCCTTCTATCCACATAGAGCCCATCAACTTCTCTGGGACTCCGTGAGAGGCTAGGGGTCTGTTTGCAGGATTACAGCCTTATAGAGTCAAACAACAAGCTTAGTAGATGCTTAAGACCCAATCCTGCAAACTCTGACCCACACAAGTAATTTTACATACAAAAGTAGCCCCACCTATTTCAACAGGACTAATCATAGATTTTATGGCCAGAAGGAACCACTATGATAATTCAATCTGACCTCCTGCATAACTGGGGCCACAGAACTTCAGTCAGTGGTTCCTGCATCTAGCCCAAGGATTTATGGTTGAACTACAGCACAGCTTCAGAAAGATATCCAGTTTTGATTTAAGGACTCCAAGAGATGTACTACACTTCTTGACAATCCATTCAAATGGTTAATTAATCTCACTGTTAAAATTGTGCATCTTGTTTCCAGCTTAAAGATGCTGACTTCAACTTCTAGCCACTGGAACTTTTCATGTCTTTGTCGAATAGATTAAGGGAGACCTCAAGGATCAGATATCTTTTCCTTGTGTAAGTGCTTCTTGGCAAAGAACAAGTCACCTCTAAACCTTCTCTTTAATAAGTTAAGTATATTGAGCTCCTTTAGTCTCACAGAAGGGGTATTTTCAAACCCATAAATCATGCTTGTAGCTCTTCTTTGAACTCTTTCCAACCTGGACACAGTATTCCAGTAATGGTCTCTCCAATACCACATTGTCACAGGGGCTGGTTATAGGAGACTCAGCCATCCGACAGAGTCCATGGGAGTCCACCCCTTCTGGGGCTATCAAAGACTGAAAGGAAAACCAAAACACAAATAAACTAATACAAGGTTGTAGTAGGACTCTCTTCCTTCAGAGATTCTTTGGGTAGGCCATAACCCAGTTCAGTTGCCTACAGGTGAGCCTTTAGTAATAGTCTCCAAGTAATGGTTCAGCACTGGGCCCTTGTTTCAGTCATAGGCCACAGGCAGTGGTCTCCTGACCAGTCCAGGATGTGAGGACTGAAGCTCTGTTCTTGTACCAGATCAGCCACCAACTAGGCTGGGTTTCTCCCTTTTACATCTTTCCTCTGTGGTGGGGCAGGGCAACTTGAGCTCATAGCAGCCCATCTCCATCTCTCTCACACACACACAATGCTCATATCACTTCCCTACTCCTGCACACTATTCCTCTGTTTATACATCCGAGGATCATGTTAGTCCTTTTTATCACAGCATTGCATTGGGAGCTCATGTTGAGATATTTATCTATAATGGCCCCTAAATCATTTCCATAAAATAATCCCCACCCTGCATTACAGCCTACATTCTTTTTCCTAGATGTATGATCTTGCACAATGCAGTTCCTTGATAGCATCTATCTTGCCAAGCAATCTTGATTGCTCTTTTTCAGTGACTTGTACTTGTTATTTATGACCCCAGCAATCTTTGTATAATGTTCACATTTTAGCAGCAAGAATTTTATATTATCTTTGAAATCATTGATAAATATATTGAAGAGTTTTGGGCTGAGAACCAATCCTTATGGGACCCCACTAGAAACACTTCCATTAACTGATGATTCTGGATTAATGTTAGCCAACACATACTATGTTAACCTCCCCCCCCATGAATATGTATTATGAGCACAATATTAATATTGTATACATTATATTAAATAGGAATGTTGCATAGTTATGGTAACTGACTTGTTTGCTGATTATATATATATATATATATTATCCCACAATATTCTGCAAAGCTAAATGTAGCTTTTGGCATTAGCTAGTATGAAACCTGTTAAAGACAACATATATGAGCAGTGTGTCCTAGTACAGGTTGAATTGTGCCTTTGTGGATTTAGTATTTGGAATGTGGTATCCAAAACTAAAGATAAGGAAGGAACAGGTCAATACAGGAAAACAAAGTAAAAAGCGATTGGTAGATTTTAATCTTGGGTGATGTATGAAATGTTTTTAGCTTGTAAACAATAATATTATAAGTATGGCTAATTTTGAATGCATACTTTGGAGCACATCTTCTGTGTAAGATGAACTGCACACTGCAAGGGAACTGCTTGCAGGAAGGAGTGGTATGTATATCTTGTTTTTATATTGTACTACTTTGTCCTTAGACAAATTGGTTAAGCCTGGTTATTTGATCTCTTTAACATTTTTTATATCAAAAACAAGTGTACTCAAGTAATTGTCTATACTTTAGACAATATTAACAATTTCGTTTTGAGAGCTAATACAGCCAGGTAACCACTTTTTAAACCAGTTAATCTGTGTCACATGCGTCACACGTGTTTGCAAGATGAGTCCCGAGTAAAGGCCTGATCTAAAGGCCACTGAAATTAATAGAAAAACACTCATTGACTTCCATTGGCTTTGGATCAGATCCTTTCTGTGCTTAAATACCATAGTGAAGGCGACTATACATGAGAGCTAGATAGGTTAGATTTACACGTTTATCTCATTAGAAAATATATTGGCAAACTGAGTTTTAGTTTTAATAAAAAATTGTGATAAAGAATATATCAACTTCAACTCAACTACATTTTTTCCCAAACCATTAAAAATATTTCCAGACCAACCAGCAGCTAGAACACTCCATGCCTTTGAAAAGAACAGTAGTTAAAGAATGCAACCTCACTCCACTACCACCCATTTAATGACAAACATTAAAGCAACTTCACATCTTTCTTGTGGCAGAAAATTAAGAAAGTGACAGAAGTCAGTGGGATGTTGATTTTAAAATATCAGGAGGAACAAAAATCTCAATGAAGGGAACAAACGATAAATTCTACATTATAAATTGCAAAATTATCTGCACTTTCTACTGTCTCGTAACTGTGCAAAATTTGAAAAAATAGAGAATTACCGTATATACTCGTTCATAAGCTGAACTTTTTTTTAGTAAAAAAAGGAAAGCACCAGAGAAGGGGGTCGGTTTATGAGCGGGTATAGAGAGGGAGAGCTGGGACACAGACCACCCCCAACAGAGGGAGCAAGGAGAGGCAGCAGAGCCAGAAGGGAAGAGGTGGGGCCAGAGTCTCTCCGCTTCTGGCCACGCTGCTCTCCCCCAGCCTCCAAAACAGCTGCATCTCTGGGGCTGGCAGGCTGCAGCAGTGCCGCTTGGCCCCGCCCCACAAAGCAGGCTGTGGCCGTGCCACCTGGCCCAGCCCACTGGAACATGCTGCGGCTGCGCCTCCCGGTCTGGCCAGCCAGCGCAGGCTGCGGCCTCGCTGCTCAGCCTGCCGGAGCAGCTCCAGCGAGGTCAGAGACATCCTCCCCTGGCCCTCCCCAGATAAGATGGGAAGGAATGGGGAGAATGTGGGGGTCCCAGGCTAGGGGTGGGGTCATGTGGGGGGTGGTGACAGGGGTTACTCCCCTGACTCCCAGCTTCTTCCCCCCAAAAAATTTCCACACCAGTTGCTGTCCCAGCCCGTCAGGGTAAGCTGCTGGAGCGCTGGAACACTTTGTTTACTTAGGTTTACCTTCGTGCCTGAGGACGCTCGAGGTAAACAAACCATCTTGGCCCCCCAGCGGCTTATCCTGATGGCCCAGGAGCCAAAGTTTGCTGACCCCTGAATGATAGGGCCGGCTTATGAACGGGTTATAAAAAATGTCCATTTTTACTTATTCATCTTGGGGGGGTCGGTTTATAAATGAACCGGCTTATGATCGAGTATATATGATAATTCCTTTTAGCTATCATAATGTTATATATAGTATAGTGGGTATTTTTATGTTAGTATGTATATAGTATGTATTGTATGGTTATGTATAGTAATGTTAATGTTATTAACAATTACAGTAGAAATTTTAGTCAGAAAACTGACTTTCAAGTTGATGGTGCCCATTTAATCAACCACTTTCAGTTTCTTAAAGAGAACAGATTTATCATCTTTGTAAGCAAACATGCCAAGATAAATATTCTGTTCTACCCCATATATTTTTTCACTATCAAACACAAATATCTGAGTTTGGTTTATTAAGTCTACCGTACTTCCTATGCTTACTACAGTAAATGGAAAATTTTGGTCATTAAAACAAGATGTGTATCTCATGAGAAAATACCACTGTAAATTAAGTGATAGTTTAAAATTCACCAGAGAGTTAATTTTGGGAAACTGAGGTTCACATATAGATGGAAATGGGCCTATAGGCGTATGACATGCAGTAATGAAAAGAGTTTACTCAACAACGTCAAAAGAGGGCTCAAATAGAGACATAGCTGTGCAATGCTCCAGTCTCGTACCCGTCCCATTCCTCCTCCAAAGGAACTTTGTTATTTCCAGTTCACCCAGGTATAACTTGGTGCTAGTTAGAGTAGTAGCATACAGGATGCAGGTTCCTGTAGTGCAGACAGGACATAAAGGGTATGTCTACACTGCAATTAAAGACCGCAGCACAATCATAGCTGGCCCAGGTCAGCAGACTCAGGCTCGCATGACTTGGGCTACGGGGCTATAAAATTGCAGTGTAGACATTTGGGCTTAGGCTGGAGCCCCGGCTCTGGGACTTGGGCCAGCTGTGGGTCTTTTATTGCAGTGTAGATATACTCAAAGGCACTAAATCAACCATGTGTTGTCTGAAAACAAAGATCGTTTGGAAGAGGAAATTAAAGCAGAAGAGTCAAATTTCATCTGATATTAACATGCTTCCTGAGTTCCACTTTTCAAATATTTTCTTGGGAGGAATCCCAGACCTGACCATTACCTCTGAATTTTAGAATTCAAATCCCTGGCAAATTCAGCTTAGTTCAGAATTAAATGAAGGGCTAGGGCTACCTTACAGCTCCATTTGTGGGATTTATCTTTGCACTGATCCCACAGAAAGACCTAAGAAGCTTTCAACTCTCTCATTTACCTGAGCTCATACTTAAGAGAGACTCTATGGTATAGTAGTAACCCATGGAAAGCATGTTAAAGCAAAGATTTTTAATTGAGAGTTTGGGGGAAGGCAGAAAGATGGAGGATTAGTTTCAAGTGCACTTTGACAAGTAGTCTTCAAATTTGTAAAGATAAATATTGTATCTAATCTAAGTCATAATATGTGGTGTTTATACAAATGTCTGGTATTGGCCTTGGCATGGCTGCCCTACTACTCCTAGCAGTTCTGAAAATTGCAGCATAGCCAGCATTAACTGTGTATATTAAGCACAAAGTGTTTGTATAACACTGTGATGACGCAAAAGGTGTTCGGACTACTAATATTTATCCAAAGACTTTCTTCACGATAGTAATGTTATCCAAAAAGCTCTGCTAGATGGCATGTGTAAATAAGAGTTTTAATCTTCACATTTCTCCAAATCCATTATTATATACAAAAATTCATACAATTCACTACATACAAAAATAAAAATTTAAGATAGGTCATACAACAGCTATGCTGATAATGGGGTTCCTTGGGACAAATTCTGGTCTTGCCTATACTGGTATAACCTCACCAATATCAGTGTTTATCTTACAAAATTCTAGGAACACTTGGACCATAACTCCAGCAATCCATTTGGATGGTTAGACTATGTCAGTCTTTAACACAATTCAGAGAGATGATTAAAATGCAGTTAAGTCCTGTAAATACTGCAAGATGTAAATATGCTTTAACCAGGTTGGGGAACTACCGTGTGATAATGGAAGTGCACAGACTGCAGGCTGTGGACTTGAGTGGTGGTTTAGGACACCTAGAGTGGAAATGCATCAATACAGGGGCTGTTCTGTGGGAGTCAGTGCCAGGAAGATAGGAAATACATTGAGTCTGATTCTTTCCTGAGCAACTTCTGCATTGGGGACTCCTATGAAACTGTGATTAGCTTTTACAGAAAGCAAGGAATTAACCCACTCCATTAGGCCATACTCTTTATGACCACTTGGAAGCTAGGATGCTATTTTGAATATTATGGTCTAGATTATCACCTGGTGTAGACTGACATAGCCCTATTGAAATCAACGGAGCCACCCTGATTTACACCAGCTGAGAAACTGTCCCATCGTGGGTACAATCAAAATCCTAACTATTATCACACATTTTGACTGATATTATAATCACAGGTGCAACTTCATAGAAAGGCTGTGTCATTATATTCTAACCTGTAGTTTTCACCCAAACCCAAACTTTCTATTTTGAAAAATTAAGCAATTTTTAAATTCTCTGATGGTGAGGAAACGGGTTTCCCGTTTTCAGTGAGGCTGTTATCATATAACTCATACATGGTTTGATTTAAATCCTTCAGACTTGCCACATACTTGTTTACTGAAGAAGACAAGTGCCTTTGGTGAGTTTGAACACAACAGGTTCATAATTAAAGTTACAAATATTTTAAAATAGCATATTGAGCATGCTCAATAAGTACTAGCTATCTCCCCCACCAACACACTCTGAGAACTGCCAAAGCTGCCTGCCTCTCCTCCATGACAACTAACTAATTTTCTCTGGACCACTGTGAATTACCTGTCAAAAAACTTTATGATGATATAGTTACATAGTAATAAGTAACTTTTCCTGTACCAAACATTTACAGAATTTTTAATAAAACAAGCATAGAAATGCTTCAGAATTTCAGAAGTATGCCATGTCTTGATTTAAAATAAATATATAGCGATACCACCTAGCGATATGAAAGAAAATGAACCTAAATAGAAAAAAAAACCCAAATCATTTACCAAAAGTTCAAATTTAAGATTAAAATCTTTAAGGAAAATGCACAACCCACGTTTTCTTAATTTAAAGCATTTAAGGTGAGATTTTCAGAAGTCACTTAGGTTATGTCTACACAGCAGGCAGACACCCGCAGCTGGCAGTGTAGTTGCTGTGTAGACATATTCTGAGGTGCTTCTGAAAATCCCACCCTTAGAGTTTTTTAAAAAATAGTGATTAATATACCTGTCTTCACTAAAAAGGTTAAAAAAATTAAACAATCTAACAGTGCAAATACTTGACCAGTTATACTCAGACCTCAGTAGTTCAAGAACCAAATTAGGATCAACATTACCCAAAAAAGCCACAGTAGTGTGAATTCATTGTTTCATTTATTATAGTACTAGATATTTATATTTAAACAGTATGACAAGGGAAATATTTAGTTTATATATATATTATACTCACAGCAAAATGACTAATCAAGTATTATTTTATCAATTTCAATTGGTTAATAACAGTAAAAGCATCCTTATTGGTTAATAACTTAGATCAGTTTATAATTAAATCATACAGTGCTTTAATACCATATGCTGAAAAGAGCCACAGGAGACACATTAAAGAGCCACTTGCTGCTCATGAGCCTCAGTATCATGAGCCATATGCTTGAGAGGGTAAATCTTTAAAAAAATTTTTATAGATAACTCAAAGACAGAATCACCATCATCTCAATGCCAATAATAGCCACTCTTACATAGACGCTATACAGTATCAGAAGCTCCATTACTCCTTCCTCTAGTGTAGGATGCAAATTACACACTGTGCATATCTGAAGCAACAAATCATATTTGCAAATTTAATTGAGCCTATTGGTAATTCTTCCTTCCATGCTCCCTTTCTGGTCCCTACTTAGTCTAATTTAGATTGCTTCTTGGGGAAAGGAACCGTCCTCTAATTTACTGATAAAGTGCTATGCACATACCTATAGGCCTGAAGTAAATAAAATAAGAATAATGAAAATGCCAACATTAACACATTACCCAGTAAAGCATTTAGCCACAATTATGAATCATACATTTGATGAATATAAGAATGAAAACAAGTCTAAGGACCACATTGTACTTGATAACACTGCTGTAAATATGAAATAACTTCACTGCTGTCAATGAAGTAAACTGAGTTATTCCAGATTTACACTAGTGTAATTAAGCAGAATTAAGCCCTAAATATTTTATTAAGGAAGTCCCTTGAGGTTGGTGATTATCAGTCTCTAAGATACATTTTAAAGCGTATAAGTATGAACTTGGGTTTTAAGAGGATGGGGGAGATAATAGTTAGGAAAAGATTTTTTTTTAAATAGTAAACCAGCTGTAAAGTAACCACAGTCCTGGCTGCATCAACAAATCACAAAGCTCAGGACTGCTAAATTTCAAGGTTGGCTGTGATTCTATTTCTGAAAAGGCGAAAGGAAGTAAGACTAGGGACACAAAACACCTGCTGCTGTAGAATTTAATATCACCCAGCTCTCTTGCTTGCTCATACAGAAATACCCATCACATGTGTGATAAGAAAATATCCAGATAGGAAAAACAAAATGGTCCATTTCCTCTTCGTCCTCTATTTTAACATAAAAATAATCTGATTTTTTGAATGATATAAACAAACTAAGTTCTTTATGTCTTGAAATGGTACGTTTATATTCTTCTATTAATAGAATATTACCACCACCACCAATTTTTCTTTTAACACACTAATTCTGGGCCTCATGCTGAGTGGTGATGTGTACCTGCAATTTCCATTAACTTTAAGATGACAGGGGTACTCAGCACTTTTCAGGGTTAGGGAATTTAATGAGTACAGACAGCTCCTTTTCTGGAGGCGTTCTTTCACATGAGAATTGCAAAAGGCTACATCAGAGTAACATTTGAATTGTAAGTACATATTGATGTTAAAATACTAGAAATGTTGTCTGGATTAAAAATGGCCAAACAAACTAAAACTGAGTTACCAGGAATACATGTCCTCACTCGCAGAAACAGGACAGTCAGACTCTAAAGTGAGAATTGGTACTTCACATAATCAACAATTTGGATAGGGGTTATATATTTGTAACTTACATCCTTTGGATACAACTTTACTTTAAATGTTATAAGACACAGAAAAGCAAACAAAGTCATTTGTTACATTGCAAGAGAGCATGTGTCGGATTTTATTCTGATTAGATATGTACATGCAAACAAACAATTCCTTCAGAAAGGATCCATGTTAATTTGTTAGTGTTATTCAAATATATACATAAGGATAATCACCATATTTCTAATTAAAATGTCAGTTCTGTTTATAGAAGTTTCTATATGCTATTACAATGCTTACTATCTGCAAAGCACAACAATGGAATGGTATTTATCTTTAATTTAAGGATAAAGAAACATTTATTTGCTCATTTTGTTATGCCCTATATTCATCTAAGCCCAAAAGACAAACTGCAGCTTGGTCTTATAAGGCTTAGGTTTTTACATGAAACCATCATTTGGAATGTTAATAAGAGTATACTTCAGATTTACTCAATAATTCCCAGGTTAAAGGAATTTGTAATGTGTCAGCTGACCATCTTTGTTTATCTAATAGAGGAGTCCAAAATAATTGAGTCTTATAGTTTTGTTCTCAGTGGAAACGTGGGTCCTTGAACAGTCAAATACGACACTCTGAGACTCTCTGCTGGTAACCCAGATAACTGCAATCTACATTGTGTAATAAGTACATGGATAGCTAAATAAGGAGAGGCTACTTACCTGTAGAGAAACTGGAGTTATTCAAAATGTTTTGGCCTTATACATGATCAGAAATTCTTGTAAGCAGTGCTCATGGGCCAGCACCTGAGCCGTACATCCCATCAGGTTCCAGTAAAAGTGAATATATAGAGGGGTGGACCTGCCACCGCTCCAGTTCCTTCTCAACCTCAAAGCCTAGCAGGACTCTGAAGCAGTGGAGAAAAGAGAGTTCATAGTGTAACACCCACAGTTGCGAAACATCTAAAAAAACTCCAGTTACTATACAGATAAATAACCTCTCCTTCTTAGAGCTATTGTCTCTATCAGTGCTCCACCTGAGGAAATTCCTGAGTAATTACAGAGGAGGGTGCTGAGGAGGCTGGCTAGAGTAGTGAGGAGGGGTTAAACTAACAGCAAAAGGAGAGGGTAAAAAGCAGAAAGATATGAGCACTTAGCACAAAATCGAGACGTTGAGAACAAAATTAGTCAAGGAACCAAAGCACATGAAGAAGAAATTCCTGAATTGCCTCTACACTAACGGTAGGAACCTGGATAACAAATAAGAATTGCACATTTATGAGCATAAATTCAGTCTAGTTGGTATTACTGAAACCTAGTGGGATGATTCACACAATTGGAATGGTAAAATCAATTATTATAACCTATTTAGGGAGGACTGAGTGGGCAAAAGGGGATGGAGAGTGGCACTCTATGTCAAAAATGCCATCAACTGTTTCTGAGTCACTGACAATTCAGAAGAAAATGATACATTTTCCCTGGTTAATCATTTAAGCCTCTACTAAATATTGTTCCCAAATGCTTCAAGTTCTTTTCCCACGTACAAATGCCTCACGGACCCATCGATCCCTACATAGCTACATTACATGAGTTAAGTGCAATCTGTGAATTTGCCAGCATAGCAGATGAAATGAGCAGATGAAATTGTCAAGATGATGACCAGTTGCAAGATTCGTGAATGACTCCTCGCAGATAAAAGGCCCTACCTTGGAAAAAACTATGCAAACCACCTAACAAGTGGAAAGTGCCATCCACTGTGCTAAGTCACTTTCGATAATATCAGATGTCTTCCAGTCTGTAGAAGTTAATGCACTTCGATACAAACTGCAACCCACAAAGCTTCTAAGTCTACATCCACGGTGCCTTTACCCTCACATACACCGCATTGCTATCAATGCTACTGATGCAGTGACCTTGGTCACAAGGCAGACTTTCAAGGATATCCTGCCAAGAAATCAGTATGCAAGAAGTGCAACAAAAAAGGACATTCTGCTAAAATCTGTAAGTCCTCTGTCAATCTTATCTGGAGTTCTCACAGATGAGGATGATAGTGAACTGAATACCAATGAGGTTCTAAATGTGACAGATCACCAAGCCACTGCACACTAGCAAGTGCGAGTCAACAGCCATGAGATGAGGATGTTACACTATAATTCCCAACCAACTCTACACTGTGCTGTTTGACAGCTCCTGACCTGAGTTGCATCCTTCAGACATATACTCCAGAGTGTATGGTGGATCTCCCATTCCCATCTGGCTATTTTACAGCTGTCTTTGAGTACAAAGGCCATAGTGCCCAAGGGAAAAATCTATGTAGCTGAAAAGGGAGTTTCTATTTTAGGATGGAATCAACAAAGGGATCTTCAGACATTAGCTATGAATAGTACAGAACCTGTCCTGCAAACTGAAGATAGGCTACAACCAGGAATCACCTCTGAATTTCCAGAAGTTTTCACTGATATCATAGTTGTTGCCTCCACCCCCACCCCTAAAAAAAAAAATTTCAAGCACAAGATCCAGTTAAAGAACAATGCAATGCCTGTATAGCATAAAGTGTGAAACATACCAGCTGAACTGAGACAAACACTCAAGGAGGAAATTCTGATACTATGCAAAGCAGATATCATTGAACCGGTTGATTCATGAGAATGGATTTCTTCTGTTGTTCTCACCAGGAAGCCTAATGGTGCTATCTACACATGTGGACTTGAGCAATCTAAACTACAACATTGTTGTAGATTGTCATCCTCTATCCAACATCAATGAAATGCTTGTCAACTTGAAGGAGGGAAGAAATAGATGTCATTGTGACAGACCAGCTCAGGCCAGAGCCATAGGCCAATTCACTTATGTGTGAATTAGGGCTATTGATTAATCGCAGTTAACTCACGTGATTAACTCAAAAAAATTAATCGCGATTAATCGCAGTTTTAATCACCCTGTTAAACAAGAGAATACCAAGTGAAATTTATTAAATATTTTGGATGTTTTTCTACATTTTCATATATATTGTGTTCTGGGTTGTAACTGAAATCAAAGTGTACATTATTTTTTATTACAAATATTTGCACTGTAAAAATGATAAACAAAATAAATTGTATTTTTCAATTCACCTCAAAGTGCAGCTTACAAATGTAGATTTTTGTTACATAACTCCACTCAAAAACAAAACAGTTCCCCCCACCTTACCTGCAATGGCTATCCCTGCAGTTCCCAGGTGTTTGTTGCTGCCTCTCCTCATGGCCACAGCTCCCAGCTTGTCAGCTCCAGACACTGCAATGCAGGGAGGGTTAAAAAAATTCCAAAACAAAACGATGTAAAACTTCAAAGCCTACAAGTCCACTCAGTCCTATTTCTTGTTTAGCCAATCACTAAGACAAACAAGTTTGTTTATATTTATGGGAGATAATATTGCCCTCTTCTTATTTACAACATCACCAGAAAGTGAGAACAGGCGTTCACATGGCACTGTTGTAACCGGCGTCACAAGATATTTACGTGACAGATGAGCTAAAGATTCATATGTCCCTTCATGCTTCAACCACCATTCCAGAGGACATGCGTCCATGCTGATGACGGGTTTTGCTCGATAATAATCCAAAGCAGAGCGGACCACTGCATGTTAATTTTCATCATCTGAGTCAGATGCCACCAGCAGAAGGTTGATTTTCTTTTTTGGTGATTCGGATTCTGTAGTTTACGCATCAGAGTGTTGCTCTTTTAAGACATCTGAAAGCATGCTCCACATCTTGTCCCTCTCCGATTTTGAAAGGCACTTCAGATTCTTAAACCTTGGGTCAAGTGCTGTAGCTATCTTTAGAAATCTCACATTGGTACCTTCTTTGCGTTTCCTAAAAGCTGCAGTGAAAGTGTTCTTAAAATGAGTAACGTGCTGGGTCATCATCCGAGACTGCTATAACATGAAAGATATGGCAGAATGCGGGTAAAACAGAGCAGGAGACATATAATTCTCCCCCAAGGAGTCCAGTCACAAATTTAATTAATGCATTATTTTTTTAATGAGCGTCATCAGCATGGAAGCATGTCCTCTGGAATGGTGGCCGAAGCATGAAGAGGAAAACAAATGTTTAGCATATCTGGCACCTAAATATCTTTCAATGCCAGCTACAAAAGTGCCATGCAAATGCCTGTTCTCACTTTCTGGTGACATTGTAAATAAGAAGCAGGTGGCATTATCTCCCGTAAATGTAAACAAACTTGTCTGTCTTAGAGATTGGCTGAACAAAAAGTAGAACTGAGTGGACTTGTAGGCTCTAAAGTTTTATATTGTTTTGTTTTTGAGCGCAGTTATGTAACAAAAAAAATCTACATTTGTAAGTTACACTTTCACAATAGAGACTGCACTACTTGTATGATAAAAATATTTTCTTTTATCATTTTTACAGTGCAAATATTTGTAATAAAAAGTAATATAAAGTGAGCACTTTGTACTTTGTGTTGTAACAGAAATCAATACATTTGAAAATGTAGAAAAACATCCAAAAAATATTTAATACATTTCAATTGGTATTCTATTGTTTAACAGTGCGGTTAATTGCTATTAATTTTTTTTAATCGCAGTTAATTTTTTTGACTTAATCACGTGAGTTAACTGTGGTTAATTGACAGCCCTAATAAATACAAAATAATCAGAGAAAATACAAATATTGCCACTTTCTGAAGTAAGTAGAATATTTTTTTCCCATAATGGTTTCATTTAAAATTCAGGAAAATATAGTTTCTCGCATACACAAAGCAACAGCACATTTTTTGACTGCTTCTGCCCGAGTCTACCTAGTTCTCTGCTTAGCTCTGTGTCTTTACTCCACAATCTTGTCAACGATCCTGAAGTTATTTTGCCAAATTAAAAAAACTCTCTGAAATCACTAAAGAAAAACCTTACAGTAATTATTTTTTTAATTCTGGAGAAGACTGCAGTGACCTCTTTCTTACTACTTCAGCACCATTCTTGCTCTTGTCCATTCTGTGACACTAACTGTAATCATGAGTAAGCTGACCCACCTGAAAACAATGGGTGAAATCCTGGCCCTGCTGAAGTGGCAAAACTCCCACTGACTTCAATCAAGCCAGAAATTCACCTAATATATATTTGCATAATACATGCCATTACACCATTGTGAAATATATGCTTAAAATCCTGTTTACTAAAGAAACCTTCAAACAGTGAAATTAATGATCAAGACTTACAAGAACTAGTCTCTTTAAACTAGTAATTGTATCTCCTAAATAGTCACTTCTTTCAAGTGATGATAATACTGCAGAAACAGATGACTTCCACACACATTTTATCTAAACTGTCATAGACTCTTCTTTCCTAAAGCATGGATAATTTCTGAGAATAATTTTTGCTTACGTTTAGGATACTTTGTTGAGCTTGTTAACATGAAAAAGAAATTTTCTCGACAAAAGATGTTCTTTAGTCTATAAAAGCTTTGTTGCAGATTTAACATTAAGTCCTAATTGTTACTTTTAAAGTGGTATATCCACACATTGGAGAAAACTGCTGCTAGCGTAAAAGGAAATGGGAAATACACTGGATGATTTCAAATACTTTTCTTATAATGTCATCCATTTGGTTTCTCTGAGAATATAATTACACATCCATTTATAGCACTGTGTATCTGCATTTTACTCACTTGACCAGACCCTTTTAATTCACAGCAATTTAAGCACGAGAGAGCCATTGAATCCCTATTTGGTATAATTGCTAGGCATATGTTTATGCAGACAAAATTAGACAGTCTTGAGAGTATATAATTTCTTAATTTATTTTTCACTATCTACAAACTGTTCAGCTAAGTAAAAATACTGAATTTTAAAGTGGTAAAATCAGTAAAACTGTCTACCCTTTGTGTTTACAAGAGAAACAACATTTTAAAATCCTATCACTTCATAAATATATAGTATTTATGAATATAGTAAAAATGAATATAGTAGTGAAATTTTTGCTTTACTTTTTTGTCTAAGAACTAAAATGTGATTTCAATGGTTTTATTTTTTACATTAAAAAAACCTAGTAGTTTAACATGTTGTTTTCTGGTACACATGCCCTCTTTTCTCTCCTTCAAACTGTGTGAACTTTCCAACAAGGAGCATTAGTTTCACTGTGGGAGAGGAGGGTGTAAGCGAGTGGGTGGGTATTGTTAATACAATGCTTTTGTCATTTTGAAAAGTGCTATATTGAAGGCACAGGTTACCAGAATCGTCTGTTTAATTACAAAGGAATCTTCTGTTTATTCACTGCCCTCAGCCCTGACCACAATGGTACCAGTATATTTAAGTCTCCATTCCCATTTATTACTTGGCCTCACTGCTTAAAATTCCAAGAAGGGGGTAAATTAGTGCCAAACATCACAGTGATTTTTGTGATTTGGACACTTGTCACTAGGATCAAGACTGAGACCACAAATTCATTTCCAATCGTCTACTAGACAGCTGTCAAATGGTAACACTAATCAATACCTACCTGGGCTATATTCAAACCTATGACTTTTTACATTTTTCTAATTTGAAATATATTACAGTATATTCATCCATATATTTTTCCTGCTATGTCATCACCAAAAGCACCATATTAAAAAAATAAAGAATGTAGACAAACCAATAAACTCTTCTAGAAGCCAAATTATAGACAAGTCTTACACTGGGTTCCAGATTTCAACAAACAAGTTCACAATTGACTGTTTGCAACCAAGTTATAATTGGGGAAGGTACACAGAGATCCTAAAATGCAAAAGCTGACAAACCCCAAAAACATTCTGGCACTGACATGAACCTATACTCACCCATCATTGGAACAAGTCAACAATTCTTCTTTTATTTTAGGATGCCAACAGCCTGTATTAAGCATTGCTGTATGACCCTGGAAAAACACAGAAAAACATGAGAACCTAATTCTATGGCAAACAATTTTTTCAAGTAGGCATTTACTTTCCCTTCATTTTTCAGGATCTCCACCTAAAATAACCTACACTATTAACTATATTCCTTACTGCCAATTATTTCATATGTAAAATGGACAGTCTTTTAATAACAGTCCTTCAAACCAATAATGTAATACACAATCATCATGTTGGATGCTTTTTTAAAATACAAAATATCAATATACAAGGAGAAATCTATGGCCAGCAGAGTTAAGGAACAATAAATATATTTAAGTTTATTAAGAATAAAAAAAAATCCTAAGAATGGTATTGATCCATTCCTAGATAGAAATGGTAGAATTATCAAAAATAATGCAGAAAAGGCAGAAGTGTTCAATAAATAGTTCTGTTCTGTATTTAGAGAAAAATGGTTCACGTAGACATATGGCATATGATGATGATACTTTTTCCAATCTAATAATAAATTGGGGGAGTTAGAGATTTTTAAATCAGCAGGGTCCAGATAACTTGCATGCAAAGATTTTTAAAAAGAGCAGTCTGAGAACCTTGCTGGACCTTAAATATCGATTTTCAATGAGTCTTGGAACACTGGGCAAGTTCTAGAAGACAGAGAAAACTAATATGTTAATATTTTAAAAGGGTAAACGGCACAACCTGGGTATTACAGGCCTCAGTCTAACATCCATTCCAGGCAAGATATTGGAACTGCACATCAATAAAGAATTAAAGGAGGGTAATATAATTAGTGTCAATCAACATGGGTTCATGGGGAAAAAAAAGGTCTGATCAAACTAACTTGATTTTTTTGTAATGCGATTACAACTTTGATAAAAGTAATAGTGTTGATGTAATAGACATATTTCTCTAAGGCATTTGACTAGTTCTACACAACATTTTGATTAAACACTAGAACAATATAAAATTAACCTGGCTGATAGGTCTCAAAATGTAACTATAAAACAGAGAATCATCATTGAGTGCATGGGTCTCATAGTGCTGTCACAGGGTAGCTGTCTCTGTGCCTAGGCTGAGTTCAGCTTCCCTGTACTGGAGCACGTGAACCCAACTGAGCTAATTAAAGAGGGCTGGGCTATATCTGGGCCTATATAAAGAGGTAGAAGAAGAAAGGACTGAGACAGGCTGAGCCCTATGGATGGAACACCACAGTAACTGGCTCCTGTGGTGGGTCCCTGGAGTGAGGGGCCAGGTGCGCTCTGTGGCTGCTGCTCCGGGAAGGGAGCAGAGCTGACTGAGGCTGGGAGGCTGCCAGAAACTAGAGTGCCAGAGACCTCTGAGAGGGGTGTCCCTGAAGCCTGGGGCCAAGGACTGAGATAAGACTATTTTCTGTTTGTTTGATAACCTCTGTTTAAAGAAATAAACCTCCTTGAAAAGAATCAACACGGCAGCACATGCTTTGAAGCTAAGGAGAAGAGACAACCCCTGTTGCAGGTCCTGCAGGGATCAGTTCTTGGCCCTACACTGTTTAAACTTTTTATATCAGTGACTTGGAACAGAACATAAGATCATAACTAAAACCCTACCAAATTCACGGCTATGAAAAACGTGTCACGGACTGTGAAATCTGGTGCGCTTTAACCTATATTATACAGATTTCATGAGGGAGACCAGCATTTCTCAAATTGGGGGTCCTGACCCAAAAGGGAGTTGCAGGGGAGTTGTAAGGTTATTTTAGGGGGGGGTCACGGTATTGCCAGCCTTACTTCTGCACTGCCTTCAGAGCTGGGGGCTAGAGAGCAGCAGCAGTTGGCCAGGCACCCAACTCTGAAGGCGGTGCCTCACCGGCAGCAGCACAGAAGTAAGAGTGACAATACCATATCATGCCATCCTTACTTCTGTGCTGTTGCTTGCAATGGCTCTGCCTTCAGAACTTGACTCCCAGCCAGCAGCTGCCACTTTCTGGCTGCCCAACTCCAAAGGCAGTGCCGCCACCAGCAGCAGCGCAGAAGTAAGGGTAGTAGTACCACAAAACCCTATTCCACCACCTTCCTTCCTCAAGGCTCTGCCCCCGCTTCTTCTCTGCCTCCACTGGGAGCAGCACTCCGCTTCTCCCTGACCCCCTCCCTTGCAAGGGCAATCAGCTGATTGGGCAGGGAGGGAGGGACCGAGAGGAGGGGCAGGAACCCAGCACACTGCAGGAAGAGGCCAGGGAGCCGGCAGGACCAAGCTTCTGCCCCCTGCCCCCGCGGGAGGGGGTGGGGTGGGGGACAGAAGGAGGAGAAGAGTGGGCTGGGCAGGATTTTTAATGGCACGCTGCTGCCTGCTGGGACTCCGGGAGGCAGCAGCGTTCCATTAAAAATTGGCTATAGTGCCGTCTTTGGCACACATGCCATAGGTTGTGTGATGGAGCAAGGCCGGATGGCTACAGGAAAGTACTGAGGAACAGGTATGTTAGCCCCAGGCTAAGCAAATCCCAAGTACCATGGGAACCAAAATGGCAGTTGTTCCAGGATAATCAAGGCACCTGGGGCCAATTAAGAACTTTCTAGAAGGCACAGGAGAGAGCTACATTGATTGGAGCACCTGCAGCCAATCAGGGCAGGCTAATCAGGGCTCCTGGTATAAAAAGGGGAGCTCACTCCAGTCAAGGAGGAGGAGCCAGAGGAAGGAAGTGTGTATGAGGAGCTGGGAGCCAGAGACACAGGGAGCTGAGAACTGAGAGGGTGTGCTATTGGAGGATTGAGGAAACACCATACAATCAGGCAGTATCAGACACCAAGAAGATCCTATGGTGAGGATAAAGAAGGTGTTTGAAGGAGGCTATGGGGAAGTAGCCCAGGGAGCTGTAGCGGTCAAGCAGTGGTTACAAGTAGCACTATAGAGACTGATGCAATTCACAGGGCCCTGGGCTGGAACCCGGAGTAGAGGTTCCAGCCCAAGCCTCGCTACTCCTAATCAGACATAGGAGGAGTTGATCCAGACTGTGGATTTCATCCAAGGGGAAGACCACTGAGGGGAGGAAATCCGCCAATAAGCGCAGGACCTACTAGAGGAGAGGAGGTACTTTGCCACAGTTGCCAACCCCTGATCTATACACAGAGAGGCTGAGTGACTTCCCATGGCCACAGAGAGTCGAGGCAGAGCTGAAAATACAACCCGACCCTTTTACATCTAGAGGACAATAAATGACATGACACTTCCGTTAAGGAGAAATCTTTCTAGTCACTTTTGTAAAACTGAAAATAACATTATAATACCAAGCAGTTTTATACCAGACTCAGTTTAAGTTTAGGTGCTTCTAATAAGAAGTGAAGGTATTCTTTCTTTAATGCCTGTGTATAACTTACATTAAATGTTACTGAGAGTGCTAGGAAAACTTCAGTATATATACCCTACAGTTCACTCTCTCACCATTTCCCCCCAAAACACAATCATTTTTTTTTTTTACTAGTTTACTTGTGCCTCTGAATTTAATTATTCCTGTCACTCTTCTTCCATTTGTCTCTTTTCTCTCTCACGATGGCAAGCCACCTAAAAACTTAAAACTGGACTGTATCATCACTAAATTCATGGAAATATGGAACAATCTACACAGACAAGGAGACAAGACTCTAGCTCATTCTGATCTCAAGTGCTTGGGATTTCCACAGCCAAGTGTCCTTCACCAAAAATGCCATGGTCTACAACTTTCACCCTGAGCTCTATCAGCCACTTCCTGTTGGAGTGAGTTGTGGGAATAGAGTGCTCTTGAGTCATCTTTCAGTCTAATCCATGGAGAGTTTTAAATAATATAACTAGATCCTTGAAACAGATCTGAAACTGGATCAGAATGTATTTTCATAAAAGATAATTTGTAAGCTGAGAGTGGACAGAACCATTTCTTCAAGATGGAAATATCTGCTGATGGATATTTTACCAGAATTTAAGCCACTGATATTCTATATCAACTCACAAGATTTCAGGAAAAAACTGGAAAAAAAATAAGCAAACTATCTTTCTCAGGGAAAATGCCTTTATCCAGTTCCTTTGTGTATTTTAGTTAGTTTGACATATTTGAAGTGTTGGCACAAGCTTATTAAATAAGTTTGAAGAGAACAAAGGACTCCTATAATATTACATAAAATTTAAAAACCACACCTTCAAAACTAAAATTGAAATTGTTTCAGATTGTTTTTAAGAGTTATTATGGAGACAGTTTTAGCAACTATTTAAAAAAATTACCAGGGAATGAATACCTAAAAGTCAATATGACAGCATAACTACTCCAGCACTTTGATTGTAGGACCATTATATAGTGAGATTTCAGAAGTTTAAAAAGATAAAAAAATCTGCATTATTTTTAATTAAACAAGAACAAAACGGCTGTTAATGTTATATGGGGCTTTATATACATTCTGCTAGCCAAAAGAAATAGTGTTCTGATATGAATAGCATCAAGTAATGCAGTACTTAGGCTAGTTACTTGGCAGTAAGCCCTACAAGCACTAAATAAAGCAAATTTATCACAAATCTGAGTGGTAGATTTTATCATTACACTTAAATTATTAATTTTAAACTATTCACAAAACTGACCTGCATTTAAATCATCTATGTAAACAGACTTGGTATCCCATGTAACACATGGGGAAAGAAGATGGAAGAGTGGTCAAAACCCACTGAACATGTGTTAAAATACTTTAAAATATAATTTATTATGATTGTGTTTATAACAAACAGGTTTCTATTCTCTCCGAATTACATAAAACACAAAACTATAAAATAAATTACACTGACAAGAGTAGGAGTCAGCCCTTTTTCATGTACACTTTTAACCACTAACAAACAAAAATGCACATTACTACTATTTACTATTCATTGATGTTCTTGGCACTCAGCAAGACACAAAAGGACAGCTGTTTCTCCCCTCTCAGCAGGAGGATGGCCACCTTCCAAAGGGAAAGGGGAGACCCGAAGTCTTTGCAAACCAAGGTCCCATTTGGGCAACAGTATTCAGAAGTGAGCTGAGTCCTTGAGGCAGGCTGAAGAGAGTCTACCCTGGTTATGCGGGGGAGAAGCTCTATAACTTTGGACTGGACAGAGTTTAAATGCTAATATGTGAGATACGGTGGGTGCATAGCACCCCTCTTCCATTATTAAGTAATAAAGTTGCAGCCTGATGCTTAAATCCATTTCTGTGTCAGGCTTTCATTCACCTGTGTGTCCTGATCATACCAACCTCAACGGCTTACAATCTAGATGACAGACAAAGGAAGACATGGTGCACAGTGAATCCTTTCTCTGGGACTCGCACTACATTTAATTATCTTTGCCCTTAATTTAATAGGGATTTTTTCCTCTATTTGCTCATCCTTCAAGTGCGAAGAAAGCGTGTATGCTTTGTGGTCTGTTAATGGGAAAGGTAAAGGAGAGGGTGCAAGTATTAAGAAGTATGGGATAAATTATTGCATTCTTTCTGGATTATATGGCAGGGGTGGTCAAACTGTGGCTTGCGAGCACCATGCAGCTCTTTAACAGTTAAAGTGCGGCATCCCACCCCACCCCCAATTCTCAGTTTACCAGACTGGGGGGCAGGAGAGAGCTCAGGGCTTCTGCTCTGCGGTGGGGTAGTGGGGCTAAGGACTTCTGCCAGAGACAAATGGTGCCTCCTGGAGGGGCGGGGGGCACAATTTAAAGGTTCATCCTTTCCCACAGTTTGAGTAAACTCCTCAGGCATGCCCCCCTGCCTTACCCGCAACGGCTATCCCTGAAGTTCCCAGGTGTTTGCTGCTGCCTCTCCTCATGGCCATAGCTCCCAGCTTGTCAGCTCCAGACACTGCAATGCAGGTAGGAGGTCCAGCAGCACCATGTGACTGAGCAGCGCCAGCAAACCTTAGCAAAAATTGCGGGGGCAAGTAACTCCATGTGCCCCACCATGCATCACCTCTGGTTTCAGCCCAATGGAGGGTTTCAGGGTTTCAGCCCTGTGGAGCTTGCCTGCCGAGGCTCCATGCTTCAGGAGCAGGGGCTGAAGCCCCGAGTCCCAGCTCTTGAACGTCTAAAAATTGTCATATGTGGCTCAGAGGGTCAGTAAATTTGGCCACCCCATTATACGGAAAGCTTGGAAGGGAACAAAATGCTGTTATATCAAGGACCATCACCAGAACAATAAAAAACCTAAATAAAAGTACAAGACAACTATACCAGTATAGAATAATACAATTTAAAGTTTCTTAACTTACCTTGGTGTTTGCCATGTCCACAATGTACTGGTCTCCTTTAACACATTCCATTACTGGAAAGCCATCTCTGTCAAGAACTTTAGCTTGAGAGTTACCAGACACAACAAGAATGACATCTCCCGTGCTGCTATACTGTAAAGATTTGATCTGGTGACTGAAAAAAATTAGAAAACACAAAATATGTTTTCATTAAATACAATTTCCTTAAGCCAATTTGAAAATGAAGATGTATCAGTAGTGACAAAATCCTTAAAAACATAAATGCTCTGAAAATAAACATATAGTGTATATATAGTATTTCTATGAGACAACTAATATGCAGGGATTAGAGGCTACACCTGCAGTGAGAGAAGTTTTTTGCACAAGTTGTGCATACCTGATTGCCTACATAATAACATTTACAGAGTATTATACATTTTACTTTTGGACAAACATATTTACCATAAGGGTACTTTTGTAACTCTAGGTAACAGTAGATAGGTGTCACTAGAGGTACGTCTCTTCAGGGCAGAGATGATCCCTGGATCAAGGGAGGAAAGCTGACCCAGCCAGAGGGGCTTGACAGATCTCTCTGGACATCTCTATACAAACTAGCAGAACCTAGTGTTCAGAGAAGGAAGGATTACCTAGTCCAGTGGTTCTCAAAGCCGGTCCACCGCTTGTTTAGGGAAAGCCCCTGATGGACGGGGCTGGTTTGTTTACCTGCCGCATCCGCAGGTTCGGCCGATCGTGGCTCCCACTGGCCACAGTTCACCGCTCCAGGCCAATGGGGGCTGTGGGAAGGGCGAACAGCATATCCCTCGGCTCACACGGCTTCCCGCAGCCCCCATTGGCCTAAAGCGGCGAACCACGGCCAATGGGAGCCGCGATCGGCTGAACCTGCGGCCGCAGTTGGTAAACAAACTGGCCCGGCCCACCAGGGGCTTTCCCTGAACAAGCAGTGGACTGGCTTTGAGAACCACTGACCTAGTCCACTTAGGTTAGCTCACGGTAAGTGTAAATTTCCATACATTAAGCAAACCTTTTTCTTTTTGTTCTAATTCTTTTTTCCCTGTGTTTTCAATAACAATCCCAAAGAACAATAGTAGAGGATTAATAGGATATGTTAAAAAAAAATCTTAGAATGAAGAACTAGTTACAAAGTTTAACTATGAAGCTGCTATTTTAAATGGTTTATGGGATGTTTAGGCAAGGGGAAAAAACGGTTACTCACCTTTTTGTAACTGTTGTTCTTCGAGATATGTTGTTCATATCCATTCCAAGCAGGTGTGTGCGCGCGCTGTGTGCATGCCAGCTGGAAGATTTTCCCCTAGCAGTGCCGTAGGGTCAGCCTGTGCGCCCCCTGGAGTGGCGCCTCCATGGCACCCTATAAAGGGTCCCGCTGACCCTCCACCCCCTCAGTTCCTTCTTGCCGGCACTCCGACAGAGGGCCAGGAGGAGGGATATTGGAATGGACATGAACAACACATCTCGAAAAACAACAGTTACAAGGAGGTTAGGAACCGTTTTTTCTTCTTTGAGTGATTGTTCATGTCCATTCCAAGCAGGTGACTCACAAGCCTGAATTTAGGGGGTGGGGTCGGAGTTCACTGCAGATTGGAGCACTGCACAGCCGAAGGCTGCATTGTCTCTGGCCTGGTGCGTGATGGCATAGTGCGACGTGAATGTATGGCCTGAAGACCACGTAGTAGCTCTGCATATTTCCTGTGTCAGGACCTGAGCCAGGAACGCCGCGGAGGAGGCCTGTGCCCTTGTGGAGTGGGCTGTGATTGGTGGGGCAGGCACCTTAGCCTGATCGTAGCATTCGCAGATGCAGGCCGTGATCCATGAGGAGATAAGCTGTGATGAGATGGGGAGCCCTTCATCCTGTTGGCCACAGCAACAAAGAGTTGGATTGATTTCCTGAACGGTTTGGTTCTTTCAATATAGAATGTCAGGGCCCTGCGAATGTCTAGGGAATGCAGCCTACGCTCCGTGCTGGAGGAGTGTGGCTTAGGATAGAACACAGGGAGAAACATGTCCTGACCCATGTGGAATTGGGAGATCACCTTAGGAAGGAACGCTGAGTGTGGCCAGAGTTGGACTTTGTCTTTGTGAAAAACAGTGTATGGAGGCTCGGACATCAGGGCTCTGAGCTCTGATACTCTCCTGGCCAACGTCAAAGCCACGAGGAATGCGACCTTATAGGAGAGATACAGTAATGAGCACGTAGCCAGGGGCTTGAAGGGGGGCCCCGTGAGGGCAGAAATAACTAAATTAAGGTCCCAGGCTGGGACAGGTTATCGAGTATGTGGGAAAAGCCTATCCAAGCCCTTGACGAAGCGACCAACCATTGGGTTTGCAAAGACAACCACCGTCAGCTCCTGGGTGGAACGCGGAGATGGCACCAAGTGGACCCGAACCGAAGAGAGGGAAAGACCCTGCTGTTTTAGATGAAGTAGGTAGTCAAGGATGAGTGGGATTGGGGCAAGCAATGGGGCCTGTCCCTGGTGTTCTGCCCAGATGGAAAGCCATTTCCACTTGGCCATGTATGTGGCCCTGGTGGAGGGTTTCCTGCTATCAAGGAGGACTTGTCTAACCTGCTGTGAGCATTGCATTTCTACCGGGTTTAGCCATGGAACATCCAGGCTGTGAGGTGGAGCGACTCCAGGTTCGGGTGCCAGAGGCAGCCTCGATCCTGTGTGATCAGGTCCGGGAGCAGGAGCAACACGAGGAGCGCCTGCACGGACATCTGCAGTAGCGACATGAACCAATGCTGGCGCGGCCATGCCAGCGCTATCAGTATGACTCGAGTGTGATCCCTGCGAATCTCGAGGAGTACTCTGTGGGCCATCGGAATCAGAGGGAAGGCGTAAAGCAGGCCACCTTCCCACGAGAGGAGGAAGGCATCCGTGAGAGACCCTGGACTGCGCCCCATGAGGGAGCAGAACCATTGACACTTCCTGTTGTCCCTCGAGGCAAACAGGTCTATCTGGGGATAGGCCCAGAGACGGAAGATTGAACATGACATGTCCTGGCAAAGGGACCACTTGTGACCATGGAACAAGCGGCTGAGGGCATCCGCTAGGCCGTTCTGCACCCCCGGGAGGTAGGATGCCATTAGGTGAATTGCATTCTGTAGGCAAAAGTCCCATAATGCGAGGGCTTCCCGGCACAGGGGAGAGGAGCGTGCACCCCCGTTTGTTGATATAGAACATTGCCAACCTATTGTCTGTGAGGACTGCAACACACCTGCCCGCCAAGCGAGATTTGAAGGTCAGGCAGGCGAGACACACCACCCGTAGCTCCCTGACGTTGATGTTCAAGGAGAGGTCCTCTGGGGACCAAAGGCCTTGGGTCCTGAGATTCCCCAGATGCGCCCCCGACCCAGATCTGACGCGACTGTTAACAAGGATAGGGCTGGCTGGGGGCTGGAAAAAGGGTACTCCCGCTCAGACCTCCCGCGGGTCGAGCCACCACTGGAGGGGAATCTAGCACCGTTAGGGGAAGCGTTACCACAGAGTCCAGTGCATCCCTGGCTGGTCGGTACACAGTTGCTAACCAGGACTGAAGAGGGTGCAGCCTAAGCCTGGCGTGGCTCACCACATAAGTGCACGCAGCCATATGCCCCAGCAACCTGAGGCAGTTCCTTGCTGTGGTAGTCGGGAAACGCCAGAGACTGAGAATGATGTCAGACATGGACTGAGGCATGGACTGAAACTTGGACTCCGATAGATACACTCTGGATTGTGTCAAGTCCAGAACTGCCCCTATGAACTCTATCCACTGGACGGGAGACAGGGTAGACTTGACCTCATTCAGCAGGAGGCCGAGCTCAAGGAAGGTCTGTCTGATAAAGACCACCTGAGCCTCCACCTGTGCCTGGGAGTGGCCCTGGATGAGCCAATTGTCCAGGTAGGGAAACTGGGGCCATAAAGATCAGGGTTTAATTCCCAGATACATCACAGACTTTTTGTGTGACCTTTGCCAAGTCACTTAGGCACTTTTGAAAATCTGACTTTAAGTGACTGATCGGGTCTACAAACCCCACAATGGGCAACAAGAGGTTAAGGGATTATTTTGGGCTCAGCCAGCCCCGCCCCACCAGAGCTGCAGCAAATGCTCCTTCTAATGGAGGAATTAAAAGGCAAGGAATTAGCTCGTTTGGGTGGCAGAGCTGGAAGTGAGCAGACCTGCAGCCCACAGCTCCAGCAGCACAGAGCAGAGGTAAGCCTAAGGACTCTGACACAGCTGCCCAAAGGGGGCCTACTTGAGGGAAGGGAGGACCCACACCAGAGAGGGAAGTATCCTGTGGACCTTGGACATTAGTAACTCCCTCTTACTTCTTTTGGTTTGGATTTCCTCACCAGGGGAAGGCCTTGGACTGAGCTGACTTCTGTGGGGATGGGATGAGAGGAAGAGGCCCAGAGAGGACAGCCTTAAGCAGCCTTGGTTGCCAGGCTACTGGTAGCCCAAAGGGCCCTGGGTCAGAGCCATTGGAGTGGGAGGGCCCAGGTTCCCCTCCCCAGAACCTCCTTGACAGTCAGGGGTTACGGCCGTGACCACTAGGCCATGCTCCCCAACTAGACCGCGAGTGAGGACTATTACAGTGACTTAAACATTTAGGCTCCTAAGTCACTTTTGAAAATGGGACAGACACAAAGATTAAGGGTAACATTTTCAAAAGCACTTATTTGTAAAATGAGGATAAATCCTTTCCATCATTCTTTTTCTATCTTCTATACTTAACTTTTAAATTCTTCAGGGATGGTACTATCTTACTATGTATTCATACAGTGCCTAGAATAATGGGTCCACAATCCCAAAACCTCTAGATGTTACTGTAATACAGACAATAATAATCATAACAGTCTCTAACCAAACAAGAGCAATATCTAAAAAGTTCTCAATTCCACACTGATGAAGAAAATAAAATTTGACCTTATTTCTGAGATAAGAGATGAGGAGAGACAGGAAAAACCATCTCCCTCATTACTTATATCACTGACATCTGACTGCTTACCAGACAAGCAGCCTGAAGAATATTTCCCTTAGTCACAAAACTATTTTTTCCTTGAGTAGAATGAAAAGGGAGAGTCCTGAAATATTTTTTTTCCCTTTTTAGTTTCTAGATGGTTGGCAAAGGAGCAAAAGAAACATAAGAAAACCTTCAAGGAGAGTGGAAAACCCAAGTACAAAGACTGGGTATAGCTAAGGGACCTATGACACCAAAGCACATCGTCCAAGATCTGGAGTGTGAACCTGGGCGTCCTGGCCAAATTATAGTCCAGATTAATTACATCCTGCTTCCAAAAATTTCATCCTTGCTACGGCCAAGAGAGTCAGATCTTGGAAGTAAACAAACAAGATCTCAACAACTCACATTGCAGAGTCTACTTGGACCTGTAAGAAGACTAAAATCAGGGAACTTCCAGAATTGAGTAGAGGCTACATCTGAAAGATCTGATCCTCAAGAGCATAAATGGATGCTTTATCAGGAAAAGAGAATGGAGGCTAAAGCCTATTAGGCTCAGAGGAAGCACTGGAAAAATTCCCTCTACCTTGACAGGGATGAAACAGTATTTGAGTTCTAGAAAAATCTTTGCAAACAACTGAAGATTTTTTTATTGAAGAATCCAAGAGGATATAACTAGATTTTACATGAATGAACAGATTTAAGGACCCAAAGTTATTCCAAGCACCTACATATCTGAGGATTCTTTCAGCACTAAAGGGCCCAAGACTCTCTCTCTCTATATATATATATATTTAAAGACTGTTATCAGGCCCACTCTAAATCCTGTTTTCTCAAGACTAAACAAGCCCAGTTTTCTTAACCTTTTGCCATGAATAGGGGGAAGGGTAGCAACCTTTATGTATGCAGTAGCATAAAATCCCTCCTTGGCAGCTGTACTGGATTGCATTACCTGTAAGGGGTTAAGCAGTTCAAATAACCTAGTTGGCACCTGACCAGAAGGACCAATGAGGAAAGAAGATACTTTTGTTGTTCTCTTTTGTTGGTCCCTCTCCAGACAGAGGGAGAAGCCAAAGAGGTACAGTATCTCCTGAAAATATACCTGGAATAATCCATCTAAAACCACAGAAATTGCATTAGGTTATCTTTTGTTTTGGCTTGTGAATTTTACTATGCTACAGAGGTAGTTTTATTCCTCTTTTTGTAACTGTGAAGCTGAGCTCAGAGGGGAATCCTCTGTGTTTTAAATCTTTTTATTAGCCTGTAAAGTTACCTTCCATCTTGATTTTGCAGGTGTGATTCTTTTATTTTTTTCTTTATAAATAAAGTTCTTCTTTTAAGAACCTGATTGATTTCAGTGTCCTGAAGACAAAGGGTCTGGTCTGTGCTCACTTTGCTAAGGCAATTGGTTGGTATATTATTCTCAAGCCTCCCGAGGAAAGGGGGTGAAGGAGCTTGGGGGGATATTTTGGGGGAATTTGGGATTCCAAGTGACCCTTCCCGGAATTTTTGTGTAAATCACTTGGTGATGGCAACAATACTGTCCAAGAACAAGGAAAGGAATTTGTGCCTTGGGGAAGTTTTAACCTAAGCTGGTAGAATATTTTACAAGCATACACATTATCCCAGTCATTAATGAGAATACTGAATATTACCAGACCCAGGACCCAGGCCAGGCTTCTATGGGATCCCACTAAATACACCCTCCCAAGATAACAGTAAATCATTGAGAACTACTCTTCGAGTTTGGTTTTTCAACCAGTTGTGTATCTATTTTATAGTAAATTCATGTAGATCACGTTTCCCTAGATTATTTATGAGAATGTCATGTTGCACTCTGTCAAAAGCCTCACTAAAATCAAGATATATTACCTTCTACTGCATCCCCATTATCCACTAGGCCAGTAACCCTGTCGAAGAAGGATATTAGGTTGGTTTAGTATGTTTGGTACCATGTCAGTGCCAGGAGTCCTTGGCCTCCTTTCTTGGCACCAGTGCACTGCACAATGAAGAGGAGGTGCTCGGCACATGCTCCGCCAACCCGAGGTTGGACTGTAGGCAGAGGGATGCCTCCATGAGGATAATTCTGAGTCTCTGCTCACGATCCTTAAGGGTCCTTAGCCTTTAGAAATGCGGCACTTGTCCTTTTGGTGACTCTCGCCAAGGCACTTCAAGCAAGAAATGTGTGGGTCACTCTTCGGCATAAGTTTGCCGCAGTCTTCACAAAATTTGAACTCCAGGGACCGAGGCATGCCCTGATGTCGGGGGAGAAACTGTGGGGGTTGGGAGGGCACCCCTGTAACGGAAACTTAGAGAAACAACTACTAATACTACTATTACAAAAAACTAACTAACTATATACAAAATATTGATGGGTCACTGCTAAAGGTGCTTGCAGAAGCAAGAGTGACGGAAGTTCCAACTAGCCATCGCTGGCGGTAAGAAGGAACTATGGGGTGGTCGGCTGGGCCCTGTACTGGACGCCATGAAGGCGCAACTCCAGGAGGTGCCCAGGCCGACCGTACAGATACTACTACGGGAAAAATCTTCTGGCTGTTGTGCATGCGGCACGCACACACACACATCTGATTGGAATTGACATGAACAAGCACTTGAAGAAGAACCCATGGCTAGCCCAGAGCAGCTGACTTGCGCTTGCAGGACTCAGGTTTTGGGGCTGAAGGCTCTGATGATGCTCTCCTCAAAAAAATACTAGTAATTATAGAAGCCCTATTCCTACTAGATCCCCTACATGAGACTACCATCAATCATTTTCTTTCTTTATTAGCTAGCATTCTACGAGTAGGAGGGGTGGGGGACAGGGCACATTCTATCAACCTACTGCATAGTAAAGAAATTACATTTGCATTTGTCTTGAGAGATTTATCCTATAATTAGCTTATTTGATACCTATGTTTGCTGTGCTAAATATTTGAATAGTACAGTTTGCTGAGCCAGCTCAAGAGAAAATATGCATGTCTTTCAAACGAAGTGTGAAATACAGGCAGCATGTAACTATCTCTATCCACATTTTGTCTAATACAGAAATATTAGAGGATAGTAAAACCTTTCCAACAGAATCATCTTGCAACTTACAGTGTATTGTAGCTAGAAACTGTAATACAGGGGCTGTTAAGTCAGAAAGATAGTCTTAACACATACCATTCACAAGGCTGAAGTGATCGAAAAGCTTGAAGAGATGCATCCATTCCAGCGAAGTCCCAAAGCCGAACATCATAGTCATATCCTCCAGTTACCAAACGGGCACCTGAGGGATCCAAACCCAAAGCAGATACCTACAGACAGACAGACCAAAAACAATCAAGTGAAGATAATTCAGAGGTAGTCTGATCTTCCTCTTTGTACTCTTTTTTTAAACTGTAACCAGTGCACAGAATGGTACTAGTCTCACACAGACATATTTCACAGTCATTGCCTTAATTTGTTCCTTCCACATGTCAGCCATGCAGTGTTCCATTTTTCTATCACCTCTTGTGTGAAGTCTGAATTATGTACAGGGGAATAAAAATTACCCCTGCTGATGGCATCATTTCAGGAAGAAAAGTTAATTAACAAAATATTATTTAATTTTATTTCCATTTGTTTGGGGCAAACTATTTTATTTCTGAATGTAGTTGTTTTAATTTCTCTTACTGAAGAAATGTAATTTCCATTACCCATACCAGGAATACTAATATTTCTAGTAAGATACTCAGCAAATGACAATGAAAACTGTAGAGAGCTAATTTTAAAAGCATTATTAAGAATAGATGATGCATATACCTAGAGAAGAAAGCCATCCTAGAGAAGTAACAACTCAAAAAACTTGAAAATTTACTGGAAAGGTATCATGCTAGTAGCAAAATCAATAGTTCATTGCTATAATTAAAACACTTACAAAATGAACATTTCTAACACCTCAGTATAAATTATTGCCCTCAAGTTTTAGTGAAATGCAGCATTTCATAATAATAAAATAGTCTACAAAATTATGACAGATGTTTAAAACTGCAATTAATGTGTAATTAAATAATTACACCCCAAGAGTTGTCAAACTTTTCATAATATGGAGGACATTAAAAGAGAGTGTCTCATGGATATCTCCACTTCCACAGGCAATCACATGGATCATAGTCCCTCCCGTCACAATCATGAATTGTGCCATCAATAGTAGTGAATTGCAGCAACTACAGAAATTGCTTCTATGGGAAAGGACTACTTAGGTAATATTTTCTGCCTTTAAGTGTCTTCAATGAAACAAATAGTGTTTTCAAACAAAGAAAAAAAAAATTTTTACCTATGACCCCCTAATTTTTATTCTCACAGAAAGTCTGTCTAAAATCCTTAGAGAGAGGAAATTAACTGACGTGGTAGAAGCAAAACTGTCAGTCAAGTAAGCCATTAAGCCTTGTCCACCAACTCAACTCTCCAGAATAAGGTCTCCTATAAATGTATGAACAGCTAACTCAGTAAACAGAAGAAATACAAAATCTGAGAAGTGATGAAAAAATTGGGTTACTGCAAATTAAATCCAATTTGAGGGGGTTAGGGTTGGACAGGGTTCCCCAAAGAATGTAAATTAGCAAGTAAGAGGTGAAATTTCAAGTGTTAGGTCCAAAGTACCACCATTTAATCTCTTTCAGGTGCTTCCGGTTAAGGCAGAATGAGGGAATTTTGACCCAGCGTAGATGGTATTAGCACTGGGAAAAAAGTTCTGGGCTATGCCATGGATTACCTTTTCTTCCACAAATACATAATCAGTAAAGCACCGAGATCAGAAGCCTTTTTGCCACAAGGAAGACTACCCTCAACAAGAGGAAATAAAGTGACTTGAAGAGATGAGCCATGAGGGCTTGAAGAACAAGTTTTAGACTTCAGAAAGAGCACTGGAAGACCTTGGGAAGATTCTGTAACTTAACTACCCTAAGGAAAATCTAAGTGCAGGAGAGAGATTAATTTAGATTGTTTTCTGGCATCCAAGAGCTCTTGCCAGTGCTTAAGGGTGAACTCTGAAGAAGTGAACACAGTGTCAATGGCCATATCATTTCCATAGAGCAGAGTAATGCCTATTGGAAACATGTTTCCAGAAGGGTAGAGATCAACATATTCTAGTAATGCCTGCTGTTCAGCAGCCAAGCAGTAGGTTTCAGGAATGGGATGAAGGACGGGGCCTTAATGAAGAAAATCTGGAAATTTTAGTAGAAGCACTAGAAGCTTTATGGTCAAGAGGAACCATGACCTTCTGCAGCAACAAACCCCTTGCTAGCAAGATATCAAGAAAAGGTAATACATGAATTCCCTTCCAGTGGTGGAAGGCTCTAACCACACACACCTATAACCCGATATAATGCGACCCAATATAACGTGGTAAAGCAGCGCTCTGGGGGGGGAGTGCTACACACTCCGGTGGATCAAAGCAAGTTCGATATTACACGGTTTCACCTATAACACAGTAAGATTTTTTGGCTCCCGAGGACAGCGTTATATCGGGGTAGAGGTGTATATGTTTTTTTGTAAATTCTGTGGGAGTAGTAGAGAGTTCATAGGGAAGTGTGTATATGGAGCTATAAATACTTTTTCTGGTAGCAAAAGCATAGAAACCTGTGGTGAGATTTCCATATTTTTTTAAATGTGAAAGCAGACATCTCCTAAAGTGATATATGTCAAAGTCACCAGCATCTTTGGGTACCATTATACACGTCTGAGATTCCATCCTGAGACCTACCAGAAAAATTCAAGTTGTGTAGGAAGTGATGATAGTGATTAATCAAGCAACTTCCTTTCTTCTGAGTCAGTACTAATCCAATCACCCAGCATAATTTTAGGAGTGCGCTGCTGCTGGAAGTGCCATCTTTCAGGTGAGATATTAAAAAAAAAACCCTGAAAACCCATTACATTTTTCACAAGAGCAGATATTTATGTCCAGGGTCTCTACACAAACTGGAATTTGGCTATTATATCCTGCTTACCTAAATTCCCCATGGAATTTCAATTGGATATAGCATTTTTCTTCATTTTCTATCCTAAACTGTTTAAATATATCACTGTACAAGGGGCCATCAAAAGGTCCCAGGCACCACATAATCCTCAGGCCCTGTCCACTAGGATGAATTTCACATTTAGGACAATGATAAACAGAATGTGACCACTTAATGATTTCCCATTTCTGGAAAAGCTAACTATTTAATAATTTAAACATCTTTGCACACCATTCACCTTGTTTAGGATTTGTAGACTGTAGAGCCTGTGGACAAACCCCATATTAACCCTGCATTCAGGTAATATTCTAAAATGGGCTTCTTTGCTACAATTACTATCTATACTGTCCCAGCTGTGATTTGAAAAGTTAAAAAGCATGATGTTCAGAACATCTCTTTATGTTCTTTTTCCCATGCTCACCTAGTGTCAAAGCTGTCAGGAGAAAATTTATTTCTGCAGTTTCATTGGGAAAAAGTAACTCCTAATACTCTATACAAGCAAAGCAACTGGAAAATTAATCAGGTTTCTGGAAAGACTCTTTAGCTTGGGAAATCTTTTCTGATTCATTTCAGCTGCACAGGAATACAGTCATCATCAGCCTAAAATCATTAGATTGAAGAGATACAGATGGGATATTTAAGTTTAGATTAAATACATTTAATAAATGAAACTCTACTGACTATGTCCTGAAAAAAGATAGAGAGTTCCACTCATTTTTAAAGGATTGTCATTTTACTGTATGAATGTGTAGATGAGTAATTTCTTTATAAATAAACTGGATAGCCCTTCTGTGGGATAACTGTTTTTTCCAGTGATCTGTTTTGTTCATTTGATCCAATCTATTTGTACTGTATATGCCTAATCTGTATCTCACCTCTTCTCAAATTGATGACAGCCGCATTCATAGGTAGTCAAAATGTTTCTAAGAGGCTTCCCAGACTGTAATTCCCAACAATAAATATTTTAATTAGAAATTACAACTTCCATTTTAAAATGCCACACAAATATAGAAACTGCATTAAAGAAGAAGCACTGCACAAGCATTGATAATGCCATACATTTGTACTAAAACTTTATAGCATATATAACCTAGTTCAAATTAAAAGTATATTTAAAATATTGACTGAAAGCAATCCAGAAAATAAGTTATTTTAATATTTCCATAAATGTTTTGATATACAGCAAATCAACTACCCAAAGTGCACTCAGACTGTTTACGCAGGCCATAACTGAATCACTTCAGGTCTGAAAAATAATGCGTCTTTCAAAGGAACTTACAACAGACACCAAACAGTACTGTTAAGAAGATGAGATGTTGAAAGATCAAGAATCTATTCATTTAAAATGCAAATCATATAAGGTTTTTAGGAAACCCTGGCAAACCATCAAGCTTATAAAATATACCTCTCATCTATATTTAAGCAGCATCCAAATGCACACAAGGTATATTTTATGTTCTTTTCTAACATATTTTGAGAATTTGTTCAAACTACTTTAAGGCTGGACAATATTTTTCAAAAAGCTGTGTCCATTTCATTATTAATCTTTTCCAATTATTCAGTTGGCCTGTTGCAGCACAATGCAATGGGAAATTGATCAGTGGTGATCTGAACCAATTTATATTATCACAGATGTTCCAGCAGATTAGTTGATATACAAACAGTTGTACAGAACACATAATTCATTTCTCGGGTAATTTAAACTAACGTACTGCAAAAGTAGATAGCACCTCACACAAAATAGGAAACTAGTTTTTCTAAAGGTTATAAACAATTAAAGGCACATTTTATACATGTATGATTCTGCATAAGATCTAATTCATTCTTAGGTCTTAAGGTTGCCAATATGGGCACTCCACCCCAAATCCGATGCTTCTGATAGCAAAGTCATTGTGGGCCATGGGGTCAGGAGATGAGACAGGATGGGGTCACTGGAGCAAATGAAGGGATTACAGGAGGAAAGCAGATGAGAAATGTGTGTGTCTGTGACAGGGAAAAAAAAAGTTATTTATAATATGCTAAGTACCTTCCACACACACAAGAACACAGCCCCTACCCCAAAGAGCTCACAGCTGAAACATTTCTACACAGCTTTCCACCCACAGATGTCAAAATATTGTAAAAAACGTGGATAAGCGCTATTATTCACATTTTACACATAGGGAGAGAGACAGATTGATTAGGGAACTTTTCCAAGGTCACATACCAAATAAGTGGCAGAGCCGGGATCAGAACTTAGGGTTTTTTAAGATGCTGGATCAAGCTTTCCTGAATTTCAGAGTAGGGCACATTTGATTTGCTCTGATTTATTATGCTGTAATATTTTTGTATTTAACACAAAGTAAGAATGCACTAAAAATGAATAGTGGGGATAAAAAAGGAACATGCTTTATTAGTGAAACAACACAGTCTGAATATTATCATGTTTACAGTCATTGATGAAACTGAGCTATCCCAGACAAGAAAGACATTCCTGACCTGGTATCATGAAGGTTTTATTGCACCAGCATTTTAAATACCATGTTTAACTGCTGTGTATGAAAAAAAATCATTTCAGTGATGAGTGTAAAAAGCCACGTTAAACCCTGACATTTTTATACAATGAATTAATACATACACACACTTAAAAATTAAAAAATGTTTAAGCATTATCATTTACACATACAGAAAAAGTATGCAGCAGGGACTACTATTTTCATTGAAGTCCTACTGGCACTTCACTCAAATCCCAGGTATTCAACAGCTTCTCTACCAGAGATACGTCGGAACTGGAAGAAATGCTATAGGTTTACATGGGTATTAAAATTTGGAAAGTTTGGTGCCACCGCATCCTGCTGTGAACAGTCAAAGAAATCACAAACTGCTTATGCAGCTCCACCAAGAAAAGCTAGTGAAAGACAGTCTGCCCTGCAAGCAGGACCACTCTAACCATGTTGGTTGAGGAGTTATTCTAGCTCAAGGATTTTTCTCTCTTGAGACAGCATTCACACACTTTAGAGGTTAGTGGTTATTAGCCACTAACGTTACATTTGTATTAGTATTAGTATTACAGCTCCTGTATTAAACTGAGGGAAAAGATGAAATTTGGCAAAATAGTCATCCTCCTTGAGAGGAAGAATCTGTAAGAAGTCTGCAGGAGAAAGCGAGCCCCTTGCTTCATTCACTGCACATCTTGAAAGGTAAAAAACTGCACATGTCATAAGGTTCACTCAAGAGGGTTCTCTTGTGAATGGTATGATAAATGTGCAAAAGGACATCATTACTGGGACTTGGATTGTCTCATCAGTTAAATTTTTGATACTACCACTAATTTTTGTTTTATTCTCAGGGCAGAAAATTTGAATTCTTCAATTTGAATTCTGAATGACCCACATGAACATCAAGACTTCAATGTGTTCTGACATGGACTTCCTGTCATTTGCTTTTTTCCTATTCCTTTTGGAAAGAAAACTGAGGAGCTTAAATTATTTCCCAACAGGATTCTGCTCTTATGATCCAGTTTTCCAGTTAAGGATTTACCCACAGCCCCAAACTACAGATATCAGCAGCCACCACTCCAAAAAAAAAAAAAAAAAGGCATTTCGCAACCATCAATCTTTATGACCTCCATCTTCACCTCCAAATATCAGGCCTTTTGTTGCTTATCTTCATAGCTGCAGAGTCCAGAAATGAACTTTGTATTGGCACTGGTGGCTACTCAGCTGGACAGAGGTTACTCACCTTTTCCTACTGTATTTCATTTTAAGTTTTATGGCTGTTGCCACCAATTATATATTTATCTCATTTGTCATAAGTAGTTCAAAAGTTCTGGAGAAATCCATAAGGATATAAAAAGTCTAGGAGTTATCACTTACAGTTTTGGTCCCGTGCTGGAGTGTAATTTCATGAGAGTCTGGAATTTTCTTGACAGGGCTCTGAAACAAACAAACAAAAAATACAATTTTATGGATGTAGCCTATTGCCATTACATCAAGAAAACCATTGCAATAAAATAAGCTGCTTACTCTGAACAGGAAATGAAAACCAATTTCTACTTTTTCCTGATAATATTTTTGAGAGTAAAATCATTTCAGCATAAAATGTTTTAAAATATGTATATGCCATTAATGAGGTAGCAGAATAAACAGAATAATGGATAGGCTTTAAGTATTTAAGGAGAAATTCCATTAGGGTTCTTATAGCTTCAGTGAGAAGAAACCATACAATTTGGGATCTTTTTAAAATGAACATATACCTAAGGGGAGGGGAACAATTAAAAACTAATGAAAATCTAAATTATTATTATTTTTCCATTTTGTCCAGTAGAAAAAATAAAACTTCTCCTGCTGGGCCCTTGATCCCAAAGACCGTAAAATCTTGACTTACAAATGTTAATAAATCATACTACCTCTCAAATCATTGGAATTTGTCAAGTATTATTTATTACACATTTAATGCAACAATCTAAAACTACATCATAACAATTCATGTTATATACAATGCAGATAGGACAAAGGATAGGCTTTAAAGATTTATATCAAGCTCTACTGTGACCACAAGCATGCCACTAGGACAGTTTTTGTGTCAAGCTATGCGATGTAGTCCATCTGATGTAATTCAGAGCAGTTTGTTTTAACCCAATATATAGACCTAAAGCCATTTACAAGCCCCAGAAGATTTATAAGAACTCTAAAACATCTATTTAGCAACTGTTACAAATATGTAAATAGTTACTCTAAATAGTAAAGTTGAAGGAATTTCAGTCTGTGTAAGTTAAAGTTTTAATGAAGGTCACTTGAACCATTCACAAAACACTAATTTAACTGGCATTACTTAATGTTCTAAAATAGTTACAATCCATCTTTCTGATGTCAGATCTGTTGTTATAACTTTCTACTATAAGAACTCGATTAAAAATTACTTTTTAAAGTATAGTTTACAGTGTAATTAGTAAAACTGTCCATAGGGTAGAGCCCTAACAAGGGATATCAAAACTCACGGACACCAGATTCCACAATGCAAGTTGCTTGCATTAGATTGTTGCACATCTATTTGACATAGGTGTAGCATAAGATTAAATAATTCCTATTTTAATTTCTTTTCATTTACATTCTATAAGCCCCAAATGGTCATTAGTGTAAATATAATACAGAGTTTGACATAGCCTCTTTAGGAGAAGGGTTCAAATCAGAGACACGTGCTTAGTTAAACAGCCTATACTCGTTCTCACTCTCAGACTCCAGACAATTTTTCAGAAAAGGGGATAATTCTACATACAACCCACAGGACCACTTAGTTGAATGTCAGCATAAAGTACCCTAACGGATCACAACTCCAGATCCAAATACCTGCAATCCTAGGGAAGAAGTTTGGATCTGGAGCCCTATTTACAATTCAGGACCCACCTCTATAAAGCACCAGAAAAAGTTATTTTTGTATTATTAATTAAGCCTCCAGTGGCTGAGCCTCTTTAATATTCTAAAGTGCTTTTAATTACTGTTTGGGTGATACCAAGAACTGCTCATCAGTAATTTATGGTACTTGATATCACCAAGAGCTCTAGAACATTTTATAAAACAGGAGGCAGGCAAGGAAAATCGTATATGTAGATAGTGATAAGTTTCAGAGATTTATGCATCTGCCACAGCAGAGGAAGCACCAACTTTCAAGCACAACCTCCATCACCAAAGAGATTAAGAATCTTCATTGGTTAGCAGCAGCAAAAACAGCATTCTGAATGCTCTTAGTATATTCAGAGCAAGGGCGTAAGAAAAATGTTATATGTTTGCTCACAAAAAACAGGTTTACTTTCAAAATTATGTCTATATTTCAGTACTTAATGTAGTTTTAAGTGGTAGCCTGCCTGTCTTGTGAGGTCTTTCAATGTGTTACAAGGCAAGGGAGCCCTTACAAATATGAAAAAGGAGGTTTGCCACTACCATATTAAGTAGTAACGAACTGGACTATTTTCAATTAGTTGTTTATGCTTCATCTTTTAGATGAGTTACAGCACTTATAAAAAAAATTAAAATAACTTTATTTAACTATCTCAAAGCTACCAAGAAACACCAGTAAAAAAGCTTCCCATACAATTCCCTCAGATTAGTAAATAAAATGTTCAAGACAGACCATTTATTTCATTTCAATCTCTAGTACCTCCAAGTGGTGGTAATTAGGTCTCCTCTTTGAGATGAACACAAAGTTCACATAAAGAGGTTTCTTGTTGTGAAGCACTCATGTTGAACATATTTCTGGCTGCTTAACAATAAAGGCAGAGCAACAGATATGCGTAAACAGTATCACCTGATAAATCTTAGAATTCTAACAGCTTGTTCCTGAAAATCAGACACAGTCAGAGGGTTCATTGTGCTATACTCTGTGCTGTCCAAAGGATTCCTGACATTTAAACTAACTGTTTAGATTATTCAAAACAAATTAAGATAACAACCTCCAGGGACATATCTTGGCAAAGCATCTCTTAAAAATAGCCAAATATTTACAAAAAAAAAAAACCCACCCAATGTGACTCATTCTATTTTAGTAACTCTAAACTTCCTAAATTATGGAGGACACTATAAATATCTCAAACTTGTAAAAACAAATGTCTATATATGAACACAAGTACAGATGTAACTAGTGACTTTCCAGTAATGTAATTCCAAAAAATAAGGAACACCAGAGAAGAATTTTTCATGCTCTAAAGAAAAAAAATTAGGTAGTATATTCTGACAATTGCTGACTTTTGTGCTAGGAAGAACATCTTGAGAGTTTAATTATAAGCTTGACTAAATACTAAAACAAATTGTTTGTTCAATATAAAACTGTACATTAACCTTGGGTTACTAACTTGGAATCCCAATGAAATATGGAGTGCACTTACTGTAAGGTGGGTGCAAAACTGGTTGAAAGACCATATTGAAAGAGTGGTTACAATGGATCTCTGTAAAATTAGGGGAATAGATCTAGTGGGATCCTGCAGGGGTCTGTGCTGGGTCCGGTACGGGTCAATGTTTTCATTAAGGACTTGGATAATGGAGTGGAGAGTATGCTTATAACATTTGTAGACAACAACAAGCTGAGAAGGCGCCAAGCACTTCGGAGGACAAAGTAAAAACTCAAAATGAATGGAACAAATTGGAGGAAAATTTGTCTAAAATCAATAAGATGAAATTCTATAAAGACAAGTACAAAGTACTACACTTAGGGAGGAAAAATCAAATGCATAATTACAAAATGGAAAATAATTACCTAAGTGGTAGTATGGCTGAAAAGGGGGTTATAGAGGCTCACAAACTGAATATGAGTTAATGATGTGAAGCACTCACAAAAAAGGCTAATATTCTGGGATGTATTCATAGGAGTATTGTATGTAATTATTCCACTTGGCACTGATGAAGCCTCAGTTGGAGTATTGTATTACGTCCAGTTCTGGACAGCACACTTTAGAAAATATGTGGACAAACTGGAGAGAATCCAGAGGAAAGCAACAAAAATGGTAAAAGGTTTAGAAAACCTGAACTTTGATGGAAGGTTAAAAAACTGGAATAATTAGTCCTAAGAAAAGACAGGAGGCGGGGAGGGCATCTGATAACCATCTTCTAATATGTTAAGCGTTGTTATAAAGAAGAAAGTGACCAATTGTTCTCCCCATCCACTGAAGGTAGGATGAGAAATAATCAGCTTAATCTGCAGCAAGTGAGATTTAGGTTAGATATTAAGAAAAACTTTTAAAACTATAAGAATATTTAAGCACTGGAATAGGCTTCCAAGAAGGTTGTAGAATCCCGGTCACTGGAGAGCTTTAAGAATACGTTAGACAAACAGCTGTCAGGGATGTTCTAGGAACAGTTCGTCCTGCCTCAGTGTAGGGGGCTGGACTGGTTAACCTCTCAAGGTCCCATCCAGACCTACATTTCTAGGATTCTATGTTAGTCTATTGCCATGCTAAATAATGTTGAATTTGAACTGAGAATTTGTACCCTACTAGAAGCAACAAGAAATCTGAACAGATATTCTTGAGTGTAATAAAACAAAAATTTTGGTATTGCAACTTTAGTTTCCTTCCCACTTATCACAGGAATTGACCTGTCTGATTAATATTTTTCCTTGTATTTCTACAAAACGTTGCATTTTTATTGCTTTAAGATGTTAATGAGTTTTTAAACCTGTAAAATATTATTCAATTAGCCAGCAGCCCCTGCTCCTTTAAATTGACCTTTCACGGTTGAGAATTTGGTCTCAGCTTGCATACAATTTCTGCAGAGAAGATCACAAGTCTGAAAACTGGACCACTGTGCCTCTTTGTTGCAGGTAACTCCACCTCTACCTGTTTGCTGGGCTTTCAGTGTCTCCTCCCAGCAGTCTCTTCTTTCTCAGCCCCAGATGGAGCTTTTGCTTATCTTGAAGCAACTATAGGTTAATACCAACACAGGGCTTCTTCAGATTGGTGATCTCCTTCCAGAAAGTCACTTTAAAAGACAAAATACAAGGAGCACACCAGTCATTCTACAATTTGGACTAAACCTAGCTGAACCTGAGGTGAACCCTGGGCAAGCTAAATAAAGCAGAATAAGAACATAAGAATGCCCATACTGCGTCAAACCAAAGGTTCATCTAGTCCACTATCCTGTCTTTCGACAGTGGCCAAAGCCAGGTGCTTCAGAGGGAATAAACAGAACAGGTACTCATCAATGATCCATCCCCGTTGCCCATTCCCAACTTCCAGAAAACAGAGGCTAGGGATCATATAGGGAGGAAGGGAATGGGCTTGGAACCCCCCTCAGTTCCTTTGCACTAGACGTCCTGGGGAAGACGCTGATGCAGAAGGGACGGAGGATGGGTCGTGGAATACATCTGCCTCACGTCTTAAAGAACCATAGTTACAGTAAGTAACCATTTCTTCTTTGAGTAGATGCAGACGTGTATTCCAACTAGGTGACTTGCAAGCAGTACCCCGATCCGGAGGTGGGGCTCAGACTCTATCTGAGTAAGGATCGCAGAAACGTTCTTCCAACATTAGTGTCCACTCTGGAAGAAGCAGTGATCACATAATGGTCCATAAATGTATGTATGGACAATCATGTGGTGGCCCTGCATATATCCAATATGGAAATGTCATTGAGGAACACTAGTGACATTGCATGTGCTCTCATCGAATGAGCCCACATCTGCTGAGGCATAAATGATGCTATCTCATACGCAGTCTTGATGCATAATGTTATCCATACAGAGATGGTCTGCACAGAGACTGCCTGTCCTTTCATGCAGTCTGCATATGATACAAACAGGAGAGGCAAAACACGAAACTGTTCAGATAAAAGGCTAGATAGCATCTATTGTCTAACATACGGAGGCATTGCTCCTCCAGGGAGGAATGTGGCTTGGGGAAAAATACATGCACACACACTGGTTCAAATGAAACTGCGAGACCACCTTGGATGTGAACTTCAGGTATGGCAGCAATGTTACCTTGTCCCTAGAGAACTGCATATAAGAAGGCCCCAACATCAGGGCTGCAACTCATCCACTCTCCTAGCAAACGTAATAGCTACCAAGAACGCAGTTTTCTGAGACAGGAGGGGCAGCAGACAGGAAGGAAGAGGCTTGAATGGACGCCCCATTAGAGCTGCTAAAACTTGTTCAGTTCCCACAAAGGGACCAGCTCTCAGACTAGAGGATGCAGGCAGAGAAGTCCTTTCAGAAATCTCATTGGAAAAAAATAATTTCCCTTGGATCGGGAAATGAAACTCCGATATTGCTGCCAAGTTCATTCGCAGCTGAGTGCCAAACCCGATTTCTGAAGGTACAGCAAGTATTCCAATGTTTCTTGGATCAAAGTTCCCACCAGATGAGCCTTGTGGGCTAAGGACCATAATGAAAACATCTTCCACTTCACCAAGTAGGCCATCCTAGTGGAAGGTTTCCTACTGATGAGTAGGACCTGTCAGACAGTCTCTTGAGTAATGCTCTTCCTCCTCATTCCGCCATGAAGCAACCACACCGCAAGGTGCAGACAGCTGATCGCCAAATGTAGGGTGTGGCCATGGCCCTGTGTGAGGAGATCAGGAAGGAGACGAAGCAGCATGGGACAGAGCAAGGAAGTCCGAGAACCAGCACTATAACTATGATAAGGATGAGCCTGGTTCAATCCATCTTGAGTTTGGCAATTACTTAAGGAATGATTGAGATAGGAGGTAGGGCCGCTCAGAGGATTCAGGGGGCCTGGGGCAAAGCAATTTCGGAGGCCCCTTCCATAAAAAAAATTGCTATACAATACTATATGCTCGTGGGGGCCCCTGCGGGGCCCGGTGCAAATTGCCCCACTTGCTCCCCCCCAATGGGCGGCCCTGGGAAAAATAAACCTTCTGCATCTCGGCACTAACCCAGTTTTGAGAAAACTTCTTTACAAGGTATCACTGGTTCTCAGCATCAGCTAGTGCTAAAAGGCACTAAAGCTCATTTAAAGGGTTGGACAAATATTTTCCATCAAAACTTTTTCTGGATCGAAAACTAGGGGTTTTTAAAAAGCAGAAAAAAATCACAGACAATGTCTGATTTCCTTCAAAATTTGTTGTGTTTTTTTTTTTAATTGAAAAGCTGAAATTAGTCTGCTAAAACCTGAATATGGTTTGGGGTTTCAGAAGTGTGTGGCCAAATATTTGCTGTTTGCTGTGTTTGATTGTTTAAAGAAACAATAAAAAAATTCTGCTTAAAAAAAATCCAAAACTTTTGAACCACCTCAGCTTGTGACCAAACACCTGAGCCCATCCAGTCAGAGATTTTTCCAGGTTTCTGATACTCTGCTGGCTTCCTTGACTCATATCTGTCTCAATAACTTTGGGTTCATTAAGGTTAGAACATAAGAACAGCCATACTGGGTCCATCCAGCCCAGTATCCTGTCTACCGACAATGGCCAATGCCAAGTGCCCCAGAGGGAGTAAACCTAACAGGTAATGATCAAGTGATCTCTCTCCTGCCATCCATCTTCACCCTCTGACAAACAGAGGCTAGGGACACCATTCCTTACCCATCCTGGCTAATAGCCATTAATGGACTTAACCTCCACGCATTTATCTGTTTCCTAGAGACTGGCTCCATGGGTTCCCTCACAAACTGGAGACGATTACTGTGGGTTTGTCTTTAATAGCTTATGTACATACTCCATGAACTGAGCATTTGAGCTTGTTCCAGAATCTGGGATGAGCCTATGTTGTGAAAACTGAAATGCTCAAAATAGCACATGCATGTGAATGGACACGGTGCTAAAATTAAATTAACCCAGGGGTTCTCAAACTGGGGGTTGGGACCCCTCAGGGGGTCACGAGGTTATTACTGGGGGTCGCGAGCTGTCAGCCTCCACCTCAAACCCTGCTTTGCCTCCAGCATTTATAATAGTGTTAAATATATAAAAAAGTGTTTTTAATTTATAAAGGGGGGGGGGGGGCTCGCACTCAGGTTTGCTATGTAGTGGTTAGAGAACCACTGAATTAACCCCTCTGGAGCCTCAGGGAATGCAGGGGGGGGGGGTCTCCCTTGGTAGGGTTGGGAAGGATATTGCTCTTCTCATGTGATCCCTCCCCCAGTGGCTAATTTTAAATGAAGCTACCCTCCCCTGACATGAATCTCCCTATGGCACTGAAATTAAATATAGACTATAATTTGGCATTTGAAAAGTGAAAGGGATGGTAGCCCTAATGGAAACACTAACAGCTTGGCTCTTCTGAAAGCGTCAAACTGCTGAATGAGTTTTAGGGTAGGGAAGGCTGTGCCTCCCAAACAGCCTGGCCCTGCCCCCTATCAGACCCCCACCCACTTCCTGCCCCCTGACTGCCCGCCCCCCCTCAGAATCCACGATCCATCCTGCTCCTTGTCCCCTCACCATCCCCCAGAGACCTCCTCCCCAACCACCACCCCAGGACCCCACCCCTGCTCCCTGTCCCCGGAATGCCCCAACCCCTATCCACCCCCGCTGAGTCCTGAGACACCCGGGAACGCCCATGATCCAACCCTCCCGTTCCGTCCCCTGAGCGCCCCCCACCCTCTGCCCCCTCCCTACCCCCTGACTGTCCCCGGGACTTCCTGCCCCGGCCCCTTACCCCTAGCTCCCCCCTCACCCGGAGCCTCAGCCCATCCAGCAGCATCCCTCAACTGAGGCAATGTGGCTCCGGCGGGGCCTGACTTCCGCCCTGCTCAGAGCCGCAGGGTAAGGGGGTGGGGCTGAGAGCTCCAAGCTGAGCTCAGCTCCCTCCGCTCAGCCTGGAGCTCGCAGCCCCGCCCTCTTACCACACGGCTCTGAGCGGGACAGAGCTCAGGGGCCCCGCCGGAGCCACGCTGCAGCTGTCGAGGGATGCTGCTGGATGCGCTGAGGCTCCGGGAGAGGGGCGGAGACGGGGTCGGGCGGGGCCGAGGAGGGAGCCTCTGCCATTCTCGTGGGGGCCCGTGCGGAGCCCGGGCCAAATTGTCCCACTTGCCCCCCTCTCTGGGCAGCCCTGATAGGAGGGAAGGCATACTGCCAGCTGCAGCAGAAGATGTAGGAGAAGGAGCCCAGGCTGAGACCCCCATGAGAGCAGAATAGGTCACACTTCCTGTTTTCCCTCATCGCAAATAAGTCGATCATGGAGTTATCCCACACTGCCAAAAAAAGTCCAAAGGACACTTGCCTTCACGGACCATTTGTGGCTTGGGGAGAAAATCCTCCTGAGGTGGTCTGCAAGAGGGCTATGGACTCCTGGTAAGTGGACAAATAACCGGGGTGAAGTCTTCTTCATTGCAGAACTACCTCAGGTTGATCACCTCTAGGCAGAGCAATCTTTTACAAAATAAAGATTTAAAGCTCTTGCTCAACTGAAAACGTCTTACTCAGCCTGAACTAAGGGCTCATGACCTGTGCTCCCCCTTTGTTTGTTCACCTAGCACATCATGGTGATATTGTTGGTGAGCATGTGAACCACTCAATGCCCGATACGGTTCTGAAAGGCATGGCATGCTTTGTGGATGGCCCAATGCTTCAACATGTTGATGTGCAGCAAAGCTTCCTGTTCTGGCCATAGGCCGTCAGTCCTCAACAAGTCCAGATGCATCCCCCAACCCAGACAGTATATTTCAGTAACCAATGATTTGATCAGGGCCAAGGAAAGGGGACTTCTTGGCACACATTGTGCTGAGTCTCACCAGTGCAACGATGCCAGGACTGGTGGAGGAAGGCAAACCAACCTGTCCAGAAAATGCAAGGCAGGATGGTAAACCCTCCTGAGCCTGAAGACACAACCTGGAGAAGTGGACCACCTGGGTGCAGGCAAAAAAGTGGCTTAACAGGCGCAAACACATGCGAATTGTTCTAGACGGTTGCATTTGCAAAGTGAGACACAGTTATTGAATCGCCTGGAAGTGGTAAGTCAACAGGACCGCCCTTGACTTCACAGAATCTGAAAGGGCCCCAATGAACTCTATTTGTTGAGGGGCAACCAAGCTTGGCTTCATGGTGTTTGGAATGAGTCCTAAATGGTCAAGTAAACATAGTGTGGTGTCGACATGGGTGAGAACCTCCTCTCTGGAGCCGCCCTTCAGCAACCATTTGTCGAGGTAGGGGAAGATGTGGATTCTCTTCCTCCTGAGGTACACCATGACCACTACCATGCTTTTGGTGAAAACTCATGGGGGGGGGGGGCAGAAGAGAGGCCAAATGGGAGAATCATGTACTCATAGTGCATTTTCCTGCTACAAAGTGAAGAAACTTCCTGTGACTTGGTACAACTGCCACATGAAAATAAGCATCCTGAAGGTCTAGAGCAGGAAACCAGTCACTCTGAGACAAAGCTGGGAGGACAGGTGGAGAGTGATCATGAGGAATCTCACGTATTTGATGAGTCCGCAGAGGTTGAGGATGGGCCTCATCTCACCCTCGGATTTTGGTATCAGGAAATCAAGGAGTAGAACCTGTGACCCTGATGTTCTCATGGAACTTCCTCCACCACTCCCAAAGTTAGCAGAGAGCTACCTGCTCGAAGAGCAGTGTCTGGTGGGAAAGGTCCCTGAAGAGGAACAAAGATGGGTCAGAAGCAGGATGGCTTAGCCAACAGCCTTGTCCTCATCCCCAGATGATGCGGTGCTACCTGATTTGTCCTCCCCTTCCATCTGGGAGGACTTTAAGGAGCACAAAAACCTTTTACGTTAAGTGACTGAATCCCTTGGTATTCAAGCAGAGTTCTCCAGGAGAATACCCATAAACCTTCTTCAGCCTTCTGTCCCGGGGAGAGTGGCCCTCCCAGTTAATGAGGCGCCCCTTGAACTTGCAAGAGCCCTTTGGGAATGCCAGCCTCAGTACCACCAGTGGCCAACCACTTGGAGAAGCGCTGTTTTGTGTCTGTACAGAAATAGAAGGGTTCTATTCCCATCTGGCCCTAAAGTCCTTGGTGGTCACAGCGGTGAATGAAAGATCCCAGCAGGGCAGGTTCGAGTCCACCCTCAAGGACAGAGACTCTAAGCATTTGGACCTTTTGGGCAGAAAAATATACATCTGCTTATCATTACAGATGAAGATCATGAACAAGCAAGCTTTGTTGTCCAGATGCGACTTTCTCAATTATTTGGCTATGTCCAAATTTGAAGAGCACTTGCCTGAGGCGTCACGTGATTAATTTTGGGTGTTTGTCACTGAGGGCTGCTTGGTGGCCAAGATGTCACTGCAATCCACCCTTGATCTTGCTGATACCTTGGCGAGGGCGATGGCATTGGTAATTACTATGAGGAGGGCTTCCTGGTTCCAAAACTTAGGGATTGCGCTCGATGTCCAGCGAGCGATTGGGAGACTTGCCTTTCAGTGGCCAAACCTTGTGTTTGGACAAGACTGATGAAACCCTGTGCAACCTCACTTGTGCAACCTCATTATCTTTAAACAATGCCTTCAATTATGCCTGTGAAACCCCCCTCCCCTGCTTACAATGGGTTTCCACAGGTGTAACTGAATGGAAATTAGTAAACAATTTTGCTGATGATGCATAGTTCTATCAATGTGGAGTCTGCAGTGCTATCCGGAGAATTAAAAACAGGAAAAAAAGTCTGACTCTACAGATTTGTGATAAAAAGTGTGATTTTTACATAGTCACTTTCAATATAGAACTGTCTTTTAAGCCCTTTACCAACTACACAGAATCTTTGCTTCCTTCATTTGCCACTTATTGCTCAGTTTCCCTTCCTGAAAAACCTCCTTTGGTTCAGTATCTAACAACAGGGAATACAATTAGATTTGCAGCATGGTTTGTAAATGTCTCTTTACACATAAATATTACACTTCTAAAGTATACAGAGCCTGTCTCCTTTTTCTCCTGATAATTAGTTTTAAGAGTTGGGAGGTGAGGTGTGATTATTTTTCATCACATATTCTGGAATATCACTCAGATGGTTTTTAAATTCATAATGAGCCCTCAATCTATGAAGTCATCCTTTCCATTAATATTTATGAGCTGGGAATTGTTCTTACCTGTGTGAAAAAGATAGATTCACTTGAGCCTTTTCCAAGGCAAATTATAATCTCTGATAAAACGGCTTTAAATGTAAAATTGTACGTGGTCATTAAAAATCCCATTGCAGTTTCCATAAGAGAATCTTCCTCAACCCCAGTGTCCTGGCCATACTCCAGATAAATTATATTCTGCCTTCCAAAACCTCCCCCTCCCCTCAGTTTTAAATGGATACAATAGTTTTCACTTGATATTGTGCACTGTTCACTATGCATTATAAGAAAGTACCTATGTTTTAGCCAAGATATGGTTTAATTTTGGTGGCAAGATATACAATTTTATTATAGTGCTTGGCTGAGTGGTGCTAGGTATAGTTAAGAATTCAAAATTATAATCTGTTTTCATTCACTGATAACTTTTAGAGAAATTATTCTTTTAGGCTGAAACTTTCCATGCTTGGTTTCTACCCAATAGAGTGAACAAATCAGCATTCTCCATTATTTGCTCCTGAGGGGAAACCAAACAAAAACACCACCATACATTTTTCATTATTTCTTCTTTAAGAATTTGCTAAACTTTCCCCTTTGTGGGGTGGTGGGGGTGGGAGGGAGAGAGAATAACTGAAAGGCAGTAGACCTTTGAAACTGGAAGTGAAAATAAACCTCAGTGAAAAGAAAGCCCATAACTAAGGGCCAAATGCTTCTTTTCAACACACACATCCTTCCCCTTGAAGTCCACTAACATTTCATATCCACTTCAAAGGAGACATCTGTATTTCTATACCATACAATTTTGCAGTGGGGAAATCACACAGGGGTAGATTGGAGGAATCCAGGAACAAAAGAGGATAAGGAACATGTCATGAGACCAGAGGATGGGTCTCTGACACACTGGCTTGTCCACATAGGTACCATTAATGCATACTTTTAACTCAGGAGAAAGAAAAAAAATATCTATAGAGATACTTTGCTAAGAAAAGATATAATAAAACACACAAAAACATACCTCACACACCATCTATGCTTTTTCACTTGATCTACTAACAGAAACTAATGGAAGCCAAAAATTCTTTAGCAGTTCCAGAAAAAGCGTGGTGTTATGGAATCTCTATCATTGGAGATTTTTAAGAGCAGGTTAGACAAATACCTGTCAGGAATGGTCTAGATAATATTTAGTCCTGCCCTGAGTGAAAGGGACTGCACTAGAAGACCTCTTGAGGTCCCTTCCAGTCCTACAATTCTACAATTTAATCATAAAAATACCTCCATATTTTCTTCATTTGAGAAAATGGCTTTACTGTTTTTGAGGTTTGTCCCCTGACTTAAAACAAATAAATTATGAAATTCAAACTGCGGATCTATGCAAATTGTTGAGAGCTCTAGATAAAATGACACCAGCCTTTACAAATACAAACCTTTCAGAGTTGTTATACTGACTCACATCAGTGAAAAAATTAAGCCTTTGTAGTTCAAGCAACAAACCAAAAGACAGCTATAGTTATGTTTTCTCCAGCAGTAGGTTAAAATTAAATAGTTGCTAAGAGACTCGAGTGAACATAGTAGGAAAAGTAGTTTTTATCTTTTTTTCCACAAGTTTTACAAACAATGGAGTAAAGACCAATAAAACTGTTAATGGATTCTGACGGACTCTCCCATCAGTTCAACGGATGAGTGTTCAGCTAGTAATGACTTAAGTTCTGGGTTTATTTGTTTTTGTGGCTTCTCATATGGGAAGCAAATCCAATCCTGGATTTCCAAATGTGGTTGCATGTCTTGTAAGTGTATTCATTGTTGAAGGGAGAGTTGGAGGCACTGTCGTTAAGTCATGCTCTCTTCTGCAAAGACCTCACACGCCCCTCCTCTAAACTGGACATGGCCTCTCCATCTGGGTGTTTCCAGTGCAACTCTTTCCCAGATTTTAATGTCTATCATGCATGCTTTAAGGCTGGCCTTCAAGGTGTCTTTGTATCTGAGGATGGGCGATCCATACAGCAGGTTGGTTGTAAAACACTGATTTTGGTATTCGGGAAACCTCCATGCAGATCATGTGTCTGACCCACCGAGATCTGATGAGCATACTTTCGATGCCAAGAATTTGGCACCTCTCAAGGACTTCAGTGTTGGGGATCTTGTCCTGCCATTTGATGTTGAAGATGGCTCTAGGACAGGATGCTACGGGAGTGAGTCAATGGCTTTGCTGGACATAGCAGATTGACAAGTCAGGAGACTAAAGTGCTGTGCCCAGAAAAAGAGAATATTGCTTTTGCCTGTTACCATCTGCTGTGAGGACAGGGGCTGTACCACTGAATGGCAATCACACTGATTTTCTTTTGTGGTTTGAGGTGTCTTCTGGAACACTTCATGGGGGAGGGATAGCTCAGTGGTTTGAGCATTGGCCTGCTAAACCCAGGGTTATGAGTTCAATCCTTGAGGGGGCCACTTAGGGATCTGGGGCAAAAATCAGTACTTGGTCCTGCTAGTGAAGGCAGGGGGCTGGACTCGATGACCTTTCAAGGTCCCTTCCAGTTCTAGGAGATTGGTATATCTCCAATTATTATTATTAAGTGTAGTGACATGATACTTCTCAAAAGCCAATGGTCTGACCAACATTCTCAAAGAGTGGACGATATGCACATATTTAATGTCTTTAGACCACACAAGTACATAGGAAGACTGTTAAATCTATTAAAACTGATTGAGGAGTTTTAAAATAAAACTAGTTATCAAAATTGAAAAAAGTCTACTTCAACCACAGTCTCTCAGACTGTGGGGGAGGGATAGCTCAGTGGTTTGAGCATTGGCCTGCTAAACCCAGGGTTGTGAGTTCAATCCTTGAGGGGGCCACTTAGGGATCTGGAGCAAAAACTGGTCCTGCTAGTGAAGGCAGGGGGCTGGACTTGATGACCTTTCAAGGTCCCTTCCAGCTCTAGGAGATTGGTATATATCTCCAATTATTACCAGACAAGTATTGCCTATGTCCTAGAAACACATACGAAGATAAAGGTACTGTAGTAATAACACCTTCTTGTCAGGAAGAGACTGATAAGCATCTTAGGAGTTAGGGTGATTCACCCTAGCATAAAATTTTATAAAATATCAAATTCACAGAAATAAGCTATACTGAAGTTTTTTAATGCCAATATAACTGCAGCCACAATAAAAGGTTTATATCAGTTTTTAACTTGATATATTTAAAGCACTACAAAACGTGTGTAGACCAACCCTTGCTCTTTGACTTTGTGCAAGTTATTTCACTTCTCTAGGCCTCAGTTTCCCCATCTTTAAAATTAGGATAATATTTACCTACTATACTGAGCTGCTACAAGGTTTAATCCAATAAGGTTTAACGTTTAGTAGGATCTCTGAAATCTCAATATTGTTAGCAAGAGGCACCGAAATTCAGCTTAACTGTACACAATCTAACCACCTGTGGTAGACAGTTATCCACAGATCCTCATGTTCACCAGTTCTTTTGATTTTAAAGAAGTGTTTACCCAGACACTTCTTCTAAAAGGCATCAAAAAGACATTTATATACATAGCTAGAGCTAACAATAAAGAAATCTTCAGTCTAGAAATATGTTTACCAATTAAGATATGAAACTAAACTGAAAATTACAGCCAGCAAATAAACTAACCATTCATGGAAGAATTGCAAGTATTAAAAAAAAAAAAAAAAAAAAAAAGTAAAAATTACAACATGTCTAAGTTACTGCAGGAAGGAAGGACAATTTCCTATCTAGCTCACACAGCTGGTTCCAATCCTATTACTGTTTCGATTAGTAATTCTCCCACGCCACCCATAAATTACCTTCAAAACATTACCGTTTAAACTTTGTTATGAACTGTGATATAGCAGCACAATTTTGAATAATATGACATGACAATAAATTGCTACGCGACTAACAATGCATCTGGAAATAAGAAAAAATATGGTTTTGCTGTACACACATGAGGTCTGTTTAACTCTCTCTCACACACACAGCCCACTTTGATGCATTTCTTTAACGTAAGTCTCAAAACAGTAATTGCCACCAAAGGAAGCCAATACTGTGTGACTAGATGAGTATAGCTCAAAGAAGGTTCCAAACCTCCAGGCTACACCAGCCAGTGCATCTCATGAGTGGGATTACGCAGAGGACACTCAAAGAAAAATAATACTTCCCTACTCCACAAGTATGTTGCAACAAGAATTAATTAATGTTAGAGCTGATCAGATGCTACAGAGACTGAAGCAAAGAAAAACCTATTAATCTGGCATTTACAGTGCACTACTCTGTGGTATCGAAGCAGTCACAGCTCTAGCTGGGTGCTCCCTGGGTGCTTCCAGCCACACACCAGACTGCTGTAAGGGGAATCCAAGCCTCTGGCTCTCTGTGAGCCTAGATGTTTTAATATTCCAGAGACAGAATGGAATCCAGCAAGCCATTGCCTCAATCTTGGGGTCCCTGACTCCCTAGTCACACTCCTGGAGTCAAACTCCCTCCTGAGAGCTAGAACCCATTATCCAGCTGCCTACCTCCTCTGGCCACAGGGCTGACCCTTCAGACTCCCTCACAGTTAAATATACCCTCTCCCAGAACTCCACTCCAAAGGTGCGAAGCTTCAGGGTCAGTGTTACTCTCTCTGGAGGCACACATTAGTTGTGAAGCATTTAACACACTCAGAGTCTGTACAGAGTCTAACGTATTTGTTCTTTTAATTAATCAGATAAAGCACAAATACAGATTACAAAACAATAAACACTACAAGCATTTTCCTGTCTCAGTTTCCTGATCACTACAGGATGTTTTGGGGCTGGGGTGGAGTCCCTTGGGTTATCAGGAGTTCTTCTGCTTCAGTGCATGGCTTGTGGGCTACAACACGGAGCCTTCTTCTCCCTGGACCTTTCTGACTCCTTCCCTTGAGAGTCCTTATAGTGCATCTTGGCTCCGGAAAGCAAGCAAGGCCCCGCCTGCCTTATGCAGTCCTTTACATGCTGGGTAGCTTCTCTCTCCTTTTGAGAAAATCACTGAAGACTCCAGAAAGATCAGCTCCTACCTCCTCAGAACTTTTAGCTCTGTCAGGTGACACCCTGCCAGCTGCCTCACTTGAGCACTATGCCCCTGCCAGGTGACTTCATTGCCAAGGCAACCTCTCCCTGAGGAACTAGGTCCCCTGGGTAGGAGCTAGTATATTGTCTACAGCGATTACATTTCACAGAAGGCTAATCTCCCCAATTAACCCTCTCCAATCACACACACCTAGTCAGCACCTGCCACCCCACACTGGAACCCATACAGGGTATCATTAAACAATTACAACCCATACTTGCTGGGGGCCACATCCTGAAAGAAATCTTTCCCAATCCCCCTCTTTTGGCCATCAAACACTCCCTCAAATTGCCAAGTTCAACATCAGAAACAAGCTCCCCACAGAGCAGGACACACCAACTCAAAAACAGAATCAGACCCTGCCATGATGACAGATGCAAAACCTGAAGACATATCTCCACTACTAGAGTAATTAAAAAACCCCACTACACATCTTTTAAGATCCCTAGGTCCTACACATTCCTATTACAACATGTGGTATATCTCATCCAGGTACACATGCATTACATGCATTAACTGCCCCAATAACAACTATGTGCATGAAACCCATCACTACCCTCTCTTATGAACTCAGAGAGGAAAACAATATAAAGACAAAAAAAACCATATCACTGTGGATGAACACTTTTTACAAAATGATCACTCCATATCTGAGCTCTAAATCCACATCTTCAAAAGAAACCTACACAAGACCTTCAAAAGATGAGCCTGGGAGATAAATTCATAACTTTGCTAGACACTAAAAATCATGGACTCAATAAAGAAACTGGATTTATAGCTCATTACAACAATCCATTACAACCCACTAACCTTCCTTTGTCCTACAACTGCAGAAGTGTTAATGGCTCACTTCATCTTGAATAGTCTCTTACAACACGTTAATTACTTAAGCTAAAGCAGGGGTTCTCAAACTGGGGGTCGGAACCCTTCAGGGTTACAAGGTTATTACATGGGGGGGGGTCACGAGCTGTCAGCCTACACCCCAAACCCTGTTTTGTATCCAGCATTTATAATGGTGTTAAATATATAAAAAAGTGTTTTTAATTTATAAGGGGGGGGGGTTGCACTCAGAGGCTAGCTATGTGAAAGGGGTCACGAGTACAAAAGTTTGAGAACCACTGTGCTAAAGGATCAATTCCACCTGTATTTAGCTGTGACGCTCTGAGGTCACATCTACACTCAAAAGTAAAGTTGACCTTGCTTAGGGGTGTGAATAATCCACACCCCAGAGCCTTGCTGTTCTTCCTTTGAGCTAGCTATTGCCTCTCAGGGCTGGTCTACACCGGGGAGGGGGGATCAATCTAAGTTACGCAACTTCAGCTACGTAAATAACATAGCTGAAGTCGATGTGCTTAGATCTACTTACTGCGGTGTCTTCACTGCAGTGCATCGATGGGAGACGCTCTCTTGTCGTCAATTCCCCTTGCTCTTCTCGTTGAGGTGGAGTACTGGAGTCGACACTAGAGCGACTGGCAGTCAATTTATCGTGTCTATACTAGACAAATCAACCCCCGCTGGATTGATCACTGCCTGTCGATCCGGCTGGTAGTGTAGACAAGCCCTCAGATGGGTGGGCTAACTATGTTGATGAGAGAACCCCTCCTGTCGGTATAGTGAGTGTCTACATTTGAAACACTAGATGGCGCAGCTGCAGAACTGCAGAGTTTGAAGTGTAGACAAGCCCTGAGTGTTTTTCCTAACCTGAAGAAGAGCTTTGTGTAAGCTTGAAAGCTTGTCTCTTTCACCAAACAGAAGTTGGTCCAATAAAAGATATGTGGCCTCCCCAGCTAAAGCCCACCTACTGACAGCCCTTGAGGCTGTATCACTATGCCTTAGAACTTTGGTCCATTATGTAGGCAACAGCACAAGAGAAGACAACTAACCCCCACATTAAAAATTAAATTTGCAGACTGATACACATAGGTACAAAGAGCCCTTCAGCATCAAACAGAAATAAGAAGTTTGTACAGATTCCCATATCGTCTCACAAGCTGTTTTTTCTTTTTGGGAGAGGGAGAGCAACAAACAGGAGGATTTCTGTACATGATTGTGATGTTATTGTGCTTGGAAATGTGCATTTGTAGGGAAAAAAACTACCAACGAGGGCTTTTGCGGGGGTGGGGGGAGAAGCTCACATTATAAATTCTGAGCCTACTCAAGGAATTCTTCACCTTTTACAAGGTTGAAACACTGGCACCATTCACTACCTTATCAGATGATCTGATATGGAGTGTAAAGACAAAGCAAAAAAACAGAAGTTACTAATAAAGGGAGAAAGAAAAAAGGAGCTCATGTTGAATTCTTGTGGCTGCTCACAAACAAGGTTCCCTTGAAGGACAGGAAAACCATGTCTATAGGCATTCTAAATCAGGGGTGGGCAACCTTTTTGGCCCGAGGGCCACATCTGGGTATGGAAATTGTATGGCGGGCCATGAATGCTCACGAAATTGAGTGCTGGGATGTGGGACGGGGAGAGGGCTCCGGCTGGGGGTGTTGGCTCTGGGGTAGGGCCAAAAACGAGGCGTTCAGGGTGCGGGAGGGGGGCATGGGGTTGAGGTGCAGGGGGTGGGTGAGCGCTCTGGGGTGGGGCTCGGGATGAGGGGTTGGGGGTGAAGGAGGGTGCTCCGGAGGCTGGGACTGAGGGGTTTGGAGGGCAGGAGGGGGGATAAGGGCTGGGGGTTGGGGTGCAGGAGCGGGTCAAGGGTGCAGGCTCCGGGCAGTGCTTACCTTAAGCAGCTCCCAGAAGCAGCGACATGTCCCTCTCCAGCTCCTACACAGGGGGGCAGCTAGGCGGCTCTGCACCCCACCCCATCTGCAGGCACCACCCCTGCAGCTCCCATTAGCCACAGTTCCAGGCCAACAGGAGCTGCGGTGGCGGCGGCACCCCCTGGCTGCCCCTATGCATAGGAGCCGGAGAGGGGATATGCTGCTGCTTCCGGCAGTCACACGGAACCACAGCACGTGCAGAGCGGAGCAAGCCCCCGACCCCGCTCCGGTTGGAGCACCGGAGCAGGGCAAGCCCTGGACCTGCTCCTCGGCGGGAGCTCGAGGGCCAGATTAGAACGTCTGAAGGGCCGGATTTGGCCCCTGGGCCGTAGTTTGTCCATCTCTGTTCTAAATTAATGCAGTCTCACAACAGACAGTGCCATTATGGAACAGCATCTAATGATCTCCAGTGGTGTGGGACATAGGTGAAGAAAAAAGCTAACAGTGAGCAAAAGGATATAAATAGACTTTTTCAGCTGGTTGTGTGCATCACAAACCATAGTCTGGAAATATCTGTTAACACTGACAGACACATGGGTATGTATACATTGCCCAGTCTGCAACCAAAGTGCAGCACAACAGTAGGAGTCGGGGAATTTTGGCCAGCACATTGGGACAAATATCTAACCTTATGAAGGTTCCAGTGTAATCTTTGATGTCCACACAGAGCAGACAGGACCTCTGTTTTTAGACTCATCTAAAAGACTCAACACTGTAAACTGCATGCATTCAATTTATCTCCCTCTGATGGATGAAGGACTGAGTTGACCCTGATAGGATTTGAAACTGTTTCCAGGTTGTCTATGTATGTCAAGCCTGATGCTTAGATGGTAAACCATCCTCATTTTAAAGGTGCCAAGTTGATAGGGCATTGTCTGTGCGCCTCAGCCTTTTCCTTTATGTGAATGCCATTTCAATGAGAACAATGGCATAGGCCCAATCAAGTCATCTGGCAGTGTATCATCCAGTATTGTCATGATTTCAGAGTTTTCAGGAAGCTTTGGACTCTAAAACTGGGTTGTTTCCTTTGATGAGAGATGAGTGGGCACAGATGCAAGATTAACGAATGTATTTATATTCTATATACACCTTTCTTCAATTCCAGGCACACTGTAAGAACACAAAACATAAGATACTTCCAGAGGTCATTAACCTAAGAGACAGTTTTCCTAATAAACATTCCCACCCTAAAACCAACAAGAGAATGTACCCTGTTTACTCCCAAGTTCATATTTATCACCAGGAACTGCTAAAAAGATGCAAACACAGTTTTGAACAGAAATGGATGTCAGGAAGCAAAAAAACCCTACATACACCTACCTACACCTCTACCCCAACATAACGTGGTCCTGGGGAGCCAAAAAATCTCACTGTGTTTTAGGTGAGGCCGTGTTATATCAGGGTAGGGAGAGGAACAGCTCCCCACCCCAGTTCACCTCCGCCTCCTCCCTGAGCGCACCGCCGCCGCTCTGCTTCTCCCTCCCTGGAAGCGGAGCGGCGGTGGCATGCTCAGGGGAGGCGGCAGCGATGAGCTGGAGTGGGGAGCAGTTCCTCTGCGCCCCCCATTACTTGCTGCGGCCCTCTCCGGGCCCCTCCCCACCCCAGCTCCCCTCCATTCCCCCTCCTCCCACAAGCACGCCGCAGCTCCGCTTCTCCCTCCTCCCTCCCAGGCTTGCAGCATCAAACATCTGATTGGCACGGCAAGCCTGGGAGGGAGGAGAAGTGGAGCTGAGTGGCATGCTCGTGGGAGGAGGAGGAGCAGAGGTGAGCTAGAGCGGGTAGCGGTTCCTCTGTGCCCCCCCCCTTACTCCACCTCCTCCCACAGAGCGCTGCTTTACCGCATTATATCCAAATTTCCATTATATCAGATCACATTATATTGGGGTAGAGGTGTACTTGTGAACTATGGAAATGGTTATATGGGTGTTACTGAAAAATGTAACTTCAGACACTGGAACCACAGAAGTATAAACTGAGGGCATAATTTGCCTATGGAATTATCATCTCTCATGATGATGATGAAAAGGAAAGAACCAACTCAAGATTGCAGGGCTAGCAGTTAGGAAAAGAAATATTTTTGTTGTAATTGTAAACTAGGCCCAGTTGATACAGATGTGATTGACATAATGAACATGTGCCCTTACTGTGCCATGTTTGTTTTTTTTCCCCCAGAGTTACTGTTCAGAGTAGAACTGTACTTTAAATCTCCTCCTCTGCTACTCGCTTTCCCTCATGAGCAGCACTGTATTTCTCACCCCACGCACACACTACTGTCCTTAAATGTTTCCTTGTGCTGTGATTCTTATTTGTCGAACACTTGCCCACTACAATCATTCAACATTCTGTCACTAAACTGACATCTGTCATTATCATGATGCGAGTACACAATAAGAAAGCTGCTGCCATGAAGCACCTCCTGGAGGTAAATGCCCTTTAGCAAACTCACCTGGCCAACCATCAGAACACTTTTTTACATTCCTCTGCTAGTCAACTTCAATTGGCAGCCATCGTGAGGCTACTTTCTGAAGGTAACAATATTTCCATCTTGCACTGATGGCTTCCTACAGGACTGCAGTAACATAGCCATGGCACCAGAGGTTTTCTGTTGCTGAAGGAACCGCACCCCCCTGAGCGATGGAAGCTAGGGTGACAGAAGCATTCTTCCATCAGTCTAGCTGTGTCTACTCCAGGGGTTAGGTCAGCATAGCTACAGTGCTCAGGCATGCGGATTTTTCACAACTCTGAGCGCTCTAGTTACACTGACATATGTTTTAAATGTAGACCAGGTCTAAGACATAAGTGTACATGACATAAGTAAGGCTGCGGTTCTTTCATCGAGGTCACGGATTCCGGGACTTTCCATGACCTCCATGACTTCTGCAGTGGCTGGTGCGGGTGACCCCAGGGCCAACCAAGCAGCTGGAGGGACCCCAGGGCTACCCGCACTGTCTGCTGCTCAGGCAGCCCTGGGGCCAGCCATATCAGCTGCTGCTCAGATAGACCCAGGCAGCTGGTCCTGGGCACTACCCCGGAGCAGTGGTCCAGGAACATCAGTGGCAGGGCCCTGGGCCACCCTCCCTCCTTCCTCGCCCAAGCAGCAGTAGCAGCAGCGGGGCCCTGGGGCATTTGCCCTCCCCCGCCATTCCCCTCCCTCCCTCCGCGAGCAGCAGAGCCCAGGCCATCCACCCTCCCCACAAGCAGCAGCAGTGGCAGCACCCCGGAGGGCCCCCCGCCCCACCAGAGCAGGAACACAACCCCTCCCCAGCACCTAAGTTTTAGTCAGGGGTATTTATATAGTACAAGTCACGGCCATGACTCTTTGTTTATTGCCCAGGACCTTTCCACGACTTTTACTAAAAATACTTGTGACTAAATCATAGCCTTAGACATAAGGGGTGAAATTCTGAAGTCAGTGGCAAAATTCCTAATGACTTAAATGTGGGCAGGATTTCAAGTCCCTGCTGAGAGGTAGTTAAATTCTAAATTAGAAAGGAAAAAGTAAGTGTAATGACAACAGCCAATGGCATGTGTGGGAAATGTGGAAGGGAGACCTCAAAAGCAAGGAATATAGGTGGGTGGTAGTGGTGGTAGGGAGGGCTACATCTTTCTTATTAAGATTTTTAAAAATTAAAGGTAGAATAAATGGTGTCAAAACAGATTTAACGTTAAAAGAACTTTAAAATAATAAATTCTCAGTGAGCAAGGTATGGAAAAGAAAAATGTTTATATTTGTACATAATAAAGAAGATTAGGAGCTAAGTGTTCAGCAGCTTCATCCATTGTAACTGAATTATTTGTGCAGAATGATGGCTCTACACTTTACACATCAACTGAGATTTTTGTTTTTGATAACTTCCAGATCAAAGCTCTTTAAACATATGAATGTCAGGTTTTCACAAAGTCACTTTTCTTCCAGTTTCTCCAAGTCAAAGTCTTCTATTTGTGTGGAGGGGCATGCAGATAGTTTTTTAGGACGTATTTCATTAATTAAAATTCCTGGCTGTCACATGATAAGCAGTAGGGGAGGGACCATGTTTTCCTGTATATGTGTACAAAGCCTAGCACAAAAGAGCCCAGTGGGGCCTTTGTGCACCATCAAAATACAAGTAACAACAGTAACAGTTGCAATGGTTTGTATAGTTTTCAGTTATTATGAAATAATTTTTTTAAATATAAATATAACAAACCTCATACATGACTATTTACTATCAAAACTGATCACTTCAAGTCCTTGTATATTATTTTCTAATTGGACTGTAGACGCTATGGCAAGACAGTCCGGCAGCTACAAAGATGCTTTTACTGCCCCCTTGTGTCTCCTTTTAAAAGAGACACTTCATAGAGCAGAATGCTGACTACTTGTAAGCACTCATTTTGACTTTAGGGTATGTCTCCAGTGCAATTAAAAACCCACAGCTGGTCCATGCCAGCTGACTTGGGCTCGGCAGGGCTCAGGCTAAAAGGATGTTTCATTGCAGTGTAGATGTTCAGGCTTGGGCTGGAATCCAGGCTCTATGACCCTGCAAGGTAGGAAGGATCCTGAGCACAGGCTGCAGCCCGAGCCAGAATGTCTACACCACAATTAAACGGCCCCTTTAGCCTGAGCTCCAGGAGTCGAAGTCAGCTGACATTGGGCAGCCATGAGTGTCTAACTGCAATGCAGAATTACCTTTAGTGTGCTTGATTATGTAGGTACTTGCTTTTACCAGAGTATCTAGCAACTTTTGCTGCCAGAATTCCACATATTCTGAATGTTGTTTCCAGGGCCACAAATCATTTTCTTCATTTTAACAACTTATTGTGCATGTCAAGTTTGTATCACCAGTCATACCGATACTGCCAACACTTAGCTTTAAGTTAATAAGCAGTCTCACTGATATCAGTGGGACTACTCAGATACTTCAAATTAAGGAAATGGCCTAATAATTTATCTTTGTCAAGCAGCCAACAGTAAATAGCAAGTCAAGAGAAGCTACTGAGCCAGGTATTCAGGAACCATACTTCAATCCTCTGGTTTTTGAAATCTTGACTCTAATGAACAAGGGCAAAATGTGAATAGCCTTTTTTATTTATTTTTTAAATAGGGAGGAAAAGCTCTCATTTTTGTTTTCGTATGATTACTTGAAGCACTGGATGACGTTTTCTGCTTTCCAAAACAACAGAAGCACCCTGCAGTGATTGGCTATAATAAAGCACCTGTTTTCTGTAATTACATGTCTCAGTTTTACATAAGAGTTCAACATAAATGAAAAAGCATAAAGGCATCTTTCTCCATTATTTTATTTTGTCAGTCTTCATTACGTAGATTGCACTTTGAGAAATTTCAGTTACAGTCATTAAAAACTACAGTAAGTCTAGAATACAAAATATTCAAATTCTCAAAGTTAATGAAGCAACAAAGTTTATAACATCTATTTTGCTTCAGTCTTCACTAAAAAGGTCAATGGCGACAATTAATATTAACAACAAGGAGGAAGGAACGCAAGCCAAAAGAGGGAAAGACTATTTAGCTAAGTTAAATGTATTCAAGTTGGCAGGGCCTGGTAAAATTCATCGTCCAGTACTTAAGGAACTAGCAGAAGTAATTAAAGAACCATTAGCAATGATCTTTGAGAACTCAGAGACGATGGATGATGTCCCAAAGGACTAGAGAAGGGCAAACAGGGAACCTATCTTTAAAAAGTAGAACAAAAAGGACCCAGGGGATTATAGACCAGACAGCCTAACTTCAATACCGGGAACAAAGGATTAAACAATCAATTCATAAGCACCTAATGGTAACAGGGTTATAAGGAAGAGCCAACATGGATTTGTCAAGAACAAATCATATTAAACTAACCTAATTTCCTTTTGTGATGGGTTCCCCCCAGAGTGCCACATGGAACTGGGGTACCACTGAGCCCTGTGACCCACCAGCCTGGCCTCCCTTTCATACTGTACTACTGTGACAAGCTGCAAAGCACTCCAGCCTGCACTTTCACCAGCATTCACACAGGTAGAGACACACCCAGCTGTAGTTACACACATGCTCTCTAACCACCAGGTTCCCAGCCTAGGATCCCAGAGTAGTACCATCCTGCCCTGGTCAAATCTGGCCAGTATATGGGTTTAATACCCAGTCCGCCTCTCCCTCCATGTCAAGAAGGCAATCCACACTTGTGGTAACCAAGCAGAGGTTTCCCCCAAGCACTTCAGTCAAACCTCACTGGTTTAGATTAAAACAAAAACAAGTTTATTAACTACAAAAGATAGATGGTTATATCTATAATGATTATAGATGATTATAAGTAAGGCTATGTTTATATCATGGAGGTCATGGAAGCCATGACTTCCAGAGACCTCTGTGACATTTTCTGCTTCAACTCCTGGCTCTGCGGGACTGTAGCTGGCAGCCAGTGGGGCACCAGCAGGGTTCCAGCAGCAAGCAACAGCCCCCTCAGGGTCCCCCTGCAGGTTTCCAGCAACAGGTCACAGTCTCCTCAGGGTCCCCCTGAAGGTTTCCAGTGACTGGTGACAGCCTCTTCAGGGTCTCCCTGAAGGGGGGTTCCAGAGACTGGGGACAGCCTTGCGGGGAGGGGTGGGGAAGAATCCTGTAGCTCCCAGCCACCACAGTGGTAGGGGAAACCATGGAGCCACAGCATCAAAAGTCACAGACAGGTCACGGCTTCCGTAAATTTTTGTTTATTGCCCGTGACCTGTCCATGACTTTTATTAAAAATAACCATGATAAAATCTTAGACTTAATTATAAGTGATAGCAAACAGATCAAAGCAGATTACCTAGCAAATAAACAAAACTGCAACCTAAGCTTAATATACTAGATTGGATATGAATATCAGATTTTCACCCTAACTGATGGTACAGGCAGACTTGTAGATTCTTAAGGCACAAATGACACTTGCTTTGCAGCTTGGAATCACCAAGCATTTCATGCACAGGCTAGAAATCCCTTTAGCCTGGGCCCAGCACTTCCCCCAGTTCAGTCTTTGTTCCTCAGGTGTTTCCAGGAGTCTTCTTGTGTGGGGAGCGAAGAACCACAGATGATGTCACGCCCTGCCTTATTTAGCTCTAGCACAGGGGTCCCCACCATGGCGCCCGTGGGGGCATCTAAATGCGCCCGCGTCCTGGCCAAAATGCCGCCAAATTTCTGTGCCGTTTCAGCAGTGACACCTCTCGATGACGTCACTTGTCGGCGGCAAGTGGCGTCATCAAGAGGCATCGCCGCCGAAACGCCGCAGAAATTTGGCGGCGATGCCTCTTGATGACACAACTTGCCACCGACAAGCGACGTCATCAAGAGGCGTCGCCGCCGAAAGGCCGCAGAAATTCGGCGGATGCTCCACCGCCATCACGGTCCTTCGTCTGGTGCCCGCCAGACAAAAAGGTTGGGGACCACTGCTCTAGCATATGGCCGGAACCCTTTGTTTCAAAACTTGGTTCCCAGACCGGTCTGTGGAAAAATACTGACATCCCAAGATGGAGTCCAGAATGTATTGTAGTCATAGCAGCCATTACTTACAGGTTGTCTGGAGTGTTCTCAGGAAGGCTCACCAGGTGAGAGATAAGCTTCTCCTAAGGTCTATTGTTTTCCGTAATGGCTCATTGTCCTGAATAGGCTCCTCTCAACCAGCAGTTCTCATATTGTGGGTCAGGACCTCAAAGTGGGTTGCAACTTCATTTTAATGGGGTCACCAGGGCTGGCTTAGACTTGCTGAGGCCTGGAGCTAAAGCTGAAGCCCTAGTCCCACCGCCCGGGCCTGAAGCTGACGCCCAAGGGCGTCAGCCCTGGGCACTGGGGCTCGGGTTAAAGGCTCCCTGCCTTGGGCTGAAGCCCTGGGGCTTTGGCTTTGCCCCCTCCCATCCAGGGAGGCGTGGCTCGGGCTTTGCCCCTCAACCAGAGTGGTGGGACTTGGGCGGGCTCAGGCTTTGGTCCTCCTTCCTGGAGTCATGTAGTAATTTTTGTTGTCGGAAGGGGGTGACGGTACAATGAAGTTTGAGAATGCTTGATCTAGACTGAAAGTATCTTGTCTAGTGGGCATTATCCAGGTGTAACTACATTTGAAATACATATACATAGTCAATATTCATAACTTTATACACATAAATGATGCATGTATACAAATAGGATAATCGTATTTAGTAAATCATAACCTTTTCAAGAACACCTCAACTCGTTTTGCATAAAATGCATCATAATTATGCCATAATCATATAATATCACTGTGAAGAAAATGGGGTGCAGTATGTCACATACTTTGACAAGTTACTGGCTCAGTGGATAAAGGGGAAGCAGCAGAGGTGATCTAGCTTGATTTTAGTAAGGCTTTTGACAGTCACATGACATTTTCACAAGCAAACTAGGGAAATGTGGTCTAGGTGAAATTACTTTAAGGTTGGTGGCACAACTAGTTGAATGACTATACTCAAAGATCAGAGGGGATGTACAAAAAGCAATGCTGTTGATATAGACTATAAGATAACAGTTAGAAGTTGCAGAATCTTCACTTCTTCAGATGCAAGTCATCTTGCATCTGAAGAAGTGGGTATTCACCCACGAAAGCTCATGCTGCAGAACGTCTGTTAGTCTATAAGGTGCCACAGGATTCTTTATTGCTTATACTCAAAGAGTAGTTCTCAATCTTTTGCTGTGCAACTGGGAGCGTTTATCTAGAGAGGGTCAGTCCTGGGTATAGTACTATTCAATATTTTCATTAATTACTTTGATAAAATGGAGAGTACGCTTATATAATTTTCAGACACCACCACACTGGGAGGGGCTGCAAGCATTTTGCAGGAAAGGATTAGAATTCAAAATGCCTTGACCAATTAGAGAATTGGTCTGAATTCAACAAGATGAAATTCTATAAAAACAAAGCAAAAGTACAGCATTTGGGAAGGAAAAATCAAATGAACTACAAAATGGGGAGAAATTCTGCAGGTGGTAGTACTACTGAACAGGATCTGAAGGTTTATAATGGATCACAAATTAAACATGAGTCAACAATGTGATGCAGTTGCAGAAAATGTTAAGAACATAGACCTGGGAAATAACTGTCCTGCTCTACTTAACACTGGTGAAGCCTCAGAGAGAGAGAGTACTGTGTCCAATTTTGGGCAACACACTTAAGAAAAGATGTGAACAACTTGTAGAGAGTTCGGGCAAGCAACAAAAATTATTAAAGATTTAGAAGACTTGACCTATGAGGAAAGGTTAAAAAACTGGGCATGTTTAGTCTTGAGAAAAGATGGGGGGGGACACCTGATAAGTCTTCAAAAACATTAAGGGATGTTCTAAAGAGGACGGTGATCAATTGCTCTCCATGTCCACTGAAGATAGGCAAGAAGTAATGGGCTTAGTCTGCAGCAAGGGAGATTTAGGTTAGTAATTTGGGAAATCTTTCTAACTATAAAGGTGGTTAAGTTCTGGGATAGGCTTCCAAGGGAGGCTATGAAATCCACATCACTTGTGGGTTTTTAAATAACCTGTCAGGGGTGGTCTAGATTTACTTGGTACTGCCTTAGCACTGCGGGCTGGACTTGATGACCCCTTGAGGTCCCTTCCAGACCTACATTTCTATGTTTCTGTGAAAATACTAACTGGTGGAGCAAAAAGAACAGATTATTTTTCACATGGCACCAAATGTACCTAAAGGGATTCAAGCGAAAGCTTTACACATCTCAAAAATCATAAGTTTGAGGAAGGGGGAATTATTAATTTATAACTTTATGATTCTTCTGTTCCTTTGGAAAAAGAGCAGTCTTTATGATTTATGAAAGGAAACCAAATAACTATTATATACCCACAATATTTTGAACATTTATCAATCTTCAGTAACAATGCAACAGAAGCAAGTAATACTTACAAACACTACACAAGATACCGTGTAAAATATTATTCAAGATCCTACTTATTTGTAATGGATGATACTAAACATTTAAAATTCAGGAAAGGAAACTGAGAAATAAAGGAAAGTTATGTATAATTTATTTTTAGATCTGGAGAGCGTTAGCATCAAATATGTGTTGTCTCCATATACCTTTAAGTGCCCACATGCAAATAAGAGATGCCATTGCAGCAGTCGTAAAATGTTATGTGTAACAGTATCACATGCATAAAAATCAAAAGCCATCTTTTAAACAAACAGCAGACATTCTGACAGTCAACAAAATTGCTCTCTGGGGATAAAACTGGAAAAGTCTGCAGGTCCAGTGGTTCAATATAAATTATTTGTTAATTGAAAATTCTGTAAAGACTTGTTTTGGACAGGAAATGCTCCTTCTACTTTGTCAAAACCTTTTTAAGGCTTGTCTCATAATAAACTCTGTGTATACGTTGAAAAGGCTTGGGGACAGAACATACCCTTATCTCACACCCTGCCCAGTGGAAAGCCACACTATGTTGCTTGCTGCTGTTCACACCATGGTCTGTTGATGATGACAGAGACTTGGAATGATTTCAATTAGATGCTTTGGAATCCCCACATCTGCCAATATCCTCCAAAAAGAGTCATGTCAGACAGCATTGAACGCTTTTGAGTATAATAATCAATGGGTGATTGTATGCCCTGCATTTTTCAACAATAAGAAGATATTTGCAATTTGATCACATGTGCTTTGTCCTTCTCTGAAACCAGCTTGTTCTTCTGGTAGTTCTGCTTCTATCACTCACTTCATGTGATCCTGGATTACCTTAGAGCAGAACTTTCCTCACATAAGATATCAGGGAGATGATTCAATTGTTACTACGCTCTTATGTCTCCTTTCTTTGGTAAGGGCAGAAAGATTTTCTTTGTCCAGTCATACAGCCAATTTTTAGTTATCCATATCTCATAACAAATTTTCCACAAAAGATCAATACCATCAGTACCATGGCTCCGGCTCAATACTGTCTTCCTATACTGTGAGTGACTCTAATGAAGCATACAGATTGGCACAGTTCTCTCCACCGGCATTTCATATCACCACCTTCAGTGAAGATGCTGCCATCATGATCTTTAATTAGCTGGTAACACAGACGGGGCCCTGGTGGACGGCTCAGGAACAGGGATGGGTGTGGAAGCTTGCTTAGCCTGGCTGCGTGTGACCATTCCCACCCTCTTGGCAAGCTTCAGATGGTTGGCCAAGTCTTCCAGTAGCATGGGGATGGGATAATTGTCATAGACTGAAAAATTAATCAGGTTCTTAAAAAGAAGGCTTTTAATTAAGAAAAGAAAGGTAAAAGAAAGGGAAAAAAACATACTCTGGGAGACAGCATATCAGCTAATCTCACAGACAATAACTTGAAAACACAGGATGTTCACCGGGGAAAAAATCTTAATACACACAAGAATCCCCAAATTTGATAATTTCTTTAATTTGCACCAAGACAAGTACAAAAGAAAATAAACATAAACCTATTTTTTTCTTTTTAAAATTTACTACTCTGATAAGAGGCTGGTTCCTTGATCTGTTTTACTCCGGCTGAAACTGAAAACTGACTAAACAAAGGAAACTTCCCTCTTTCCTTTTGAAACATCTTGTTCCCCCAGTGGTTCCTCTGGTCAGGTGTCAGCTAGGCTAGGTGAACTTTTTAACCCTTTACAGGTAAAAAAGGCGTTAACCCTTAGCTATCTGTTTATGACACCCCCCCCAAATTTTAGACAGTGTTGAACCACACTGGCGGTGATTTTTTCCTAGAACTTTAGAATAAACAGATTAATAAAACATATGCACCTTTACATATACTACTAATTATGTAAAACTACAAGATTTTTTACATTTTAAGGACAATTTTAACCAGTTAACTCTGGGAAATTTTCACGGGAGAGCACATCAGCTACTTTGTTAGAAGCTTCTGAAATGTGTTGAATTTCAAAATTAAAATTTTGGAGAGCTAAACTTCATTGAAGACGTTCTTTGTTGTTTCCCTTGGCAGTATGAAGCCACTTTGGCGCAGCATAGGCGGTTTGTAGCTGGAAACGCCGTCCCCAAACGTATGGGCGTAGCTTTTCCAGGGCATACACAATGGCGTAGCATTTTTTTTCACTGACTGACCAGTGGCTTTTCCTTTCAGACAGTTTCTTGCTGAGAAACACGACAGGATGGAATTCTTGATCCGGCCCTTTCTGCATTAAAACAGCTCCTACACCACGCTCAGATGCATCTGTGGTTACTAGGAATGGTTTGTCAAAGTCTGGGGCCCTTAGCAAAGGGTCAGACATGAGTGTCGCCTTAAGCTGGTTAAAGGCCTTCTGACACACTCCCGGTTCTGGGACTGGATTTACTACGGCTGTAGCATTTATAGGTAGAAGATCCTAAGTTAACCATGGCGCTGTCAGACACTGACTGTTTGGAATGTGCACTTTAAAACTATTGTTCTTGAATTTGGCAATTATATTCTTAAATTTGTTTCAGTTCTTCTCCTCCTTTACCCGTGACAATGCCTCAAACCCATTCTGGATAGAAGTCATGTAGTTTTCATTGCTTCCGGACAAGTCCAGATGCAATAAATCTGCCAAACATTTTTTTTTAAGTTTTAATTTTATGTTTGAGGTTAACAGTTGACACTCTGACCCACAATCTGCACTAGCAAAAATTTTCATCCTTTGGACACTTGATTTCCAGCATTGCTGTATCATTACAAAGTCAATTTGATTCTTTGTTATGCTCAGTTGACCTCCACATGTATAAATGCCTAGGATGTTGGATGTTTGTAATGACCAGGTGACTAGAACAGCAGAATTCCACTAAATGCCATCCTCTCTCTTTCTGTAAACCCAGATCATTGTTTACCATTACTGTTTTTATGAGAGCTTACACACCCATGCAATGCCCTAATCCTTCCATTCTGTTAACTATGCCAACATCAATCCCAGGCTGATCCTCTCCCATTGTCATCGCTGTTCCTTATTTCACAGGAAGTTCTCTTATTTTTTATTTTTGAAAGCCTTCAAATTATCACTCCCTGTCTTGTGATCCAATCTTCCAGACTCTGGGCTAAGACTAATTTTTTTTCTTTGCTACACCAAGTACATTGTTGACTCTTCATAAAAATAATACAATAATGCATCTAATGAACTATTCAGTGCTTAACAAAAAGAAAATGTGCCTTCCTTATTCCTGCAGCAATGAAATCTAACCTACAAGAGAAATACTGGTCTTGGTTCAAAGACACTAAAACATTCCATATGCTTTAGTTCATAAAATGACAGCTTCATCCTAGCACTACATCCAAGCCAGTTTACCAAACTGTTCATTTCCATGACTTACATTCTGTATCTGACAGAAAGGGAAGGCAGTATAACCTAGAGAAACAAGCACAGAATTAGAAGTCAGGATGTCCAAAATTCTAATCTCAACTCTTCCAATGACTCACTATGTAGCTTTTGGTAAATTTCATCTGTACATCTCAATCTCAAAGTAGAAAGAAGATACCACTTATCTCACAGGGGAGCTGTGAAGAATACTTTCCTACTGTTAGAAAGCACTTTGAAGAGGATACTTGTATCAAAACACATACATCCAGTTAAGAAAAGTTAGCCTGTTAAATTTTTGTATAGTATTGCTAAGATCTGAGAATTAAGGTAAGTGTATAAAGGGAAATGTTTTTCCTCTTAGACAAATGGAAAGGACATACCTTCAAGTTACAAAGAACATTAAAAGCAATAATAATTGTTACCATTTTGGTTTTTTTTTTCAGCATAATTAAAGAACACTACCTCATTCCCTCAGCTTTCATGGGTAAGCAGGCACATTTTGTACCATTTCTTCGAGTCTCTTCCTTCCCATTTTTCTCTTTAGTCTAGTGAGACAAAAGGGTAAATGACCAGATTAGGTGAACTGGGCACCTGGAGGTGCCACCTTCGGACTAAATGTGCCAATTAAAAATCCCATGACATTTTTTGCCAAGGAAGGGTTAACAACCCTAGTATCCTAGCCAAATTTTAACTAAGGTAACTACACTCTACTTATTTTTTATTTATAATTTATTATTTTTCCAAATGCAACAAATATTGCAAAATACCAGAATCATCAAAATATACAAAGTAAATAAAGGGTACGTCCATACTTACGGCCGGGTCGACGGGTAGCGTTTGACTTCTCGGAGTTCGAACTATCACGTCTAATCTAGACGCGATAGTTCGAACTCCGAAAGTGCTCCCGTCGACTCCGGAACTCCACCACCGCGAACGGCGGTGGCGGAGTCGACGGGGGAGCCGCGGACTTCGATCCCGCGGCGTCTGGACAGGTAAGAAGTTCGAACTAAGGTAGTTCGACTTCAGCTACGCTATTTGCGTAGCTGAAGTGGCGTACCTTAGTTCGACCCCCCACCCTAGTGTAGACCAGGCCAAAGACGATTATGATAAAGGGAGAGGTGGGGAAGTAACATATCTACCCCTCAGGACCTATACAAATCACAGACTTCTAAAAAGTCAGCCCAAATCACTTTGAATTTTTCAGGTACTCCCTTCTGTGGAATGTCAATCATTTATTAGCTGTAAAGTCATCTGTACCACTGAGCCAGGTATCAATGTTTGGTGGGGAACGACTTTTTCATTTTTGCAGGATTAATTTTTTAGTGACCTAAGCTGCATGTTGGAACCCACACTGTCTTGTTACCAGGTAACCTCCAGGTATCAGGAATAGTTCCATCAATGGCTATTAGCAAAGATAGTTAGGGACACAACCCATGCTCTGGGTGTCCCTAAACCTGTGACTGCTAGAAGCTGAGATGGGATGACAGGGAATGGATCGCTCAATTACCCTGTTCTGTTCACTCCCTAAAAGCAACAAAGAATCCTGTTCACTCCCTCTGAATCATGTGGTACCGGCCACTATTGGAAGACAGGATAGTGGGCTAAATGGACCATTGGTCTGGCCCAGTAGGACTAATCTTTTGTTCTTATCCAAGAATAAAATTTAAGGGGGAAGGCTCCTATATAGCACCCAATATCAAACTCATCCTTTGACCTAGTTCATACCAGAAACGTGTGAAACACAGGCTCTACCAAAACATACAACCTAATGTAGCACCAAGGGAGTTACATTTACAACAGTGGTCAGAATTTATGAGGCCCATTGCCATTAATCTATATTCAAAAAAGTGTCTTTTGGTGAAAAAGCCATAATCTCAAGTTTATAATTGCTTTTTCAACATTAGATACAATTGTATTCCACTAAATTGGAGACACCTGTGTATCCAAATCTCTATTCCAAGCAAGTGAAAAATTATCAATCTTGGGCAAAGTTTTTTGGGACAGGAAATCATAAAAAGATACCACTGGCAGAGTAAATCCCGGAAGTTTCCTCCGACATAATAAAAGTTCTGGAGTTCCCAATGCATCCAATCCAAATACATTCATAAATAAATGCTTTAACTGGAGGTATTTCCATGCTCTGTAGCAGGGCATGGCATATTGTTGCTGAAGATCCACAAATAGTTTAAATTTAACATTGTCCATTAGCTGTGAAACAGTCATAATTCCTCTCTCCATCCAATCCCTTCACATCAAAGTTTTGCGACCTATTTTAAGGATAAGATTGCTCAACAGGAGCACCTCTACATGGAAGAATGGATGGAAGCAGAACTTTCTAACCAAGTTTGACCAATTTGCCTCACAGCTGTTATTGTGGGAGCTCTAGAGCTATCAAATATATAATAATTCAATCCTACAATGCCTGAAAGGGAGACAGGGGGTATACTACTTCTCATTCAATCTGAACCCAGCATGGGGTCTGTGTGGTCATATCTAACAGCCACAGAGATGCCTGTCTTAAAAAAAAAAAAAAAAGTGACTTTTCCAATCTGGGAAAACAAAATCCTCCCAGAGAGAGGGGGAGCAGTAATTTGTTCAGAGCCAGTTTAGGTTTCTGGAACATTCTGAAAATATTACTGAATTTCTTAAAGTAAGTTTGAGGAATAGAAATAGGGAGATTCCTCGGGACATACAAAATTCTGGAAAGAACATTAATATACTGAAAATGAATTTTACCCAACAAACTGAGGATTAACAAATTCTACCTCCTCAAATTGCTAGCCACTCGGGCAGTAATTGGTTCTATACATATCTTAAGGATATCCTGAATATTACTGGGAATCAGTAGTCTTAAATATTTAATGTAAAAGGACTGCCACTGAAAGTCCCAATTTTAGAAAAGGCCTTGGTGGGCATATTTGTTAATGCCTAAGATTTCTAGTATATCCCAATTAATTTTATGCTTTGAGGTATCTCTAAACTTATTAACAGTGATTAGAAGATTAGGAATGGTAACCTCAGGCTTAATACAATACAAGAGCATCATCTGCATAGAGCATAATTGTGTGTTCTGTTTTACAGTCCACTTAAATTCTCCCTCCAAATCAGCAGGAAATGGTATTCTTCCATTCCTGAACTGTTGAGTGCAGTTGCTGTGTGCTGTTAAACTGTTGCTACAACTTTGAAATGGCTCAAAACATTCCTAAAACTTGGCATAGGACTGTCACTTTGAAAACATTGCCCAACTCAGGATACAGCCTTGGAGAGATCCAAGGCTATAGAATGTTTCAGGGACATGATTACAGCACAATCCCTGCTCTCCTGCAAGAAGAAACAGTGTTATCTCCTCATATGTTTCAACTGTGCTGTAATTGGGTCCCTCAACATAGTTGATTTTTATAGCGAAGATGTGACCATGAACTCTACCCACTGCAAACTATGATAGCAGCAACCAGTGGGCTTATCAGGCCACGTAGGGAAAATGCAACGTGATGGCATAAGAAAACAGGATTTCATTAAATTCTGTTAGAATCTTAGCAGATACTGCTAAGGATGCTCAGAAGTGATTTACCCTTAACCCCCACACTCCTCAAAATTTAACGAATCCTGTTAAGATGTCTGAGTATGGAAATCCAAAAATCACTAGTCATTTTTGAAAATCTTGGCCATAAACTCACCATTTTGCATATAAGTCTTAAAAAGTCTGAAGAGACTAAAAAACTATACTTTTCCCATTCTCCAATGGCTTCTGAGATTTTCTTCACATTTTCCATAAAAATTTACTTCTGGGCTCAGATCAAGCGTGAAAAGATTCAGCGAAGGAGACTTTTCAGAAAGGCATGAGGGTGTGGGAAACAGATGTTATAACAAAAGTCCCAAACAAACTTTGGGCTCCATTTGGCTGAAAAGGACTATAGACAAGCTAGATAATGCACTAGATAATAGTAAGAAATTGTTTAACCATTTAAAATACAGCTAGTGAAATGAAATACCTTATCATTCAAAACTGTCATATTCACATACTATCACCAATATATTTTAAAGAGACATTGACCCTAAACCACAGTTATGTGTGAAAGTCTTTTTTTAAAGCCTACTACTGTTACTCATAACTCTCATGATTGCTATAACTAATAACTTGGAGCATTGTTTCTCAAACTAGGGGTCCCGCTCCAAAAGTGGGTTGCAAGGCTCTTGTAGGGCGGTTGTGAGATCACAAAAAATAGGGCTACACATGTTTGGGTTTTCCCAGACACAACCTCTTTTTTTGGTCCTTGCTCGTCCTTTTTCCTTGCCTTCAGCAGCAGTGCAGAAGTAAGGGTGGCATAGTGTGACTTAGTTCTGCAGGGATCTGCACTGGTGCTGGAAAAGCTACATCCGGTACCAAGAGTCTTCAGGATCCATAGGGAAGTAGATGTAAATAATATATTATAATAAACTGAGCAGTCATTAGGTCTAAAATGTATATGGCAAATATGACACACACAAGAAAACCCCACAACCAAACAGCCAACCAGCACCATTAGCATGGATCCAGCATGGACAGATCCCCAATAACTGGTACCATCACATGCTGTCTCATGGAATTTTCTTCCAAGAACAATACTAAAAAGTCAGTCAAGGCAGAGATCACAAACTATACACCACTGATATGTTTCAACCACCTAGTTTGTACTCATCATGCATTATATGATCACTGTCCATAAAATAAAGTGTCTGCAAAACATTCAAAACCAACAGCACTGATTCAATGTACTTTAAGGCAGAACAGTCAGTAATAATAGGTGATCAATGTTCCTAGCAAATTACCATACAAATGAAGAGTGAAAAGTTTCCAGTCATAGTCAGTAATGGCCAAAATGTATTCCCACCTACTAAAACTGTTCAATAGGGTATGCAAATCAGTTGGGTAGCCTTGGACCAGTTCTCACTTGCCAACCTCCCACCACAATTGATACTAATAAACACTACTATTGACAGTCTCCATTGACAAACTAATCTGTCATGGAGAAATAATTACCCTCCCACTGCTACAGGTCGCCAGTCAGGTCAGGTTTGAGGCAGGGTACTATGGTGAAGCCAGCATTAGAATTGGTCATGTTAGTCTGAGCGGGGAAAATGATAACACACTTCAAATATGTAGAAGATTGTTATAAAAAGGATGGCGATTAATTGTTGTCCATGTCCACTGTGAGGAGGGCAAGACGTAATTGTCTTAGTATGCAGCATGAGACACTTGGCTTGGATATTAAGAAAAACTTTTTAACTGCAAGGATAGTAAAGTTCTAGAATTGGCTTCCAAGGGAGGTTGGGGAGACCCCACCATTGGAGATTAGACAAACACTTGTCAGGGATGGTCTAGGTCAGGGGTCCAGAGCTGTATGCGGCTCTTTGGCTACCCCCTTGAGGGCAGCCATTTTTGAGGGGGTGTGAGGTGCAGGCTCTGGCCGGGAGGTACTCACTACAGGCACCTCCCAACTAGGGGCATAGGAGGGCTCAGGCAGGCTGCCTGCCTGCCCTGGCCCCACGTTCCTGGAAGCGGCTGGCTGCTGGCATGTCTCTGCACGCCCCTTGGAAGGAGGGAGGCAGGCAGCGGGTCTCCATGCACTGCTTGCGCCCACAAGCACTGTCCCCGCAGCTGTGAGGATGGTGCTGGGAGTGGGGACAGCACATGGAGCTGCTCCCCCCGCCGTGGAGCACAGAGAAGTGCCAGCAGCCAGCCGCTTCCGGGAGCGGCGTAGGGCCAGGGCAGGCAGGCAGCCTGCCTGAGCCCTGCTGCGCTGCCAGCTGGGAGCCGCCAGTGGTAAACCGCTCCCGGCCAGAGCCTGCACCTCCTACCTCTTCTAATACCCAACCCCCGTCCCATGTTAGAATCCCATCCTGCAGCCAAACTCCATCCCAGACCCCGCACCTCTTTCTCTACCCCAATTCCCTGCCCCAGTCCGGAGCCCCCTCTTGTTTATATTCAAATGGTTCATTACCAAGGCAACTGTTGTCTATCAATAAAACTCTTGGAATTTCTTGCGAAAAGGAAGCGGATGTGATCTGTCTGTACTGTGGAACTAGTATGTTCCAACATTCAACAATTAGAAATAAAATAGATCAGATAAAAATGACAACCAAAAAGAGAAAGAAGACAAACATTGAGAATTTCAAAATGATTGGACTGAGTCTTACGCTTTTATAGCGAGTTCAGCTAGACTCCTGGTGTGCCTCATTTGCAACAAGAAACTATCCAACAATAAGAAATCAAACTCAGAAAGACATTTTGAAAAGAAACATTGAACGTTTGCTGAAACCTATCCAGCTGGTGATACAAGGAAAAAAGCAGTAGAGGAGCTCCGACGCAAAGCAGAGCAAACAATATGTACGTTTGCTAAATGGATAGAGGTGCAAAGTGGAACCACAACTGCTAGTTTTGTGGCAGCTCTAGAAATCATCAAACGAGGGAAGCCATTCACAGATGGGGAATATGTGAAAGAATGTTTCATTAAAACATCCGAGCACCTCTTTGGCAATATTAAAAACAAAGATTAAATAGTTAAGAAAATTAGAGAAATGCCATTATCTGCGAAGACTGTAACGGACAGACGTATTAAGATGGCCATAAATGGCGCAACGCTCTAGGCGGCGGGGCTGCGAGCTCCTGGGGCAGCACAGCTGCTGAGCCCGGCCTGACCCGGTGCTGCATGGTGGCGTGGATTGCTCCAGCCTGTCCTGGTGCTCTGGGCAGCGCGGCTCTAACGCCACCAGCCACCAGTGCTCCAGGCAGCGCGGTAAGGGCACGGGGGTGTGGATAAGGGTCAGGGCAGTCAGAGGGCATGGAACAGGGGGGTTGAATGGGGGCGAGGTCCTGGGGGGACAGTCAGGAAGGAGGGGGAGTTGGATGGGGTGATGGGGGGCAGTCAGGGGTGGGGGTTCTGGGGGCGGTCAGAGGAAAGGGACCAAGGGAATGGATGGGCCAGCGGTCCGGGGAGGGTGCATGTCAGGAAACAGGGGGGTTGGATGGGGCAGGAGTCTGGGGGGGGCACATATCAGGAAACAGGGGGGTTGGATGGGGCAGGAGTCTGGGGGGGGCACATATCAGGAAACAGGGGGGTTGGATGGGGCAGGAGTCTGGGGGCATCAGGGTGTGTGTGTGTGTGTGTGTGTGTGTGTGTGTGTGTAAGTAATAGGGGGTAGGGGCTGGGCCATGCCTAGCTGTTTGGGGAGGCACAGCCTCCCCTAACCGGCCCTCCATACAATTTCCAAAACCCAATGCGATCCTCAGGCCAAAAAAGTTTGCCCGCCCCGGTCTACCAGATACATACAGTCAGTTGAAGAAATACGCATGTAAGCCTCTCTCTATCTTTGGTTCAATGTACTTCTGTGAACAAGTGTTTTCCAACATGAATTTCATCAAAAACAAACTGAGGAGGCAACTGCAAGATACTAGTCTTGAGTCCTGCTTGAAAATGAAAATTACGGCATATTCACCGAACACTGAGCAACTCTCTAAAGATGTCCAACAGCAGAAGTTGCATTAAAAGTAGTGGTGAGCAGTAATAACTTTAATATGTTCAATTATTATTATTTAATAAATTTTAATTCTACAAGTAGCTTTGCATGTGATGTGGCTCTCAAAATATTTTGGTCAAAGACAAAAGCAAAAAGATGGCTCTTCTTTGAAAGGTTGCCAACCCCTGGTCTAGGTATACACTTATTGTTCCTCAGGGGGATAGACTACATGACCTTTCAAGCCCTACATTTCTATGATTGATGCACGTGCTGTATCAATTCTATGAACAGTTAGAAGACTTGAGACTCCATGGCTGAAATTTACACTTTGTCAAGGAAGCAATCAGCTTCCTAGAGGGTCAAAAATGTAGAAAAAGTGTTCTTCAGCAGAGTCACATCAGCATAAAAATGTTGTAGCAGAACAGAGAATTGGCCCCATAATCTGTTTAGAAACAAAGAGCATATTCCTGAACCAATCCTTTCATTTAACGTCTCATAGCACTTCCCCTACAACTCCCTCCAGGCTGAGGTATAATCAGGAAAAAGGGATCAGGGAGTTCTCATAACATCAACACCTGCTTTTCTTGCGGCTCAGAGGATCTTACTGTGATCACCAATCGATCAACAGGAAATCAGGAAAGTGCAGATGTTTCCTTATTCCTTTCACAGGAAAGAAAATAGCTAAATTCAGGCACAGCAGTAATGGGAGGCTCTGGACCCCAAAGGCCTCTGGCATCCATGTTGACACAAAATTTTCCCAGTTACAAATTAACTATTTAGACTGAAAACGCACAAGTCTCATTTCTGCTTATTCTCAAATCTAATGTAGACTTTTTTTTTTTTTAATTATTGTCTTTACTTCAGACAAACTTAAATCACATCCGTCTGCTGTTACCTCTAGGTCTGAAACTTTTCATTCTGGGTCTTTTAATCTGAGTTCCCAGTTGCTGCCTTCCCCACCTCCCACTTTCCCCCCACATCCGTAATCAGATGTAGTTATTTCATTTACAGTCATCCAAACAGATATAAATCAATACAGAGTAACCATGTAAGGACATTTCTAGAAAGTCAGCCTGTCAACCAGAAAACAAGAAAGCCACTGAGAAAGGTCACATTTGAAAAGTAAAGTCAGCTGGTTCAGCACATTGTTTCCCCTTTGGCATTCTTAAGGGATTTACAGTACCTCAGCAAGAATTTAACTAAGCAAGCTTCCCATTTCCCTATGGAGACAGAAAGTGAAAAGATACTGTCTTCAGAGCTCAAAATCCACATATCAAGGCAGTTATGCATGTAAGTCTGTCACAAGTTCCGACACATCTCAGCAACAGTTTATGTGTCAGCTACCACATGTATATTATTTTTGCACACTTATATTTATATGACTTATATTTTATTGCAGGCTTCATCCCCAAAGATTTAAACGTATATATGTAAAGCACCAAGGAAATACAGCATCTTTAACGGAGGGCAACAGAACTGGCATATAGCAGTGGGAAGTCAGGGAATCTTGTTACAACATGATGCCAATCTGTAGTGTGAACATTGTTCTACCTCACTATTTATATTCCCTACACCACTGTAATGAAGGTTCTGTTTATACCACAAATTGGAACAGTGGGGTAAATGGGACCCTTGATTCACATGTAGTTAATAAAATGAAATGCTCTACTTACAATATAAATGGCAAGGCACTCGTGCCTAGCACCCTGTCCACACTATATTTGTTGTTCCTAATACATTTCCAATACAGTTTTCTTGCCCAACAGGGAGATGGGTTTTCTGTGGACAATAATAATCTATAAAACTATTATATAGACGGTTACTGTTGCATCTTTAGCATTATTTCATAACACTGTTAAAGTTTCAACCACAGTGATAACATAGGCTAAGATCAATGTTGAGCCTTTGGTGGCCTGTTCAGGGTGTGGCTTATATTATATATTAACCTGAATTTCACAAGGAAGGGTCCCTACTTTTCCAGTGTTTTCACTCTAATGTGCACCAATATATTTCTCTTTGCTTGTCAGTATGTTTTCGCCCACCTCTCCCCCATAAAGATAACAATTTATATGAAGTATTGCATCACACAATAATCAGCTAGCTGTGCAAAACCACAGCACTTGGGTCATCCAATCTGCTCTTGGCAGAGCTACTATCTAGATCTTTCAAACCAAGATCTTACTTAACTCTTAAAAAAAAATCCTATATATGCAGGCTAAGCATGCCATTAATCCTATAAGAAGATAAGTCCAACAGACTATGTATGGGGCTACAAGCCAAGATCTCTCAAATTGCAACTGCTACTTTGGCACTGGCTTACTACTTTGGTCTTGGGCAGATCATCTCTAAATACGGATAATAGTAATTCTTAAACAAGAGTATGGAATAATTAGGTAAAGCTTATGCAATGTTTTGAAGATGGAAATCATAGAATATTAGGGTTGGAAGGGACCTTAAGAGGTCATCTAGTCCAACCCCCTGCTCAAAGCAGGACCACCCCCAATTAAATCATCCCAGCCAGCGCTGTCAAGCCAGGCCTTAAAAACCTCTAAAGATGGAGATTCCACCACCTCCCTGGGTAACCCATTCCAGTGCTTCACCACCCTCCTAGTGAAATATTCAACTTAGACCTCCTCTACTGCAACTTGAGACCATTACTCCTTGTGTTGAGTATTGTCCTTGAAGCAGATCTGTAAGAATTTTTGCAAGATTCCTTCCATCGTAGCAGAGTATGCAAACTGCCCCCCAAAATTAACTGGGAGTAGCATTCTAGATATTTTAAATTTAAAATTTATTTTTAATTCCTTCTCAGGCAGACCCACTATGCTACATCCCCCCAGCATGGCACCACAACAGAAGTATCGGTTGCCTACTTATTTGAAAAAACAAAGAGATAAATATTGAGTTTATAGCCCACAAAAGCTAATGCCCAAATAAATTTGTTAGTCTCTAAGGTGCCAGAAGGACTCCTCCTTGTTTATACTTTCTGTGTTATTCATGTTGTGATTTAAAAAAATAAAAAGGGTGATGGAAAAGAAAGACACTAAGATGCAGACGCGTATGGAGGAAGTGGAATAATTAAGGAAAGGAGTGTTTATAAAAGGTAAACTTCTTCTGTTATACATTAGTGAAATAGAGAGACATGAGGTTTAAATTTGGTTTTAGTTGGCCATGTATAAAAACATGATTTAAAGTTTATACTATTTTAATTTAATTTAGTATACACTGAAATCTTTAGAGCTTCTAGCAGCAGAACTAATTCCCCTGGGATTAGATATTCTTGCAGGACTTGATTTCCCAAGCCCAGCTGGTTTGCTATGTGTGGCTTCAACTATTCAGTGCTACAAAGCAGTTACAAGCTTCAGAAGTGCTGACAGCAGAGCTGAAGGGTTTGGGTGTGTGGAACTGCTTTCTTGCTCTGTCCTAGAGGAGAGGTGGGGATTGGTTTGGTTTTGGGTTTTTATTTTTGTTTGTTTTTGGAGAGGAGGACAGGGACAATCCCACGAGAGCCATAATTTAGAAGACATTCCAACAACCCTCCAAAGTAAGATCAGAACACGTGCTGAACAAGCACAGTTTTTGAAATTTACTATTTTTCAGTGGTTACCAGTACAATGTTACCAACTATCAATATACATGTTTTGTCAGGTTTCTTCTTTGTGAAATTGTTAATTTATATTTTCTTAACATGATTAGAACCTGATACATACTATAATGTGTGTTCGTTCTCATGCTAGGGTTCCTTGCAGTTCTCAATTTGTTGTTCATATTCCAAGACTGCACAGAAGTAAACTAGTTTTTCCTCAATGTCAAAAAAACCCTAATAGTTTAACAGACAGTAAATATAATTCTACATATCTTTTGGTTCATGTGTTTAAAGATGAAATTCCTTGTCAAAGGACTAAATTTTTCAGATTTTCTAAGGGCTCGAAGAAGCAAAAAGCATCAAATCGAGAAGAAAATGGCAAAAGGAGATGACTTCATAGCACTTTCTCTATCAACTGAAATCTGCTGGTATGGAGCAGTATGTCCAGTGGGATGACTCTCTCCACATCATTCAACCTCAAAGACAAGGGGATTCCCAATATAGGTAGACATTGAACCTGAAGTTAACTTAAGGCAGTTCTGTATCAGCATGGAGCTACCACAGCAAGAGGAGATTTTACGGGCAGCCACCAACAAGGAACCCATGGAAGTATTTCTTCTCTCCCATGTGGGCAGGGAAGATGTTCAGAGGGGATAAAAATACATAGATCTGGCCCTCAGAACATGAGATCCACAATTTAGGAAGCCAAATCCTGTTTGGTTCTGCAGTGCGAAGGAGGAAGGAGACAGAGGCAAATCACACCCCCTGAAAACAATCAGGATGACTCCATAAATCCAAATTAGCTGAGTTTTTCACCACTTACATAGAATAACTAACACTGGGCATGCTTTGGCCCTTGTAAGCAACATAATCCGGAATATACAATACAGTTAAGATACTGTATAAGAATTCAGAGACCTTAAAAAGCATTCATTTGAATTGTATTGCGTTTATCTCCTAAGCCATAACATGTTATAGACAGAACTGATAAAATGAAACTTGAAATTTACCATGGACACTTCTCTCTCACAATTTCAGCCAGTAGTTCTGATCGTGTGTGTGTGTGTGTCTGTGTGTGTCTGTGTGTGTGTGTCTATCTATCTATCTAATGGTTCACTTGGGTTAAGGCAAACAGTTTCAGATAAAATTATCCACAACTTTTACTCAAAACTTCAAGATAATCAGAAATTCTTTCAGCACTACTACACACAATTCCCCCCACCAAACAAAATAAACTCCACTTAATTATGGGGGAAGGACAGTTTGTTTATTTTTCTCATTTTTCTGCACAACTAGGTTTTATATAGGCAGAGAACCAAAACATTACAAGTGAAACTATTTTCTGTTATGGCAGCTACCAAAGAATAGGGGAAACGTCACAAAATCTGCAGATCAAGGAGATTTGAAAAAGCATGTGGAACAAACCCCCAATTGATTATGCAGCAATAAGCCCCTGTCAACAAAACATGTGCAATATCCATTCTCTTGATATATAAAAGCAAACAAAAGACAGGCTATGTTTTTCTTTTATCCCCAATTTACCGTTCCCCTCCAGACTGGAACAAGCTGTTCTGTTATTTATTTGGATTTAAAGAAAAAAATTATCAGACATATTTGCATTGGTATTTTTTCTACCCCCCAAACATTTTTGGCAAACTTACTCTGTCTGGATTTGTGCCTCTTATTTGGTAAAAGAATTAGATTCACTGCTTCAATTAGCAAACAATACTAAAGATAAATAGATTGAGAAGTGATTTTGCAGTTACTAGTTGCTTTTAATGTGTTACTAATCACATTCACATTATGGAAACAACTAAAAATAAAACCATTGAACTTAGCATATGAAATTGTTTTTTTCCTGCAATAGCGTCCTAGTTTATCCCTTTATAATAATGACATTATAGAAGATCTCTCTTCAAAAAACAGAAAAATATCTTATCCCATGGTGGGGGAGGGAGATATTAAAAATCTCTCAAACAAGTGTTGAGAGAAAGGGATTCTACAATACAAAACTGCACATTTAACAACAGGAAGCAAACAATTTTCAATAACTTTTAAGTCTGGACAAGTGTATGATAGCCCTTTTGAGACGTGAAACATAAATCCAATCCTTAGTTAATTCCCCCCCCCCCCACTCCACCCCCCCATCTATTACACACACACACACAAAATGGGATTGTACTGCTGGGTTGTTCTGGAATACTGACATTGCTGTGTGTATGTTTAAAGCATTCAAGGCTGGGTTTTTTTTACTACAGAAAAAGAAGATTACCAAATCCATGTTAACAGCTACTAGAAAAACAAAAAATCTTGTACCTACAAACAGCAGCAGCACCATTTAAGCCAGTAGCTCTCAACCTTTGCAGACTACTGTACCCCTTTCAGGAGTCTGATTTGTCTTGTGTACCCCAAGTTTCACCTCACTTAAAAACTACTTACTTACAAAATCAGACATAAAAATACAAAAGTTTCACAACATACTATTACTGAAAAATCGCTTACTTTCTCATTTTGTCTGTATGAAATTTTAGTTTGTACTGACTTTGCTAGTGCCTTTTATGTAGCCTGTTGTAAAACTAGGCAAATATCTAGATGAGTTGATGTACCCCCTGGAAGACTTCTGTGTACCCTGGTTGAGAACCACTAATTTAAGCTGTACAGAAAGAATAGTTACATGTGAAGATCGGCACGCATATTGAAACATTTATACCTTCTTTAGGAAAAACCCAATACTTACATTATCTTCCTCTTGCATGTCGTCGTCATCATCATCATCATCACTGTCCTTATAACCTGGTGGAAGTGGTGGCCCAATAAATTCATCATCATCATCAGTATCCTCTGCTGGTCCTTGAATGGAAGTTTGGCATGGCAAAGGAGGACCAATTAATTCTTCATTTGAACCATCTTCACTTTCACTACTTTCTGCCTCTCTGTATGGAATAATTGTAAAAACGGTTATTTAAGTAACATGCAGCATTTCTAAAGTGGTTTTCAGAAGCACTCAGCATTGGCCTAACTTTGCTCTCATTGAAGTCAATGGCAAAACTTCTACTAACTTCAATGGGAGCAGAGACAGGTCCACCACAATCTTCAAAGAAATTTACAAAACTAATAGATACTATAGTGACAGGCACAGTGCAAGAACCTAGGGAGAACAGAATACCATTGTGAAATATATAGGTAGGTAGGTATGGTGAAATCTGTGCTAAAGCTGCCAATCAAGGGATCACTGCACAGGAGAATAGAAAAAAAGTTAGATTTTGTTTTAATTAATGGTGGTATATTAATATGCTTTCAATGTCCACAGTCACAGCAGTACTTAATTATATATAACTTTAGGGTCTGATTCTCCAGTGCCTTGCACTTTGTGCAGGCATTATACACCTGTGTAAAGCAGGAGTAAATCAAAATGGCAATGTTTCAGACTCATTGTGCACAGGTGTAAAGTGAACTACACAAGGGAGAAAGCAATAGAGAATAAGGCAGTGAACATGCAAAATACAGTATAAGCTTTACAACCCTTAAAACTTGAACAGAGGAAATCATGCACTTTAGACCAAATAATTAATCTCCACTGTAATCTCCTAATATAGCCTCTGGAGTATAAAGCTCATGTGCTATTACCATTTCACAAAGGGAATATCTATTGAAGTCCACAGGAATTGTGCATACACACATCATTTAATCACTAAAATTTTTGAAAAGTAAAACTGCACCACAATTACTGGTCACATAGAAGGGACTAAAAATAAATGCTCTTGTGCTCCCTCTGCTGGCTCTACAAATGCAGTTAGCCATTTCACAGTTGTGCTAACAGCAGCTGTTATACCATTGCAAAAACAATAAAATAAATTAAGTACTGTGCGTAAAAAATTGTGTTAATTGTAAAATTAATACTCCCAATACAAATAAAGTTTGTTTTTTTCTTTTTTTAAATCAGAGGTCCCTATCAAGTTCAAGGTCCCCACTGTATGTTCGGTAATATACAAACACATCAGAAGAGAGAGTCCCTGCCCTAGAAAGCTTATAATTTAACAAAAGGTCTGTTTTGAACAAAAACAGTGAGCAGAATGCAATAAATACAAATATTTTAACTAGGGCTGGCGATTAATCGCAGTTAACGCACGTGATTAACTCTAAAAAATTAGCCGTGATTAATCACAATTTTAATTGCACTGTTAAACAATAAAATACCAATTGAAATTTATTAAGTGTTTTGGATATTTTTCTACATTTTCAAATATATTGATTTCAATTACAACACAGTATACAAAGCAGACAATGTTTACCTTGTATTGTTATTTTTTATTACAAATATTTGCACTGTAAAAATGGCAAACACAAGAAATAGTATTTTTCAATTCACCTCATACAAATACTGTAGTGCAATCTCTTTATCGTGAAGGCACAACTTATAAATTTAGAATTTTTTGTTACATAACTGCACTCAAAAACAAAACAATGTAAAACTTTAGAACCTACAAGTTCACTCAGTCCTACTTCTTGTTCAGCCAACTGCTAAGACAAACAAGTTTGTTTACATTTACAGGACATAATGCCGCCCACTTCTTGTTTACAATGTCACCTGAAAAGTGAGAACAGACATTCTCATGGCATTTTTGTAGCCAGCATTGCAAGGTCTTTACGTGCCAGATATGCTAAAAACATTCATATGCCCCTTCATGCTTTGGCCACCATTCTAGAGGACATGCTTCCATGCTGATGACGCTCATTAAAAAAATAATGCATTAATTAAATTTGTGGCTAAACTTCTTGGGGGAGAATTGTACGTCTCCTACTCTGTTTTACCCGCATTCTGCCATATATTTCATGTTATAGCAGTCTCCGATGATGATCCAGGACATGTTGTTCATTTTAAGAATACTTTCATGGCAGATTTGCAAAACACAAAGAAGATACCAATGTGAGATTTCTAAAGATAGCTACATCATTCAACCCAAGATTTAAGAATCTGAAGTGCCTTTCAAAATCTGAGAGGGATGAGGTATAGAGCATGCTTTCAGAAGTCTTAAAAGAGCAACACTCTGATGCGGAAACTACAGAACCTGAACCACCAAAAAAGAAAATCAACCTTCTGCTGGTGGCAGCTGACTGACTCCAGTGATGAAAACGAACATGCGTCGGTCCGCACTGCTTTGGGTGGTTATCGAGCAGAACCCGTTATCAGCATAGTCCAAAATTTCTATACATCTGAACAAATCCACAATGTATTTATAATTTGTCAGGCACTGACAACATGCTGAAATGCAACAAATCAATGACATGGTCTGTGACTCGAAAAATATGTAACCGTAATTGTGTGCTTGCTTCACATTTACAATTCCTCCAACATAGAATCAGAATACATTGTAGATTCCTATTTTCAAAATGTTGAAAGAGAGTAAAGAGGAGATCCTGCAAGCCTAGGAGAGATGGAAGGAATAAAATTTTCTGTTGCCCCTTTACTCCTAAAAGGTGAGGGGGGTGCGGGGAGGAAAAAGAATAGAGAGCTGTAATAAAATGCTGGAGTCTCTCTGCCCTTCCATGTCTCCACCCCCCTCTATTATATTTTAGTGTAATTTTACAATTTACCGGTTTTTGCTGTCTAGATGTTAGCAAGTGTCTTCCCCTTATAACAATCATAATTCTTAAAACATGCATATGAATATACCAATAGCTTAACTATTAGAACCTTCTCCTCATAGCTAATTTAGGAATCAACATACTGTAGCTGTCTCCTTTTTCTCTCTCTCATATATATTCCACAGATTTGAGGGCTTCTGTGCCATAATATTAAAAATTATGTGCACAACATTTGAAAATTGTGCAAATTTTATTTGTCAAATAAATGTGGAGGCTCCAGCATGGCATGGGGGAGCATAGGCCACTGGCTGCACAGAGGTGGGAGATCACTGTGCAGCTCCCCCCAGGACATGGATTCAGTGATGAGGCTGCAGCCAACCCTGACACAGCACAAGGACAGGGCCCTGCCCCTCCGTGCCAGGTGCACCAGGTGTGGGCAGGCTCAGGAAGGCAGGATCCAAGTGCTGAGGGGCTTAGTGTGGGGGGATCCAGGTGTGGGTTGAGAGGGTTCTGTGTGGGGCCATCTGGGTGTGGGCGGTTCAGTGGGGGATCCGGGTGCAGGAAGGATCTGGATGAACAGGGGCTTGTTTGTGGGATTCTGGGTGCAATGGTAATGGAACTCTGCAGCGGGGTGAAGGGAGTTGGAACTCAGCATGGGGGCTCAGAGTGTGTGTGGGGGGTATAGCTCGGCACAGAGTCTTAGTGTGGGGGGTTCCAGATGTTGGGGGAGTGGGGCAGGAATCCAGGTGCAGTTGTTTGGGGCTCAGTGGGGTGGGAATCCAGGTGCAGGTGGCTCGTCGGGGTGGTCCAGGTGCAGGGGGAGTGGGGCTCATTGGAGGGGGGGGGGTTTCTTGGTGCAAGTGGGGGGGGGTAAGGCTCAGCGGGAGGGTCTGGGTATGAGGGGGTCTGTATGCATGGGGGTTTGGTGGATGGGGGAAGCAGCTCCCAGTACAGTGATCCCTCCCACTGCAGCTGAGATGCAATGGGTGCAGGAAGCTTGGGGGGAAGAGGGGAGTTTGTAGAGCTTCCTACATCCACGGGAAAAATCATGGGGTGGGTCTGGCAGCCCCAGATGCTGTGAAGGGGAAGAGGAAGTCCTGTCCTCCCCAGCCCAGGCGACGCTAGCAGCTAAGCCTGCGGCAGGGTAGGAGCCACCAGCTGGGTCTTCCCCATTCCCGCTCCCTGTCCCATAGTGATTTATCTCTCTGCCAGCTGCCTGGGGCATGCAAAACATACTGCTGGGGAGGGTTTCATTACTGCTCTTGTGGCTTCCCTTTGCTTCCCCGTCAGAAAGTCATTTTTCTGCAGGGAAGCAAAGAAATCTGCAGGGGATATAAATTCTGCACATGCGCAGTGGCGTAGAATTCCCCCAGGAGTAATATTTTGTGTGTGTGTGTGTGTGTGTGTGTGTGTGTGTGTGTGTGTGTGTAACTGTCAAGAACTTCTTAGGTTAATTTTAGTATGGGGTGTGGCTAGATGACTCAATGTACTTGAAATACAAAGACTAAATATTGAGGGGAAAAGTTACCATCTATTGGCTAGCGGAACAAGTTGTTTGCCTTGGATCAGTTCCCTAATGACAAGCATCACAAAGACTGCTATATTTGGTGCAATTTTGATAGTCTCAGTAGAGAGGACAAAGGTCTGAATTATGGACCTTAACTAGCCTCTCACTATTATGTATTGTCCCTCCAGATTAACACTGGGCACAGTGACACATTCTCTTCCCAGCTTCCTGTCTCTTTCAGCATCAAGTTCAAACCCCTTAGCATAACTTCCAAGGTAATGTGTAACTCTGGAATCTGACTACAGCTAAGACTTTTTCTATCAGACTCTCACCTCATGCCCTCTGGCAATCCCAGAGCCCTATTAACATCAATGGAACTCCCCCCTAGTTACAATGGTCCACCTGCATGAATCAGATTGCTGAATAGGGTCCCTTGCCTTCTCCCACTTTCCAACCTGCATAGCCAATCCATTCTTCCTCAAATCCCTTATCCAAAAGAAATGTGTTCTGAGAATTTTCTATTATTCTGCCTTCTCTTATATCCTACTTTACTTCTTACATTTAAGCCTCCTCCTCACACACAATGTGCAAGTCTCAGACCTAATATCAGTCACAGCAAGTTTAATTATAACCCTCAGCCTTCCATTAACAAGGTAACATAGATTAGCATTTTAGTATAGTGAGAGTGTAGAGAACATATTTATATTTTTTTCAGTTTACTTTGTGCATTTGACAGCACTTTGTGTATAGTCAGTTACTTAAATCATTGGCCACAGTTCATGTGAAGTTTTCCACATAGCAACAGGAGAGAAAATTTTATTATAGAAATTTGTTTTCAGGCCAAACTATAGTGAGCACTATAAGGCAACCGGTACAAAACTATGTATTTTTATAATTATAATTTATAGGCTACATACATACGTTGATTTGTTTTCCAGTCTATATGGACAAATGGGTTTTATCCAATTTTAGGTGGCAACAGCAACTGTTTGTTCCTTGATTTGACATAGTTATGATTGTTTATTATCTTGACTCACTGTCCATGACTTTTACTTGACTTCATTTATTTATTTATTTTAGTACAAAAAATTGGCAGAATCTATTGTATTAAAAAGAAAACAAGTGCACAAAGACTTAACAGTCAGAAGATGGCAACCAAAATAGCATACAGCCCTTCAATGTGTTTATAAGCCATAAAACTATTGTAAATTGACAGACCATATTAGGAAAGTGTAGATTAATAATTACAAATTTCAGTGAAAGACATGTCAGTTTACATAGTTTTGTGGACACAAGTTCAGTGGTCCCTGTCCTCCTCTCAAAAGAGTTCAGACAGCCCTTCAGACAAAACAGTTGTAAGATGGTATTATACCTCCACTATCTCTAGGTACCTGCAAGTTGATGCAGAGCAAGCTCCCATCACACTTGAGCCTGAAGCTGCTGAATCAATATCTTCATGTTGGCTTCTTAGTTCTTTTTCTTTCTGGGCTTCCTCTTCTCTTGCACGGGCTTCTAAATATGGAGTGAATATGCAACTGTTAGATCTCCATGTTTTCAGCATGTAAATTAATGAAAGCTTGGTGCTTCTTTTTGAGACAGTATTACTAAATTCTTCATTTTCAGACATATATTCCAGAAGTATGAAAAGATGAAAGTAGCGCATTTTAATTTAAACTGATTGGTTAGCTTTCCCACACACTAAAAATGCTAATTTCCTTTAAATTTCTGTCATTTTGATACCCAAATGCTTACCCAAATAAACAAACCTCTCGGGAAAAGGCAAGCTTAAGACACTAAAACCGTTAGCTCATACAGAATAAATATATGTTTTATAGCGTATGCCACTGTTTCACATTTGAACATTTTCAATGTCAACGAGGTATGATTAGTCAATACTGATCTTTAATTTTTTCTGGAATGAGATATTGGAAATGAAATCAGTTGAAGCAAGTCTAGTACACATAGGTGTCATTAAGTTTGTTACAGCTCTCACTAGTTACTCCCATTTTCCTCACTATAGAGGAGTCCCTACAGAACCATCTGTTACACTATCTGGAGTGAGTCACAACCATGAGTGTCTCCCTCAAGGCAGCAGACTTAAAAAGCAGGGCAGACATCCCACCTGGTGGTATTTTCTCTAATTAGATTTCACCAACCCAGTAATAAATGTGAACTCCCTAAGTACTACACTAGATTTATAAGGCAGTCACAGACTCTCTCCTTATATAATCCAGTCTATCTTGCCACCCAAGCAAGATGGGCTACGTGACAAATGGTCACTTATACCCAAAATCACAAAACATTCAAGATACACCCAGTCCCAAGAGAACAGTCACTCACCCAGATTGGTGGGAGATCTAAGATGCAATCAAAGACAAATGCTAGTAGCCAATTCTAATTAACTAATTCTAAACTAACTAAAGATGTATTAGTTAAGAAAAAGGAATGAGAGTTATTGAGAGGTTAAAGCAGGTAAAAATATATGAACAGGTGAACTGGTCTATAATTTCAAAAGGCAGAAGAAATGTAGTAATCTGCCAGTTTCCCAAAAGTCTTTAGGGCTACCCAGAGTAAATGCAAGAATCTCTGTCTTCTTGTTTAGTTATTCTGCCATTAGAGTCCAAACAGTCCAGAGATTAAGAATTTTTCTTGTGTCCATTTTATAGCTTCTTCTTTCAGAAACCAAGATGACAGCAGCAGTTCCCACACATCTCTTCTTCATGGGGTCAAGGCAGTGGGGAAGGAATGCACTTAATATCTTTGATCCTTGATCTTGTATAATGGCTCATTTGCGTTTAATGAACAGGATTTAACATCTTCTTGTAAGAGATCATTATTTACATTACACAAGGCTTCTTTCTTGTTTGATGGGTTACTTAGTTGCAAGGTTATATACAATGAAAATATATGCTCATACAATATAACATGGAATATAGTTGAGTGAGAACAATACATGTAGCATCCTACAAGCATTTTATAAAACACTGTGACAGACCCAGACCACTGGGGTACAGGAGTCTGGTAGAGGGCAAATATACTAGTCACTGGATGAGTAGTTTTCTGTTTCCTGAGTGACCAGCGCAGAGGCTGCACAAGAGTAATCAGGCACCTGCTAGAACCAGTTAAGGCAGACAGGCTGATTAGAACACCTGCAGCCAATCAAGGCAGGCTAATCAGGGCAGCTGGGTTTAAAAAGGAGCTCACTTTAGTCTGTGGTGTGCCAGTGAGGAGCTGGGAGTGAGAGGGTGTGCTACTGGAGGACTAGGGAGTACAAGTGTTATCAGACAGCAGCAGGAAGGTCCTGTGGTGAGGATAAAGAAGGTGTTTGGAGAAGGCCATGGGGAAGTAGCCCAGGGAGTTGTAGATGTCATGCAGCTGTTACAGGAGGTACTATAGACAGCTGCAATCCACAGGGCCCTGGGCTGGAACCTGGAGTAGAGGGCGGGCCCGGGTTCCCCCCAAACCTCACAACTCCTGATCAGACACAGGAGGAGTTGACCCAGACTGTGGGGAAGATCACTGAGGTGAGCAAATCTGCCAATAAGCGCAGAACCCACCAAGGTAGAGGAGGAACTTTGTCACAACACATTCTTATTAACTTAGCATTATTAAAATATATTAGATGTTAACACACTGCCAGCCTCACACCATCTCACCTACATCGTGATAAAATTGACTGCCTCAGTTTCTTTTAAAAATGTAGCTCCATCTTCTTATCAGAGGGAGACAAGAAACTGGGGTGGCTATAGAAATTCAGAAAAATATGCTCAGAGATGACACACACACAATGACCACTTGCCTTCAAATGCATAAGAATTAGTACTTCTTAATTAGGCTTATTTCTCATGTGATGGGTTATTTAATTATAGGGGTACATACGATGTAAATGTTTATTACATTTTAACAGGATACAGAAAAATGAAAACAATGCATGTAAAATCTTGTTCGTTTTCATGAAGTTTAAACACTAAATACATTCTTATACATTTAACAATCACTTTGATCTATACTAATACAGAAGTGAATTGGCCTGGCTGCCAGCTATGCATTTGTAAATGTTCAATGAGGCCTGGGGCTTTGGCTAAGCTAGCACCTGGTCTGTCAGCATCACAAAATGCACGTTAGATCTCGCACCAAAGACAACAGCTTGTATCCAATCCTACAATAAACTATACACAGATGTATTAATAGGACAAGAGATATTTATCAGGTTAAAACAGGTTAACATGTGTACACAAATGAGTTACTACCTTATGTTTTCCAAGTCATAAAATCTTCTATGATAAGCAAGCTCTATACATCCTTTAGGGCTAATCCAGGCTAAACACTAGGGATCTTTTGCTTATGCCTCGTAATCCTCGTCCATCAGAGTTCATTCAGCATAAAGATACAGGTCCTTCTTGTTAGGAGTTTTTATTCCCCTATCTCCATCCCCTTGTGCTCTGAGCTGCAAATTCAGCTAATAGGTGGAATTCACTTGCATGACTCATTTCATGGGGAGGGGGAGTAAGAGCAGCACACAGTATTATTCTCTTTAATGTTCAAGGAAAGTCCATCTGGGTTCGAAGGGCCCTTCTCACTGGCCAGGACATAACACTTTCTGTTGAAGACCAATACTTTACACTAGTTAATGTTTATCTCCTGTCTGGTGATTTACACAGTCACAGAGCACTTACAATACAAATATTTAAATATTACCTTTGTAGCCAATGATTTTAGTTTATTGTTCATTTACTGTGTGATGTTATGATTAATCAACATGTTATATCATATATTCATTGTATGTTAGTTAATTTGAAGGATTATAAAACTATAAGATTGATCAGTATTTAGACTAGAGGAACCATGTAGTAGATATAAGACAGACAAGCTGAAACGCAAGAACCTGTAGGCTGAGGCCTGCAAGACTTTAGCTTAGCTATTTTAGGCCTTGGAGACAAGAAATGATGACATAAGTGACCGGAAAATAACCTGATCCCATAATCTTGGGGTAAGAGAGGTAACAAGTGGTAATATTGCACAAAATTACCCAGAAGATTAATATTAAATCATAAAAATACTGTAAAGGCACAACTGTCTCCGACATGTCTTAACCACAGGATACAGGTTGTGCATCAATGCTAATGAGAATAAAGGGAATTTACACAGCCTATAGAAAATTGAGGTCCCTTAAGTTTCCAGAGGACACAGACCAATAAGAGAAAGAAGGGTTGAAATGTTTATGGACATGTGCAGAATGTAGGTATAGACAGAATCACATTATAAAAAGGGGATGCCCAAAACGGGCAAGCTGAGCTTCCTGTGGGAGACTCCAGCAGAAACCATCCCTCTTCTGATGATCAAGTCGTGAGAGACCCATCAGACCCTACCATGACTCTTAAGAATGTGAGTATAACTATATTTGTAACATGCATAGGTCTGTATAAAATTTCTATATGCTAGGGTAATCATAACTTTAATTGTAACTTTAATAAAATTTATAAAACAGACTAGACCTTGTACATGTGAATGTATGTGTGGTCACTACCCTTGGTCTTTGTGTGTTCCTAGAGACTAACTCTAAAACAAGTAGCAGAGGTGACTTTCACTCTGTTAAGCTTGAAATTGTAGCCACCAGAGCCAAACCCACAGTGGTATAATATGTTACCAAATTCACTTTTTAATTAAAATCAAAGGCTACCCTTACAAATATGGAATACAAATATTATAAGTGAGATTGATGCATGCAGCAACTCACAAGCATTCAATAAAGTCTAAAAACATTCTTATATAGTCCTGACACCTATTTTAATAATTCTAACATACTGGTGAGCCAGACTGATTCCAGCTATGTATTTGTCAGTATTCAGTTGAGACATGGGGACCTTGGCATGATCTGGCACCTGGTCTGCCAGTGTCATGCCCTCAATGCAAAAAATGGTATAGGAAGGGGTACCACTTACACTCCTGATATACACCTCAGTGTTCCCCTATTTTTGATAAGACATCTGCCACTACATTTTCTTTACCATTGATATGGACTATTTCCATGTCTCACTCAGAGAGAAAGTCTCAAATTGGTCCCTGTGGGTTTGTGCATCTATGTTAACAGGGTCCCCTCGCCTGTCTCCCATAAAGGAGATCAGAGGAGGCAAAACCCTGTAGATTCTTGGGGGTACATGCCGATATGCCAACAACAAATAAAGGAGCAACACATCCAAGTCATTCTCTTGCTGGGTAACACATGAGAAAGTTACTTGTCCTGTGCAGTAACTGAAGTTCTTTGAGATGGACGTCCCTCTGGGTACTCCACTTCAGGTGAATATGCGCCCCTGCGCCTTTGATCAGAGAATTTCAGCAGCTGTGTTTGTCTGGGTCGCACATGCGTTCTCATCTTATGTGGGCACCTATTTTGTGCTGTACGACCAGACCTCCTTCAGTTCCTTCTCTACCACAGAGTCCGTAGACTAAACTCCAAAGTAGAGGGGAGAAGGGTGGGTAGTGGAGCACTCACAGAGACCCCCCATCTTGAAGAACCTCAGTTCCTGCACAGGGTGAGTAAACTTCTCTTCTCCTTAGAGAGATGTCCCTATGGGTGCTCCACTTCAAGTGACTATAGAGCACTGCTGCTCGGTGGATGGAAGGGGCTTTAGAGTTGCATGAGTAACTAATGATAATATAGTAAGTCCTAACAATGCGTCCAGTCTTGAGCCCTGGTCAATCACGTAGTGTTCTGTGAACGTGCATGCCAACGCCCACGTCGCTGCTTTACATATGTCCATGATCACCACCTTGTTTAGAAAGACTACTGAAGTTGACAAGGATCTGGTGGAGTGAGTTTGGATCCCCGCTGGGAGCCGTAGATCCTTCTGTTGGTAACAAAGGTGGATGCACCTGAAAATTCATTTAGATAGCCTCTGTTTGGAGATAGCAGAACCTTTAGATCATTCCAAAGAGGAAATAAAGAGCTTTGGTGACTTCCTGAAGGGCTTAGCTTTTTCAAGGTAGAACGCTAGTATGCATCTGACATCTAGAGTGTGTCAAATTTAGTCTTATTTACTTCCATTAGGTTTGGGAAGAATGAGGGAAGATGGATTGGTTGGTTCAAGTGGAAAGAAGAAGATATTTTGGGTAAAAATTTTGGATGAGGTCTTAGGGTGACCTTGTCCTTGAAGAAGAGAGTATATGTTGGGTGTGCCATAAGGGCTCCTGGCTCTCCCACTTGGCAGGCAGAAGTGATAATGATTAGGAAGGCTACCTTAATTGAGAGATGTATCAGAGAGCATGTTGCTAATGGTTGAAATGGCGGACCAGTAAGACAGCATAGTACCAGGTTCAAGTCCCAAGGTGGAGTATGGACTTGTATTTCAGATAAACATTTCTGATACCCTTAAGAAAGCGTTTGGTGACAGGATGGGCGAATAGAGACACCCTGACAACCTTGTGGTGAAAAGCTCCGTATGAGGTAAGAAGGTTTGTGCATAACATTTTCTGTTAATGAAATGACAGACTTTACATGAGCCTGTATTGTTGTCCAGAAGGGTGCTGGGCTGTACAAGATGCATATTTCTGGGAGAAAGTCTGCGACTAGGAATTTGCTGTGTCACTCTGCTGTGTAATTCAAGGGTAGCTGATTCTTACAGTATAGCTCAGATTAATTTACATGCTGGGGGCTGTGTGAGAGCAGGCCAGGAGTGGTTGCTCTCACAGCAAAGCATGTAAAAGGTTGGAGAACTGAGGGGACACAGCTCTTCAACAGTCCAGATTGTACCTTGGGGAATGTCACATGGGGGCTTTGGCATGAGCTGGCACATGGTCTACCAGCATCACATATTTCAATGTGGAAGAAACATTGTATTTATTTAGATTTATTCAACATTAAAAAAGATGCTTAAGTCAACACACTGGCCCCCTTATATAACTGATTTTCACAATATAATCAAAATGTTCCTCACACAAGCAAATAAATATACAATTTACAGCAGACTTAGGCCTCAAACCTGAAATAAGAACAAAGCAGGTATAACTCCTGCAAATGCTCAGAGCCTCATAAAGCCAATAGGCATCTTCACAGAAGTGTGTTCACATGGCTCTCAGCACAGAATCAGAACCATGATAATGAAATCCTGCACCCATCAGCCCATCACCTCCTTGAATGGATCAGTAATTACACAAGCCTTGCATTATGCCTGAAAGTTAACAAATTCTGGTTATTTTTGTCCAGAGAGTGGGGAGCAAATTCCAAGGTTGAAAGATGGTCCAGGATAATGACTCGGAAGCAGATTCCTTATGTATATAATAAGGGGGTTCCAGCTTCAGCAACTTTGCAAAGGTGTGGTCTGGGGAAGAGAGGCATCTCTCAAGCAAGCAGACCCCAAACCATTTAGGACTTGTCTCCATTCAGCGGTAGCGTGACCTTGCACACACGCATGCTGTGCAGATGACACCATTTTGCTCTACTAAAGTGTGCATGCACTACACACTCTAGGAAGGATGCTATTTTGAGAACAAAATGGCATTCTCCAGGCAGCAAAAGTCCCGGTATGTGGTCCCAGCATGATCCAGTCCCACCACAGCAGTCTATACTAGGATAAAAGGTGTATTTTTAAAACATGTTCTCCAACATGTTTTAACACCTACATGTAAACAAGGCAAATGTTAAAGGGCTAAAACACAATAATCTAACACATGTTTTATCAAAAGCACAAGCACAGGAGATTCACCTATCTTACCCAGCATCTTTTTACTTCTTTCCACTGCAGTTCTTCGAGTTTGTTCAAACATTGCTTCCAAGTCAAACGTTCGAGCTTTCTTTCCTAAAAGATGAGGGGAAGAGAAACTTTGATTTAGACCAAGTAACATGAACTCCAGAAGATTAAAATGAGTAAGTGACCAGGGTAACTCAGATGCTCTCCAATTCAAGATTCAGATTAAAGATCTCCCACTGGGGCTATTACATAAATGGGAATTGGGCACCTTACTGCCTTTCGTGCCTTTGAAAAAAATCTGCCTCTTCTCCCCCACTACACACACATTATACAGTTACTGCTACCATGCCTTTTACATTGCATTTCCAAGCATATTGTCAAAAAGTTAAATCCACAAATACTGTAGTACAACCCACTGAGGAGCATTTTACTGTGTTCTAAATCACAACCCATAATATAAAATTGGGGAAAGAACAAACAAGCTTCAGTGTTAAGCTTCATCTGAACTGCAAGACCCTTAACAAGTGCATCCTGCCCCAACAGGTACCCTAGCCTTTCCAGCTATGGATAATGCTACCCTACTCCACAGAGACTCTCACGCTTGCCTACTGCTCCCTTCACCATCCCCAACCAGTACTTCCCCAGTGCACAAGGTGTATCCTTCCAGCACACAGACATTGCCTCCTTTGCCCTTCCCATCAGCCCTGAACTCACCAAAGCCTGAGAAGCCCATCGTGGCTGCCAGCTCTGGATCAGGTCCTCCCACCAGCTCCACATCTAGAAGGGAACAGAGGGGTTAGAGTAAACTCTGTGCACATAGCCCACCATTCCAGCACCTCCCCAGTCATGGACACTCATCACCCTCCGCTCCTAGCTGCTCAGCTGGGGTTGCACCGGGGATCACAATAGGCTCCACCAGCAGGAGGAAGTGACCTCCTGCAGGAGTAAGGGAGATTGCAGCAGATCAAGAGGAGCCCTGCCACGAGGGGACTGGCCCACTCACAGAGACTCCTAAAGGCACCTGCTCAGGATTCTCTGAACCCCCAGCTACTGAGAAGCAGCCCTACTGGATAAGTAGAACTGCACACATAGTACATCGTAGCCGCAGATATGGTGCTGGACGGACTCTCATCCCTGCCTCTGTGGCAGCACCCAAGCAGGCTATTGTTTCCCCAGCCAAACTCATTTCCCTCTCCATGTCCCTCGGTTACCGTTTATAGTCCCCCTTCCCAAATACATTACACCTGCAAGTCCTTGGCATCGTCCTCCCTAAACAGGTTTAGCAGCAGGGTTAGTTGGAGAGAACTCAATCTAAACATGGGACGAAGGCTCAAAACTCAGCGATCTGCCACTGTAGCATAAACACTACAGTGATTCTTTGAGAGGCGCCAACTAGCTCTTCCATCCACTTAGCTGTGAATAAACTGGGGATTATGTCATCAAAACAACACTGTGCAGGGCATAAATTTTTTCACAGCACTGAGTGAGGTAGCTAGGTCTACCTACATTTTAGGTGTAGACCAGGCCTCAGTGTCCAATGGGACAGGGTTATAAAGTGTAATGGTTGAGATTTTCAACAGAGTCAGGTGCCCAGTATAGCAGGGCCGCCCGGGGGGGGGGGGGGGGAGAGCAAGTGGGGCAATTTGCCCCAGGCCCTGCCGGGGCCCCCACGAGCATGGCTGAGGCTCCCTCCCTGGCCCTGTCTCCTCACTTCCCCTCTCCCGGAGCCTCAGCCCATCCAGCAGCGTCCCGGACAGCTGCAGCATAGCTCCGGCGGGGCCCCTGAGCCCCGCCCTGCTCAGAGTGAGGGGGCAGGGCTGCGAGCTCCAGGCTGAGTGGAGGGAGCTGAGCTCAGCATGGAGCTTCCAGCCCCGCCCCCTGACCACGCAGCCCTGAGCGGGGCAGAGCTCAGGCCCCGCCAGAGACACGCTGCCTTTGTCGAGCGAAGCTCCTGGATGTGCTGAGGCTCCGGGTGAGAGGGGAGCCAGGGTAAGGGGCCGGGGTTGGCCAAGGGGCAGGGAGTCCCGGGGACAGGGAGGGGTAGAGGTTGGGGAGGGTGGGAACGGGGGTTGGATTGTGGGCATTCCAGGGTCTCTCAGGACTCAGCGAGGGGGTGATAGGGGTTGGGGCAGTCAGGGTACAGGGAGCAGGGGTGGGGTCCTGGGTGGTAGTGGAGGGTCTCTAGAGGATGGTGAGGGGGCAAGGAGCAGGATGGGTTGGGGATTTTGAGGGGGGCGGGCAGTCAGGGGGCAGGAAGTGGGTGGGGGTTGGATAGGGGGCAGGGCCAGGCTGTTTGGGAGGCACAGCCTTCCCTACCCTAAAGCTCATTCAGCAGTTTGAGGCTTGCAGAAGAGCCAAGCTGTTAGCTTTTCCATTAGGGCTTTCACTTCTCAAATGCCAAATTATAGTCTATATTTTATTTCAGTGCCATAGGGAGATTCATGTCAGGGGAGGGTAGCTTCATTTAAAATTAGCCACTGGGGGAGGGATCACATGAGAAGAGCAATATCCTACACCACCTACCTCCTTCCCAACCCTACCAAGGGAGACCCCCCACCACATTTCCTGAGGCTCCAGAGGGGTTAATTCAGTGGTTCTCAAACTTTTGTACTGATGACCGCTTTCATATAGCAAACCTCTGAGTGTGACCCCCACCCCTATAAACTAAAAACACTTTTTTATATATTTAACACTATTATAAATGCTGGAGGCAAAGCAGGGTTTGAGGTGGAGGCTGACAGCTCGCGGCCCCAGTAATAACCTCGTGACCCCCTGAGGGGTCCCGACCCCCAGTTTGAGAATCCCTGGGGTAATTTAATTTTAACACCCTATTTCCATTCACATGCATGTGCTATTTTGAGCATTTCAGTTTTCACAACACAGGCTCATCCCAGATTTGGAACAAGCTCAAATGCTCAGTTCATGGAGTATGTACATAAGCTATACTAAAGACAAACCCACAATAACCGTCTCCAGTTTGTGAGGGACCCCATGGAGCCAGTCTCCAGGAAACAGATAAATGCGTGCAGGTTAAGTCCATTAATGGCTATCAGCCAGGATGGGTAACAAATGGTGTCCCTAAGCTTCTGTTTGTCAGAGGGTGGAGATGGATGGCAGGAGAGAGATCACTTGATCATTACCTGTTAGGTTTACTCCCTCTGGGGCACTTGGCATTGGCCATTGTCGGTAGACAGGATACTGGGCTGGATGGACCTTTGGTTTGACCCAGTATGGCTGTTCTTATGTTCTAACCTTAATGAACCCAAAGTTATGGAGACAGATATGAGTCAAGGAAGCCAGCAGAGTATCAGAAACCTGGAAAAATCTCTGACTGGATGGGCTCAGGCGTTTGGTCACAAGCTGAGGTGGTTCAAAAGTTTTGGATTTTTTTTTAAGCAGAATTTTTTTGTTTCTTTAAACAATCAAACACAGCAAACAGCAAATATTTGGCCACACACTTCTGAAACCCCAAACCATATTCAGGTTTTGGCAGACTAATTTCAGCTTTTCAATTAAAAAACCACAACAAATTTTGAAGAAAAGCAGACGTTGTCCGTGATTTTTTTCTGCTTTTTAAAAACCCCTAGTTTTCGATCCAGAAACAGTTTTGACAGCACATATTTGTCCAACCCTTTTAATGAGCTTTAGAGCCTTTTAGCACTAGCTGATGCTGAGAACCAGTGATACCTTGTAAAGAAGTTCTCTCAAAACTGGATTTGTGCTGAGATGCAGAAGGTTTATTTTTCCCAGGGCTGCCCATTGGGGCGGGGGGGGGAGCAAGTGGGGCAATTTGCGCCGGGCCCTGCAGGGGCCCTCAGGAGAATATAGTATTGTAATTTTTTTTATGGAAGGGGCCTCCGAAATTGCTTAGCCCCAGGCCCCCTAAATCCTCTGGGCAGCCTTGAAGTATAGTAGATGTAATGAAAGCCCAAGCACTTCAGTGGGCAAGACATGCAGTTTGGAAGACAGAAGACAGATAAACTAAGCATCTCTTGGAAGGACATTCTTACAGTTTCTGACATTGTGGTTGGCCAGGGAGAAGATGGAGGGATAACACCGTACAAGACCTAAAAGCTCTAAACATACATTACCATCAATGAGAAAAATGTGTTGACAGAAAGAGGTGGGGGCAAATTGTTAGAATGGCTAAGGATCTCCACAATCTATAGAGCTATGGAGTAGGTGCCTAACTCCAATTAAATCAATGGGAGTTCGGCACTGTTGTATTAACTGAGATGGAATAAAGAGCCCAAAGAGACAAAGGTATTAACCTAATCCTGTCATCATCCCACATTAAACAGTGTTAAACAAGTTTTGGGGTTTGGTATACAGAGAACTTAGCCTGCTTAATACCATGTCATTAAAAATCATTTTAACCTTTTACTAAAGATACTGAAAGAAGGAAGAGTTAAAACATTTGAAATGTAAAGTATTAAGTAAGGCTTTCATTCTAACTACATCCCTTGTTCCCTTTTCCTTCAGCTGTAAAGAGACTTTAAAGGCAAAACTCCCTGTTTGACAGTCTCTTAAATGGTATTAAAGATTATTAATAGTTTCAGTGAAAAAAGAAGTTAGTTGAAATGAGCTGGAGCAACTATTGATGTCATTAAAGTCTAACCCCATTTCCTAGAATACAAAAACAATGAAAAAAGAAGAAAAAACAATGGGAAAGAGAGAAAATGCAGCTTCTGCCTCTGGTATTGACTTTCACTTGCAACCTCATTGCTGGAGAAACACAGGCAAAGCACATGGTCTCATCAGCCATTCAAAGACCTGGCAAACTTGTAACACCATCAGATTGTTAAGGGTATTGCTTTTAGCTCCTTTTCTAGTTACAGGCTTACAGCAGAGCTCCAAAATATATGGTTGTGGCTGGCTAAGCCAGACTCTTATTAGAGAGAAGAAAAAAAAGGAGAAAGATAGGAGAAAGAATAAGGTAAAAAAAGGAAAAGGAAACAGGGAGCAGGGCGGGGAGGAGGGAAGAGAGACACACAAAGTCTCACATCCCAAGTGCAATTTAGCTGGAGCCAGCGGAGGTGGCAATATCATCTGAGTCCCTCTCTGTGGCATAATCTTGTCAGGACATCTCTCAGGATCAGGATGATGAAGGTACAATATTGTTATGCAGGATCCCAGAAGATGGTGTGGGTAGCAGCGATGATGCGGTAACTCACTCCATCCCCTTTTTTCAGCCAGCACTGTGGAAACCAGCTTCCCCCCCAGCTCTTTTTAGGGACCCCAAAAAGCAAATGATGGGAACAGCCCATCTCATCATAATTTTGTCCACCAATTAAATCTAATTTCCAACATACCAGTTTTGGTTCATGAATTTCTTGTCCCACTCTTTTTTTCTTTACCATTCATAACTTAAAAGCCCTTCAATTATATCATTGAGCCTTTTTGTTTGGACTAATTTAGTCTCTCTCTCTTTTGCACTTTTTCTGATCAAAATTTATTATAAGTTACTGTTTTTTTAAAAAGCTTTCCATCACTTTATAGTTTTGCTTACAATTAGGATAAATCTGTAGGCCCAATTATGATGATAGCACCTAGCTCCCTTAGGCTTTGTTGAAAATCCTAGCCTTTATTATTAACATCTTTATTTAATTGGTTTGCACTTAATTTGGTAACAGTCCAGCAGCTTCATAGCTCTTTGTTAACTTTTTCCCGTTTATCATCTTCTACTTAAGGAAAGGATAGTCTTGCAGTTAAGGCATTAACTTGTGACTTTCTAGTCCTGCCACAGACATCACATGACCTTGAACAAGTCTCTTAATTTCTCGGTGCCTTAGGACATATCTTCTCTGGCAGCACTTTAACATGGTTTGTGTAGTCACAGCAAAGCACTGGGAGAGCTCTCTTTTTAAAAAAAACACCCCCACAAGGAGCACAGATCCCAAGCTGTGCTGGTGCACTGTCTATACTGTCATGTTACAGTGCTGAAACTTGCAGCGCTCAGGGAGGTGTTTTTTTCACACCACAGAGCAAGAAAGTTGCAGCGCTGTAAAGTGCCAGCATAGACAAGCACTTAATTTGTTCATGTACAACACAGGGGATGAGATGTCCTTTCCTGTGCCCTTTGTCTTGGCTCTTTAGACTGCTCTTCAATGCAGAGACTCTTTCTTACTGTGTGTATAGAGTGCCTAGCACAACAGGGTTCCAATGTAAGTGCTACAGTAATACACATAATAGAGATGTTGGCCCACACTGCAGTCTTAAAAACTCTAGTCTCATACTTTGTAATATGTTGTTTGTACTTGATAGACCAGGGGTCGGCAACTTTTCAGAAGTGGTGTGCCGAGTCTTCATTTATTCATTATAATTTAAGGTTGTGTGCGCCAGTAATACATTTAACCGTTTTCAGAAGGTCTCTTTCAATAACACTATAATATATAACTAAACTATTGTTGTATGTAGCATATATAAAAGATTTTTAAAATGTTTAAGAAGCATCATTTAAAATTAAATTAAAATGCAGAGCCCACCAGATTGGTGGCCAGGACTCGGGCAGTGTGAGTGCCACTGAAAATCAGCTCCCGTTCCGCCTTTGGCACGCGTGCCATAGGTTGCCTACCCCTGTGATAGACTAATGTGATACCTGCCTTCATTGAACATATCTTAATGTTCTGCCTGTGAGCAGGTTGTGCTTCTGTTTGTGAGGAACAGAGAAGGATGTAGGTCTAGTGAGGGGCTCAGGGCTGTATGTTAACACAGTACGAGAGTGTGTCGCGGGGACATAGCCCGGACGCAGCTGAGTATCGGGAGTTAGGTCACAGGCTGGCTGAGAAGATTCCGCCCATCTAAGAGGCGGGTATTGCTAGTGACTTTGGCACTGACGGGGGGGGAGGGGGGTCACTTGCGGAGACGCGGCGCGGGCTGGCTCACTAAGCCCGGCCCTCAGAGGAGCAACCTAGCCCTTTTATTCCGTCACCTCGGCGCACGGCCCGGCCCAAGAGCCCAGGGGTTACCGAGCTGCGCTCTGCAGTCGAGATGCGAGCGCCCAGGACCGGCTGCGGGCAGGGGCAGGCGCGGGACGCTCCCCCCCCGCGCCAGGTTCTCGGAACCCCGGTCCTGTTCTCCATCCTCCCCTCCCCCTTTCACTCACGAGACGCCTCAGCCGCCAGCGCCCCTGCCCCAACGGTCTCCTCTGTGTCCATCGCCGAATCTTCTCCCCTACCGACTCCGCGCCGCGGCCACCAATTTAAACTTAACCCTTTCCTGCTGCCGGGCGTCCTTGGCCGGAAGTGACTGGCCGTGAAGCGGAAGTGCGTCAGACGCTCAGGCGCGGTGGCTGCTGGGGTTTGGCGCGGTCCTGCCTCTCTGCAGCCGCTAGCGCTATGCCTGTGGCGATGAGCCCGGCTGCCCCGGCCTTGCAGGAGGCGCTGGAGAACGCGGGCCGCATCATCGACCGGCAGATCCAGGATGATCGCTGCTACCCGGACCTGTCCGAGCTGCTGGCTGTGCCGGCGCCCGGTGAGGATCCGTACGGGCCCGGGCAGCGCTCTGGTCCCCAGCTCAGAGCTTCCTCCGCCCCTTGTGATTCTCCCCAGCCGGGTCGGGCGCACACGGCTCGTGCCCCCGAGCCCTGGTAGCCACGCGGGGACCCGCACGCTACAAACACCCTCCCCCAGGGCTGGCTGCTCGGGGGACCCTCTGCGGGCAGCAATGCCGGAGCGCCCTGCACTGAGCCTCTGCTGCCCCACAGGCCATGTCCCAGCCAAAACAGCAGCTCATGGGGCACTGGCTTCTCTAGTCCCTAGTTTTCAGAGTAGCAGCCGTGTTAGTCTGTATCTGCAAAAAGAACAGGCGTCCTTGTGGCACCTTAGAGACTAGCAAATTTATTTGAGCCTAATCTTTTGTGGGCTACAGCTCACTTCTTCGAATGCATAGAATGAAACATATAGTGAGGAGATATATACACACATAGAGAGCATGAAAAGGTGGGCATTGTTGTACCAACTCTAAGAGGCCAATTAAGTAAGAGAAAAAACTTTTGAAGTGATAATCAAGATAGCCCAGTACAGACAGTTTGATAAGAAGTGTGAGAATACTTACAAGGGGAGCTAGATTCAATGTTTGTAATGGCTCAGCCATTCTCAGTCTCTGTTCAAGCCTACGTTGATTGTATCTAGTTTGCATATCAATTCGAGTTCAGCAGTTTCTCCTTGGAGTCTGTTTTTGAAGCTTTTCTGTTGCAAAATTGCCACCCTCAGGTCTGTTGTTGAGTGACCAGACAGGTTAAAGTGTTCTACTGTTTTTTTTAATGTTATAATACTTGACGTCTGATTTGTGTCCATTTATTCTTTTGCGTAGAGACTGTCTGGTTTGGCCAATGTACATGGCAGAGAGGCATTTTTGGCACATGATGACATATATCACATAGGTAGATGTGCAGGTGAATGAGCCCCTGATGGCGTGGCTGATGTGATTAGGTCCTATGATAATGTCACTTGAATAAATATGTGGACAGAGTTGGCATCAGGCTTTGTTGCAAGAATAGGTTCCTGGGTTAGTGTTTTTGTTGTTGCTGGTGAGTATTTGCTTCAGGTTGAGGGGTTGTCTGTAAGCGAGGACAGATCTGTCTCCCAAGATCTGTGAGAGTGAGGGATCATCTTTCAGGATAGGTTGTAGATCTTTGATGATGCGCTGGAGAGGTTTTAGTTGGGGGCTGAAGGTGACAGCTAGTGGTGTTCTGTTATTTTCTTTGGTGGGCCTGTCTTGTAGGAGGTCACTTCTGGGTATTCGTCTGGCTCTGCCAATCTGTTTTTTCATTTCAGCAGGTGGGTATTGTAGTTTTCAGAATGCTTGATAGAGATTTTGTAGGTTCTTGTCTCTGAGGGATTGGAGCAAATGAGGTTGTATCTTAGAGCTTGGCTGTAGACAATGGATTGTGTGGTGTGTCCTGGATAGAAGCTGGAGGCATGTAGGTAAGTATAGCAGTTAGTAGGTTTCCGGTATAGGGTGATATTTATGTGACCATCGCTTATTAGCACAGTAGTGCTACACTTGTATGGATTGATGTTGCAAATAACGAAGCCAAGTCAGTCAATCTATTCCAGTGGAGCGCCCTAAACGGGGGTTTTCCACGTCCTTTTATTATAATCGGTTACATAAATCATCCTATTATGCGCATGTACTAACTCAGTCCAACTTCTCGCCCCTTCTCCTGATTGGTGCTTTATGCACTGCGTGTTCCAGTGGTAAACACCTGGTCGGCGCTTAATCAGTATGTCTCCTGACCGAGTGTGGGGGCGGGGGAACCACTTCAGCCGCTCTAAATTCGGGGGCGGTCTTCCTACCCCCTTAGTGCTTAAGAAGTGTAAAGTTCCTACAGATTGATCTAGGCTGAGGTTGATGGTGGGATGGAAATTATTGAAATCATGGTGGAATTCCTCAAGGGCTTCTTTTCCATGGGTCCAGATGATGAAGATGTCATCAATGTAGCGCAAGTAGAGTAGGGGCATTAGGGGACGAGAGCTAAGGAAGCGTTGTTCTAAGTCAGCCATAAAAATGTTGGCATAGTGTGGGGCCATGCGGGTACCCATAGCAGTGCCACTGACTTGAAGGTATATATTGTCCCCAAATGTGGATGAGGACAAAGTTCAGCCACCAGATTAGCTGTGACATCGGGATACTGTTCCTGACAGCTTGTAATCCATCTTTGTGTGGAATATTGGTGTAGAGGACTTCTACATCCATAGTGGCCAGGATGGTGTTTTCTGGAAGATAACCGATGGATTGTAGTTTCCTCAGGAAGTCAGTGGTGTCTCGAAGATAGCTGGGAGTGCTGGTAGCGTAGGGCCTGAGGAGAGGGTCCACTTAGTCAGACAATCCTGATGTTAGGGTGCCAATGCCTGAGATGATGGGGTGTCCAGGATTTCCAGGTTTATGGATCTTGGGTAGCAAATAGAATACCCCTGATTGGGGTTCTAGGCATGTGTCTACAGATTTGTTCCTGAGCTTTGTCAGGGAGTTTTTTTTAGCAGATGGTGTAGTTTCTTTAGGTAATCCTCAGTGGGATCAGAGGATAATGGCCTGTAGAATGTGATATTAGAGAGCTGTCTAGCAGCCTCTTGGTCATATTCCAATGTATTCATGATGACAACAGCACCTCCTTTGTCAGCCTTTTTTATTATGATGTCAGAGGTGTTCCTGAGGCTGTAGATGGCATTGTGTTCAGCATGGCTGAGGTTATGGGGCAAGTGATGTTGCTTTTCCACAGTTTCAGCCTTTGCATGTTGACGGAAGCAATCTATGTAGAAGTCCAGTCTGTTGTTTTGACCATCTGGAGGAGTCCACGCAGAATCCTTTTTTTTTTTTTTTTTTTTTTTTTTTTGTAGTGCTGGTAGGGAGGATTCTGTGGGTTAGTATGTTGTTCAGAGGTATGTTGGAAATATTCTTTGAGTCAGAGACGTCGAAAGTAGGATTCTAGGTCACCGTAAAACTGTATCATGTTCGTGGGTCTGGAGGGACAAAAGGAGAGGCCCCAAGATAGGACAGACTCTTCTGCTGGGCTAAGAGTATAGCTGGAAAGATTAACAATATTGTTGGGTGGGTTAAGGGAACTACTGTTGTGGCTCCTTGTGGCATGTAGCAGTTTAGATAATTTAGTGTCCTTTTTCCTTTGTAAAGTCTATCCATGAGGAAGTTTGTGTGGAAGGTTGGTTTTTTATGCACTCCAGAATCCCGGTTCCAGTGAGGCATCTCTGAGGTTACGTCTACACTGCAATGAAACACCCATGGGTTGCAGCGCTTGGGCTTCAGGGCTGTAAAATTGCAGTGTAGATATTTGGGCTGGGATCTTGTGTGGTGTCAGAGCTGGAGCCTGAACATGGGCAGCCCAAGTCAGCTGTCACAGGCCAGCAGAGGATGTTGTATTGCATTGTATATATACCCTGATTTATGAGGTGCTTTAGGGCTGGTCTATACTATGGGGGGGATCGATCTAAGTTATGTAACTTCAGCTACATGAAAAACATAGCTGACGTCGACATCCTTAGATCTACTTACCGTGGTGTCTTCACCTCAGTGTGTTGACGCTCTCCCGTCAATTCCCCTTGCACGATTCGTTCAGGTAGAGTACCAGAGTAGACGCTTGAGCGATTGGCAGTCAATGTATCACGTCTATACTAGACCTGATAAATCGACCCCCCCCCCGCCCCTCTGGATCAGTGTGATCCGGCTGGTAGTGTAGACAAGCTGTGACTGTCCACAGGGGACTAAGGCTAACACTGACACTACTAAATTGCCAAATAATTCCTATCGTTTGCCTTAAAGTTTATTGCCCATATTTCATGTATGTTGAGAATTTGCCTCCTTTCCTTACATGGGTCAGTTCAGTCATCTTTGATGGGTTATGTATGTTTCTCCCTTGTCAGAAGCACCTTGCTTATGCATAACAGTTACTTAAGTTAAAGCACCTATCATTTTAAATGATCCTATAGTGAGCGATGGCATTGGGGTTGACTCTAGTAAAAAAAAAAAAAAAAGGATTGATGCTTAAATGCATCCAAAGAGGGTAAGTCAACCAAAAAAAGGCCCCAATCTTGCAACTTTTTATGCAGGGACAGATTACATATCTTGTTCTCTTTTTTCCTCAAATAAAGAGTACAGTTTTTAAAACTTATTTCACGAATATAGAATATGAAACAACAATTCTAAAATGAAAATACACCTCTACCTCGATATAACGCTGTCCTCGGGAGCCAAAAAATCTTACCGCATTATAGGTGAAATTGCGTTATATCGAACTTGCTTTGATCCACCAGAGTGCGCAGCCCCGCCTCCCCGGAGCGCTGCTTTACCAGATTATATCCGAATTTGTGTTATATTGGGGTAGAGGTGCAATTAGATTTTTAGAGCCTATCAGCCAATTTTAGAGGTGCACTGGATGTTTTATTTGTTTTCTTTATTTAAAGTTTTTATTACAGATATGGCTTTAAACAAATACTCTTGAAATTGTGAAAATCCCTCGTTTAAAAATACTTCATAAATATTTAGAGTGAGCTGTGTTACTCTTAGTGCACTTGGATCATTTGTGTATTATTTGTTTATTGTAAATTTTGCTTTTGCTCATGTCTTATTTAGGATTTAGATTTACAGTGTAATGTCCTGATCCTATAAACATTTATATACATGGTTAACTCGTGTTTAATACTTGTATGCTTAAAATTAAACACGTGTATAAGTCTTTGAAGGATCAGGGACTAAAAGATTAGTTTAGTTCTTCCCTGTGGTTTGAGGACTTTGTAGTTTGTCCATTTATCTGAAATAATCAATCAAAATTGAGAGGATATAAAGTAATCTAATTCAGGTTTAACAGAGATGAGTGCCTGCTAATTCAAATATTGAGGCGGGGAAATCTCTTAAGGATAATTGAAGAAAAGTACCAATTAGGTATTATTTTTTGGCTGACAACTTGTTTTTCATATGAAACTTTAAAGTAAAGTGTATTTTTATTTTTAATTGCAGGTAGTCCTACAGTTTCTGGTATGTCAGATATGGATTATCCTTTGCAAGGACCTGGTTTGCTCTCAATACCCAATCTTCCAGAGATCAGTTCAATCCGCAGAGTCCCGCTTCCCCCTGAGCTAGTGGAGCAATTTGGACGTATCCTAATAAAAATAGCATTTTACTTTGTGTGTATAATGTTAAAAAATGAATTTTTGTTATTTCATAATCACTTTGGCCCTGATCCTTCAAGCAGCTTCCCCTGGATGGACCCTTATCCTGCACATACTCACACTGGAGTCCATATGGCTCCCAAGAAGTTAAAGGGGTCCATCTAAGCGAAGTTGCTTCAACAATCAGCAGCTACATGTTGTAATTTTGATGTTCAATGACAGTTGGGTACGTTTGTCATAACAATCTTCGTACATTTAAATTAAAGGGGTCTGCATATGTTAGAGGTAAAAATAAAATACATTCAAAATCAAGTGGAATAACTAATTGTTGCTTGCATGGGATGCATATTTTTTAGGGCTGTCAAACGATTAAAAAAATTAATTGCAAGATTAAAAAATAGTTGTGATTAATCACAGTTTTAATTGCACTGTTAAAAAAAATAATAGAATACCATTGATTTAAATATTTTTGGATGTTACTTACTTCTGCTGCTGCAGCTCGTGGCACATGACACTCGACCTGCCGCTCAAGGCTGGCTCCATGCTGTCGCACAGGGGCTATGTCTTGCCAGAGCCCAGGGCCATCCCACAGCTCTCTAGCCACTCCTGTCTCACTGGGGGCACCATTTCAGATTTTGGTTTGTGAGTGTATGTATTAGTCAGCATGATACGCAGCAGTCTCAACACACCAGCAGCCTAACTGCTATCAAGCATTTTGTAGGCATCAGCATAGCAAAGCAGAGTTTTAAGGATTTGAAGGTGAAAAATGATGTCACTTTGCAGACATTTATGTAGAACTCCTCCCCAAGCATGAGGGGCAGCATGGGAGTAAGCACAAAATTGCTTACTTTGAAAATTTAACAAGGTGGCAATGGAGGCTGGCATCATTGATGATAGGTAGGATGGAGATAAGCCATGAAAGGCCTTGAAAGTGAAAACAGTCGTTATTGCTTTTAATGGATTGTTCAGTTGTAATGCTCATTTGGGATACAAAATGGTACCTTTTTTTTTTTTTTAAACCAACTCTATAAAAACGTGTCTGAGGAGAGAACATTTGATTCTGCCCAAGCATCAACAGTGGTAGTTATTGGTTTGCCCAGCATGGAGCATAGGCTATTTATGATGCACAGGTGGAACTTCCATTGGTATTACCGGTACTTACTTGCAGTAAATAGTAAGTATGCCCCATGTGTCTAATGTGCAATATCTTCAAAACAAAGCAGGGCAGAGAAAGCTGCAGTATGATGTCATAGCTTTGGGAGGTGCACAGTTAATACCAAGGAAATTTTCCCCCTAACATCTGTATCTGATTTCTTTTAAAGGTAGTTTTCTTTTATTTTTTCATACTTGTCAAAATATGTCAGCTTCTCGTACACACATACAGAACTTCTTTAACTAGTATCTGTGCATATTCTTACAACTTTAAAATAGCCTGATGGGGATTTTGTCTTGGCAAGCTTGAGTACATTATTCCTTACATCTATGGTATTTCAGATATGCAATGTAATTGTATGATGGGAGTGTTTCCAGATATCAGCAGGGCATGGTTGACCATTGACAGTGACATTTTTATGTGGAATTATGAAGATGGGTATGTAGAAAACAAATTTCTACAGTTATATATGGTGTTAAATCTGAATTAAGTGATGGTTATAACGGGAGTGATTTGTTTTAGCACAGAAGTGTACTTATCATTTTAAGGTACCTTGATCATTTCAGGTTCTGGATTTTTTTGTGCAGGGGGGGATAAGAGTTGGGTAAGGAAAATGCATACTTTTAGTATTAGGCTTCTCTACTCTCCTAAAGTTGTTGGTGTATTTATATTGAGCTTGAGTTCAACATTTTGAAGAGGAACGTTTTTATTTTAGACTCTGTATTAACTTGGCTGACTAGGTTTAATCCATGCATTATGGTGTATTAATATATATGTAGTAGGCAACCATGCTCCTACAATCAGCTATTTTTATGTTTATAATGTGACTTTTGAATGATGAAGGTATATCAAAGCTTTCTGATTTAAATTTATTATGAATATAAATATCATACCTGACATGATTTAAAGATTCATAAAACTATGATGATAAATTCATAGTTTTTTGAATGGCTCAGAGAGAGAAGCTTGTGATACCCATTCAGTGCATGGGTTTGTGTTCCTTATGTGTCTCTATAGTATAACTTATTTTCTGTAACAGCAGGTTATTTCTTCAGAATTATTACACTTGTGCTTTACACAGTGTTAGTTAATACTAACTTCACAGTATTACAGGTGGGTTTTTATATATAGATTTTTTTCCCCACAATAAATTAAACTTGCTTTAGCAAATTTTATCGGAAAGAAAGTAAGTTGGTTGTGAATAGTACAGTGAATCCCTTTCTCCTGTTGCGCTATATCTGGACTAACTTTGGGAGTACTGTAGACTACAAAATAGACAAGGAACTGAGAATTAAAAATACAATTGGATTTCAAATGTGAAACTCAAACCATAAATGGCTACTTCATTCCAAACAGAGGATTGGTTACATAGCTATTATGATGACTTTTTTTTGTCAGTTCCATTCTAATGGTCTTGCGTCCACCCTAAGAAAAAATGCAGGAGATGGGGTCCAATTGTTAAATAGTAACAGAAGAATTTAAAAGTTTCAGATTCTGTATATTTAGAAATTATTGGACATTGAAAGTCTTTTCTGTTGTGCTTTGATGTAATTTTTTCTCATTTTTTGACAGGGGAGACCTTGCTTATTTTGATGGTCTTAGTGAAACTATTCTTGCTGTGGGTCTTGTGAAGCCAAAGGCAGGTAATAAAAAATGCATGACAGTGAACAAAATTATGTAGCTGCTGAACACTGTAAAAAAGAATTACTAAACTAGAGGCATTATTGAAGGATTTACAAGTCACAAGTAGTGAGGTAGTCATGTACATTAGAGATCTTATAATTATTGTTAAGTTAGAATTTAATGTTTTATACTATTTGAAAACTAGGAAATCTGACTTGCTTTGAGCTGGCATGAAATATTGGTTTCTAGCTGTAGTAGTTCTTTTGGTCGTAGCTGCTTACATTCGATTGGACACAAAGTTGGAGGGAGGGGGTAGGATTGGAGGTGAAAAGAAGATAGTAATAAGAATATAATTTTAAGATCCAATATTTCATGAGTTGTCAGAGCTGGAGTAGAATGAGAATATAGCATTGGAAAACTGGGCATCTGAGTGGTATATAGTTTTCTAATTCTGGAGCTTCACAGGCTGTCATACCTTCAATATGACTAACCCTCAGACCATTGTAAATTTCTACCCTTCATGCAGGGAAGATCTTAGTTCAAGGCCAGCACACCAAATTCATACTAAGTTCTAACTTTTCTTCTTTTCTTAGGTATTTTCCAGCCTCATGTACGATACCTTCTGGTTCTGGCCACTCCTGTGGATATAGTGATTCTAGGACTTAGCTATGCTAATTTGCAAGCAGGTAATTCTCTCTCGCACCCCAAGTAAATATAAATTTCTAGGATAATATTCTCAGTTGTGAGTTAATTGCCACACAACATTAATTTATTACTAGTCATGTAATTTAAAAAATATTAAGCTGCATGCAAAGGGGCTCTTCCTAAGTTCTACGGCTTTCTGCATCCAGAGTAAGAGAACTCTATAGCATCCTTTTCACATAGGATACAGTATTCTATACACGCAAGAGATTCAGAAAAGTATTCTACTCTATTACCCACCTTTTAGTTCTTTTTAAAGATTGTCTGACTGTTAACTGTTCCCAGTAATCAAGTATTGTTTTGGGAGAGGAACAGCATGTGAACTGCATCAGTTTTTAATGTGTCTTAGGGTATATCTACACAGCATTTTGGGGCAAGCGGGAGCATGCCTTCCAGATCAGTAGACAGACTCAAGCTAGTGGTGCTCTTACATGCTCTCCAAAAATAGCTGTCTAGACAGCACTTTGAAGTTGTGGCTTGGGCTCTGAAGCCTAGGGCAGGTGATGGTTTCAAGCCTGAGCTGCAACTTCAAAGATCTGTCTATACAGCTATTTTTAGAGCACTAATGGGACCCCACTTGGTGCAAAATGCAGTGTAGAGGTACCCTTATTAGCAAACGCCACACTCTTTGGCATTTGATTCAGAACCACAGAAAACTCAAGCCCAGTGCTGTATATTTTTACACATGAAATGTGTAAGTAGAAAAAATAAATGAGGTTTTGAGAAAGTTACGAGGGAGGAAGAATATTAGGGAGCTAAAATAGAATATTTTTTCAATAGGTTGTTATGTCATGTCTCTGATAGACAAACTAGGAAATCTTATGTTCAGATTTGTCAGGATTTTGAGGTAATAATTGTCTTAAAATATTTTAACATACAGTACTGATTATAAGCTTCTGAGAGAGGAAAAATGTAAACAAAACTTGTGACTTTAAAAAAAAAAAAAAAGAGAGAGAGAAACTGTCAGTCCGCTAAGCTGCAGTCTCACTATAGTGTTTCCTGATTTTCTGAAATAGTCCTTAATCACAATACCATAGTATTTAAACAAGCAAACTCAATGGATATGATGGGTATTTTTTTCTTGATTTATTTAAGGTTCTGGAGCCCTCAATGACAGCATGTCTGGAGGAATGCAACTGCTTCCAGATCCTCTGTATTCACTCCCTACTGATAATACCTATCTTCTAACCATAACTTCCACTGAAAACGGTCGTATCTTTTTGGCTGGAAAGGATGGCTGTTTATATGAAGTAGCTTACCAGGTGAATATAGTCTTTATGCATAGGTATTTTTGTTCTTGGTTATGGGGTTGAGGGTTTGAGAATTTTACAATTTGTCAATCTTGTCACCTCATTTCCACAATTCTGTTGCCTGCCTTAATTTATTTGAGTGATAGCGCTGAGCTCTTAATACAGAAATGCTATCAACCTACAGTCATGATAGGGTAGATAAGCTAATTTATTTGAGGAATGAGCAAAAAAGTTTGTTCCCCAAAGGGCATGCATCATGAGCTCTCCTTTCTGACAGCTTCTACAGACACTGCTGTCCCCAACCATCCTATCTCTGCCTTCAAAACCACCTTAATGGGAGCAGCTGTCCTGATTATTGGAGACTGATAAAACCCAGAAGTTGACTGGGATGAGGTTTGATCTGCTGTCATGAATTTAATTTTACTTCACTGACTCAATCTACAGACTTGAGCCCAGTCCTTTGTCTCTAAAGCAGCACTCTTAGGTTAAGTCTTTTATAGGCTGTTTATTTTTTTATTACAATAAACAGAAGAAAGTATTGATTATCTTTTATTAATTTACATTATATCAGCACCTGGAAGCCCCAACTAAGTCATGGGCCCATTGTGGTATGTACTGTAAAAGTCAATCCTTGTCCAAATAAGTTAAAATCGTAATTTTAAGATCTATTCAGCAGGTGGCTGTAACAATTAGCCAATCAGTTTCCTTTGTTTGGGTGGCTCCTTGACACATTGCAGGAGAAAGAAAGATATTACAACCATACCCACGCACCGTAAAAATGGAAAATGTGATTAGAAAACCACAAACAATGGCTTTGAGATTCAAAGGCTTCTAAGTTTCTGAAACAACTTTTACTTTGTTGTTGTTGTGTTGTTTGGTTTTGTTTGGTTGGTTGGTTTTTTAATTATCTAAATTTAAAATGGAGTGTCCCTTTAAAATTGGGTACATGAAAACTCAATGTATTGTGTCGTCCTGCAGGAATTCACATGATTACCTAGCTAGTTTTAATGCTTTATATGTTTTTAATTGTAGGCTGAGGCAGGCTGGTTTAGTCAACGGTGTAGAAAGATCAATCATTCAAAGAGCTCCCTTTCTTTCCTTGTTCCTTCATTGCTGCAATTCACATTCTCAGAGGATGGTAGGTGATAAAGTATCAATAACTGAAATGTTTATAAGTTAATATAAAATAAAAAACCATAGGCCAACATTTTCACACTTGAGTGCATTGAATTAAAAACTATGGGAGTAGCAAATGGTTGGCAGTTATGAAAATCAAGTTACTTATTTAGATATGGATTTAGGTATTGAAGTCTGAAAATGTTGGCCATAGTGGCTACAGTCCCTGTTTTGTGGTATAAATTTGGTAAGTTTACATACTGGAGTGATAATATTGTAATCAGTATAGTAAAACTTTTACTTGAAATTCTTCTACAAATATTTAAAATGCTTGTTTTGTAATGGATTAGACAGTGATAGTCTGTTGTCCTACTGTACTTCAGTAAGGTATTAATATGTCACTTTTAAATCTGTTCCTGGGCAGGAGCCCATTGTAAATGGAATGCCCTGTATGAATACATTCTAATAAGTGATTCAGTCAAATGCCAGTCAAATCTACTCTTGTAAAGTAAATCTACTCTTTCAGTACTATCAAATTTACTGTATTAACTAGTTTGCACGAAATCCAGTTTTGATTTTCACATGCTTTTTTTTCAGATCCCATAGTTCAAATTGCCATTGACAATTCTCGAAACATCCTATATACTCGTTCAGAAAAAGGAGTGATACAGGTATCTGAATACTTTCAATGTCCTATTTGGATTTTCTTATGTGGATACGTTATTTTTACCCACCCCATCTGAAAAACCATGTTTATACATTAGGATTCTCTATATGTCAGTCAAGACATGAAGGATTTCCCCCAGGATTTTTTTCCTGCATTTATTTCCCTTCCCCGCTGCACTATATTATGGCCACGATCTTTTCTATTGCAAACTAGGAAGGACTATTGCTTCAGTTCTCTAGTACATGGAAGCTTGAGGCCTTAGAAGAATTGAGAGAAATCTGATTCACTGCATGATGGGATAAAGTTATGTGCATTGATTTAATTTTGAAACTACTAAACTGTTATTAAATTACAGGTTTATGATCTGGGCCAAGATGGTCAAGGAATGACCAGAGTTGCTTCTGTTTCTCAGAATGCTGTTGTTTCTGCTGCTGGAAACATTGCCAGGTAATATGAAGAGTGGGATGTGAAATACTTTCTGTTGGGTGATCTGTTTCATTTTTTTGTTTTACCAAACTTTTGAAGAGTGTTGTGTATTCTCTGATTTGTTTATTGCATGATGTCAGTTATGTAAACTCTTTTCTGTTCTTTTAGGACTATAGACCGTTCTGTTTTTAAGCCTATTGTTCAGATAGCAGTGATTGAAAATTCAGAATCTATAGATTGTCAGTTGCTGGCAGTCACACATGCTGGTAAGAAATCAATATTACCTCCTTCTCTTATTGGTAAATAAGACCTGCTTAGGTTCGGAAAATTGACAAACATTTTTCTTTTCAAGGTTGTCTATCCCCCAGGCATACTAGAACATTTATATATAATAGTTATAATAACCTTACCTGTCTCTTGTATATTGCTCCATATGTTCAAAGCACTTCAGACATCTGATAAATACTTGATCCTACCATATAAGTATTTATCCTGTTTTACAGTTGAGGAAATAGGGGGAGACTGGCTTGCCAAAGGTTACACAGAAAACTAGTGGCAGATCAGGATTAGAATCATTTGACTTGGATAGAAGGATCATTTTCAAGAAAGGAATGTAGTAATATTTATATAGAATTTCTTACAAGCTTCTGAATTAAGCCTTGCATCAAATGTGCTGAGACTGCTAGGCACTTATAATATTTACACAAAATCCATTACCAAAGAGTGATCTCCTTTTTCCTTGGGCCTAGGTGTGCGAATGTATTTTAGTACATCCCCGTTTAAGCATCCAATGGCTCGACCCTCCATGTTAACACTGGTTCACATCCGCTTGCCTCCAGGATTTTCCGCTTCTTCTAGTGTGGAGAAGCCATCAAAGGTGCACAGAGCTCTTTATAGCAAAGGTAAGCCTTGGAGTGCAGCTTAAATAAGATCCATTCTTTAAGACTTTTATAACAAGTAGCACCACCATGATTGCTTTTTAAAGTAGGAAACTTGGTGTAGGAAACTTTGAGTTTAACACAAGCAGTGGTATGATACACTATACCTCAAGTTTGTCCTTGAAAGACACTCTCTAGACATGACATAGTGATTGTTAGGCTCTGTGCCCATTAAGTCCTTGGTCTCTTTACTTAGTTTGCCAATAAGTGTCCCAGTTGTGTTAGTGATCTTGTCTGAATTACTAATTTATTTTGTATAGGCTGTCATAATAGCTTTCGGATGGCTTTAGTTTTTGGTCACTTCTGACCCAGAAGTGGAAAAAAACTCTTTATCATGTCATTGACCTCTTCAGCCATTCAGTTGTCCTCCAGGTAAATTTTCAAAGACCCATAGGGGAGACATGCAACTATGCACTTTAAAGTCCCTGAGCACTACATGATCAAACCACATTGCAGTTCCTCAAAATGTTACCCTTTCGTGTTTATTGTTTTTTGTTTTTAATTAAAACATAGATCTTTGAGGCTTCAATATCAAACTAAATTTGCTGTGTATTAACTGAGTTTAGTCATATTGTGACAAGGGACCTCCTCCACCTTGTCAGCCTCAGCGTTTCTCCATCTGGTGGCGGGGGCCTGGAGTAAATTAGTCTTGCTCTGGAGGGTCTCCCTGTCCTTCACCCCTTTATTTTTCAATATTTACAAAGTAGGCCCAAGTAATCCTCTTCAGCCAAACAAAAGAAACAAACTGAAAACACAAAGAGAGTCATTTTCCTTGACCTCTCTCTTGGGGTGTTGCCTTATTATGCTGGCTTCTGGGTGCCAATCCTTCCCCAAACCACAGTTGGCTTGATTGCATCCCATATAGGGAGGAGAGCAGCCTTCCACCCAGGCGAAACCTTTTCTCCCTGCTGCAACTTGTGTCTCATCTCTCCTCCTCTTCTCTTACCAGAAGAGGGTTTTTTTTTTTTGAAGATCACAGGCAACCCTTAATTGGCCTCAGGTACTCTAGTTAACCTGAGGTAACCTTTTCAGCTCATAGTGAAAAGGGCCTTTACCATTTTAGGGCTAATATTATACCTGCCTTGACCCCTCTGTCCCTGTTCTTTTAGTTTGTCCCTTAGTTTTAGGTAGTTTGGGTGGTGGCCCTGTCCCCCCCTCTCCTGGAGGGGGGGGGGGCATGTGGGGTGGGCTTCCGCCCGCCCCCTCTCCCGGATAACCCAATAGTACCACTCTCTTATATTCCACCCTAGTCCCGCGGCCCACTGGGGATATCAGCTGGCAACTCCTCCACGGAGCCGTGAGCATGAGTGTGTATTTGGCGCAGTTCACTCCTGTCCCCGAAGCCTGTCCCTTCTATGGCATGAGGGAGACCCTGGGGCACATTTACCTTTAATGCACCAGGTTGCAGCCCCTTTTCAGGGTCCTCCTGGACCTCCTTTTACGTTTTTGGCTGCACTTCTTCCCCCACCTCCTTATATATGCACACCCTATCCATAGCCCCACAAAGTCGTGGGACCTCCTCGTCAACTTCCTCCTAGCGATGGCCAAGGTGGCCGTCTATAACAGCAAGGAGAGGATGTTGGCTGAGGTGGTTCTCTGCGACTGTGGGGCCTATTTCCGATCCTTCCTCCATTCACGCATCCCAGCAGAGTTCCTCTGGGTGGCGTCTGCTGGCTCCCTTGACACCTTTGAGGAGCTGTGGGCGCTGTCCGGGGTTCTCTGCTCGGTGTCGCCTTCAGGTTTCCTCTTTTTGACCCTTTGCCCTTCACACCCATCCTTGTTATTTTTTCCGTTGTCCCCCGTAATTACTTGAGTTTCTGGGCTCTGTGGATCCTCCCCAGGGGCTGGGGGAGGGTCCTTTATCTGTGGTCGGGCTTGCACTTGCCCATCTCCCCGGAACCCAATAGGACCACTCTCTTGTAGGTGTCAAATCTGACTTTGTCACACTCGGAACTTTGACCCCTTCTAAATATCTGGAATAAATAGCCCTTACCAATAATAATAATAATTAATAATAAAGACTTACGTTGTACTTTATATGTTCAGAACATTATACTAGTATTAACAAATCGTTCTAGGTCTCTTGTGAGGTAGATGGGTATGCTCGTTTTATTGATTGTAGGGTAGATGTTTGCAAGAGCATTCAGCAAGGTAGTGGTTGACCTGGTTGGTCCAGAAAGTGGTTCTCAATCTATTTACCATTGTGGGCCACATATGCAGCTCTCTGTGTGTTATGTGGGCCACATATACACAATATATATACTACCTGTATGGCCCTCAGGATGTCACATGGACCTCGGCTGTGTGCTGATTGGGCCTCAAGTGGGCTGTAGGTTGAGAACCACTGGTCCAGATCATAGCAATACCCGACCTTTCTTCAGTAAAATTATTTTAGTATTTTTTCTTTTATATTTTTATTTAACTGTTTTTCTGTTTAAACCTGTGCTACATAGCATACAGCTTAAGGGCCAAAAGCATCATGCATCATTCTGTTATGATCCAGTCACCCTCTGGAAGTGTAGGGTGAAGACATAAGTGTAGGGTGATCCACCGGAAGCTTTTATTGCTGATGAACCCTGGTTACAAGCAGTTGTTGTTACTCTCTCATGGAAGATACAACTGTAAGCACATATTACAATATGTGTATTTTGCATAAATATATGCAAACTAGATGTGGCTCCTTGACTTCCAGAAAGTTATTAGTACAGCCCTTATGTTGTGAAGATTGGATATTCATGCTCCTATCCTTGAAGTGCATAGGAGAGTCTGTTTTTTTATTTTAGCACTGAACTCTTTCTCCTAGATAAACTTTGTGTCTCCGACTCTGAATGCAGCAATTTTCATTTTTGTCACTGCACTACTGATAGACGGAAGAATCTACTTTAGGGAAGAGTTATTTAAAATTTTCATAGCATGGAAATTATTAAAATAACTTCCAGATACTTTTTACTTTCAGGGTATATTTAAACATCTCATAATCTTTCATAAAAATCAATGAAAAATGTTAAATAATTTCTGTCTTAATTTTAACTTTCATCCTGGTTTGTGTGTATGTATAGAGTATCTTGGAATATATTGTGTGCATATATAGTGCATGTTAGACTATACTGCAAAAGAGATCCAATAGACTGTTCAAATATAGCCTCCTGAAGCAAAAGAGCAGTTAAATATACATCTGCACTAAAACCCCTTAGATAGTTAAGTTTATAAACTCAACGAATGGGTAGGTGTTGATCCGCTTGTAAGATTAATTTAAGAATGTGTAGAGTGGACTTGTACTGAATTTATATATAGGTTTAGTAACAGTGGGCTTGATGTAAGTTTTTGCTTCCACTACAGAGTATTAATTTTACTCTTTTGTCAGGTGTCCTGCTGATGGCTGCTTCCGAAAATGAGGATAATGATATCTTGTGGTGTATCAATCATGATTCTTTCCCTTTCCAAAAACCAATGATGGAAACACAGGTAGTAAGCTCTTCAATATTGTTAAGTAATATCAATTTTTTTGAGGAGGCATGGAGAATATTTAAATATCATAGGCTCCATGAATCACTTTTAACATTCCTCTATACAAAAGGTAATTTACACAAAAACTCCTGTGACTAGTTATTTGGTAAATATTTGTCAAGATACCTAACTATGTATTTTTTAAAAAAAAGTTCAGTGTAGTTTTTTTGTAGTACTGTACCTGTCTCACACTAGGTATCTCTGTTTGGTGACTGGAGCTTGTGTCTTTCAGTAGAAGCTGCCACTTTAATACTTTCCAGCTGGAGAACCCAGTTTGATGCAAAGTAGGATTGAAAGAAACACCTTGGTCATTATAAATCCTTGGAAATTTTCTACTGTTTTTGTTTTGGTGGTGCCTGCAATGTGCAAGGCACTGTCCATAAACACAGCAAGACATGGTCCTGCTACAAAGTGTTTATAATCTAAGAGGAGCAACATTTACTCCAGAGGGCATTCTGCACTAAAAAATTAAAAATTCTGTGCACAATATTTTAAAATTCTGCAAGCTTTATTTGTCAATAAATAGAGGCTCCAGCATGGCACTGGGGAGAACAGGCCACTGGCTGTACAAAGGTGGGAGATCATCCTGTAGCCTCCCCACCCTCCGCCCCTGGAATGCGGACGCAGTGGTGAGGCTTCACCAGACCCTGACACAGCACAAGGCCTGGGCCTGGCCCAGAAATACCCCAGGGCCCTGCCCCTCTGCGCCAGGAGCACCAGGTGTGGGGCAGGCAGGCTCAACCAGGCAAGATCCAAGTGTGGAGGAGCTCGGAGGGTGGGTGGGGGATACAAGTGTGGGGTGAGAGGATTCTGTGTGGGACAATCTGGATGCAGGCAGTTCAGTGAAGGGTCTAGGTGTGGGGGGTTCTGGATGCTTGTTGAGGGGGGTTCCAGGTGCAGGGGCAATGGGACTCTGCGGGGCTTCCAGGTGAAAGTGGTTGGGGCTCAGTGGAGGGGTTTGGGTATGGGAGTCTCAGCAGGGGGGTCTGGGTACTCGGGGAGTGGGGCTTGGTGGGGGAGGGGTCTGGGTGCAGCTAGTTGGGGGCCAGTGGTGTGGGGTTCAGGGTGGTGCAGAGGGTTGGGGCTCATCACAATGGGGGTTTGAATGCAGGGAACTGTTGGGGGTGGTCTGGGAGCAGGGGGGCTCCAGATGCAGGGGTTGAGGTTCAGTGGGATGAGGTTTGAGTAGGAGGGCTAGGGGGTTCTGGGTGTACAGGGTGTGGTTTGGTGGGGGTGTCTGGTTAGGGGAGGTCCAGATGCACGGGGGTTGGGTGGATGGGGGAGCAGCTCCCCATACAGTGACTCCTCCCCCGACAGCTGAGGAGTGATGGGGGCAGGAAGCAGCTGGAGGAGGTTTCTGGGGGTGGGTCTGACACAGCCCCAGCCACTCCTTGCAGGGGAAGTGGAAGTCCCATCCTCTCCTGCCTCCAGCCCAGCCTGGACTAACAGCTGAGGGTAGGAGCTGCTAGCTGGGGTGTCCCCAGGCCTGCAGTGATTTACCTCTCCACCAGCTGCTCCAGGTGCCTGCAGCGATGTACCTGGGCGTCTAGGGAATGGTGTGTGACTGCTCTTGCAGCTTCCATTTGCTTCCCTGTCAGAAAGTCAATCTTCTGCAGGGAAGCAAAGAAATCCGCTGGGGACATTAATTCTGTGCATGCACAGTGGCGCAGAATTCCCCTAAGAGTAAACATTAGAAAGGCAGGGGAGATACTACATTATTTTTGTTTAATTAAACAAGTACATCAGCTCCGCCATACTTCCCTCAATCATTCCATTATTTGGCTCATTTTTGTAGGTATCACAGGTGAAGAGTGGGTCTGTAGGAGAGATTTGAAGGAGGAAGAGAATAGTTGCCTTATAGATCAGTTCAGTTAGGGCATTCCATGGGTAGGATACAGCTTGGAAGAAGGCATGAAGATTGGTGTTGGAGAAGTGGACAAGTGAGCTGTCAAGAGTAGTATGGTTGGTGAAGTAAAGGTGGGGTGAGGGCCAACACTATAAAAAAGACAGGATGGTTAAGTAGGAAGGGGCAAGGTTAGTTTTAGTGTCCCATGTAAAGTCAGATTTGGATAGACTTATTGGCTGGTTTTACAATTGTTGTAAAGACTCCATCAAGAAGTCTACTTGTAATTTTATGTTAGAAGCATCAGATCCTGATTCCTCCCCGCCCCCGGCTAGGGCAGTTTAGTAGTGTTTGGAGGAAGGGGCTGGCTGTCCATACAAAGTTGAAACCTGAATTGCAATTTTCCCCTTTTTTATCATTCCCCTGACTCACCCCATCAGTTTCCTCCCTTCTGGTTCCTCTTTCTGTTTCTTTTCAGCAACATTTGTGTGTGAGAAAATAAATAATGCGTAGATAGCTCCTGTGTAGGCAGTTTGCTGTTTTGTCCTTCAGAAGGGCCTCTCCATCTGTTCCTGAAGTACAGGGGGAGAGCTGGGAGAGGACTGATGATCTGAGTGGGTGTAGGAGCTGCTTGAGCAGCTTGGCAGGATCCCCAACATATTGGAGGAGTCCTTTCAAAACAAAACAACCATACACTGAAGGAGCACCTTGGAGACTATCCAGTTAGAAACAGGATCTAGAACTGTGGACTAAAACCAAGTAGGTGGTAGGTAGTCTTAAGCTACATCCGTCCTACCAAATTCCTTGGCCTGAATTATATATCATTGTTGCCAGTCTGTCACTGCAAGTTTTTTAAAAATCTCATGTCTCGGTTGCAGCTCTTGAGTATTTTTTAAAAATAAACAGTTTTTATGCATTTGGAGTTTTGTACAATTTGCAGCTTGGTTTTACTATTTGTATTGTTAGTAGCATCATAGGGCCTCATTATGCTAATTGTACATACAAGTAATGATCTGTCCCAAAGAGCTTGCAGTTTATAACTGGAAGTAGTTTGGCCAGTTTTTAATCTGGTGGGGTACATATGCATGTGTCTGTATTTAACGTCTTATTTTCTTAGGGGCTTGTTGTCTTGAGAGTACTTCCGTTTCTGTGCTGTGTAATGTTAAATACTGGTTATTTAGATGTCACCATAGGTGTGAAAAATGTGCATCCTGTTTCAAATTTTTGATAATGTTCATCTCTTACTCAGATGACCACACATGTTGATGGACATTCATGGGCTCTTTCTGCAATAGATGAGTTGAAAGTTCCAAAGATTATAACACCACTGAATAAAGACCTTATTCCAATAACTGATTCTCCTGTTGTCGTACAACAACACATGCTGCCACCAAAGAAATTTCTTCTGCTCTCAGCCCAGGTGTGTCATAGATTTTTTTTTTTTCCTGTTGTTTAGAGATTGGGAGAGGGAGAAGCAGAAACTTAAAGCTTAATGACTGACCCAGTGCTGCAAAGGGCTACCCATGTGCATAGAGTTTGCAGAAAATACCTTTGGTGAAGGTGAGGTGGGGGAGCAGAGGGGAAAAAAGGTTAAGGAGCCATTTGTAAATTCTGCAAACCAACTCAAGGTAATAGGGCCAGATTATCTTTTGACATAAACTGATGAGTCTCTGTTGACTTCAGGGGAGTTACATAGGTTTATATCAGCTAGTGGCCAATAGTGCAAAATACTCTTAGGGAATTGCTACACTTGGAGCTGAGGGTGTGATTCCTAGTTCAAGTAGACATACTCGGGCAGAGCATGCTAAAAACAGCAGTTTAGCTGCAGTAGCATGGGCTAGCCATCCCAAGTACATACCCATGGTGTCCGAGTGGGTTTGTACATGGTGCAGCTAGCCCATGCTGCTACTGTCTGTGCTACTGTGACTACACTACTCTTTTAGCATGCCATCTTGATGAGAGTTACCACAAATACCGCTACTCAATCTCGGAATCACACCCCCAGTTCTGAATGTAGATATACCCTTAGATATGTAAAATTGGAACAAACACAGGTTGCTGAGATAATGATATAAATCCTAAAGTTTGAAATAAGAGCAGGGATTTATTGTTGTTAGTGGAATTTTGAGCAACGAATTCCATTTCTGTCCACCTCACAAAAGAAATCCATGACGCAAGAACTTGTTTTTTATTTAAAAGGCTTAACATTTAAAAATAGCTGAGATTAAGTATTACTAAAATTTAATGACTCTTTACAATAGGAAGGGAAATGTAGCTATAATTCGACCTAATAATTTAGCAATTAGGAAATGTAATAAAATGAATTGCCAGCTTGCTGAAGTCCTGTTGTAGCTTAGTAATTATAAGGCTATTTGTGAGTCTGGTTAGATCACACCACAGAACCCATCACAGAATGTACAGATACGTGCTATGAAAGTGGTTTAGAAATGCTGCAGGTTATTGGGGACCTGGTTATTGTAACTCAGGGTTATGTCTTCACTGCTTCAGTTAGTTCGAGTTACTACACTCAAAAAAGCCTCCCTCAAGTGAGAGCGGCCACACTGGAAAACAATATTTGAGCCACACAAAGTGATTGGATTAGCAGAGTGATGACTTGTGCTAACTCAAGCTGTAGCATGTAGCCGCTAACTGAAGCTGTAGCATGTAGCTGCATCCTCACTGCATTACTAGCTTGAGGAGTACTAGAACTTCAGCTGATAACCCCTGATGGACCAGCCATTTCAAGTTTAAAACACCATTTTACTTGAGCTAGAGATTTTTGTGTGCACAGAAGTGGGTTGAAGCAACACTCACTATACCTTGAGCTAACATTGAAGTGAGACAAGCCCTCAGGGTGAATTTTTGTTTGCCAATCAAAACATGCAGATCTCATTATTTCAAACTTTGTGTTGCTTTATTTTCTTTAGGGGAGCCTTATGTTTCATAAACTCAGACCTGTAGATCAACTGCGACATCTCCTCGTTTGCAATGTAGGAGGTGATGGAGAGGAGATTGAAAGGTTTTTCAAGTTGCATCAGGTGGGAATTTTTAACTTGCCATGGGGGGAAAAAAGTCCTCTATTCCTAGACTTAGGGCTTGTCTATATGAAGAGTCAGTGTTAAATCCACAGCACTCTAGCCTGCTGCACACTGACTGGGCATGTGAACCCTGCTACCATACACTAAAGGTTCCATGATGCAGTTTCACAGGGTTCACATGGCCAGTCAGTGTGCGGCAGGCTAGAGTGCTGTGGATTTACAACCCAGCTTGTTACACACTAACTCTCCATTAGGCACACCCTCAGTGTACAGTCATAAACCTGGATTAATTTGTATTGTAAAGGTGGCCATTCTTTGGCTTCAAAAATATTAGTTCTCATTTTACCTATCATATCTAGGTACTTATATAGGCTTCCTCATCATATTATCGAAGCATCTATAAACATTCCATCTTGCCAACAGCTGCAGCTACAGTGTATAAGATAATGCTGCTTTGTCAGTTGGACAAGCAAGATAATATATAAGGAAGAAGGTAACGATTTTTATGGGGTCTAAAAACATAAGGGTGGTAATCTTTTCCTTAAAACTGTCTGTTTCATGTAAGTGACAAACACAGAATTATGACAAGAATTGGGAATGTATTTCTCTTATTAGAAAAATTATTAATCTTGAAAAAAACAGTATCACAGTCCTAGTCCTTTTCAGTAAAGTTTTGTATGTGCTTCTGTGGCTGCAAATACTTAGAATCCACCTGCCTTTTTTACTAAAACTGGCATCAAGCAAGCTAGAATGAAACTTTTTCACAGAACGTGATTTTATTTGACACATGTAGTTTTTTCTTAATTTATACATCATAGCATAGTAGTAATGAAACCTCACAATAGCCTCTGCTATTATTTCTTTGAGAAGTGGGTGAGACAGGTTTTTTTAAGTGCCTTATTTAAATGTTTAGTCCTTTAATAGCAAATACAAATCATTTAAAATCATATAGATGTTTATCCTTCTTAACTAACTTAATAAACTCACATTTCCATATGAGTATAATACATCTTATCTATACCTATAAAACAGGTTTTTTCCATATATTTCATCTACTGCTAGCTTATTTAACCTGCCAAGAATTAAGAACGTTAATAGAAAGCTTTCATGGATCACTTTACCTGCCACAACAGGATCTCTTACTGTGACTGACTATTCCTTTCTGTTTAACGGACAAGACTCAGGCTATGTCTACACTGGAAACACTATAGTGTCACTTACTACAGTGATGGAAGGGGTCCTTCCATCACTGTAATAAATCCCCCTCTCCAAGAAATGGTAGCTAGGTTGACAGAATAATTCTTCCTAGTTCAGCTTAACTACATCACACAGGGCATGAAATTTTTCACAGCCTGATTGATGTAGTTAAACTGACCTAACTGTAGCATCGACCAGCCCTTAGTCTCCTCACTGTTGAGGCAAACAGAGTCTTGAATTTTTTGTGAGGGGTCAATATAACTGCTTCAAACTTTTTAACACCATGGTCTAAATTGTTATGATTTCCTACAGGAGGACCAGGCCTGTGCCACTTGCCTTATCCTTGCCTGCTCTACTGCTGCTTGTGATAGAGAAGTGTCTGCCTGGGCTACCCGAGCATTTTTCAGGTAAGTTTCAATTAATTTGTAGATTGTGCCTTGAATTTTATGTTTAAAATTTAATGCCACTACAGACATAAAGGAATCCTCTTGCTGTGTTTACAGTGGGCAGGAACTGTTTTGAGTTCTGTATAAGTATTGTTTTTAAATGAGTGTGAACATTTAACAATGGAACATGCATTTTAAATGCAACTGATCATGCATATCTACTTAGATGTGAGTGTGAAACTTTTTTGTTTTTTTTAGAAGTTGTAATTTCTGCATAAAACTCATACTCTGCCCCACAAAAAAAATCAACAAATAGAAATGACTTAAATGTTCAGAAAAAAATCATGTGGAATTGACCATCTAATTTGTGTCTGTAATAGGCTAATGACCTGTTTGTTCATCTAACTTGTAATTATTCAGTTACCAAATTTGAGTGCACAAATCAGTCATACAATCACAAATACATTTTTCTGAAAATTTTAGGTCAGTATTTTTAACTCAAGAAATGAAAAATTGCATTATTTTCTGTTTGTTTTAACCCACATTTAACAAAATAAGGCCTGAAAATCAGATGACCTAAGTATGTGATATGCAAAGAAATTAGTCTTTGTGTGATATACCTTAGGTATGGCGGAGAAGCACAGATGCGATTTCCATCAGCTTTGCCTCCTCCAAGCAACCTAGGACCAATTTTGGGTTCTCCTGTTCCTGCTAGTGAGTAGCAAACGTTTCATTGGTTTTTTTATCTGAATTTTGTTGCATTTTCACAACTTCTTGTACCTTTACCCTTTCTTATTTATATGAAATATTTTCCTTCTTTTTATTCACTGCCTCAATTCCAAGGAATAAACCTGCTGATTATCAGGGTTGAGTTTTTCCATTACTTTTCTTTCGAAGTATTTTGGATTTAGGGGTTCACTGATGTGATTCTAAAACATGTCCAGGTGGGTGATGGAAGAAATGAGAAGTAAAATAAGTTATCTGTTAAGATTTTTGTAGCCGTTTTCCCCTTCCTAGGCTTCTGCCCCAACACACAATTCTTGTTCAGTCTTCAGTGCCACAAGAGAACTAGTTCTGTTACCTGGCCTGCCCTAACCCCCTTTGAACTTTTAATGTAATGCTTATTAGAGGGAAGGGCTCTCTGTATATTCAGATCCAAGTGAGGAGCAGGGGTGCTGGAACAATTTTTTATGGTGGGGGTGCTGAGACCCATTGAACCAAACTGTAAACAATGAAAACCACTTCAAGCCTGAGGGTGCAGCAGGCCCCCTAGTTCTAGAACCTATGGTTATGAGGTGAGCAGATTTTATGCAAACATCTACAAATAGATCCTGATCTTAACCCGCAATGCCCCTTAATTCCAGTCATAACCAGTCTCTACATATGAAGTCTATCGTAATTAACAAAGAACTCTGATTATACCTGTCAGGGTTCCCTCCCTGCTCAGAAATCTGGGGTACAGATGTGGGGACCCACATGAAAGACCCCCTAAGCTTATATTTTACTAGCTTAGGTTAAAACTTCCCCAAGGCATAAATTCCTTTTCTTGTCCTTGGACGGTATTGCTGCCACCACCAAGTGATTTGCACAAAAATTCAGAAAAGGGTCACTTGAAGTCCCTCTTCCCCCAAAATATTCCCCCAAACCCCTTCATCCCCTTTCCTGGGGAGGCTTGAGAATAATATACCAACCAGTTGGTTAGTAATGTGAGCGCAGACCAAACCTTTTGTCTTAGGACACTGAAAATCAATCAGGTTCTTAAAAGAAGAATTGTATTCATAAAAGAAAAGGAAAGAATTGCACCTGCAAAATCAGGATGGAAGGTAACTTTACAGTGTAATAAAAAGATTTAAAACACAGAGGATTCCCCTCTGGCTCAGCTTTCAAGCTCCGGATGGTGCTTACCTCAAGCAGCTCCTGGAAGCAGCAGCATGCCCCTCTCCAGCCCCTGTGCGGAGGCACAGCCAGGCAGCTCTGCTGTGCGCTGCCCCATCCGCAGACACCACCCCTGCAGCTCCCATTGGCCGTGGTTCCCAACCAATGGGAGCTGCAGGGGCAGCACTTTAGGTGGGGGTAGTATGCGGAGCGGAGTCCCCGGCTGCCCCAGCTGCATGCCCCCGGCTGGGGACATGCAGCTGCTGCTGGAAGCTGCATGGAGTGGCCCCCAACCCCACTCCCCGGGGGAGCTCGAGGGCCGGATCCGCCCCGTGGGCCGTAGTTTGCCCACCCCTGCTCTAGGCTGTGCAGAGGAGGAGGGAGTAACCTGACTCAAATGCAGAGGGATGAACAACAGGAAGGGGTGATAGAGTGGGGCGGGGGCAGGGGCAGGTTAGAAGCAGCAGATGAGAGAAAAGGTGAGCAGGAGCAGATGGTTCTGGAGGGTGGAGGAGGATCCCTGGAGCAAGAGATGATAGGAGCTGAGAATTAGCATGTGGGGCTGGACCTGTAGTGCAAGAGAGGAGCTGAGAGAGGGGGATTATGGGCAGGAGATGAGGTGGGGAACAGGAGTGGGGCGAGGGCAGGAGTAGGAAAAGATGGAGATGGACAGGAGCCAAAGAGGATAACAGCTGGAACAAGACCTGTGACTGGGAGATAGGAGCAGAAGGGGTCAGGGATAGGCTGGGGAAATGGGGGATAAAGGCCTATAACCATCAGATTGACTCCCCTTCAGAACTTGTAATTGACCCATTCCCAGTTCTCAATATTCCTTAGCTGTATGCAAGACAGCAATCAGAGCCACTGGCAAAGTGTGTGTCTCCATTCCCCTCTAGTGGCAGATTGACACAGAATTTAACAGCTTTCTCCTGCTTAGAGTTACTCCATTAGCTCAAGTGGTAGAGAACTATGCTGTGGATCTAAAAGTCTCAACCCTGTTGGTGACACAAGAGGGGGCAATATGGTTTCATGTGATTAAATTGTTTTTTTTCTCCATTCTTTGTTACTTGAAACAATTAGGAAAAATCATCTTAAAAATATTAAAAGAACGTTAAGGTTGCAAAGTCAAGCACCTTAATTAAAGCTTGCACAATCTTAATTTGGCCCCTTATGGGTATGCCTTATGACACAATCTTTAATTACATGATCACTTATTGTTTTCTCTGCAGTATCATGCCTCATTCAGTGCACAGGGTGAACCTGCTTCGGGAATGAATCAGGGTTGTGTAGTGAAGGAGCCTGTTGTCTGTAGGAACCCTGCCTCATTTATTGCAGAAGTTGGGAGGTGGCAGGAGAGGATGGGTCTCATGGTAAAGACAATTGAATGTCACCCTGGAGAATTGAATTCTATCCCTGCCGCAGACATGTTCTATGTGTTGCTGGGTAAGGAACGTAAACCAAATTTTCCCATGTGGCCATTGTGTGTGCCTCATTTTCTGGGTACTCAACTTGAGGCACTTGTTGTCTGGTTTGGAGAAGTGATGAAAATTCACAGCTGCAACTGAGGTCAATGAAAGCCCCGATCTGAATGTACAAAGTATTATATAAGGCTTTCGCATCCTGAAAAGGTCAGGCCCTGGGCTTTGCAGATTGGACACCTAAAAATAGTTGACACTTTTGACAATTTTGTCTTTAATGTCTGGCCTCAGTTCCCAGGTGTAAAATGGGGATAATACCACCTCAATGGCAATGGATATGTACAAGGGGCCAAACCTAGGTTGCATACAGTAAATTTATTTCTCGTGTTTCTTAACTTCTGGATGCTTGACTTGGCAATCTTAACATTCTTTTCATATCATGGGTTTTTGTTGTTGTTTTTGATGCAATAGATGTATGTATTACCTTCTTTCACCTTAGGTTCCCCTATGCCTATTGGCAGTCCCTATCCTAATCCAAGCTTTTTGACAACACCAGCACAAGGTATTTTATTTTTTCATATTTTTTTTTGTTTTCTCAACTAAATTTATTTATATAAAAAATAATTGGATTAATCTATATGTGTCCCTGTCCTAGGTTTGCACCCTCCTAGTATGTCAACCCCAATGTTTGCTGCAGGCAGTTCAGTATCTCAGGCTGGCGCATCCATGAGTGGTATGATGGGCCCAGAGATAGTGTTTTCAGGAAAACACAATGGCATCTGCATATACTTCTCTCGAATTATAGGGTGAGTTGTTCATGTAAAAGATGTTTTGTCACTCAGTTCATAACATAGTCTTTCTGTCCACTAATGGAGTAGTATTTGCTTTTGATACTGTATTTAGTGTAGTTTAATAATTAAAAAGTGTGTATTTGTGACTAATCTAGGTAAATTAGTCTTACATGCTAGCTTCTCGCTACAAGTGTGTAGTTAACTATTGTAACATATGTGCAAAATGTCCAATCTATTGGTTCCCTTCCCTTTCTTAGACCTAATAGTACCCAGGTTATCCCACAGAGAGTATGTCATCATGCATAATAGATGGAGCAGGTAAAGAAGGAGTACGCCACAGCAATCTTTTATTCTACTTTCTCCCTTACCGCTCCATTTGTTTCCTTCCCTTCCTGTTAATATAGTATCTGTTATCTCATTCCCTTTACAGCTCTGCTAATATTGCATTCTGTGGGTGAGCTGGGCAACAGATCTACTTAGGCCCTGACCCTGCAATGGGCTGTCTACAAGCACACATCCCTGCAAACTGGTTTCTTAAGGTCCAGTCCTGCAAGGTGCTATTCGCTTTCAGCTCCTATTCAAGTCTGTAGGAAACAAGAATGCTCATCACCTCACAGGGCTGAGCCCCTAGATTGTAGACTTCTGGTTAAGGGATTTTTAAAAACCATGTCCTATTCTGAGCAGGCTGTTAGTGCTTACCGATAATAAATAATGGTATTATTGATCTCTAGTATGCTAGAAGATAGCACTGCAGAAATGGGGATTTTGGCAAGTTTTACCTTGCCCTCTAACCATGTGGTAGTAGGAGGCCTGTTTAAGAACAAAACCCTCTTTGGTACTCTAAAAGTACTGCCTTTCAGAAAAAAAATGTGTATTATGGCATATATTAGGGGTTCTGAACTTTTTTTCTTGCTGAGGCCCCCCTCAACATGCTATAAAAACGCCATGGCCGGGCAGGGGGGAAATGGGGGGCTCCAGGCTGGGGCATAGGCATAGTTTTACTTCTGTTGGGGGGAGGGCAAAGGACCGGCAGGGCTCAAGCCAGCTCTGCACAGCAGGGTCCAGGGAGGGAGCGCAACCTCCACCCTCTGACTCCCTCAGTAGGCCACTCAGCCTGTCTGGGCTGTGGAGGGATGTAACCAAAAAATATAACTCAGAGGGGACTCAGTTCAAAAAGTTTGACAGCTGCTCAGGGTGCAGGGAGTGGGGTAGCTCAAGGTGCAGGCAGGGGGTAGCTAGGGGCTGTGTGTGGGCAGGAAGTAGCTCAGGGTGCAGGCAGGGGGTAGATAAGGGTTGTGTGTGGGCAGGCGACTAGCTCGGTGTAGGCAGGGGGTAGCTAGCTGCTGGGGGGGGCTCCCAGTGCAGCTCCCAGCTTCAGCAGGGTGGGGGGCGCTGGGGCTCCTAGCTTCAGCCCCACTGCTGCTTCTGGCTTGGTGAGGGAGAGGTTTGCCAGCTCAGCCCCACGTTGCTCCTGGCTTCGGGGCCTTGCGGGAGGCCGCCGGCTTCAGCCCCGCCCCGCTCCCAGCTTCAGCACTGGGGTTCAGTGCACTGGGTTTCAGCCACAGAGCTCTGAGGACCCCCAAATTGAGAACCTCTTGCATATATGATATTTGCCTGCCCACTCAGTTGAGAACCTCTGGCATATATGATATTTGCCTGCCTACTCTCTTATCTTTAGCGACTACTATTAGCTTATGTGCAAAATAATTTGAGGAAATCAAACCTAGTGTTGTTAAAGCACATAAAGAGGTTTTGTTTCTTTAATTGCAATTTCTATCGACCTCATTCTGAAAGGTACAGTGTTTACGCTCATGTTTTTTATGAATAAAGACCCTGATTTTTACAGGCTGACTCTTTGGGTTGGATTCAGGATGAGGGGAGGGTTTTTTAATTCATAAACATTGGCAATATGTATTAGGAAATGGTTTAGAAAAGAAACAATTTTTCAAGGCCAATGGCATTTTTGTTAATTTATTTGGCGTTTAACATACTATTGTCTTGTATTTCAGAAATATTTGGGATGGCAGTATAGTTGTTGAGAAAGTTTTCAAGAGTGGTAACCGAGAAGTTGTTGCAGTAAGTGGAAGATTATTTGGTCTTTTAAAATCTTCCTTAAAGACTTTATTTATTTCTCTCTAGCACTTTTACATGTCCCCTCTTATCAGTGACACTGCATTGTGATTCTCATGGCATTTTAGCAGAAACAATAAATATTTATTGATTGTATTTAATTGTTCTTTATAGGAGGAATGGGATGTAAAATCTTTCTAGTCTAAGTAACTAGTTTTAAGTTTTACCCAAATTAGTGGTGCCTAAAAATTACTAGCTGGTATGTTTGGTGAGTTGTGTGAAATACATTGGTCTTAGTCTCCTAATACACATTATTTCAAAAGAAAACCCAAACTGTAGTTTAGTGCATCTTGTTTCCTTTGCTGACAGCCCCAGAAGAATGGCTGAGCAGAAATTGCTCTAATCCTTTGTGCAGCGTCCTAGCTTGTGACAGACTGAGTCAACAGAAGAGCTCTGCATGTCCATTCAGACCTTTGCAAGCTGCCTCTGTTTTTATTTTTCCAACAAGAGAGAATTTCATTTCCCAATGGTGTCAGCTGGCACTAATATTCTCTTTAAAAAGGCAAAGAAAATTATATATAATATGCATGCAAATATTCTAATAAACAAAAATCTGCATAATCTCAGATAGTCCAGTCCTGAGCTTCTACTGAGCCCATGGGGCAAAATGTGTAGAGGATTTCTGAGTGTATAAACTTCTAAGTACTAAGCTAATGCCAGCCTCATCTTCTTCTTCAGCCAAATCTAGGTGTGGGCTGTGGTCTTCAGGTGGAACATGATATTTAAGGCTATGATTTTGGCATGGAAATTTTTGTAAATTTCATGGCAAAGTTGTGGAGAGGGGGAAGGGGAAGAAAAGTCATGGAAGGGTCACCAATAATGTAGTTTTTGCTACATCAGCGGGCACACAGGCTTTTAAGTAGTAAAAGCAAGTTTACCCTATTCTAGGCTTTGCAGCCTGGCATACACGGTTGAAGTGCCACTCAGGTTTGGCATGTCCTCCCCTCATCTCCATCTATATGCACCAGACCTGAATGTCATGGTGACCATGTACTCCACATTGTGATTGCCTAGTGGGGAGCCAAGTATGTGTGCTGGAAGGACTGCAAAAGTCCAGCATGACCATTCTGGAGTCCCTTCCTCCACCACCTTGCTCCCCCCTCCCACTCTCACTTCTTATTCTCCCTGCTGGTGAGACCAAGGTCCTCAGGTGACGGATCCATCCCAGACTCACCCAGTCCCCAGCACCAAGAGGAGCTGCCGCTGCAGTTCTGGCAGGTGAAGACCCAATTGCCAGCATGCGACACAGAACAGGACCTGGCCAGCATACTGCACATTCAGAGGGGGAGCTGGTGCCAGCTAGCCAGACTGTGGTGCGCTCCTTTCCAGAGAGGTTTGAAAAGGTGGTGAGGCCCCTATTTAAAAAGAAGAGCAGGAGGGAGATACTGGTCCTCCCTGCCCCCCGTCTCTGGCACCTATGGAGCCAGGCCCAGCACCATGCAACAGGAGCTGTTGCTGCAAAGTGAATGTGGGATGGGCTCCTTACAGACTTCATTCAGATTCATGATTACTGTGAACACCATGACCTCCATGCCAAAATCATAGCCTTCATGATAGTGCATTAACTCCACATAGCACCTTCAGTATGTTGTCCTTTTGATAATATTGTCTTGGTGGTTTTTATTCTTTAATGACCGTTTCATATCTCTCAGCTGAAAATTTAAAAGGTTCAGAGATTTGAAATGTAAAGAAGCCCCCCTCCTTCTCTTGCAGATTGAAAGCAGTGTTTCATCGCACATGCTAGAATCTGTGTTACAGGAACTAAAAGGTTTACAGGAATTTCTGGACAGAAATTCACAGTTTGCAACAATAGGAGCTCTTGGAAACCCAAGGTAGGATTGTATATGCTTGGTTTACAAAGGACATAGAAGTGCTACTGTTTGAAAATTATTCCATATAGATACAACAATGCTGTTCATTTTGCCTTAAAGTGTTCCTTTCCTCTCTAATAAAACATATCCACTCAAACTCTCAAACTTAGTTTTTAGTTTCTTTTTAAAATAAATGTTCAGGGTTTGCACTAATAGCTTCTTAATTTATTTTGGAATTGCAGTTTTAGCACTCCTGCTAACCTGCAGCAGAGGTTACTAGGGTTCATGCGGCCTGATGGTGGAAGTTCTCAGCAAGTGCAACAAGAGCTCCAGAGGAAGTTCCATGGTAAGGGAAATACTCTTGAACAATGAGCAGCAAAAGGTGGTGCATCCAAATGCTAATCTCTCAGAGCTGTTCCAGTTAAGAGCCTGAATAAAAATGCAGAACTGGCTTCTGTGAATAAACTGTACTCAGAGATAAGAACTGTACAAAGAACAATGTAGTCTGGGTGACATCAACTGTTCACTCTTCATTTCTGTTTGCTCTTCATTTCTGACAAGATTATAATATTTTGTCAGTACCAACATTTCTGCATTTATTTCTATGGGGAAATTGGGGTGGGCATTTCTGTATGGTTCCTTTGGGGATGAAGCATGTGCCCAACATGAAAACCCGAATGTAGACATGGCAACACTTGCTAGTCTTTCTTTTGCTTTGAATTTGATGGGTGACATCACTCATCCCAGAATACAAATGTATATCCTGTTTAGGATGAGTTCCAATTAGATACTAAAAGATTTAGTATTCAAACTAGCTCCTTAAAGCAATTCACAAACAACTTTTGTCTGTAAAATGAATATCAAATTATTAAAGATAGTAGCATCTAGCTGTCAGAGGTATGGCAAACCACAGGTCACATTTCCCCATGACATTTCAATAAATTAAACTAATTAAAGCAGTTTTTAAGCTGCTTTCTCCTCTGTGAAGAATTAGGTCAAAATCTTGTGTAGTTGCGTATGTTTTCTCTGTCCTGTTTCTTACACTCAGAAACACTGGAATAAAATAAAAGCTAGACGGTTGTCTGTACTCTGGTCTTTAAAAAAAAAAAAAAGGGGGCTCCAGAGGTGACCCTGGCAATTACAGACCAGTTAGTACCAGGCAAATTGGTTGAAACTATAGTAAAGAACAGAATTATCAGACACACAGATAAACACAGTATGTTAGGGAAGAGTCAACACAGCTTTTGCAAAGGGAAATCATGCTTCATCCATCTATTAGAATTCTTTGAGGGTGTAAGCAGACACGTGGACAAGCGTGATTCAGTCAATATAATGTAATTGGACTTTCAGAAAGCCTTTGACAAGGTCCCACATCAAAGGCTATTAAGCAAAGTAAGGAGTCATGAGATAAGAGGGAAGGTCCTCTCATGGATCAGTGACTGGTTAAAAGATAGGAAACAAATGGCAGGAATAAATGGTCAGTTTTCATAGTGGAGAGAAGTAAATAGCAGTGCACCCCAAGGACATGTAATGGTTCCAGTTCTGTTCAACGTGTTCATAAATAATCCAGAAAAACAGGTAAAGAGTGAGGTGGCAGTTTGAAGACCATGCAAAATTATTCTAGACAGTTAAGTCCAAAGCTAACTACAAAGAGTTCCAAAGGGATCTCACAAAATGAGGTGACTGAGCATCAAAAAGGCAGATGAAATTCAATGTTGATAAATGCAAAGTAATGCACAGTGGAAAACATAATATCAACTATACATTCAAGATTATGGGGTCTAAATTAACTGTTACCACTCAAGAAAGATCTTGGAGTCATGGATAGTTCTCTGAAAACATTCACTCAATGTGCAGCGACAGTCAAAAAAGCTAACAATGTTAGGCACCATTAGGAAAGGGATAGACAATGAGATAGTAGCATTGTGATATTTTCTCTGTAAATCCCTGGTGTGCCCACACCTTGAATACTGCATGTAGTTCTGATGGCCCCATCTCAAAAATTATATATTAGGATTGGAAAAGGTACAGAGAAGGGTAACAAAAATGATTAGGGGCATGGAACAGTTTCCATATGCAGAGAGATTAAAAAATCAGAGACTGTTCATCTTAGAAAAGAAACAACTAAGAGGGGATATGATGCTGGTCTATAAAACCATGAATAGTGTGAAGAAAGTGAATAACAAAAGTGTTATTTATTCCTTATTCCTTCACATAACACAAGAACCATGGACCCCCAATGAAATTTAATAGGCAGCAGGTTTAAACAAACATAAGGAAATACTTCACACAACTCACTGTCAACCTGTGGAACTCGTTGCCAGGGGATATTGTGAAGGGCAAAATGTAATTGGGTTAAAAAAAGAATTAGATAAGTTCATAGAGGATGGGTCTATCAGTGGCTGTTAGCCAGGATGGTCAGGAATGCAACCCCATGCTCTGAGTGTCCCTAAACCTCAGACTGCCAGAAGTTGAGACTGGAGGACAGGGGACGGATCATTCAGTAATTACCCTATTCTGTTCTGAAGTATCTGGTACCAGCCACTGTTGGAAGACAGGATACTGGACTAGATGGACCATTGGCCTGACCCACTATGGCCATTTTTATGGTCTTTCTCCCTTTTTGTCACAAGTCTCTACACATAATGGGGTCCTCTGTCCATGACTAGGGCTTCTAGATGATACAGTAATACAGATCATATCTGTGCCATGCTAATTCATAAAATTGTCTGTATTTGTTAATCATAGTACATAGCAATTTACTTTTTCTAAATGATGCAATAACGTTAATCCAAGCAAATCTTCTGTATTACTCCCCATTAATTGATGAGGTAACTGAGACATTCAAAGTCCAGCCATCAAGAAGATAGCAGAGCTCGGTTTAGAACTCATGAATTCCTGTCACCCAATCCACTAGACTATGCTTCCTCCTTAAATATAGGTATTAGACCTCAGACAGCACTCAGAAACCAGAGAGGTTGAGGGGTTACTCACAGAGATGCAGCATGAGATCTGTTCACGAGCTGTCTGGTGCACATACACAGCAAGGATCAAAGTTCTTTAGGTTTCTTCAGTTTATTAATTCTCTCATGCTTTCTCTCTCATTTCTGTAACAAATACTGCCAATAGTGTAAAAAAAACAATGGTTAAATAGAATAAATGATCAACTGCCTATTCATGTTTTGTTATATTTTAATGTGTGCATGCCAAAACTGAAAAACTTCCTTTCAAAACATAGTTATGGTTGCCAAGTGACCAGCAGTGGTTGCATCCTTCATAACATGCAAGTACTTTACCAAAGAAGTGAATTAAGGACATCATAATTATTACATTTCCTACAAAATCAACATATTATATCCAATATAAAGACATTCATATTTCATCATAACACACCCTTAACTCCAATCCATGGATTGGGGTGTTTTTACTTTTTATTTTTGTTACTTTGATTTCATATTTAAGTGATGCTGTTAAATAGAAGATGCTATTAGTTAATGTATTACTATTATCACTAATTTATTTGTATTACCATAGCAGTTATACATTGAAAGAAATTAAGTACATTATTTATAATAGCTGTTTCTAGAATAATTTAGTATAGTTTGTTGAATACACTCCTTTTTTGATTTATGATAAATTACTAATCTGGACTTCTATTTGAGGCTGGTCAATATATGAAATCAGTGTGCACATACAGAACTATGTTTATTTTTCAAAAAGTCTTCTGTTGTGTTTGTAGTTGGAGATCAGTGGTGACAAATTAGTATCTGTTTTGGGAAGTGTTGAGATTTAAAGATCCACACAAACAGGAATGAAAATGAACCATCAAACAGCAAAGAGAGGAAAAAACTTAAAAATATGGGGAAATGTCATTGTAAAACAAAAGTTGGTATGGTAACTCAAGAAGAGCACATGTAGTACCTGAATAAAAAATTACCCATGATCTATTCAATGTTACAGCAGAGGCACAGTTAACAGAGAAGACCTCACTTCAAGGGATCCAGCAACTTGTTCACAAAACCTGCCAGGCTTTAGCTTTGTGGAAACTTCTCTGTGAGCACCAGTTCAATGTTGTTGTAGGTGAGCTTCAGAAGGTATGGCATAAACTTTACTGAACAACAGTATGTTTGGTTGTTTTTTTTAATTGATTGCATTTAACAATTCTGGACTTCTTACATATATATTCTAAACAGCGTTAGTCTAATCCATTTAAATGGACTTCACAACCTATACAGCATGTGCAGAGATTTCCAGAGTTCAGTTTTCTTGGTGTTGCAAGTATTCTGTTAAAATAAAATCTAACGTGTTGCTCTCACGCCCCAAACTAATTAACATATTTGAGATGCTATTAAGTAATACTGGATTTGCTGTTTTAAAACTCTGCTTAGAAGTTAATATTGAGTTTGTTTTCTAATCATTCTGTCCTCACTTTGCCATTGAGCAAAGTCTGGGAAGTGCAGAGTGAAGACAATGGGACTGAAATGAGCCTGCATAGAAAATTCACTCCCTGCCTTCTGGCTTGCAAAGGTCTAGCAGAGGAAGAAAGGCCCAGGTACCAGAGGCTTCAAGTCCCAGCAGTTTTGGGATGCGAAGGGCTGTTCAGTCCTCTAGGAAATTTGTGGAGGAACTTCTGCTGCTGCTACCATTAAGATAACTGGCAGATGTGTCAACAAATGCTGCATCAAGTAGCTCAGGAGACAGGCTTTAGATTCCAAAGCTGTCTGAAACACAGTTGATTTCAGTGACAGAGAATGTAGAACTGAGGTCATCTTTATAAAGGAAAGAAAGTAACTACATTGTCTTGTGTAAATAACATGGCGTGTTCTAAGTTGACCATCAATAACAGCTTTAATCAAGGTTGTTTTGTTTGGCAATGAAAAACATTGCACCATTAGCACCAATCTAGCATCAGCAGTTAATTTATGAGCATAAGTAATTCTGTCCTGGTGATAGTGAGGATAATTTTAAATATGATTTGCAGAAGTGTGTGTGTGTGTGTGCGCGCGCTGAGGGAAAGTATCTGTGTTTTATTTGTTGGTTAGAAAATCAACATGGGAAGTTTTCTCAGTCCTCACTTTTGAGGTTGGGTGTGATTGTTTTAAAAAAGATGCATTTCTCCAGTGTTTGTCAAGAGTTAGTTAACTAGCTGTTAAAACTAACAAACAAAAAACCCTTCTCTTGCATTCTTGCAGTTTTCAGTCTGTTGAGATATACCACTAGTTCGGAAAAAGATTCACACGACCAGATATTTATAATATTTTTTTAAAAACAGGATGATAACCTTTAATACTTTATACAAAAAAGGGTGCAAACATGCATAATTTCCTTTGAGTCCAAAGTCCTTTGAGACACCTGTATTCATTTATCCATGTCTCTTAGATAGATATATGGGCCCTAGAATGTCTCACAGTGTTTAACATACTCATCCTCACAACATACTCATCCTCTGAGGTAGGGACACAGTATTATCAGCCCATTTTACAGTTGGGGAACTGAGGCACAGAGACTTCAGTGACACAGACTTCAGGTCACACAGGAAGTCCTTGGCAGAGCAGGGAATTTCACTCTGCTCTTCTGAGTCCCAGGTGAGGGCCATAATTGCTGGATCATCCTCTTTAATATAGTATTTTCTATTTTAGTCTTTAACCTGCATTAAAAAAATGTGCATTGATTCTGTGAATTTTGGTCATTGAAGTTTGTTTGTTTATTGGGAAAGCAGCTGAATTTGCTTCTATTATAATAATTCTGTTTGGAAATGTGAGAATGCTGCATCTTTGGAAATTTAATGGATTTTTTTCTTCCCATAGGAATTTCAAGAGCATTTGAAGATTACTACTTTCAAAGACTTAGTAATTAGAGACAAAGAGTTAACTGGAGCACTTATTGCCTCTCTCATTAACTGTTACATCAGAGATAATGCTGCTGTGGATGGCATCAGTTCACATTTACAAGACATATGTCCACTTCTGTACAGTACTGATGATGCTGTTTGTTCCAAGGTATAATGTACTTTTGATTCTCTGTGGTGAAAGTGAGAGGAAGACAGAACTATTTTGTATAATTGTTCTTTTGCTGTAGCAAAATGCTATTGTGCATTTTATATTAATCTCACTGTATCCTCTTGGAGCTCAATGTAAATCTAGTAGAAATTACTTTAAAATGTGCTGATTATCATTACTGGTCTTCCATCCTAACTGGCAGAATATTAGGTAGTGTGATCAGATGAGCACAAAATGTTTGTGCTCTTGACTGTCAGATTTATTTGCCATTAAATGACATGTCGTTTGGTAGTGATACAATAGCTAAATGCCCATTTTCCATTATGAATCTACTTTTAATTCCATCTCCAACTTTATTTCCTTTAGATTTATATAATAGTTAAAAAGGCATCTATATAAAACCTCTGTTGCCCTACATTTAAGCAATCTTCCAACACTGTAACTCACCCGGGAGCATTAAAAACAAGCATTCAAACAGGAACCAGTTCATTCAGTTCAGTCAGCCAGTAAACCAGTAACAAAAACCTCCTTTCATCCCTCATCTTGGATACAGAATCTTTCTGCCTAAAACTTGACATGTTGTCTCTGGGCAGAGAATTTTTTATTTTTTTTTAAACTTGAAGTGATAGGGTCTGTAGTACTTCAGGCTTTGAAACGTGAGTTAATAGAGTGAGTTATTGCAATGAAAATCTCTATGACACTGTAACTTAAATTAGTAAGGATTTAAATTTCCAATTGCTTCACTGTAGGCAAATGAATTGCTTCAGCGGTCCCGACAGGTTCAGAGCAAATTGGAAAAAGAGAAGATGCTAAGAGAGTCATTGAAGGAGTACCAAAAGATCAGCAATCAAGTGGACCTTTCTAATGTCTGTGTACAGTATAGACAAGGTGAGAGGCAAACAGCCCTGGAAACTTGACAACTTTTGAATTAAGTCTTTGGTTCAGACCCCATTTTTACCTCTTTTTGGCACTTCAGATCAAGGCATAGTAGTATTGGAGTATCCGAGAGATAATCCAGAAAAATATATGTATAGGTAAGAGGAAATGAACACATGGAGACAGAGGGGCTTATGTATTAATTCACATTCTAAATATGTTAACCCTTTACCTATTATTGATAGTCACATTTCAGGATGGAAGGAATCTAAGCAGCTCACTTACATTTGTCCATCAGTAGGCTTAATCTGTAATGATTTTTCTTTTCACCATAGGATCATAGGACTGGAAGGGACCTTGAGAGGTCATCTAGTCCAACAGTTCCCAGCCAGGGACCTAGGGCCCCCTGGGAGATGCAAGCAGGTTTCAGGGGAGTCTACCAAAATAAACTAGAAAGCAGGGCCGGCTTTAGACTCCCCGGGGCCCAGGGCAGAAGGCCGAATCCCAAGTCCTGCTGTTCGGGGCTGAAGCCGAAGCCCGAGCAATTTAGTTTCACAAAGTTCCTTGTGATGTGGGGCCCTGGGCAGTTGTTCTGGTTGCTATCCCCTAATACCGGCCCTGGCTTTTAATCGGCTGAAAAACAGTTGTGATGGCACAGGTGGGCCATGGAATTTTTATAACATGTTGGGAGAGCCTCAGAGTCTAGTCCCCTGCACCCATAGCAGAACTAAGTATTATCTAGACCATCCCTGACAGGTGTTTGTCTAGCCTGCTCTTAAAAATCTCCAATGATCGGGATTCCACAACCTCCTTGGGCAAGTTATTCCATTGCTTAACTACCCTGATAATTAGGAAGCCTTTCCTAATGTCCAACCTAACCCACCCTTGCTGCAATTTAAGTCCATTGCTTCTTGTCCTATTCTCAGAGGTTAAGGAGAACAATTATTCTCCATCCTCCTTATAACCACCTTTTATGTACATGACTGTTATGTCCCCACTCAGTCTTCTCTTCTCCAGACTAAACAAACCCGTTTTTTTCAATCTTTCCTCATAGGTTATGTTTTCTAGACCTTTAATCATTTTTGTTGCTCTTCTCTGGACTTTCTCCAGTTTGTCCACCTCTTTCCTGAAATGTGGCACTCAGAACTGGACATAATACTCCAGCTGAGGCCTAATCAGCCCAGAGTAGAGCAGAAGAATTAATTCTTGTGTCTTGTTTACAGCACTCCTGCTAATACATCCTAGAATGATGTTTGCTTCCTTTTTTTTTTTGTTTTTTGTTTTTGTTTTTTGCAACAGTGTTACACTTCTGACTCATATTTAGCTTGGGATCCCCAGATCCCTTTCCACAGTACTCTTTCCTAGGCAGTCATTTCCCATATTGTGTGCAACTGATTGTTCCTTCCTAAGTGGAGTACTTTGCATTTGTCCTTATTGAATTTCATCCTATTGAACTTGTTTGGGTTTTTCATTTCTAAAATTTTAGCATTTTGTTATCCATCCATAAACTGATTATTCTGTGCATAAAGAAGTTTTCCTGATGTCCATTAGTTCCATTTCCCTCTGGTTTTTGAGCAAATTTCACCCATAAATAACTTATTATTAGCCCTTGCATTTTATACACAGCAAAATCTTCTTTTTGTTTATGGCTTTTCTTGATTAGATTTGAGCAACTCAGGCATATTTTTCCTATTTAAAAAATATTCATGTGCACTGTTCCGCATTTTCTAAGTTAAATTGCCAAGGCACTTAACCATTTGGTAAAATTATTTTAACAAAACACTTAGGGTAGAATTTAAATGGCTGTTTATTGTTGCAGGTGTTGTCTCATACTGTACATGTTGTTGAAAGATGTCTGTGTTAACGTAGCATTCAGAGAAAATAAATGCTTTTTGTAGATAATCATACAACTGCTGTAACATTCAAAATTATTTGCGCCCCAATCCTTCAAATATATAACTTTAAGCATGTGAATAGTCCCCCAAATTAAGCATATTCTTAATTTGTAGGATCGGGGCCATTGGGAATGTGGGGAATTCTTGCATTCTAAAATGGGACATGTGCAATATATTAGTTCAGTATTGTATAGTAGTTTGCAGTATGTTTAATACTGTGATGGACCAAACTCTCAGTTCTTCCTTATCTCAAGTGCGTTTCTATGAGGGTGTGGTGGAACTGTCTCTTACTGCTGCTGAGAAGAAGGATCCTCAAGGTCTCGGACTTCATTTCTACAAAAATGGAGAACCTGATGAGGATATTGTTGGACTCCAGGCTTTCCAGGAGAGGCAAGTTTTCAGGATATACGGGCAATTTTATTCAAGGCAATTTACTCATAAGAACTTAGCAGCTGATTTGGGTGGGATGATAGATAAACCTTCTAGAATTAAAAGCAGGATGAGAACATATTTTTCTCAGTGCGTGTTCCTTAGATATTGGTAAAATGTGCCATCTTTATTTGGGCCAAAAGATTAATTGATTATAGGCTGTAAGATATGGTTTGGGAAAGGTTGTCTGTGATCTAACCTTTATATAATTGAATTAACCTGTAACTTGTAAAAAAAAAAAATAATAATAAATAAAAAAAAAATTGTGGATGATATTCCAGATTTTAACTGCAGCAAAGAATCCTGTGGCACCTTATAGACTAACAGACGTTTTGCAGCATGAGCTTTCGTGGGTGAATGCCCACTTTGTCGGATGCAAGAGTGGAAATTTCCAGGGGCAGGTAAATATAAGCAAGCAAGAAGTAAGCTAGAGATAACGAGGTTAGATCAATCAGGGAGGATGAGGCCCTGTTCTAGCAGTTGAGGTGTGAAAACCAAGGGAGGAGAAACTGGTTCTGTAGTTGGTTTCTCCAGTTTCTCCTCCCTTGGTTTTCACACCTCAACTGCTAGAACAGGGCCTCATCCTCCCTGATTGATCTAACCTCGTTATCTCTAGCTTGCTTCTTGCTTGCTTATATTTACCTGCCCCTGGAAATTTCCACTCTTGCATCCGACGAAGTGGGCATTCACCCACGAAAGCTCATGCTGCAAAACGTCTGTTAGTCTATAAGGTGCCACAGGATTCTTTGCTGCTTTTACAGAACCAGACTAACACGGCTACCTCTCTGATACTTGACAGATTTTAACTGTCCCCCTTTGCAGCACTGTTGTTTGGGGCAGCATTGACTTCAAGAATATCTGTAAAATGTTGGCCAGCTTTAGTCACATTACTTTTTTAATGGAAGATGTTCCATTATGAAAAATATGACCTGAGTGAGGAGTAGTATTCATAGTGTATAACCCTTAAATTATTTCTGATTGAGAATAAGCAGCCTAACTGAAAGGAAAATAGCATGTTAGCAGTTACTACTGAAGTGGGGAATTTGCACAACAAAGTATTTGTAAGAAAGATCATTCCAGAAGAGAGAGACTGCTAGTAAATTACATTGATTCAGCTGACCGGGTCCTACAAAACCTTTTCTTTTTAGTTTCAGAAATATTTTTCTAATGTATACAGCAACCTATCTTGTAGGAACAAGGATCTCACAGATATCTGTAACTTAAACTGTTCTTTCTCTTGCACCAACTTGCAGGATAAACAGTTACAAATGCATCACTGACACCCTTCAAGAACTAGTAAATCAAAGTAAAGCTGCTCCTCAGTCTCCCAGTGTACCCAAAAAGCCAGGCCCTCCAGTGTTGTCATCCGATCCCAATATGCTGAGCAATGAAGAAGCGGGACAGCATGTAAGAAATTTACAAAAGAGATATAGTCACAACTATCTTGCTTTTTAAATACTAGGCAAGGTTTAAGTTAAAAGGCTACCAGATTGTTTCCTGAGGGGTGTAAAACTTCTTATAAAAAGTTTGTACAACATATTGTTGCAAAGTAAATTAACAGAGATAAAGTCAGGACTTGAAATGAACGTGTTTCAGTATGTGAGAAGATACGGTGTTCATAAAAATTACTGAATGTTAATATAGATGTTGACACATATAAAGATGCAATGTTTGTAAACCCAGTGACAAAGACTTGGAGCTATGTATGAAATGTGAACAGTTCTGGAGTAACAGCTTTTGGCTTTTCTTCCTTTAGTTTGAACAAATGCTAAAATTGGCTCAGCGTTCAACAGATGAACTCTTCTCTATTGCTCTCTACAACTGGCTGATACAAGCTGATCTTGCAGATAAACTGCTACAGGTAAGATCATGCAAAACAAACATACTCACAAAAATATTAGGCCAAAATAGTTGATTGTAATACTGGCTAAAAACACATACACTAGGAACAGAGAAGTTTTTAAGGATGCTTTTAAAAAGAAAGACTTAACTGTGGTTTATATGATTCCTGCAGATTACCTCCCCATTTCTGGAGCCGTATCTGGTTCGTATGGCCAAGGTTGATCAAAACAAAGTCCGTTATATGGATTTACTGTGGAGATACTTTGAGAAGAACAGGAACTTCAGTAATGCAGCCAGAGTGTTGGCTAAATTGGCAGACATGCATAGGTATGGACACTTTGTAATCAATGTATTATTCCTAGTATTGAGATAATAAAAGAAAAGTTAATTTGTGTAAAGACTAAACAATAAACAAAAACCTAAAATATTATTATATGAATGTCAGTTTTTAACCTGACCACTATTAGAATGATAAAATGGAAATTGTTGCATATTTTATACAAAAATAAACAAACTACAGAATTAATGTAGCTGTGGAATATTAAAATTGTAACTTAGTTACATTGTGTATTTTATTATATAGCTTTATATAATAATTGTAGAGTAGCAGAGGGAGGAATGTCTTACAGATGGGCATGTGCAAAGTGGTTATTTAGTTACACTTTGAGTCAGTGTCAGAGCCGGAGAATTTAGAAGTCCTGCTTCCTATGCTCCCTTTAGTATAACTATTTTGGGAACACACTTTTTTGACAGGATTACTGGCCTAGTGGCTAGGGGGAAGCAGTAGACGTGATATCTCTTGACTTCAGTAAAGCTTTTGACACAGTTCCGAATTAGAGAGACAAGGTGGGTGAGGTAATATCTTTTATTGGACTAACTTCTACTGGTGAGAGTGATGAGACATGTGTTGATCAATAAAAGATATTACCTCACCCACCTTGTCACTCTAATATCCCGGGACTGACATGGTTACAACTCCACTGCATACAACAATTCCACATAACATTCTCATAAACAAACTAGGAAAATGCAGTTACTAAAAGCTTGGTATTATAGTACCCACAAATGATTGAAAGACCTACTCAGGGAGTAATTATTAGTGGTTTGGTGTCAAAATGGTAAGCCATGTCTTGTGGTGTCCCGCAGGGGTCAGTCCAGTATTTTGACTTGGATAGTGGAATGGAGAGTATGCTTATTAAATTCGCAGATGACACCAAGTTGGGAGGTATTGCAAGCGCTCTGGAGGACAGGATTAGAACTCAAAATAACCTTGACAAATTAGAGAATTGGTTTGAAATCAACAAGATGAAATTAAATAAAGACATGTGCAAAGTACTACACTTAGGAAGGAAGACTCAAATGTGCAACTACAAAATTGGGAATAACAGGGTAAGTGCTAGTACTGCTGAAAAGGATCTAATGTTTATAGCTGATCACAAATTGAATGCTTCAGCAATGTGATGCAGTTGCAAAAAAGGCTAATGTTCTGGAGTGTAATAACAAAAATGTCATACGTAAGACACTGAAGGGAATAGTCACACACTGCATGGCGCTGGTGAGTCCTCAGATGGAGTACAGTGTCCAATTCTGGTCTCCACACTTTAAGAAAGATGTGGATAAATTGGGAGAATCTAGAAGAGAACAAGAAGCACGGTAAAAGGTTTAGAAATCCTGATTTATGAGGAAAGGTTTAAAAAAAAACCCAAACCTGTGTATGGTTAGTCTGGAGAGAAGAAGATTGAAGGGGGGACCTGAAAACAGTCTTTAACTATGTTAATGGCCGTTATAAAAAGGATGGTGATGAACTAACCTTCCTTTAGTGGACATGGAGAACAAGAAGTAATGGGCTTAATCTGCAGCAAGCAAGACTTAGATTAGATTTTAGGAAAAAGTTCTAACTCTATGGGGAGTTAAGCTCTGGAATAAGCTTCCAAGGAAAGTTGTGGAATCCCCATCACTGAAGGTTTTTGAAAACAGGTTGGACAAACACTTGTCACGCATGGTCTAGGTTTATTTTGTCCTTTCTCAGCACAGTGGCTGTTCCAGACTTCTCAAGGTCCCTTCCTGCCCTACATTTCTAAAAGTCTATGTTCTAGGCATGTGGTTTACAGTTTGAATGTTTCTTTTACAGCACAGAAATTCCACTTCAGCAGCGTCTTGAGTATATTGCACGTGCCATTTTGAGTGCCAAGAGTTCCACTGCTATATCATCGATAGCTGCAGATGGTGAATTTCTGCATGAACTAGAAGAGAAAATGGAAGTAAGAAAAAATGAAAAACCATTTTCCTTAGTTGCTATTATAGTCATGTTTGTTTATGGTACTGCCTAACGACCAACCAAGAGTGAGGGCCCAATTGTGATGGGCACTGTACAAACACAGAGCAGCACAGTCCCTTCCCAGAAGAGATTAAAATCAAATAAAAAAGACAGACAGGTTGCGGGAATGGGCTATAGCACACAAACAGAGTGAATTGTGTAATGGCAGCAAACATCATGTTAGTTCCATAATTATTTTTTGGGAGGTGGGCTTCATTAAGGAGGAAATGGAAAGAAAAGTGAGAAGAGGAGGGGCCTTGGAGGGAAGGAGAATGGATGGGACAAGGGAGAAGGAGGGACAGGACAGGGGAGAAGCTATGATGAAAAGTTAATGTTTCTATTAGTATCAGTGTTAGCATAGGTCTTTTGTATTATTGGCAATTACACTATTTTTTTTTCCACTAATGTAAATGTGAAAACAAACTGTTTAGGCTGAAATGCATTGTCCCAATAAAAATCAGTTGATCCAGATGCACTCACTTTAGTAGGACTGTCTCTAACATATACTCATGAAATTTCTATATTCAAATGTGTTAGAACCAATTCTAGGTTTTTCCAGGTTTCCAAAGCTTTGGATGAAATGAATGACTCTTGAATTATCTTAATTTTTTAAAACTAGGTGGCTAGGATACAGCTACAAATAGAGGAAACATTACAGCGGCAATATTTCCATCATTCTTCAGTACAAGATGCAATTTCCCAGTTGGATTCTGAGCTGATGGACATCACCAAGGTGATTAGAAATAAGTTGATGTTCACCTTACTGCTCAAACTACTCATGCAAAAAAAGATGCAATATCCCACTCTTAAATATAAGCTTTTCTAATATCTGAGAATGACATATTCCATCAAATTGTTTATCAGCCATTAGCCAAAAAAAGTCTCATTGAATTCAGCATCCTATTTTCAAAATTTATATATATTTAGGATTAGACAGGCTAATCTTATCTTTTCATGTTTTACCTCCAATAAGTTCCTCTTTTTCTCTTTGTGTTGTCTGCTGTAGGAAACATATATTATTTACACAATGCATAGCTTCTTTGATTTTGGAGGTGTTGAATTGGCAAACATTCTAGTTTTTTCCTAGCTTGCTTTAAAATTTTAAGATTGTATGGTGATACAGTGCTGACTTGATTCAATACAAATGGTCTTCATGCAATATCTGTCGATAGCTATTAAAATGCACCATCTGTTTTGGCTTAGTTTCACTTTGTGTATGTTGCATGTTAATGAATAACTGTTCTATTTAATTTCACTCTGATAGTAAATCATCTTGTTTTGTCTTGACTGAAATATCAAACTCTGTCTCTTTTATTGCAGCTGTATGGTGAATTTGCTGACCCTTTCAAACTCTCAGAGTGTAAGCTTGCAATTATACATTGTGCAGGTCATTCAGACCCTATTTTGGTGCAGACTCTTTGGCAAGAAATAATTGAGAAAGGTAAGTCTGGACAGACTGGGACTGAAGTAGCTTAGAAATATAGAATAACTGATAATGAAAGCATTTAGTGCCAGTGATCTTGTGCTGCTGTTAGTATCCTATCCTCATGAGATATTAAGTAAATCTTTTAGGAATATTCTGCGCTTTACTTCATTGAATGTGAAACCTAAATATTAACTTCAGAGCTTAGGAATTTTGTAAAAATTCAAAGGTTTATTATTTAAACAAAAGAACAGTAGAAGTCCTCATCCTCTGCACTCACATGGAGCTTGTTTTGAGATTGGGGCTTGAGTCAGTTTGTATTGCAGCAGTAGAAGTACATTTTCTTCCAGTTGTGGACATGGCAGTTCAATCATTCTAAAGATTTAGAAGCTGTGTTAACAGTGAGTGGAATGCAGCTGTGTGAATCAAACACAGACATGTTATAACATAAGTAGGAAAAAAAGCACTTATTTTCCATTATAATAATAAATACGTTCATTTGTTAGTAGCATTATCTGTTTACACAATTTTTTTAAAAATGGCTTTATTAAGTGATATGTTGAAATTGAACTGTGCTTGGGTTTTTGAGCCTGCCTATTAATTCAGTAATGTTAACATGATTGTTTCCAGTGCCTAACGGAAGGTAGAAATCAAACATTTGTACAAACAAACCTTAGGATGATTTACATGTACATGTGACTTGAATAACCCACATTATAGATGGGCATTTTTTTACAGCACATCCTCCCACCTCATTAATCATCTTACTTCCCTTCATTGTCTTATAGAAGCATAGAAATATTGGATTGGAAGGGACCAAGATAGGTTATCTAGTCCAGTCCCCTGCATGGAGGCAGGAGTAAAGTATTATCTAGACTATTCTGGACAGATATTTTGTCTAACCTGTTCTTAAAAACCTCCAATTATGAAGATTCCACAACCTCCATATGTAGTTTGTTCCAGTGCTTAACTATCCTTCTCAGTTAGGAATTTTTCCTAATCTCTAGCCTAAACCTCCCTTGCTGCAATCTAAGCCGCCTACTACTTGTCCGATTCTCAGTGGATAAGAAGAATAATTTAAAACCCTCCTCTTTATAACAACCTTTTGCCCTACTTGAAAACTGTTGTCATGTCCCACCTCAGTCTTCTCTTCTCCAGACTAAACAAACCCAGTTTTTTCAGTCTTTCCTAGTACTTCATGTTTTCTAGACCTTTAATAATTTTTGTTGCTCTCCTATGAACTTTCTCCAGTTTGTCCACATCATTCCTGAAGTGTGGTGCCCAGAACTGGACACAATACTCCAGTTGAGGCCTTATCAGTGCTGAGTAGAAGAATTACTTCTTGCTTCTTGCTTACAACACTCTTTCTAATACAACCAGGAATGATGATTGCTTTTTTGTTTTTGCTTTGCAACAGTATTACATTGTTGACTCCTATTTAGTTTGTGATCCACTAGAACACCTCCTCCCGCAACTCCCCCCAGATCCTGTACCAATTACGTGCAACCATGTCTCTCTTCAAGGAGAGTCTCGACATAATGTTCTCTGGAGACAGAAATGAGTTGCCAAATGGCAAAAGAAGATCCCTCTAGAGGACAGAGTGTGCTACCTCCTCCACACCACTCCTACCCCCCGCTGACCCCAAACCCCTGATCACCTGCTTGGCAGAGCGGAGCTCTGTTTATGCTCCTCTTGGTTACCATTGTACAGGGGCATTTCTAAAAGAGATGGCTTCAGAAATCCTGCGGACTTTCATCTGAAGGTTTCAGGATAAGGAAATCGTAATCAAAACGTTAAGTAAAGCTATGCTGAGAAGGATTAAAGCCTTAAGTGAATTTAGTGTTTATGAAAGGTTGCCAGATTGACATCATGGAAACTGAAGTCTTCTGTTTATCCGAAGAAGAGGTAGAGCACTGGTTCCAGCAGTACAGGCTTCCCAACTTGGCTTTGCCAGTTTGCCTTAACCTCTATAATGAATAAGTAGTTCACTTTCCTTGCCCATTCAGTCCTGGCTTTTATATTGGAGATTGCCAGGAAAGTTGTGTCACAACTGTTGGTGATGCACTTTTCCACTTTGGGTATTGGATTGAAACTGCAGTTCATTTCACATAGGTCTCCCAAAAGCTATTGGATAAGACTTTTTAAGATATTAAAGCCATTTGGTCATGTATATTAGTGGATTCATGTGAAATTCAAGGGAATACTAAACTTATTCATATAACATATATGCATTCATATGAAATCTGAAAGTGTATTTGCATTTCCACATGCATACATACTGACTTCCCACCAACAATAAATGTAGTTATGTGTATGCCCTAAGAATATAAAAGTCAGGGTTAGAAAAGACTTGCTTGGAGTGTCAGTGGTAAATGCAAGTACAACACTGTAGTAATAGGTAATAGCTGTGTTTTTCTAATTTAATTAGCCTCGCTAAACTTTAGATTTAAAGGTAGATTATCTGCCTAACTGTTCTCTTTCAGAGTTGAGTGACAGTGTGACTCTGAGCCCAACTGACAGAATGCAAGCTCTTAATCTAAAGATGGTATTGCTTGGAAAGATATACGCTGGGACACCTCGTTATTTTCCTTTAGGTAAGCAATTTAACAGAGTATTTGGAAGAAAAATAGGCATTATGGCAGTGGGTTCAAAGGCCTCAAGTACTCCTTAAGCATTGAAACGTACATGCTTTATTCAGTGTTTAAACTTTGTATGATGCTAATTAAAAAGCAACTAAATTTATCTGTATATATAAATGCTGGTTTTGTATATGTTAAATAAATGTTAGCTTTACATGCTGTACTTTTTATACAAGACAGAATCAAAAGAACATAGTGAAACAAATTTTTTTTTGAGATTATTGGAAAATTGCCTGTCTTTTTCTTCTGAAAAGAGAGACAATTGTAAGATTACATTTCTAAAGAAAACTATATTTCCTCCGCTGTCTGTAATTTTTACTCACTGTTTTTATATGTGAAATTTTCCCTTGTGGCTGGAACAGTAAAATGAAATCAGTTTTCATTGAGGTTTACTATTGCAAAGATGATAGTGATTGAGGTTGTTGAGTAAATTAGGGAATCCCTGATGATGGGTTTTAGGGCAGATGGCTGGTCGTTTCTTTGATGTCTAACAGCAAGAATTTGGACAATGGGGTTGTGGTGTTTATTATCACAGTCACTTTGGTGGATGATTGGAGAGAGTGGCTAGAACAAGAGAAGAGACAAGATTCTAATGGTAAAATGTATATTGATAATACAGATATGATATGGCAATTCTTACGTTCCTAGAACTTACCTATGATTAGTACTTTTCACCCAAAACTGCAGCTAATGTAAGTTCTGAAATGGTCTTATTTTGCTATATTCAGACCGCAGCTGAATTTATTTTTGGACAGTTACGTAAACTAGACATTGAAGGGTAGAGCGGTCTGTTTCTATTCACATACTAAGTATATGCAAAGTATGTGTTTATTTTGTACAGTTGTTAGATTCTTTATGTATCTACTTGCAATATCTATATATTTGATATATCTACAGAGGCAACTCCATAAAGTATAATATAGGGGAACTCTGTGTCCTTTATTAGATTGGAGTCTGTGTTTTCTTCTTTGAGATGCTCAAATGCCATCGTGAAGAGGATGTTTGTATAAAAACCTGCATGGATATATGTCACTCTGAGCTTTTGCAAATACTGGTTTTATGTTACAGAGAGTTAAACACGGTATGGATGTGCTAGATAAAACAGACTAGTCTGGCTATCTAATAGCAGTGTGTTGTGCTGTCACAGGGAAAATCAGAGTTGGGCTATTGAATTTCCCTGGCCAATAGCATAGCCTGAAACTATCACAAGGACAATGTGCTAAGCCTTTAGTAGCATAGTGTTGTTGCTTCTGAGTAATACCTCTTGTGATGCTCATAACAGCATCTGACTCTGGAAAGGAGCCACATCTTGCATATGCTCTCGGCCTCAGTTTTCCCATCTGTAAATTCTGGGATAACCCTTACCCACTTTGTACAATGCTTTGATCTCCACAGTTGAAAGGTTCTGTGTAAGGAAAGACATAACTAAACCTTGTGTAGATACCCAACATTCATTAGCTTTGTTAAACTAATATTAAAGCAAGATGGAACCTGAACAGGCAGTTCTTTGTTTTTCAGATTTCTTAGTGCAGTTTCTAGAGCAACAAGTTTGTTCTTTGAACTGGGATGTGGGATTCGTGACACACACTATGCGGGAAATTGGAGTGCCACTATCTCGGCTACTTGAAGTGTATGATCAGTTGTTCAAAGCACGGGTAAGGATAATATTTGAGCTAAAATTTTATCTTCAATATTAAATTCTAAAATTTTACCTGAAAGTTAAAATGAAATCTATCAGACATTTTAATAGACCTTCGGATTTTGAAATATCTTACTAATTTAAAAAAACAAAAAACTCACTCACTGTTTCTGATCCTAGTAGGTGAGGAAAGCTATTAAACTCTGATATTCCTGTTACTTCAGCTACAGATGATCTCCCTCCTATCATAAATAGGATTAAAATTATTAGAATTTCTGCATTCAGCATGGACAACAGGTCTTGGATTCCTGAATCTGATTTTCTTCTTTCTTAGGGGTAGTTCATAATGGGAAGGTCAACAGAAACAGACAAGCTATTTCATCTTTCTTAGCTTATTAATTTCCCTGGGTTGTGACTGGCACAAAGGATAAGAATCACTTCCTGCCTTTTTAGTTCATAGTGTGTGTTTTTTCTGATTAAAGAACAAAAATAATCTATGTGGTTCATTTTGCCCTGTCACTGACTCTAGGTGTAATCTATTGAGGGGACCGTGCTGCTCCTGACTGGTCCTCCTCAGTTTGTCCCAGGTCAGAGCAGTTCTTGGTGTGACTGGTTGTCACCTCTGGGGTGCAGTCTGGGAGCTGTGGGAACCATGGCACCCCTCTAAGACACACAGCTAGTTGGGGACACAGCCAGCCTCACCCAAGCCCTGTAATAACCCAACAGTAGGTAGTACCACTCACCCAAACTGGGTAACTGGAGTGCAAACAGCAGACACCGGCCAGTTTTCCAGCTCCCCAGGCATGCGCCTCCTCCCCCCCAAAAATGTCCGCTCCTCTCTCAGTGTGGAGAGGAATATGCATACATGTAGTAACCAAGCTGACATATTTCACCAGACACTTCACTTAAAGCACACTGGTTTAGGATAAAACAAGTTTATTAACTACAAAAAGATATTAAGCAATTATAAATGATAGCAAACAAATCAAAGCAGATTACCTAGCAAATAAACAAAACTGCAAGCTAAACCTAAAATACTAAAAATCTGACTGGTGATGCAAACAGGCTTGCAGATTCTCAAGGTGCAAGCTGCACTTCCTTTTCAGCTTGAGCTCACCACCCCTGTTCCAAGTGCTTTTCCTTAGAATCTTCTCCTAGGTGTTGAGTATTGGGGAGTGAAGAACTACAGATGATGTCACTCCCTGCTTTAACATGTGGCGAGATCCCTTTATTCCAAAAACAGTTCCTAGCCTGTTTGTGGAAAAATACAGGTACCCAAAATGGAGATTAATGTCATGTGGTCTGATCACATGCCCTACTGCATCATAGCAGCATTACTGGAGCATACTCAGGAAGGCTCACCAGGTGGGGGATAACCTTCTCCTAAGGCCTATTGTTTTTCCTAATGGCCCATTACCCTGAATGGGCCCTTCACAACCAGCTATCTAGGCTGGAAGCGTTTTGCACAGTGGGTGATCATAGAATCATGGAATATCAGGGTTGGAAGGGACCGCTAGTCCCACTCCCTGCTCAAAGCAGGACCAATCCCCAACTAAATCATCCTAGCCAGGGCTTTGTCAGGCCTGACCTTAAAAACCTCTAAGGAAGGAGATTCCACCACCTCCCTAGGTAACCTATTCCAGTGTTTCACCACCCTCCTAGTGAAATAGTTGTTCCTAATATCCAATCTAAACCTCCCCCACTGCAACTTGAGACCATTACTCTTTGTTCTGCCAGCTGGTACCACTGAGAACAGTCTAGATCCATCCTTTGTGGAACCCCCTTTCAGGTAGTTGAAAGCAGCTATCAAATCCCCGCCCCCCCATTCTTCTCTTCTTCAGACTAAATAATCCCAATTTCCTCAGCCTCTCCTCATAAGTCATTTGCTCCAGCCCCCTGATAATTTTTGTTGCCCTCTGCTGGACTCTTTCCAATTTTTCCACATCCTTCTTGTAGTGTGGGGCCCAAAACTGAACACAGTACTCCAGATGATGCCGAATAGAGGGGAATGACTACATCTGAAATACAGATACATAGTCAATATTCATAACTTTAGATACAAAAATGATGCATGCATACAAATAAGATAATCATATTTGGCAAATCATAACTTTTCCAATGACACCTCACATTACTCATCTTGTACAAAATGCATCGCAATTATGCCATAATCTTACCATCATCATCATTACTGTGATGAATATGGGGTGTAGTGTCACACTTGGGCCCATGCCTCTAATTGAGTCTAGCAGTCTCTGTTTGTGGAGGCAGCCTGCTGCAGAGCTGTCACCCCTTCTCTGTCCCAGGCCTTTTTGCCTCCCCTTTCTTTTCTGTAATCTATCCTTTATAGCAGCAGGCCTTGTTTCCTCTATTGGCTGCAGCTGTGGGTGCCTGTCTCCATAATTGGGAGCTGTGGCAGCTGCATAAGGGGTGTAGTAAAGCTGCTTCCCTGTAAACAGGAGAGGCTTTCCTCTCCTTTCTGTCTATGCTCAGTATGGTGTTTGTAGTCCCCATTACATATCCATATCCTTACCAAACTATTCAGTAAAGAGTGTGTTGGAATTATACAAAGTCTAATATTTACAATACTGTTTGATGAATGTCATGTGTTTTATATTTTCAGTAGTGGAAACCCATGCAAGTGAAACTAACATCCAGTTTTCACTTTTTTTCATTCTTTTGCTGTAATACTGCAATATTTTAAATGTTTGATTTAACACAATTTTTATGTACTGACATCCTCTACATTTCCCTATTGATGAATCAGAATTAACTTAGTACTGCCTCTCTAACTTGATTATAATCTTCTTTTAGGACCCATACTGGAGTAGAATGAAAAAGCCTTTACACCTTTTGGAATGTATTCATGTATTATTATCAGGATATGTACAAGACCCCAACAAAGTGCTTAACTTTGAGAGGTAACTATAAACAAGTGTTCTGCAAAACTTAAAAATATACTCTCAAGTTATTTGTTTTGGAAGCTCCAAAGCCCTTTGAGTCACTGATTTTAAAATCCAACTCAAGGTAGAGTCACCAAAAGTCATTGTTACTCTTACAGTTGTTCAGAGGTATGTATTGGGTAGCAGTTCCAATTTTAGGTGATGGGGGTTTTAATTATTATTATGGTGCTTGTTTTTAAACAAATTGTGTCTGACTTTTAAGTAAATATTTGTAGTTCTTTAAAAATGTGGACTCCCTCGAATTAGATCAAAAATTGGCTGCCTCTTGAAGCTTCATGTTCAAGGATCAGATTCACAGTGATTGTGGTAAATCTTTAGTGGCAACTGGCCCTCTCTACAAACAACTTTCAACCTGTATGGTACACTTAGGGTATTTTTGGTGTATATTCTATAAACCTATTTTCAATTTTATACTTGTCAACTATTGATGGAGCTTGACTAAAATCCAGGTATGTGAAGAATGTACTTAGGTGTGAGATGAAATCTTGACCCCATTGCTGTAATGGGAAGTTTTACTATTGACCTAACTGGGGTTAGGATTTTACCTATCGAGTATGAATTCTTCTACCCTTGGAAACAGACTCATAGACTTTAAGGTCAGAAGGGACAATTACGATCTTCTAGTCTGACCTCCTGCACAATGCAGGCCACAGAATCTCACCCACCCACTGCTGTAACAAACCCCTGACCTATGTCTGAGCTACTGAAGTCCTCAACTTGTGGTTTAAACACTTCAAGATGCAGATAATCCTCCAGCAAGTGCCCCGTGCCCCATGCTTTAGAGGAAGGTGAAAAACCCCCAGGGCCTCTGTCAATCTGCCCTGGAGGAAAATTCCTTCCTGACCCCAAATATGGCGATCAGCTAAACCCTGAGCATGTGGGCAAGACTCACCAGCCAGACATCCATGAAAAAATTCTCTGTAGTAACTCAGATCCCACCCCATCTAACAGCCCATCACAGGCCATGGGGCATATTTACCGCTAATAGCCAAAGATCAATCAATTGCCAAAATTAGGCTATCCCATCATACCATCCCCTCCATAAATGTATCAAGCTTAGTCTTGAAGCCAGATATGTCTTTTGCCTCCATTGCTCCCCTTGGAAGGCTATTCCAGAATGTCACTCCTCTGATGGTTAGAAACCTTCTAATTTCAAGTCTAAACTTCCTGATGGCCAGTTTATATTCATTTGTTTTTGTGTCCACATTGGTACTGAGCAGGGCCGGCTCCAGACCCCAGCGCGCTTGGGGCGGCGTCCAGCGGGATGGCGGCAGGCGGCTCCGGTGGACATCCCGCAGATGTGCCTGCGGAGGGTCCGCTGGTCCCGTGGCTTCGGTGAAGCATCCGCAGGCATGCCTGCGAGAGGTCCACCGGAGCCGCGGGACCGGCGACTGCCAGAGCGCCCCCCGCAGCGTGCTGCCCTGCTTGGGGCGGCGCAAATCCTAGAGCCGCCCCTGGTACTGAGCTTAAATAATTCCTCTCCCTCCCTGTTATTTATCCCTCTATTTATAGAAAGCAGTCATATCTCCCCTCAGCCTTCTTTTGGTTAGGCTACACAAGCCAAGCTCCTTGAATCTCCTTTCATAAGACAGGTTTTCCATTCCTCGGATCATCCTAGTAGCCCTTCTCTGTACCTGTTCAAGTTTGAATTCATCCTTCTTAAACATGGGAGACCAGAACTGCACACAATATTTCAGATGAGGTCTCACCAGTGCCTTGTATAACAGTACTAACACCTCCTTATCTCTGCTGGAAATACCTCGCCTGATGCATCCCAAGACTGCATTAGTTTTTTTCACAGCCATATCACATTGGTGGCTCATAGTCATCCTGTGATCAACCAATACTCCGAGGTCCTTCTCCTCCTCTGTTACTTCTAAGTGATGCATTCCCAGTTTATAACAAAAATTCTTGTTGTTAATCCCTAAATGCATGACCTTGCACTTTTCACTATTTAATTTCATCCTATTACTATTACTCCAGTTTACAAGGTCGTCCAGATCTTCCTGTAGGATATCCCGGTCCCTCTCTATATTGGCAATACCTCCCAGTTTCGTGTCATCTGCAAACTTTATTAGCACATAAATAGTTCCTTTGGAACAGGGTTCAGGCACATTGGCAGGACAGTGGAGGGAAGCTTGCAGTAAATCTGTCTATGCAATGCCCATTCTGGGAAATGAGGACTATTTTCCAGGACTGACAATCCAGCATCTTTTTACAAGCATAGGATTTCAATTAAATGAATAAAATAAGAAACGCATATTTTTAATTTTAGGCTTCCCCTTCCTGCTGTTGAATCATGTTTTTATCTGATTATTTTCAGTTTTTCCATTCCATTTTGTATGTGTAAATGTGCTTTTCTTTACAAAGTTTACATTCATGTTCACAAATTTAACTGAATAAAATTAGTTGTTTGTTTCCTAACAAGTCAGCATAGTTCTTCTGAGGCATCCCTGAGTGAAGGGGTACTTCTAAATTCATTTATTGTTATTTATTAGATAAAAATACTAGAAATTATTCAAACAAATATTTCACTCCTGAAGTGACAAGAGCTACAAATTTGGTTTTTGAATTACTGCAACTATTAAAACTCAGGTGAATAGAAATGATTTAACAAGTTCCCTGTATGCTTCAGTCACAAACGTTAGATTTAAAATATTTGCTTTTCATTTAACTATGTGTTAGAAAATTTAAAGTTAGCAGATTTGGGTTTTTGTTGTTTACAGATTATTCCATTACTATCTGAAGGAATCCTACTTCCTTTTCTTACATGATTTTAATAAACAAAAGCAAAATGAGTTTTCTTGACAATTTTTTTTCTTCTTTACAGACGACGATTCACAAATGTATGTTTGGATGCTGTCAGTTGCTACCTTGTTGAACTTCAGTCTATGAGCCCTACACTAACAGTGCAGACCACTATTGGGAATTTTAAATCCCTACAGGCTAAATTAGAACGGCTGCATTGACTAATATGATAAAGAACTATTAGTCCAGAGAAAATGAATTGTTAAATGGAAGCTCGGATGTCTGCACTGGAATCTGGAAGAACAAATGCTCAGAAGAAAGTAGAGGAAAATTAAAGTTCCTGCTGCAATTATTTGTGTGTTCTATGTTCTTACTAATCTACAGTTATCTACCAATAGTAGACTGTATATTTGCCAAATTATTAATTTCTTTTGCTACCACCGCATTTTTCTAACAATGGAAAACTTTTTATACTGCTGAAATAAGATACTTTGTATAATTGCTCCCTTGAGGATTAAATGTATTTGGAAAACATTTTTTCTTTTTCTTTTTTTTTCTTTTTACTAAACATAACTTACATAATGCAGTGGAGGAAGTAGTGGGGTGCAATATCAAAAGTGATCATACTGTATGTTCTTTGTAGCTTATTGACAAATATGAAAAACATGAAGAGAAGGTACTGGCAGGCGGCAAGAAGAAGAGAATTACAAATTGGAGAAAAGTTGTCTAGCTGGCCTCAGACCTGGTTAGACCTAGGGTTAGCAACACAATCTTAAAACTATCTCTGTACATGATCATGTATAATGGCTAACCTTTTGATAAAGACAATATGTTCCATGCCTACTATTTGCACAAAAATTGCCACCATAATAGAATTATTAGGACTATATTTCAGAAACTAACAACATAATTTGCTTGATCTGGATTTGGAAAAAAAAATACACTAATAGAAGCCCAGCAAACATTGTCTCCCATCTTTTTCCTTAGTATAAGTTATGCTTACAAGCCCAGGCAAAACTCTCCAGGAGCAGAGGGGCAGTTCACCCCTCATCAGGACATGTATGGGACAAACCCAGCCCAGCCTCACAGGAACAAAGGACACTGGCCTACAAAGGGACAAAGGATCTGTTGGACTCTCAAGTGAGTCATCCCCCCCTTCCCTTGGTCAGTTTAGGACTACAATGAGGTAATGCTTACCTGACTCCGAAGGGGGGGGGGGTCAAAGTCAAGGGGGAAGAAAGAACATGATAAAAGGGAGAGACATTTGCCATGCTCTCTCTCTTCCACCTCCATCTACAGCCACCACCACACACTGACTGAAGCGCTGATCAAAGGGGAGAGCCTGGCTGAAGGGCAACCAGCTAGCCTGTGGTGAGAAGCATCTAAGTTTGTACGGGCACTGAAAGTGCTACAATCAGCTTAGAATGCATTTTGCTTTTATTTCATTTGACGAAATCTGACTTCTTGTGCTTTGACTTATAATCACTTAAAATCTATCTTTTGTAGTTAATAAATTTGTTTATTCTACCTGAAAACAGCGTGTTTGGTTTGAAGTGTGTCAGAGGCTCCCCTTGGGATAATAAGCCTGGTACATATCCATTTCTTTGTTAAATTGATGAACTCATATAAGCTTGCAGCATCCAGCAGGCATAACTGGACACTGCAAGATGGAGGTTCTTAGGGTTGTGTCTAGGACCGGAGATAGTGGCTAGTGTCATTCAGTTGCACAATCCAAGCAGCGTCTGGCCAAAAGTGCTCACGTAGTTGGGAGCAGCTTACATGCTAGAGGCTGTGTGTGAAGAGCCCAGGAGTCGGGGTTCTCACAGCAGAGCAGGGTAAGGCTGGCTCCCAGAATCGAGGATTGAAGTGACCCAGCAGATCACTGGTCCAGATAACACCAGGGGAATGTCACACCTACCCATCTCCCAGGAGGAATGGGACCCAGTGGGGAAGGATTCTGAGGCATAACTCTTGAGATGGCTCCAGGCCCTAAGGAAGGCTAGCCACAAAAAGCCTCACCAAAGTCAAAGTACAGCTTCTATGCTCCCAAAGCGTGCAAAAATGGTTTATATATAAAAAGGAAAGAAAAGGCACACAAAAATCCAGGAGAGATGACTCCTCTTCCTCCTCCTCCTCTCTTCTAAAGAAGGTGAGCTGTCTAGCTCTGAAACCTGAGCAGGTTCCTTAGAGTAAGCCCCAAAGTAAATTTCTCCCCTCAAAATCCTCCTGAAGCTGCAATACCTTTCACTCCTTTGAGTAAGTAATTATGGATGAATGAAACAAGCCTGATAAGGACAAAAATATTAACAAGAGTGACCTCAGGATCTATAACATTCAAGAACCAAAGGGCTCTTGATGCCACTGTAGCATCCTTTGCCAGGGATATGGTTATTCCCTTCGAAGGGAAGTTCTATAAATATTTCTGTTCTATATTTGGGGATAAATCAGATGATATAGTCTCTTCATATGGAGATAACTCTCTTTCCATTCCACTATTATTTCAGGAGGATGTTAAATGGAAGATACTGAAATGAGACATTTTTAAATCAGCAGGCCCAGATAACTTGCATCCAAGTTGTTTTTAAAGAGCTGGCTGAGAAGTTTACTGGATCATTGTTAATTTTCAGTAAGTCTTGGAGCACCAGGTAAGTTCCAGAAGACTGGAAGAAAGCTAATGTGCCAATTTTTAGAAAGGGTAAACGGGGTGAACCAGATAATAATAAGCCTGTAAACCTGATACTGATCCTGGTTAAAAAATAAAGCAGCTGATACTGGACTTGACTAACAAAGAATTAAAGAAGGCTAATGTAATTAATGCAAATCAACATGGATTTATGGAAAATAGATCCTGTCAAACTAGGTTGATATATTTTTTGATGAGATCACAAGTTTGATAAAGGTAAATAGTGTTGACATAATATACTTAGATTTCTGTAAGACTTTTAACCTGTTACTGTACAACATGTTAATTATAAAAACTAAGTAAGCAAAGTCTGAATGAACTCTACCCTAACAGCTAGTTGGGGAGGAGGAGAGACTTCAGTAGCAAACTGTATTTATGTTAATACACTTACTCTGCATAGGTATCTAGCAGATAGGAGCTGTGTCGCTCCAAATGATCAACTTTGGCTCGAGTTGGGTTACACATCACTTTAGTACTGAATGCAGGGGTAGTGAAATGTTATCAATGTTGTCTTTATTGTCTAAGTAAAGGAGAACAACTGTGCTTAACTTGTCCCAAATGAGGGGGTCAACCTCAACCGAACAGACCTCATTAAGCCAGGGTCTCGAATGCCCTGTGAAAGCAGTGAGGGATGGGGATAGGTGTCCCAGCCAGGAGGTATGGACTCTCTCTAAGGGTCTCTGGGCTGGTTTAACCTGTTCCTCCCCACTGTTCAAAAATAGAGTTAAATAGGCTTCATGTTAGGAGCCTTTTGTTGTTTTAAATGCTGAAATCACTTGTGGTGGGACTGTTTCTGCCCAGCCTGCTGAGAGCTTAAAAGTCAATAAGAGCTGACTCTAAGGGTGGTGTGATAAATGAGAAGGGGTAGCTCCCTTTTATGGACACCCAGACAGTCAGTAGCTATAGAATTCTCCTTAACAGCTGTACCCTAATTGTCTTAACTGTAAAGGGTTAAGAGAAGCTTAACCTGAGTTGGCACCTGACCAGGAAACCAATAGGGAGGCTGTACCCTTTCAAATTGGAAAAACTCTGGGTGTGTGGTTTTGTTTTTTGTTTTCCTCTCTCTTGGGCTGGAGAGAGGGGAAGGAAGCAACAAGCTGTAAGCTTTAAGCCAGGTATGGGAAATCATCAGCAGCATACCTAGAAACTCCTCATTTGGAACCCCAGATATGTAAGTAGCACAGGAAAAGTTAAGACATGTGATTAGGAACATTTTTGGTTGTTTTGGTTTGTGGATTCCTCTGTGCTAACCCCAGGTGCTTCTGTTTTCCTTGTAACCTTTAAGCTGAAACCCAAGAAGTTATTTTTGGTGTTTAATGCCTAAAGCCTGAGTCTTCAGATGTGTTTATTTCTTTTTTAATAAGTTACTTTTTTTAAAAAGAATCCTTTGATTCCAAAGTCCTTAGACAAGGGGTTGGTCGGTGCTCACACTGCTAAGGCAACTGGTTGGTATTTTATTCTCAAGCCTCCCCAGGAAAGGGGGTGAAGAGGCTTGGGGAGATATTTTGAGGGGATGGGGATTCCAAGTGACCCTTCCCTGAATATTTGTGAAAATCACTTGGTGCTGGCAGCAATATCTGTCCAAGGCAGAAGACTGTGCCTTGGAAGAGTTTTAACTTAAGCTGGTAGAAGATAAGCTTAGGGGGTCTCTCATGCAGGTCCCCACATCTGTACTTCAAAGTTCAGATTGGTGGTGGAGGGGAGATATCCTGAGAGATGGAGATTCCACCACTGCCCTAGGTAACCTATTCCAGTGCTTCACCACCCTTCTAGTTAAATTGTTCCTAATATCCAACCTAGACCTCCCACACTGCAACTTGAGACCTTTGTTCTGTCATATACCACCACTGAGAACATTCTAGCTCCATCCTCTTTGGAACCCCCCCCTTCACGCAGTTGAAGGCTGCTATCAAATCCCCCATCACTCTTCTCTTCTGCAGAAGAAATAAGCCCACTTCCCTCAGCCTCTCCTTGTCAGTCCTGTGTCTCAGCCCTCTAATCATTTTTGTTGCCCTCCGCTGGACTCTTTCCAATTTGTCCACATCCTTTCTGTAGTGGGGGGCTCAAAACTGGACACAATACTCCAGATGTGACCTCACCAGTGCCGAATAGAGGGAAATAATTACTTCCCTCAATCTGCTGGCAATGCTCCTACTAATGCAGCCCAATATGCCATTAGCCTTCTTGGTAACAAGAGCACACTGCTGACTCCTATCCAGCTTATCATCCACTGTGATCTCCAGGTCCTTTTCTGCAGAACTGCTGCTTAGCCAGTTGGTCCCTAGCCTGTAGCAGTGCATGCGATTCTTCTGTTCTAAGTGCAGGACTCTGCACTTGTTGTTGTCGAGCCTCATCAGATTTCTTTTGGCCCTATTCTCCCATTTGTCTAAGTCACTCTGGACCCTATCCCTATCCTCCAGTGTATCTCTCTCTCCCCACCCAGCTTAGTGTCATCTACGAACTTACCTGTTGAGCCTGATGATCTAGACAGCTTTCTATCCACCTTATAGTCCATTCATCCAATCCATACTTTAACTTGCTGTGAATACTGTGAGAGACCATATCAAAAGCGTTGCTAAAGTAAAGATATTATGTCAGCTACTTTTCCCATATTCACAGTATGACGTTGCACTCATAATGTTTTATGAAAATATGCTTTGAATGTGAATATAATGTAACCTTTATGCAAACTCTCTCTTGTAAGGTATCACTACAAAGGTTATAATCTACTGAGTGTGTTATCCCATTTGTTTGCATGTATTATTTCTATGTCTGGAGTTAGGAGAATAAGATATAAACTTGTATTACTGATGTAAACACATTAAGTGGAAGCCATTAAGGGTGCTTCAGACTCAATGTACTGTGAATGGGTTTGTTTACCTGCAAGGCTTCCTGTACGTGTCGGCCAGCTCCTAGTAATGAAGAAGGAGGTGTTACAGTAATATGTGATCATGTCACCTGAACTGGAATCCATCTTAAACCAAGTGCTTTTCCATTTAGAAGGAGGGGTGGGGACCCAGAGAGACACAAGATTCCCGCCTTGTGCCAAAGCTATAAAAGGGGGTGGAACATAACACAGAGGGTCCTAGTCATGAGAAAGTCCCTGCTTTTCACCTAAGATGCCCGCTGGAACTAACAAAGACTGTACCGGGGAAAAGATTGTGCCCAGACTAGGAAGGAGTCTAGTCTGTGAAAAAAGCTTATTGGAACATCTTTGAGGGTGAGATTTACCTGTAAAGAGTTTCTCAATGTAATAGGCTTAGGCTTGCGTGTTTTGTTTTATTTTTCTTAGTAACCTATTTTGTTCAGTCTGTTATTTGAAACCACTTAAATCTTACTTTTTAATACTTAATAAAAATCACTTTTGTTTATTAATTAACCCAGAGTAAGTGATTGATGCCTGGGGGACCAAACAGCTGTGCAGCTCTCTCTGTCAGTATTATAGATGGCAGACAATTTGAGTTTACCCTGTATAAGCTTTATACAGAGTAAAACAGGTATATTTGGGGTTTGGATCCCATTGGGAACTGAGTGTCTGGGTGCTGGAGTCAGGTAACCTCCAGAGCAGTTTTTGGTTAAAGTCTGCAGTTTTGGGGGCATGGACAGACCTGGGTCTATGTTGCAGCAGGCTAGCGTGTCTGGCTCAACAAGGCAGGCTTTTGGAATCCCAAACTGGCAAGGAAAATGGGCTCAGAGGTAATTCCATTACATCAGGTAACAGTCCCAAGGGGGTCTCCATGACTGAACCCATCACACACAGCATCAGTTATCTCATCATAGAAAGCAATCAGGTTGGTCTGTCATGACTGGCCAGATTGCCCTTGGTGAATCCACGTTGACTGTTCTGATCACCTTTCTCTCCTACAAGCGCTTCAAAATGGATTCCTTGAGGACCTGCTCCATGATTTTTCCAGTCTGTAGTTCCCCAGATTCTCTTCCTTCCCTTTTTAAAAGATGGGCACTATATTTGCCTTTTTCCAATCATTGGCACCTCCGCCAATCGCCACAAGTTTTCAAAGATAATGGCCAATGGCTCTGCAATCACATCAGCCAACTCCCTCAGCACCCTCGGATGCATTAGATCCAGACCCATGGACGTGTGCATTTCCAGCTTTTTAAACAGTCCCAGTGTTTTCCCCAGGAATTGAAATGGGGGGCGGGGTAGGGCCACTGAGGGGTGGGACCATGAGGCTGAAGGGGGGCTGTATGACACCATAGTAAAAACTAAAAAGTTTCATGACCATGTTATTAGATTTAGCTCATGTTTTTAAAATCATCACACAAATTAAAGTTAGCTACTCAAGCCTTCTATGAAGCACATCATCTACATCCTTCTTGGTTTCTTGTTATAATTTTGCACAACTCTGTTGATGAACTTCTTGAATGCAATCCATCTTTGGTGGCTTCTTGTGTGTCTCGTACTTCCATTCCTTCAATTGATATGCTCATTAGTTCATTCACATGATCAGGCAGAAGGCGACTTCTGTCAGAACACAAAATTCTGTTCAGTGATGAAAAAGAACACTCAACTGTAGCTGTTGTGACTGGGAGTAGCAAGAGATGAATTCCTACTTCTTTCATCCCAGGAAACATAGCATAAAATTGGGTCGAGCCACTGGTGATGATGATGAAGAAGTCAAATTTTCTTTCATTGTATGATATTCCAGTCTGTGTTAAAATTCTCTATTCTGTCCTGAGCACATGGCAGCCCCATTGCTGGTAGTGCCTCACTCCACTCAACTGTCAGTGTTTTATAGGACAGGGATCTGTAAAAGCTACGTAGAGGTTGAGTGGATACTAGAAGTTGCTGTTGTAGATTTAAGAATCAAGTCCGTGTACTTTTTCAGTTGTCTTTTCCTCTTCACTTAAGGATTCAATATAAATGCCTTCATTAGTCAACTTCTGGACTGAAGTCTTTGCTTCTTCCAGTACTTTTTCCAATGAATAGCTCTCTAATTGATCCAAATGTAGCTTCTATTGCTGGACAAAGATCTACTACTGTGGTAGCAGATGCCTGGATGGCATTGTTTTATGACCCAAGGGGTTTCAACAGTAGACTTACGAGAGAGAGAATGGCAATAGTCTTCTTTGAACGTAGTAGCAAAAGTAATCCACCAGCCTCACTACTTAGAACCATCCCATCTTGGTAGATACTTTCCAACATCAGTAATAATGGCTGGAGTAATTTTAAGACAACAGCCAAGTATCGCTCATGAGAAAGCCAGAGGGTTTTCCCAGGTTGCACTAATTTGAACTTCATCCCAGTGTATTTTCTACATTTTCCAGTCAGTCTTTTTGGACTCTTGCTGAAAAAAGAATATAAAGAAGACATTACATCATTCATTCATTCATTCATGCCCGTCACCCCAACCGGGGTATGGGCCGCCAACCACAGATCTCCATAGTCTTCTATCCTGGGCCATTCGCTCTAGCTGGTTCCAGGTATAGCCCATTTTTTTGCTATCAACCTGAAGGTCGCGTCGCCAGGTATTTCTTGGGCGGCCTCTTTTCCGCTTGCCTTGGGGGTTCCACTGCAGTGCCTGTCTGGTGATGTTGGTTGGCTGCTTGCGTAGTGTATGTCCTATCCAGCCCCACCTTCTCCTTCTAATTTCTTCAGCAACAGCTCTCCTGTCAACAGTCGTCTCTGTCCAGCTTGCGTCCATCTTGTCTCGCTAATGCCTAGTAGGGTCAGGTTGCTCCTCATCTCTGCTGCAACCTGCGCCATCTTTCCTGACTCGTACATGGTCCTCACGTTCCATGTGCCGATGGTAATCCTCCTGGCTGCAAGAAGGGTGATCGGCTTAGTGGCTTCCTCGCGGCTTTCACCACCCAGCGTCATGCATCTTCGAGTTGAAGACCCTTCTTTTTCTAGGCTAAAAGTCTCTGTTAACTCTATTGTTGGCGTTTCTGTAGCAAGCTGATTTTTACAGGGTGGAGTTGCTAGCCCCACGCCCAACCCTCCTCCTTTACCCTGACTTGGGACAGGCAGATGGCCCCAAAGGACCTCTCTGGTGGAGTTACATTACATTTATAGCTTTTTAAATGTCTTTTGAAGAGTCTGCAGCTTGTACGAGCGCTAGTTGGAGTAGATGGCTTCTGCAGTGTGTATGGGAGAGATTATGGTTACACTTTTCTCTGAGCAAAGCTTGTACTCCACCATGTCTTCCAGAGAAGTTTGCAGCTCCATCAAATGCTTAAGCAGCCATCTGTTTGGGGTCCAGTTAACAAGTATTTAACTCTAAGATGTGGGTTGTCACAGATGCAGCTGAGGTATCTTCTATAACTTGAACATCTAGAACTGCATCTACTGGCCTACCACTGACATCAAGATAATGTACCCAATGACTTGATGCCCATTTGCATTGGTGCATTCATCAGCCATGTATAAAATTGTTTTTAATGTAGTGAGAGAGTTCTTCACTTTTTCAACTGTTGAGTCTTTCACTGTTGCACCATATGCTTCTACCAGTCAGTTGAGTTTCTTGCAGAAAGATAGTGAGCATTTGCTGGTCTTGTTCAGAACCAGTGTTCAACTTCAAGATGAACAAGTGACAATGCACTTATCACGCACTACAAACTGGAGGACAATGTTATCTCTTGCTTAAATAGGAAGTATGATGCCACAGCCATGTTTGTTCACATGAACTGTGTTGTGTCTCCAGCATTCTTAACAGCCTCATTAACACTCACCAGTGTTGTCTTGGTCAGTGGAGACTCGGAGTTCAGAGGTACTTTTACATGAGTTCACCTCCCAGATTGGGGGCAAGAAAGCACCTTGCTCATTCCTCCGGCTGCTCACCATTCATTCTAGCCACTGTGGTTCATTGTGTCACCATTCACTCCATTGCTCTGTTGCCAATGGCCCTGTGCCATCACCTTCTGTTCCCACCTGCCACTGGCCTATATAACATATGTTGGTCTCTTGAGTTTTCACCCAGCTCTCAGTGATTTCAGCTGAGCTCTCAGTGGGGGAACCTCCCTGCTAGTGCAGACTGGGCTGTCTCTTCTACAGAAACACTGTCCTACAGCAGGTCTAAGCACTTAGACCTGATTATCAGTGATTTCAGCTGTAGTGGTCACTTAACAAAAGAAAAGACTATCTATGGAGCCTAATCAGCTGTGTCTTTAAACAGTGGAGAAGGGCAGGTCAAATAGTACTTGTGACTCAGGCAGACCATCAAGCAAAACACCTGTCCCCACCCTCTTTCTTGATGCCCTCAATCAACACAGGCTAAGGCAGGCTTGCTGCAGCAGCACTGCAGTGCGCTGCACAGCGCTGTGCAGCGCTGCTCTGCTGCGCGCCAGTGCGGCCAAAGCCCAGCCCCAGCAGCCCAGCGCTCCCAGCGCTGCTCCCAGCTGTCACAGGGGCAGGGGGGAGGGGCGGAGGGGGGGATTTTTTTGCTCCCTTCGCGCGCGCTGACACTTAGCGCGCGCTCAGCGCTGCGCGCAGCTGCTGCAGCGGCAGCTTTGAAGTTTAAGTGTAGCCATAGCCTAAGTACAGTTCTACCGCCCCTTACTCATTCAATAAGAATAACAACATTTAATTCCCCCTTTCCCCATCATTCAAGTGATTTGTAACCCAACTCCAGCCAAAATCTATCACTTGGGCCGCACAGCTCTGTTTGCTGGATACCTAGGTAGATTAGGTGTGAATGTAAATACAATCTGGTCCTGAAGCCTTTTCCCCCAAGCTCATCACTAGCTGTCAGGGAGAGCTCATTTAGACTTTGCTTACAAATCACAATTTGAAATTATTAGGTTGGCCAACATCATGGAAATGAAGGCACTGACATTGTTATAAAAACAAATGCTGTACAAGGAAGCTAGTCTATGTTCATACTTTTCAAATCTATTATACTTTTTCAAATACATATCTTTTAGTATACACTTTATATGCTTTCAAACTGTGTATTAATGTTTCAGTTACAATTCAAATGTCCAAACAATCACTAAATTGGCAACAGTTCATGTAACTAGTTCACAAAACTGGGGTGGGGGGCGGGATGTTGGGAAAATTCAAGGGGATTGTAGGGAAATCCTTGAATAGTTCTTAACCTGTTCTTTCATCACTGAGGGCAACTCAGTCTGGGAGCTGACCTTGTCTGTGAAGACCAAGGCAAAAAAGGCATTGAGTACTTCAACTTTTTCCTCGTCATCTGTCACTAGGTTGCCTCCCCCATTCAGTAAGGGTCCCACATTTTCGGTGACCTTCTTCTTGTTGCTAAAATACCTGTAGAAATCCTTCTTGTTATCCTTCACACCCCTTGCTAGCTGCAACTCCAATATGCTGCATATGAGCTTCCTTCATCTAAAGCAGGGGTAGGCAACCTATGGCATGCGTGCCAAAGGCTTCATGCAAGCTGATTTTCAGTGGCACTCACTGCCTGGGTCCTGGCCACTGTCTGGGGGGGCTCTGCATTTTAATTTAATTTTAAATGAAGCTTCTTAAACATTTTAAAAACCTTATTTACATTGCATACAACAATAGTTTAGTTACATATTATAGACTTATAGAAAGAGACCTTCTAAAAATGTTAAAATGTATTATTGGCACACAAAACCTTAAATTAGAGTGAATAAATGAAGACTTGGCACACCACTTCTGAAAGGTTGCCCACCCCTGATCTAAGGTAATAATTGGAGATATACCAATCTCCTAGAACTGGAAGGGACCTTGAAAGGTCATTGAGTCCAGCCCCCTGCCTTCACTAGCAGGACCAATTTTTTGCCCCAGATCCCTACATGGCCTTCTCAAGGATTGAACTCACAACCGTGGGTTTAGCAGGCTATTTAATACTCAAACCACTGAGCTATCCCTCCCCACTAAAGTATAGTATGTCATAATATTTAATCATCTGTATGTGATATTATACAAAAAGGAAAATGCAGACTGTGGGTAGCTTTCTACATTGTTAGATCTCATCCTGTTATACTATTGATTATAATTTGAAAAATATAGATTGTAACTAAAACACAAAAACAACTGGTTGAATGATTTTTCTTTCAAAGCTTTTACTTCAGACTCAGAGCAAAACGCTAGGGCAGTGGTCTCCAACCTTTTTGTGGCCAGTAGCATATTCATGTTTTCAGAAGACTGTGGAGGGCGCCAACAGTTTTTCAAGGCTTATTTTGTATTTTGTATTATAATGTGAAAAACATCATATTTTATATTACATAATATGAATCCATAAGATAAAAAGGGTAATTTTACATGTAAAAGGTATTAATTAAATTATTCGGCAATTACTCTTTCACCTTATCATGTGAATTTGCTCTTTTTTATCTATCTGTAAGAAAAATTAAGGCGTTTTACACAATAAATATAAACATTTGGTCCAGTCTGCAGAGGCGGAGCGGTTTTTGTTTTGGGGTTTTTTTGGCAGCAGTTCTGGGCAGTGCAGAGAGAAGTCTGAGAGAAGCCATGAGGATAGAGAACACCAGCGCCCGCAGCACTCTGTCCCCAGCAGGAGCGGGGCCCTGGCGTCTCTCCCCTGCTGGGCATTAGGTGGGCCCCGCGCCTGCCAGGGACAGAGAACATTGGTGCCTGCAGCCCCAGAGTTCTCTGTCCCCAGCAGGTGCGGGGCCACAGCTTCTCTGCAGCCCCGGAGTTCTCTGTCCCTGGCAGGCACGAGGCTGCGGCTTCTCTCCCCTGCTGGGCACTAGGCGGGTGCACATAAATGCTCCGGTGGGTGCTATGGCGCCAACAGGCACCGCGTTGGGGACCACTGGGCTAGGGTAAACCAAGTCTGCTGTTGCAAATACACCAGCCACAGATGCTGGAATTAGAGGTGCTCGAGGTGCAGCAGCACCTGAGCAGGGTTTAGCGTTTTGTTCAGTACAATAGCTATCAACACCCCCACCGTACACATTGTTCCAGCAGCTATGCACCAGCCCATGGCCATAGATGAAAAGTAGGAGAGGGGTTGCTGCAAGGTTTATATTTGAGGCGCTACCGGTTGTGTGGCGCGTTTGTTTACATGGCTGTTTAACGTCCAGCTGAGGGGAAGGACGCTGGGGCGTGTGCACCGCTACGCTCCGTCCCTGCTCCCGCGGACGTGAGCCGCTCGTACTGGTCCTCGGCGGGCCCCGATTTCTCAGCACAGCCCCCTGAGGGAGCGCATCCAGCTTGGGGTTGTGCGAGCAGCAGCCTCGCCCGGGCTGCTCTGACGGGGCCCAGCGGGCGCCGAACCCAAACGAGGGATTCGGAGGGAGTCACTCGCCCCGTTGCTCCTTCCCCTCCCCGCGCGCCCGCAGCTGCGCACTCCAGTCCACTCAGCTCCCGGCTCTCCCGCTGGACGCAACCGGCACTTGGGCGGGGGCGGACGCCGCTGTAGCCGGGCCCGTAGCGCAGCCGCTGTGCGGGGCAGAAGCGCGGTGAGTGTGGGACAGGCCGCGCTCTGCTCGTTCCGCGGGACCGGGCCGCGGTGGGGACTTGGGCCGAGGGTGTGGCTGGCCCGGCTCGCTCTGTGCTGCTAGCGCCCGGACAGCCCGCCCCCTGGGCCCCGCGGCCGTTACCGCTCCGGGACCACAGGACGTCTCCGCGCGCTGCGCCCCGGTCTGTGAGGCACACTCGCGAGGCGAGTGAGCTGAGGGACCCGGGGGACGACACATTGCATCCCCTCATATTCAACACCACAACGTAACACCCCCTTTAGTAGGGAGGTAACAGCGCCAGCATGCGATACACCCTTTCCCCCAGTGCTTTTGAGGTTGAGGCAACAGGGCCTGGCATATAACACACCGTTTCTCTACTTCAACATGGAGGTAGGTGTGATATGCACCAATGCAAAGGTAGCTTGACCCAGTTTGTTATGCCCTTACCTTTGATGTAGGATGTGGGGTGCTACCTTGAACAGTGCATTTTTTTCTGCTTTCAGTAGGAGAGTACTGAGGTAATGGGGCTTAGCACATGATTCACCATTTGTTGGCATTATCAATAATATTTAGAATTATGAATATTAATACTCGAGACCACCAAACCTTAATTTAACCATACATTCCTTTAAGTCCAAAGGGTAAATGGTATTTTATACAATAGCTTTAAAATCCTAACAACAACTAAGCAGTTACTACATCCAATACAGAAGTAGTTCCCAAACTGGGGGGCATGCCTCCTTTGGGGGCATTGTGGTGGAAGGATGGGGGGGGGTACTTGGCAGGGCCCGGGCCAGCCCCCATAGGGGGTGGGGTGGGAACACCAATCAGCCCAGCTCTGCCCTTAGCCCAGCCCCAGCTCTACTTCAACCCCCGATCTGTGCCCAGCCCAGCTCTGGCCAAAGCTCTACCCCGCCTCCAGCCCATTTCTGCCCTCATTCCCTCTCTGCCCCCAGGCCAGCTCTATGTTTAACCCAGGGGCGGCTCTAGGCACCAGCAAAACAAGCTGGTGCCTAGGGTGGCAAAATCTAGGGGGCGTGCTCTGTGGCGTGTGGGGGGGGGGGGCAGGCTGGGCTGGCGGACCTGACGCAGTCATGCCTGCGGGAGGTCCACTGGAGCCCCCTAGATGACTGCGGAGGGAGCGCTCGTCCCGCGGCTTGGCTGGACCTCCCGCAGGCATGACCGCGGCAGCTCAAGCGGAGCCGCCGGACCCGCGAACCGGCCGCAGCCGCGGGAGGTGCAGCTGAGCCACGCGGGACCAGCGGTCCCTCTGCAGTCATGCCCGCGGGAGGTCCGCTGCTCCCGCGGCTCCGGGGCGCCTCCCGCGCATGACTGCTTGGGGCGGCCAAAACCGTAGAGCCGCCCCTGGTTTAACCTCAGCTCTTTCCCCATCCCCAGTTCTTCCCCCAGCTCCGTCTTCAGCCCAAGCTTTGTGCAGTAAGGGGGGCATGGACAGATTCTGTTAATTGTAAGGGGGAGCATGACAGGAAAAGTTTGGCCACCACTGCAATACAGTAACAAAATATTCATAAGCATGTGATCAATATATTGCAAAGAGAGAGAACCTAGCTAAAGTGTCTCATCCTGGTGTGCTCAAGCATGATCAGATAGAGTCTGGCAAAGAACTCTAAATTGATAATTTTTTGTACCCATCAACAAATAAATGATGACATTGCCAATTAATAACCAGCTAAAAACCAATTTAGGCAGTTCACCTTTATTTCTGGTCTTAATCCAGATAAAATTTACCGTCTCCTTTTTCACCGAGGTCTTTCCTCTTATCTCTTCCCATCCTTCTTGCTAACCAACAGTTTTTCTGTTGCGTATGCCCTAATTTTGAGGCAACACTGGTATGTGGGGTGGGAAAGTCCATGTTGGCTTCTTCTAAGACAGAGTCTCATTGTCTTATTTAAAACCATCTGCAGTCACCCCTAGGTCTTCTTTTTAGAAACTTCCCTTTATGTCATTAGTTACTCTTTGAACCAGGCTTCCTCCCTACTTTGTTCTTTCTGGGCTTGTAACTCATTCTTCTGAAGGCCTTTCTTTACAACAGTGGTCCCCAACCTTTTTGAGGCCAGTAGCACATTAAAGTTTTCAGAAGTGTGTGGCGGGCGCCAACAATTTTTCAAGGCTTATTTTGCATTTGTACATTAAATAATATGAAAAACATCATATTTAATATTATATAATATTTGAATCCATAAGATAAAATAGATAATTGTACATGTAAATGGTATTAATTAAATTATTCATCAATTACTCTTTCACCTTACCATGTGAATTTGCTCTTTTTTATCTACCTGTAAGAAAAATTAAGGAGTTTTTACAAAATAAATATCAAACAGTTTTCATCTTATTTATTTTAAAAAAGTAAAACATTGTTGAACTGCTGGTCCAAATATATTTATTATTCTTACTTTAACATAGATAGCCAGTTATGGTTAATTAAAAATATTCTTTGTATTGTTACTTGTATCTGTATTTCAATAAACAAACAAACAAGTATGAAAAAAAGTTAAACACAAGTTAATCATACGCGCTCATCAGCACTTAATAGAAAATAGGTATAATTAATTCATGTGGTTATTCTAATGAAGTCAGTGTGATTTTTGGCACTGCATTTCTTTAGCCCATTTTTCGTAGTTGGGAGAGTAAGATAATATTCCCGTTTGTAAGCAATCATCAAGATGGGCATCTGTAAGCCGAGATCTGTATTTTGATTTTATGATGTTCATTGTTGAAAACAGAACTTCGCACAGAAAAGTGGAACCAAAATAAAATTTTATTTTGTATGCTACATTTTTTAAGGTAGGAAACTTTTTTCGGTCAACCAGATTCCAAAAGTTTTCATCTGTTGCGCAGGATTTTAGAACAATATCATTTTGAAGGTCCAAAATCTCCAGTTCCACGTCTTCTGTTCTTACTTGAATGAGACTTGCAGTTGATGTAGCCATTTCTGTTACCTCTATTTGGCAAGTAAAAGGATTCACAAGAAAGGCAACTACAGGCTCAGTGATGGTGAACTGTTGAAATCTCTTTTCAAACTGTTCCAGAAGTGTTTGAATGTGGATAACAAATGGTGATGGGTTAAAATCACTGTCACATACCATTTTCTTCATACTTGGGAAATGTTCAAGAGATTTTGTCTTCATATGTGACATCCACAAGATCAGTTTTGCTTTGAATGATTTTACAGAACCTATCATTTGAGCCACATGTTTGTCTTTTCCCTGGAGCTCAAGATTTAAAATGTTCAATTTGTCAGTGATGTTGGCAAGAAAAGCCAAGTCCATTAACCAGTTGGAGTATCAGAGGGGTAGCCGTGTTAGTCTGGTTCTGTAAAAGCAGCAAAGAATCCTGTGGCACCTTATAGACTAACAGACGTTTTGCAGCATGAGCTTTCGTGGGTGAATGCCCACTTCGTCGGAGTCTTCTAGTTGCTCAAAGTTCTGATTTGTGGACTTCAGAAATTCTTTGATCTCTTCTATTAGGCTTAAAAAACGTGCAAGAACTTTACCTTTGCTCAGCCATCGTACCGGTACTTCTGTGTGCAAGATAAAATCAGATTGTTTATCATCAACATCTTCCAACAGGGCCTTAAAAAGTCGGTGTTGCAAAGGTTTCACTCGAATAGAGTTAATTATTTTAATAACATTCACGACGTGTTGAAAAGAGAGAAATTTGAGGCACAAAGCTTCTTGGTGGATAATGCAATGATAAAACATAAAGTTCGGAAAGGATTCATTCTTCTTACAGAGTGCAATGAATCCATTGGCGCTGCCCATCATTGCTGGTGCCCCATCAGTGGTGATCGCAGATAGCTTGTGTAGTGGCATACTAATTCACCATCTTGTAAGGGTTTTTTCTTCTTTGCGAGTAGATGAGCAATTTTAAAGGAAGCAATAGTAGCACTTTTAGACTTTACCACGTGTCTAGTGAAAACAGATTGCTGGGCAGATAGGTTTGATTTGAGTTGATTAATTTTCTTCTTTCTCAACTCAGATTTAAGTGAATGGCTAATGTCAAAAGAACCGTGATTAGTTTGAAAATGGCATTCAACATTGTTTTTTTGGCACTGCAACAGCACCTCCGCACAATAAGCAAACACATTTCCCTTTATTTTCAATAAAACAATAGGATTCTTCCCACTCTGGTTTGAAATAATACGTACGTTGTCTCTTATTTGAACCACTCATTTTGGAGCAAAATGTTTAAAAAAAAAAAAAAAAAATTGCAAAGAAGAATACTCACATACAGGGCCGGCTCCAGGCACCAGTGGAGCAAGCAGGTGCCTGTGTCAGCACATGCTACGGGGCAGCATTCGGTCCATTCTGCAAAGGCGGAGTGTGGTTTTTTAAATTTTTTATTGATTTTTTTTTTTTTTGGTGGCAGTTCTGAGCAGTGCAGTGATAAGCCTGAGAGAAGCTGCGAGGACACACAACACCGGTGCCCGCAGTCTGCAACCCCGAAGTACTCTGTCCCCAGCAGGCGGGGGACCCTGGCTTCTCTCCCCTGCTGGGCACTAGGAGGGCCCCGCACCTGCCAGGGACAGAGAACACTAGCGCCTGCAGCCCCTGAGTTCTTTATGCCCGGCAGGCACGGGGCCGCGGCTTCTCTTCTTGAAGCCGGAGAGAAGCCGCGCCCCACGCCTGCTGGGAACAGAGAGCACCGGCGCTTGCAGCCCTGGAATTCTCTGTTCCTGGCAGGCGTGGCGTCTGTAGCCCCAGAGTTCTCCTTCCCCGGCAACTGCAGGCCCCTGGCTTCTTTCCACTGCTGAGCGTGAGGCGGGTGCACATAAATGCCCCGGAAGGCGCCATGGCGCCCATGGGCACTGTGTTGGGGACTGCTTTACAATACTTATATTTCCTTAACCAAACTTAAACTAACTCTAATTCTTTAATTTCATATTTATTCTATAAAAGCAGCAAAGAGTCCTATGGCACCTTATAGACTAACAGAGGTATTGGAGCATGAGCTTTCGTGGGTGAATACCCACTTTGTCAGATGCATCCGACGAAGTGGGTATTCACCCATGAAAGCTCATGCTCCAATACGTCTGTTAGTCTATAAGGTGCCACAGGACTCTTTGCTGCTTTTACAGATCCAGACTAACACGGCTACCCCTCTGATATTTATTCTACACCACCTTAATTTAAGTCATGTGCATGCCCTCCAGTGCGTAGATTTTAAAGCAAGAAGGGACCATGCTGATCATCTAGTATGACCTATGCAACATAGGCCAAAGAACCTCACCCAATAATTTCTGTATCAACGTAGCAGTGCAGAGACACTGAGTATTATGGTGTGATGTGCTGTCTTTAATGGAGGAGGCCCTTGCTTGATGCGTTCTGTTATATAGTGTGCTATCTTATACTGAAGGCAGGAAAGAAATACAGTTCATCAGCACACATGATAGTTCCTAGTGTGCGACACCTCAAACCATACAAACGTTCACATTCAATATGACAGAATAAAGACAAGGGGTCCCAGCATCCAATATATTGTTTCAAACTATATCCAATACTGATTCAGCTAGCTGTCAACTGTAGTAAACACATATCCTCTTATGTTAAACTGTCAACAAAGACTTACTCTGCTGGTGTGGATTACCTAGTTCCCATGTCTGAAGATGCTCATCCAAGCCCCATATTGATGTGCCACTGTTTTAATGGATCATCCTCAGATCTTGAATCATTTGAATTCTCCATTTGAGTCATTCTCAGAGTTTGATTATGGGGCCTTTAGTGCTCAAACCATGATTCTGTACTGCTTGAGCTAGCAGAATAACTCCATTAGCTGTAGCTATTAGAGGGGGATAAAGATACAACTAATTATTAATTGGAGATGTGGCCCCCCCACAGACATGTTGTCTTGATGGGAGCAGCCTATAGAAAGGATAGGCTTCTAAATGTAATACTTCATCTGAGCAGCTCCCTTGGTAATACAGATCAAAGCATTACATCATGGGATATGTTGTTTCAGAGGGCCATGTCACCGTATTAAAGATGAGGCTACATTGTGGAATGTGGTGTGCCTCACTCTGGACCCCATGCTAGATGAATAATTAGGGCCCTACTAAATTCACGACTGTGAAAAACGTCATGGACCGTGAAATCTGATCTCCCCCATAAAATCTGACTGGGCTGCCCCAGCCGGGGGCTCCTACCATGGGCTGGGTACCAGCTGTTATTCCTGGCCCAGGTTGGGGAGGGACAGGACTTACTAGTCCCATGCAGAGGCTGCTCCCAGACCTGGGTCAGACCCACTTCTCTGAACCTCCCTCAGCTGTAGGAAGCTGCAAAGCTGCTGGTCAGGACACTCCCAACCCAGGTGGGAGGCTGCGACTCCAGCTGTCAGCTCTTGACCCCGGTGGGAGGCTGCTGGGAAAACCTGCAGATATGGCAAACACCTCCCCTCAGCCAGACCCTCTGACCCTCACTTCTGTGCTGCTGCTGGCAGTGGTGCTGGCTTTAGAGCTTGGTGTTTGGCCAACAGCCACTGCTTTCTGGTTGCCCAACTCTGAAGGCAGTACCCCTGCCATCAGCAGCACAGAAGTAAGGGTGGAAATTCCTGACGTCCTTTTGGGTCAGGACCCCCACTGTTACAACACTGAAATTTCAGATGTAAACACCTAAAACTATGAAATTGACTATTTTTAAAAAATCCTGTGACCGTGAAATTGACCAAAATGGACCTTGAATTTGGTAGGGCTCTGTTAATAATGAACTGTGCTAGCGGTCGGCTTCTCGATTCAAATGTACATCTTTGATTTTGAGTTGTTTGGATTCACTCCTATGATGTTTAGTTTTACACAGTACTGTTGCTTATCCAGATATTGTTTCCCTATCTATATGGCTTTCTTCACAGCTTCCACCTTTACTTACATGTGCTGCGTTCATTTATTTACATTAGTTAGATTACTTCAGTGTGTGTTATGTGGAACCATAAAATGTCATAGAGTTTAAGCAATCATATTGTACTATCATGGTAATTCTGATACAGATGAGTTCTGTGCTGAAACCTACTAATGTTGCTTTAGTATTTAAGCATAGGGCTAGAACAGCCAAGGTTTAGCTAAGCATATTTAGCCTACGTTGATTATTTACTTTGTCAACCAAAACCCACGTCACCTGTTAATACTATAAAATGGGCCCAAAAGTTAAAATGTATTTCACAAATGCAAATAATCCACAAGTCCAGTTTATTTTGAGAATAAAGATGCTTGGGAACTATGTTTGTGTTTATGTAGTATGTGAAGACTAAAAATTGTGTTCAGAATTTGTATCTTCCAAAAACTAAAATGAAAACCAACATATTTTTTTTCAATCTTTTACAGGTTTGTTGGCAGACCACCCTCCATTCCTCTTTTTTAAAACTGTTGTGATTACCGGGAGTGCTAATAAGCATGGAGATCAAGTTAGATGTTTTAGTCTCTACGTGTATCAAACATAGGAAACCTTGGCCTCGAATCTCCTGGCTGGGACAGGTGAGAGTCTGTATATTTTTTTTATTTAAACCTAACTGTACATTAAACATAGTTTTGATTATGTGGCAGTTATTTAGCAACTCAGTTTACAAAAAACTTCAGGGAATGGTTTAGAATTGCCATGCTGGTTATTAAGTTAGAAGCACAAAGACAAATCACTGGATTTATTGCTGCCATTTTGACTTCATTCCAAAGTTCAATATTGCTCACAATTCCTGATGGAAGACATCTTTTGATAGCTGTATGCTTCACAAGGGTTCATATATATATATATATTTTAATTATAATAATTCCTATTGGCGTTATTTGGTTATATGTACTAAAAAAATACGTTTGAGATTTTATTCCTCCCCTGGGACAACCATACCAGAACTCAACTATTTTTACCTACGTTTAGTATCTGACATTCTTGTAATAATGTTCTATGGGAGATCGCAAAGGCCTGGAGCCAGGAGTGGAAGTTGCTTATTTTACTTAAAGATTTATTTAGTTATACGTATATACGTGCACAGATATGGGAATGTATACTTAACCTGCTATAGTGACAGACACTACTGCCTTTTAGCCAGCTAGCACCTGTACAACAAATACACAGTTTATTAATGACTTTGATGGGCATGAGTTTACTGTATCCTTTCTTTTAAAACAACTTATGAAATTATGTATAAAACTAATTTAAAGCAGTATCAATATTGCATGTTTAAGCATTTAGTAGCCAGGAAATGCTGTAGGCAAAGTTAAACGTATAGCTTTAGCTCTCCTCTCTTGCATATATACGTTACAATAGAGTCTTTACTCATATGTTCAAATGTTACCTAACATAGTAGAATCTTTCTTTCTTTCATTGTATCATTTGAGAGACAGTATGTAACGGTTTAGGGCCTGATCCTTCTTCCTTTGAGATATATGGCAAAACTCCCATTGAATTCAGAGACATAGGGTCATATCTTTAGGGCCTAATCCTGCATCTTCTAGGCAAATAATCTTATTCAGGTAAGTGGGAATAAGGATTGTGGGATCCGGCTAATTAAAAATGGTGGGCCAGATTCAACCCTGGCATAAGTGAGTGCTGAATTTGGCTATGTATTGTAATGGATACGTGCAAAAAGGCAGAGTTAAAGTTTCAGTTTCAGCATTGCATGATTTTTGAATGCTTAACTGTGAATTTCATGTTAGCCGTTTGCATTTAATTGATATTTTTTTCCCCTCCCCCAGCTGGTCTTAAACACCCTTCTCTATATCTGCATCAATTTTCAGGCAAAAATAGAAAATAATAAGTATCATTTTTGAAAACTGAAATATTCCTTTTTCCTTTTAACAGGAAAAAGAAGCTATTTTTCTTTTAGATGATAAATGTATAAGTGAAATTAACCTGTTATCAGGAAAGACAAAGAAGAAAATTCCTCAACTTCAATCATTGTTGAAAAATGTTGTCATCTTAGCAACATCAAGAAATGGTTAAGTATTTTCTCAAGTTCCAATTCAAATTTTTGTTTTCATTTAAGATTGCAACAGTGTAGAAACTTACAGTACTGTAAGAGGCTGTGATACTGTAGCTGTCTCCACACAAGCACAGGATCTGCTAGTTAAGAGATACTTGCAGGATTGGGGACAAAATAGGGGAAGATAATTTTAAATACTTTATAGTAAAACAATTTAAGAAGTCTTTTCCCTATGAAAACAGGTGCTTGGTTGGCAGGAATAGTTACAACAGGAGAACTATTTCTTTGGAATAAAGACCAGGACTATCTGAAAATTGTACCAGCCATTGAAGAATCTAGTAAGGTGGTTACAGCAGCACAAGGTAGGCGTCTCTGATTTGTCTTTTTTATTAAAATTAAAAATAGAAAACAAATGTTGACAAGAAAGATCTTCCTTTGATTAAATTAAATTGAATAAATGACTAACTTTTATTTGGCAGAAGAGAGAGTTATAAATCTAATTAGTATTTTGTGTATGCTAAGCTAACCCTTAGCAAACCTTAGTCTTTTTATTAACAGAAATGTTAATTACATTTTGGATTTACAAACTCTTAAGATTCTGTCTTAAACAGAATAAATTTGTGTTTTTTGACACTTGGATGGTGGGGATGAGGGTAAGAGAGACATGCATATAGATCCTTTAATGTTTTAAAGTGCTTTGTTCCTGCTGTTAAAATTAAAAAGCACTTTGTGAGAGAGCTGTCTGGTCACCTGTATTAACCACTGGTCAGATGCTCCAGAAGGGAAGACTTGCAGGTGCTCAGCACAGTAGGACTTGCTGAATAATCAAGGTTGATACACAGCCCAAGGCCTGATCTAAGAATGGAAGAATTGTGGGATTCCATCTAGGCGAGGTGAAGACATGAGCCTTAACATCTGAGGTTGTTTATTCAGTGAGACCAGAAGAGGGGCCAGAGATGTCTCTAGCCCTGTAACCATGACAAATGTAATAAGTGTTTCCAGGGGACTGCGTCCTGAAGGGTGAACTTGAAGCAAAGTGCCCACTTTGAGGAATTGTGAGTGAACTCAGAAGCAACCATGGGGGTAATGGTAAAGGTCAAGGTGAGGTAGTAGGGGAGACATCTGTGCTTCCACTGAATCCACCACTTGATCTCCTCTCCCCGTGAACTTCCCCTTCAGAATCTTGCCCCATTCATCCCTATCCCATGGGTGGCCATGAGGAAGGGGTTCCCCTTCCCAGCAGTAATGCTGCGCCAATATACTTATGGGATCTGCCAGTGAAGTATCTCTTCTTCTGATAACAGGATCTTTGAAAGATGGCATATCTGAGTCTGAGATGGGGCCGCTATCTCTTTTTTTCTCTGCCTGCAGCAGGAGCAGCTTTCTGGTTGTTCCTGCCTCTTCACAACAGGGATCAGACAAGAAGACTCAGAGTTGCTGCTGAAGTTAGCTTAGTTACACAGATAGCTCTGTCCCTGAGCCAACAACTCTCTGTCAAAATGCAACATCTTCCTCAAAGAGAGATCTACATCTTAAAGGTCTTCTCTTCACCTCTCTGTAGCAATCACTCCCCGCCCCCCTCAGCCAGTTCTCTCCTTTAAAGGCAAAAGAGAGAAAGGGAAATAGTCTTTCTTCCATTAAAATTAAAGATTTCTTGTTGTCACTGGGATTTATTCTTGTATAACTCTTACAAATGAAGTTGTTTACTTTTGATTTTGGTAGCACCCAAAATGTGGTAGGAGCTTTCCAAATACCGAGGAAACCATCATTCAGGCAAGATGATCGAGTAGATAATCGACAGCATGCATTGTTAGTTATGTTTCTTTGTTGTTGTTTTTTAAAAGTTAAACACACTAAATTCCCTATTCTCTGTACACAGTTCAACCTCTTCCTCCCCCATCCCAATGTTCAACTTCAATTCTAGTATCCCTACATCTCTCTCCCAGCATTCAAGACTGTCTTTTCATATAAAGGAGCAATTCATTCATGAGATAAGTGAAATAGGTAAGTAGAGGACTTACTCAGCTAGTTTCTTGTCCTCATAAAAATGGGTCTTCAGGAGTAATTTAAATAGTGAGGAATCAGTTCAGGTAGGGCACTCCATGCATTGAGGTGGTATGTAAAATTAAAAAGGTTGTAGAGGAGTTTTTAAACTAAGGGTTGGTGGAAAGCTGACAGGTGTGGAGGAACACGTGGTTAGGAGAGACACAGCCCTTTGGGAAAGATTTCTTAAAGGAGATACTCTATCAACTTTTATCCTCCCCTTTTTACTGTAAAGTACAAGTAAAAGTTGAAGAGAAACAGTCAAAGGAAAAACATTACCATTCAATTACTTCACATGAAGGTAGACAATTAAATATTGACAGATTTTATAAGTGCTTGTCTACAAATCCAAGAAGTCTAAATATAAAGATGGGTGAACTTGAATGCCTGGTATTAAATGAGGATATTGATATAATAGGCATCTCAGAAATTTGATGGAAGAATGGTAATCAATGGGACATAGTAATACCAGAATATAAAATATATAGGAATGACAGAGTTGGTCATGCTGGCTGGGATGTGGCACTATATGTGAAAGAAAGCATAGTGTCAAATATAGTAAAAATCTGAAATGACTCAAACAGTATCATAAAATCTCTATGGATAGAAATTCCATGCTTGAATAATAAGAGTATAGCATTAGTAACATACAACCAATCACCTTATCAGGATGGTGATGGCTATTGTGAAATGGTAAGGAGATTAGAGAGGCTACAAAAACAGAAAACCCAGTAATGAGGGATTTCAACTATCCCCATATTGACTGGGAATATGTCACCTCAGGATGGGATGCAGAGATAAAATTTCTAAATGCAGTTAATGATTGATTCTTGGAGCAGGATCTGGTCCAACAGGTAAATATACCTGATCTGCTTGGTAATAGTGACCATAGCACATTCTTGTAGAGGGATAAATACCAAAGAAGCCTACCGTAATAGCATTTAACTTCAAAAAGGGGAACTACACAAAAATGAGAAAACCAGTTAAATAGAAATTAAAAGAAACAGTCACAAGGGTGAAATACCTGCAAGCTGCACAGAAACTTTTTAAAATCATCATAATAGAGGCTCAGATTGAATGTATATTCCTAATTAAAAAAATTAAATAAATGCCACCATGGCTAAACAGAGTAAAAAGGTGGTTAGAGGCAAAAAGGCATCCTTTAAAAATTAGAAGTCAAATCCTACCGAGGAAAACAGCATAAACTCTGGCAAAAGTATAATTAGGCAGGCCAAAAGAGAATGTGTCTTTTGCTAGTTGCTCTTCAAAAATTATCATTTTTTTTTCTAAACTACATCAGAAGCAGTCAGCCAGCTAAACAATCAGTGGGGCCAGTGGGCAATCGAGATGTAGAAGGATCACTGAAGGAAGACAAGGCTGTTGCAGAGAAGCTAAATGAATTATTTGTTTCGGTCTTCACTGCAGATGATATGAGGAAGGTTCCAGCTGTTCTTTTTAGGTTCCAGACTGAGGTGTTGGTAGAGGAGATTTTGGAAGAAATAGATAAGTTAAACAGTAATAAGAGTTCTGAAGGAACTCAAATATGAAATTGCCAGACTAACAACTGTGCTTAACCTATTGCTTAAATCAGCCTCTGTACCAAATGACTGGTGAATAACTAGTCTAACTCTGATTTTTAAAAGACTCCAGTGGCGATACTGCTATTTGCGGGCTGGTATGCCTAACTTCAGTACCAGGCAAATTGGTTGAAACTGTAGTAAAGAACAGAATTATCAGATGCATAGATGAACCTGATTCATTGGGGAAGAGTCAACCTGGCTTTTATAAAGGGAAGTCATGCCTCACCAGTCTGTTAGAATTCTTTGAGGGGATGGACAAAGGTGATCCAGTGGATGTAGTGTATTTGGACTTTCAGAAAGCCTTTGGTAAGATTTCTCACCAAAGGCTCTTAAGCAAAGTAAGGCATCATGAGATAAGAGGGAAGGTTTTCTTATGTACCAGTAACTGGTTAAAAGATAGGAAGAAAGTCTAAGAATAAATGGCCAGTTTTCACAGTGGAGAGCAGTAAATAATGAGGTCCCCCAAGGATCTGTATCCTTGTTAAGCATTTTTTTCCTATCTGCAATCTCTGATTGTCACAGGATTGCTCTTTAGTACAACACGATTCAGAGGCAGCATATTTGTCTTGTAATGTTGTCCAAAATTTCTGGAATATGCAATTTTTTCAAGCTGCCCTATGTCAGACCTTCTGTATACCACTAATGTATGACAAACTATGCTGAAGTAAGTGTTTTGTAGTGGTTTATTTTAGCATTCCAGGTCAGTCCTCAATGGATTTTATAAATTTCTCATACACGTCCTCACTCATCAGTTCATTAAGTTCTGAAGGATTATCCACAGTCATCTTGATAAGCCAACCATCTTCGTAACAAGACTTATTGACGAGTCCTGGATTATCTTCAAGGGTGGCGTTAATTTCAACATATCCATAAACAGTCTGGAAAAAGGGGTGAACAGTAAGGTGGCAAAGCAGATGATACAAAATTAGTCAAGATAATTATGTCCAAAGTTGCATCCAAAGCTGCATTACAAAGGGATCTCACTAAACTGGATGACTGGGCAACAAAATGGCAGATGAAATTCAATGTTGATAAATGCAAAGTATTGCACACTGGAAAACACAATACTGTGCTAGATAGCAATTGGTCTGACCCAGTATGGCCATTCTTCTGTTCTTATGGCACGAAGGTTAATGTAGAGATGGTCATAGGGGAAGCAGATAAATGAGACATCAAGTCTGCCATCAGTGACAGAATGGAGGGACCACAGTTATGAAGATGGAAATTTAGAGTCTTTAGAACAGTCACTATAAGGTTGGCTTTGTGATGATGGAGAAGAGGGGAGCCAGTGGACGGGTTTACATGGTCATTTGAGGCAAAGTAGATAATCTTAAAAGGTGTGTGTTGCATGGATTTTAGAAGGGGTGATAAGTGAAGGGAGAAGAGGAGATTACACTAATCAAGGTGAAGACTGTCAAATGTTACCCAATCACAATAAAGCAATCCCAAAAGACATTTTTAAAACAGGTTTTTCTGTTGCCCTATCTTTACATAGGATATCACTGTATGTATTGATGCTACTGCGAAGCTTTGTGTCTGCAGTTTACACTGAGATGTAATGCATGCTGCCTCCTTTGTATATTTAGAGGCTTACTTCAACAACAAAGTTTGTTTGAATTATACCACCACTCTTACTTGTGTCTCACATACACAAGAGTTACACTTGGTACATATTGTCACGGTTTTAGGACAATTGCATCTGTATTCTCCCTCTGTGGTCCTTTGAGGGCACTGACCTAGGGTTTCTGTCTCCCAGCCATCATCTCTCTTGGGCGAAGTGGACCATGGAGGGAGAGATACCCATGCAGTTACCCTGATACGTTTGACAACACTGCTTGCTGTTCGTATGTGTCTTCCTTGTATGAAACTCACTAAATGCTCTTTAAAATATGTTTTAAAAACTGGTTTGATGCCAGTTATACTCATAACTTTTTTTAGTAAAATCTCTTTATGCAAATCTGTGGACACTGAAAAACAGTCACTTTTCTGACACATTATTTTTCCAGAGTGCTCCATGAGATTGTACCTGTATGTCTCAGGAGATGGGAACAAGGTGCTACTCATTACTCCTACTGCATGTATCTTTCTGTGGGAGAGCACAGAATGCAAAAATATATCCTCTCCTAAAAATCCTTCACCGGCTGGGCGTTGGTCACAAATTGTTCCTGAGGAATCAGTTATATTGCCTTCCTCTGAAGATAAAGAAACCGGAATAAGTGCTGATTTCATCAAAAATGAGGTAAAAAAGTATAAAATAGCACTGCATGCAGTGTGCTTTTTGAAAATGTAAAAACAATGAGAATACTTATACCTATTAATATGAAATAGTAACTTTCCTATTTGTGCTTTACAAAGCAAACTGAGTTAGATACTGGTTGTAGAGAGTCTTAGCAAACATGGCAATGATTTTGAATTGAACAATAGCTGTTCATAGCCATGAACTTTAGAATCCGCTTTTACTTAGGGGATTTTGGAGTGGACCCTGAGATTCTTCCAAAAAAAAAAAAGTGCTGAGGGATATTTTAATTCTTGGTCCCTGTGGTATTCCACTGTGGGTGTGCATGCTCTCCGTGCACCTAAAACTGGAAGATTCACTAGCAGCATTCGTTGGTCCATGCCTGTGCCACCTCATTGCACCAAACCAAGGGCCTAAAGGTAGGCACAGACTGACTGCCTTTCCAATTGCTTTCTACATTTCATGACCTGAGAGAGAATCCTGAAGTATTGGCAGCTTCACTAGAATTTCTGCTTCAGATCAGGTTTTTCTGTAAATAGTTTTACCTTCTAGATAGTTTTAGTAGGTAGATAGCATTTTGGAATCCCAGCGTTTCCCCTTCCATTCTCCCCTGCTTAGTGTGCCTAAGATCCCCAGTTCAAGTCCTTCATGGTCTGCTCCCCGTCTTCCCAATGAGTGATCCCCCACGACTTATTTGTATATTGGCTTGGAGAATCCCACATTCCCTCCATGTGCAATATTTGTAATTCTTTTCCATCCTGAACCCAGAAATACTGAAAATTCCAGCTCCAAAGATACCTGATCGAGCACTCGTTGAGAGACCAGTCCAAACCTGGGTCATCTGCATCCCGTGTATGCTGGCCAGATGTACTTAGTAGCACCCCTCCTGGCTGGATTCTCCATAACTCTGAACCATCAGGAACCAGGGCCAAATACTCTAACCTGCAGTGGAAGGAGGATAAGGACAAATACCCTTCTAAGAAGTGGGAGAAATCCTCTCCTGAGGCCTCTATGAAGAAGACTGCATCCCCTGTTCTTTCCAAATGTAATCAGTTTCTGGGCCCCATTATGGATGTGTCAGGAATTCATGGGGTGCATGAATCCCAATCACCAGTAGTGAGGTCCAAAAGTACCTCAAAACTGCTAGAGAGAGAAAGGAGCAATTGACAGCTGCACCAAAGGTACTGCGCCACAGCAGGAGGAAGGAGGTTTTGGTGGCACCAACATTCACCACCCAACCTAAATTGGCACTGTCTGCTTCATCAAGGGGTAAAAGCCCTTCATGTCCCCCACTGTTAGACATATTATCTCTTATGACCTGACTCTGTACTCTGACCCAGAGTCGCTGATACTCTTGGAACTGGTAGTCTCTAGGGAGATATCCACATGATCAGTGCACCATATTCCATTACTGTATTTCAAGGCATACTGTACCAATGGCTCAGCTGGCAGAATTGAATATTTTTACTTATCTGGTGAACTAGAGGTTGAGACAGCGACTCCTTTGCCTCCCCCAAGGCCCAAGGTTATCCCCAACAGGGATTCCCGTGTCTCCTGGTCACGTTTGCACTCCCCGAGCACAGCAGTGTGCCCTCCTGACCAATAGTATCCCCCTCATCCTTACAATCTCACTCATTAGCCCTGTTAGAGTTCTTGGGATCCTTTCTTCAGACCTCCTGAGTCAAAGGATCTGACCGTTGGCACTTTGAGGAGAGGAAAGTGCTCAGGAACAGTTAGCATGGATTCACCAAGGGCAAGTCATGCCTGACTAATCTAATTGCCTTCTATGATGAGATAACTGGCTCTGTGGATGAAGGGAAAGCAATGGACATGTTATTCCTTGACTTTAGCAAAGCTTTTGATACGGTCTCCCACAGTTTGCAGATGACACTAAACTAGGAGGAGTGGTAGATACGCTGGAGGGTAGGGATAGGATACAGAGGGACCTAGACAAATTAGAGGATTGGGCCAAAAGAAATCTGATGAGGTTCAACAAGGACAAGTGAAGAGTTCTGTAGTTAGGACGGAAGAATCCCATTCACTGCTACAGACTAGGGATCGAGTGGTTAGGCAGCAGTTCTGCAGAAAAAGATCTCGGGGTTAGAGTGGACAAGAAGCTGGATATGAGTCAATAGTGTGCCCTTGTTGCCAAGAAGGCTAACAGCATATTGGGCTGTATAAGTAGGAGCATTGCCAGCAAATCGAGGGATGTGATCATTCCACTCTATTTGGAATTGGTGAGGCCTCATCTGGAGTACTGTGTCCAGTTTTGGGCCCCACACTACAAGAAGGATGTGGAAAAATTGGAGAGTCCAGCGGAGGGCAATAAAAATGATTAGGGGGCTGGAGCACATGACTTATGAGGGGAGGCTGAGGGGACTGGGATTATTTAGTCTGAAGAAGAGAAGACTGAGGGGGGACTTGATAGCTGCTTTCAACTACCTGAAAGGGGGTTCCAAAGAGGAAGGATCTAAACTGTTCTCAGTGGTACCAACTGACAGAACAAGGAGTAATGGTCTCAAGTTGCAGTGGGGGAGGTTTAAGTTGGCTATTAAGAAAAACTTTTTCACTAGGAGGGTGGTGAAGCACTGGAATGGGTTACCTAGGGAGGAGGTGGAATCTCCTTCCTTAGAGGTTTTTAAGGTCAGGCTTGACAAAGCCCTGGCTGGTATGATTTAGTTGAGAATTGGTCCTGCTTTGAGCAGGGGGTTGTACTAGATGACCTCCTGAGGTCCCTTCCTGGATATCCTCCAGGGAGATTTGGATGACCTTGTAAACTGGAGTATTAGTAACAGGATGAAATTCAATAGTGAGAAGTGTAAGGTTATGCATTTAGGGATGACTAACAAGAACTTTAGTTATAAGCTGGGGACGCACCAATTGGAAGTAACGGAGGAGGAGAAGGACCTAGGAGTCCTGGTTGATCGTAGGATGACTATGAGTAGGCAATGTGATGTGGCCGTTAAAAAAGCTAATGCGGTCTTGGGATGCATTAGGCGAGGTATTTCTAGTAGGGATAAGGAGGTGCTAGTCCCGTTATATAAGGCGTTGGTGAGACCTCATTTGGAGTATCGTGTGCAGTTTTGGTCTCCCATGTTTAAGAAGGATGAATTCAAACTGGAACGGGTACAAAGAAGGGCTACTAGAATGATCCGAGGAATGGAAAGCCTGTCGTATGAAAGGAGACTTGAGGAGCTCGGTTTGTTTTCCTTAACCAAAAGAAGGATAAGAGGAGATATGATTGCACTCTTTAAATATATCAAAGGGATAAACACCAGGGAAGGAGAGGAATTATTTCAGCTCAGTGCTAATGTGGACACGAGGACAAATGGATATAAATTGTCAGTCAGGAAATTTAGGCTTGAAATTAGACGAAGGTTTCTAACCATCAGAGGAGTGCAATTCTGGAACAGCCTACCGAAGGAAACAGTGGGGGCGAAGGACCTCCATGACTTTAAGATTAAGCTAGATAAGTTTATGGAGGAGATGGTATGATAGGATAACGGGCGTAGTCAATAGGTCAATTAAGTGCCACACTGGTAATTAGTACAATGGGTCAATGATAGGATATTGTTAGCCTTTTTCCAGAGGGTATGGCTGGAGAGTCTTGCCCGCATGCTCGGGGTTCAGCTGACCGCCATATTTGGGGTCGGGAAGGAATTTTCCTCCAGGGTAGATTGGCAGTGGCCCTGGAGGTTTTTCGCCTTCCTCCGAAGCATGGGGCAGGGGTCGCTTGCTTAAGGAGTGGGTGGATCGGCTTATGTGGCCTGCATCTTGCAGGAGGTCAGACTAGATGATCATAATGGTCCCTTCTGAGCTCGAATTCTATGATTCTATGATTCTATTTATCTCACAGGTACTGAAGTTCTTTGAAATGTGTGGTCTCTGTGGGTTTTCCACTACCCACCCTCCTACCCCATTGCTTTGGATCCTTTTCTAAATCATTTGTGGTAGAAAAGGAACTGGGGAAACAGGTTGGTCCATGCCTCCCTTTATGCCTTGAGATAAGAGCACAAGGAGACGCAGGGTTCAGGTGCAGATCAGGGGACACTGCTAGTGAAAAATCTTTTGGTCTTAGGAACATGGAGTGCATGCACACCTACAGTGTAATATGCATAGGGAACATATATATCAAAGAACTCCAGTTATTATAAAGTAAGTAACCTTCCTTTCAACTAGAGACCAAGAAGAGAGACCTTATTTTAAAGTATTATCAAAATAAGATGTTGCTGCAACATACTGTTTATGTTTTACTTTCTCAACTTTTGTTATGAGAACCCAGTTTTGGGCCTCATCTCATCTGCCTTGGTGGTTTCTTGTGCCTGCTGATAACCCCAGTTATTTCAATATGGCTCTGTGCAGGCATGGGGAACTGATTGGGCAGATCTGATTGTAGGATCAGAAACCTGGAAAGCCTTTCCTTATGGAATCCAGCCATGTATTTATTTATTCTTGATTGAATTGGGAGGGGTGATTACTTCTGTGTCTACTATTTTCTAGTAAGCCAGCAGAATAGAGGTGTAAATTCAGATATAGGTGTGGTGGACTTGCTCCTATGTAAGAATATGTATGTACGGATTCTTGGAATTCTATCACATTACCCACGGCCACCATTTTTAGTTCACTTCTCTGAGAAACATCCCCCTGCAATTCCTTTCTAATAGGTATGGAAAGTTTTTGTAGCAAATGAAGATTTAAGTATCGGCAACTCTCAAATATGCTTTTTTAACAGCTAAAAACCCTAGCTTTCTAAAGTTTCATCAGTCTACTGTGGAAATTTGCTTCTCAAAGCAGTAAACCTAAGAGGGGGAAGTGTGGGACCCTATAGAGGTCTGTAGTGCTTTCTAGTTTAATTGTACAAACAAAAAATGAGTAATTTGAACTATTACCACAACTGAATATTAATACAGTGTGACAAGATAAATTGCATAGGAAGATTGATTATATAATCAATTACCTACTCAGTCTAGTCCGTCTCATATTCATTTCTTAGGCAACCAAAATGTTGTATCTCATAAGATACTGGGATAGTTTAAGCAAGGTTACAGCATGGTTGGCAAATTGCTTTTATCGGTTTGTCCTAACTTCTAGATCTAAGAGAAAAATATTGTATTAAATTTAGTTATAATTGTAGTAATAGGTATTGCACTGATCAAGTAAGTTTATAAAAGAGAAAAAATGTTTCTTTTGCAGATACTAGGTGACTGCTGCTTGTGCTCTTTCGTGTTTTATTCTGGAGAATGCTTGATGGTGACATTTTTGGCCCTGCGGTGGCATGAAAACAGCTTCAAATACATTAGGTGAGTTCAAAGTATTTGAAATTTTGCCAGTTTTTACAAGGAATAGCTGATTTATTTTTGATAAAGCATTTTGAAGTCAAGTTTTCAGAGTAATGAGTGGACAACCATGGACATTTATGCCAAACTAGCTTATGAATGCCAATACTTAAGGTGCATGAACAAATCAGATACTTGCAAGCGTGCCTGGCTAGCCTGCAGCACTTGTATATACACATAAGCTAGTCATGCACAGATATATAAACAACAAATGCACCTCCCTAACTTTGAATACAGGGCTCATAATGTTTAAGAAAAAAAAACAATTTTATTTCAGAGTGAATTATTACTGTAAACATTGATCTGTTTTTACTGTTGATTTTTGGGAAGAAGCTGCTCAGAGGCAATGTCAGCTAATTTGCCTAAAGCATAGGAGTTCTGAGCTGAGGTTTTCTGCTCCAATCTTGTGTTTTGTGAAAGAGCAACTGCATACACTTAACTGAAGAGAGAGAGGGGAATTTCTGTTTAGGGCCTAATGATTTGAAATGTGGGCCTTAAGTTTTTACTCACGCATCTCCTGACTTGGAAATGAATGCTGTAAACGTGCCCCGGTGCAGAAGATCAGAAAAGTTAGAGATACTAGACATATTAGATCGTCCAGTCCATTCCCAGATAAAATTATATTGTTTCCTACAGTATATTGTTTAGTATTTGGCTAGTGTTTTGTCCAAATCTCAAGAAATGAAGGTTCTATCAGTTTTTTGGGAGATTAACCTAGAATATAATGTAGCTTACTGTCAGGAAGTATTCCTGATAGTTTTCCTATATTTTCCCTTTCTTAGTTTCTTCCTGTTAGTCTGTGATACACCTCCGTACACACCTCATGTAACTTCTCCTCCTCTCTCACTTCCTTCAAATATTTATAAAGTGTGTTTTTACTGTATCCCTGTTTGTCATTTCTAGGCCTGGTCTCCACACAGGTTGTGTATTAGAATAACTGCGCTGGTTGCTGGAACTGAGACTTTTTATTGATATAGTTATACTGGTATAGCCTTTTGTGGATGCAGTTGAACTGGTATAAAGATGCTGTATATTGGTATAGCTTATTCCCCTTCCCATATGGGAAGCACACTAACGGGTATAACTGTATCCCCGCTAGGAGGATTGTACAATTTTAACTATATGGGAATTAAAGTGGTACAACTTTTATGTATAGATAAAGCTTTGCCTATTTAGCCCTTTTAATATTTCTTCAGAAATCAATCCCTCCCACCACCTAATCATGGGTATTGCTTTTTTCTGACCTCGCGTCCATTTGTTAATATTAGTTCTTCAGATGATTGGAATCAATGTGAACAATCAGGTGTGCGCATGTCACATGCACGGTTGTTGGAAACTTTTTCCCTCAGCAGCTCCTGTTGGGTCGGCTAGGGAGTCCCCTGGAGTGGTGCCCTCATGGCGCTCAATATATGACCCTGCCAATCCGACTCCCCTTCAGTTCCTTCTTACCGTCCGTGGTGGTGTTGGAACTGCGTTTCGCTTGTTTGCAAGTGTTCCCTTAGCTATTACTTAATCCTACCCCGTTTTTATTTTGTAGTTAGTTTATTGTTATTTGTAGTTAGGATAGACTTAGTTTGTGGGTTGTTCTCCCCTCATCCCACATTGGGCTTTGGGGCATACCTCAAGCCCAAGGATTTAAATCTTGTGGTATATGCAAGAAGCCTATGCCCAACAGTGACCCCCACGACTCATGCCTCAGGTGTCTAGGGGAGGTGCATCAGTCTGAGCACTGCAAGATTTGTAAGGCTTTCAAGCCCAGAACTAGGAAGGAATGTGACTTCTGTTTGAAGCAGCTGTTAATGGAAACCGCAGTCCATCCAGTGGCACCTGACCTCCAAGTCCCAGGCCCAAGCTTGGTGTGGAGTGCCCCGGCAGCAGCCCAAGAATCGGTACCAAGGAAGGACTCTGGTGCTAGAGACCTCGGTACCGGAAATCCAAAGCATCGCAGCGGGGAGCGGTGCCCTGGCACCGATCAACATCCCCGGTGCCCCACAAACGCCATAAGAAGGCGGACAGAGGGTCCTCTCCTTAGAGAGGAAGACCATCCAGGGAGACTTTTCTGCCTCAGAGGAAGGACTTGACTTCCAAGCAGCAAGAGTTTGTGCCGACTCCGGCGCCTCAGTTGGCACTGTTGAGCCCGGCACTGAGTTACTCTCCGGTGGGGCAGTGCTTGGTGGAGGAATTGGGAACCCCTCCTCCACTCTGGACACTATCGAGGCTTCAGGGGAACTTATAGAAAGTACTGTGCCTCAGCCACTTACTGTTAGAGAGAAGCCTGCAGCACTGCCAAACGGGTGCCATCTAGAGGGAAGCCCACGATGATGAGGCTCTCTTAATTGCCGGACTGACAGCATTCCTGGTCTCCATCGCCGCAACACCCCCCAACACTGGCCCCAGTACAAGATTGCCCAGTGCAGGGAGTGTGATGATCTGTGTCTCCAGCACCGAGGGGTTGGCATTGATCATGGTAACTCTCAACCAGCACTAAGACACAGCACCGGAACACAGGTGCCGTTCTTGGTTGTGGGACAGCCAGCAACGATCCTCTACGTGATTGTCATGGCATCGATCCCTGACTTCCTCTTCCCGGCACCGACCGCTGGCTCAGGGATCATCGACACCATCCTGGTTGTTGTCCTGAGAATTCTCTGTCTCTGATGCCAACTCCTACTACTTTTGGTGCAGTAGGCACAGATTGGATAAGCGCCAGGGAGACGCGCAGTTGACCTGGCAGCCACAGTTGCCACGCACTGTGCAGTGGCCCTTCTGGACCCCCTGGGCTTACCATCAGGCCCCGGGGTACCCCTTCCAGGGTTTCTAGGTCTGTGGCACTGGGCATCCTCCTGCACAGTCACCAGTGGACAGACCTGCCCTTCGTGCTACAGAGGTGACCCTATCCAGACCTCCCCCTCATACTACAGAGGGGACAGTGGAACCGGCTCCAGACCCACCCATAGCCTGGTCACATCTGACCATGCCGAAACACTGGACACCTATGCTAACTAGGAGCAACCTGGGCACATAGTGGGTCACGAGGACCCTGTACCCCCACTGGCTTCCTCATCTTTTTCTCCTCATGAGGCAGTGGCAGGAGCATTAGCTTCAGGTCCTCTGCCCATTGACTACAGGATGCACCAGGATCTGCTCCGCCACATTGCCCATAACGTGGGCCTACAGGTGGAGGAAGTCATCGAGTCGGAGAACCTGATGGTGGTCATTCTCACCCTTGAAGGTCCTTCCAGAGTGCCGTTGCTGGTCATTAAAACTATTGACAACAATTATAATACCCTGTGGCAGATTCCAGTCTCCATTCCGCCCACCTCCAGGGGTATAGAGAGAAAACACTTTGTTCCCTCCAAGGGATATGAGTTTTTATTCTCTTACCCACATCCTTGCTCCTGGTGATCTTGGCGGTAAATGAGAAGGAGCACCTGGGGCAGCAGGTGCAGGCTCCCAAGGCTAAAGAGGCCAAACATATGGACCTCTTGGCAGGAAAGTTTATGCCGTGGGGGGCTTACAGCTGAGGATAGCTAATCAACAAGCTATCCTCAGCAGGTATAATTTTAACTTGTGGGACTCTATGTCCAAAAAGAAGGAGTTGCTCCCCACTGAGTCGAAGGCTGAGTTCTCGGCTCTGGTTGAGGAGGGGTAGGCAGTGATCAGGACATCCCTGCAGGCCTCCCTCGACTTCACTGACTCTGCGGCACGTACCATCTCCTCTGGGGTGGTCATGAGGAGAACCGCATGGCTCCAAGCTTCCAGGCTTCCCCTGGAAGTTCAGCAGACCCTGCAGGATCTTCCCTTTTGAGGGCGCAGGGCTGTTTTCAGACCAGATAAACTCGAGGCTTCACAGCCTAAAAGACTTGAGGGCAACTATGAAATCTCTGGGGATGAACACTCCTGCTACCCGGAGAAAACCCTTCAAGTCTCAACCCTAACAGCAGCAGAAGCAATACCAGCCCCTCTCAAGGCAGGATTCATACCGCTGTAGGGGTAGGAATAATAAGTGTAGACCTTCCAACCCTCTCTCAGCCAAGGGCAAGGCCCGACCAAGCCATTGTCGGGGTCTAAGCAAGGATTTTCAAGTGATGCCTGAGGACAGCGTACCAGCCACTATCCTGGATCCTTCCCCCCGCTTCTGAACCATCTATCCCCACTTCTACTGTGTGTGGTCCCATATAACATCGGACCTCTGGGTTCTTCACACTGTACAAGTGGGATATTCTCTCCAATTCTGCTCCTCCCCTCCCTCCCATTCCCCTTCCCTGTCCTTCTTCAGGGACCCCTCTCACAAGCAACTCCTTATCCAGGAGGTGCAATTGCTCCTCGCTATAGTGGCAGTGGAGGAGATTCCTCAGGAGCTAAGGGGCAAGGGATTCTACTCCTGTTATTTCCTAATCCCCAAGACAAAGGGGTGTGTGTGTGTCTCAGACCCATCTTAGATCTGTGAGGACTCAATCAGTTCATGGTGAAGTTGAAGTTCCGCTTGGTCTCCTTGAGCACAATTATTCCTTCCTTGGATCTAGGGGGCTGGTATGCTGCCCTTGATATGAAAGATGCATACTTTCATATAGCCATTTGGCTGGCCCACAGACATTTCCTGAGATTTGTTGTCAACCACATACATTATCAGTTCACAGTGCTCCTATTCGGGTTATCAACAGCCCCCCAGGTGTTCACCAAGTGCATGTCCGTGGTCGCAGCTTTTCTCTGCAAGAGGCAGGTGCAGGTGTATCCCTTGATGACTGGCTGCTGTGGGGACACTCCAGGGAGCAGGTGAACTCCCAGGTCCGGTTAGGCAGAGAGACCTTCCAGAGACTAGCTCTCCTCAATGTGGACAAGTCAACGTTGTCACCTACCCAACGAATAGAATTCATTGGGGTGGTGCTGGACTCGGTTCAGGCAAGAGCCATTCTGCCAGAATCTAGATTCCAAACACTGTCAAACATCATTCAGACTTTCAGACAATACCCCACCAGGACCACGAGGACATGCCTCAGTCTCCTGGGACACATGGTGGCATGCACTTGTGTGGTCAGGCATGCCAGGCTGAAGCTCAGGTCAGGCCAGACATGGCTCGCCTTGGCTTATTACCCAGGTCGGGACAGTTTAGACTTGGTAGTAACAATACCGGTGTGAGTTTTAGATACCCTAGGCTGGTGGTTGGACCCTCGCATGGTCTGCAAAGGAGTCCCATTCAGCACCCCTAAACCATCCATGACCTTAGTAACGGATACGTCAGACCTGCGTTGTGGGACCCAGCTAGGAGACCTACAGACTCATGACAGGTGGTTGCAGTCCAAGATCCTGCTCCACATCAATATAAAGGAGCTCTGAGTGATGAGACTAGCCTGCCAGACCTTCCATACCATATTGAAAGATCAGCGTGTGGCGGTGTTGCCCAACAACACCACTGCCATGTTTTACATAAACAGGCAGGGTGGAGCCTGCTTCTCCCCTCTCTGTCAGGAGGCTCTCCATCTGTGGGATTTTTGTATAGCCCACTCCATTCACCTTGAGGCGTCCTATCTCCTGGGAGCATGGAACGAGCTTGTGGACCACCTCAGCAGGTCGTTCTGCAGTCACAAGTGGTCCATCTGGCCGGACGTCATACATTCCATCTTCCAAAGGTAGGGGTTTCCCCGGTATATCTATTTACCACCAGGAGCAACAGGAAGTGTCCAACATTTTGCTCCTTCCAAAAGCACAGTCCGGGCTCTATCTCAGATGCGTTCATGCTACCCTGGGTGAACTGTCTATTGTATGCCTTCCCTGTGATACGTCTTGTCCACAAGGTTCTCCTCCAGATGCGTAGAGATAGGGAGGAGGCAATTCTGCTGGTTCCTGCGTGGCCACACCAACATTGGCACAGCATGCTTCTGGAGCTGTCAGTGGGCACCCTGATCACACTCCTCCCTGATCTGATTACACAGGACCACGGCTGCCTGCTTCACCCAGACCTCCAGTCTCTCAATCTCATGGCTTGGAAGCTTCATAGTTAAACCCAATGGAGCTCCAGTGCACAGGATCGGTGAGGGAAGTGCTGCTTGGTAGCAGGAAACCTTCCACCAGGGCCACTTACCCGGCCAAGTGGAAAAGGTTCTCGTGCTGGTGTGATTGCAATCACGTACCCCCACTTCAGGCATCTATACCGTTCATCCTGGACTATCTACTTGCATCTACAGCAAGGCATGGCAGATCATCCATCAAAGTACACCTTGTGGCCCTCTCAGCGTTCCACCCAGGAGAGTTAGAGTGCTCGGTATTCGCGAACCCTATGGTGGGCAGTTTCCTTAGGGGCATGGGATGGCTATATCCACAGTCCCATTCACCTGTACTGGCTTGGGACCTCAACCTGGTCCTAGCTAGACTAATGGGAGCCCCATTCGAGCCACTGGCTACGTTTCCTTCTGTGCCTTTCTGCTTGCTATCACTTAGGCCATGAAGGTGTTGGAGTTAAGTGTTAACCTCTGACCCCCCTACACAGTCTTCCACAAGGACAGGTACAGCTCAGGCCACACCCAGCCTTCCTGCCCAAGGTGGTATCCCAATTCCATATTGGCCAGGACATTTTTCTACCAGTTTTCTATCCCGAGCCCATGGTAATCCACAGGAGCAGAGGCTTCACTCACTAGATGTGCGGAGAGCACTGGCATTTGACATTGAGCGCACAAAACCTTTCAGGAAGTCGATCCACCTGTTTGCAGCGGTGGCAGACCAGATGAAGGGGCTTCCGGTCTCCTCCAGTGTGTGCTTATTTGGGGCATTTATTCTGCAAGGCCAGAATTATGGTTGAATACAAATAAACAAATTCATTCTCAACCTTCAGCAATCATTTTAGAAACTTTTTAATAAATAGAGAGAATTTTTAACTTGTAATAAGTCTTGTTCATCAGCTAAATTTACTCTAAAATTTACTTTTATTTAATGTTTATAATTCATAGAATTGTAGGACTGGAAGGGACCTCGAGAGATCATCTAGTCCAGTCCCCTGCACTCTTGGCAGGAGGAAATATTATCTAGACCAGTGGCTCTCAACCTTTCCAGACTACTGTACCCCTTTCAAGAGCCTGATTTGTCTTGTGTACCCCCAGGTTTCACCTCACTTAAACTACTTGCTTACAAAATTAGACATAAGAATACAAAAGTAGCACAGCACACTATTACTGAAAAATTGCTTATTTTCTCATTTTTACTATATAATTATAAAACAAATTGATTGGAATATAAATATTGTACTTATATTTCAGTGTATATTATATAGAGCAGTATAAACAACTCATTGTCTGTATGACATTTTAGTTTGTACTGACTTCACTGGTGCTTTTTACGTAGCCTGTTGAAAACTAGGCAAATATCTAGATGAGTTGATGTACACCCTTGAGAACCATTTATCTAGACAACCCCTGGCAGGTATTTGTCTAACCTGCTCTTAAAAATCTCCAGTGATAGAGATTCCATTATCTCCCAAGGCAATTTATGTCAGTGCTTAACCACCCTGACAGTCAGGAAGTGTTTCCTAATGTCCAACCTAAACCATTCTTGCTGCAATTTAAGCCCATTGTTTCCTGTCCTATCCTCAGAGGTTAAGGAGAACAATTTTTCTCCCTCTTCCTTGTAACAGCCTTTTATGTACTTGAAAACTGTTCTCATGTTCTCTTCCCCACTCCTCGCCCCCAGTCTTCTCTTCTCCAGACTAAACAAACTCAATTTTTTCAATTTTCCCTCATAGTTCATGTTTTCTAGACCTTTATTTTTTGTTGATCTTCTCTGGACTTTCTCCAGTTAGTTCACGTTTCCTGAAATGTGGCACCCAGAACTGGACACAGTAGTCCAGTTGAGGCCTATTCAGTGCAGAGTAAAACGAAAGAATTTCTTCTTGTGTCTTGCTTACAACCCTCCTGCTAATACATCCCAGAATGTTTGCTTTTTTTGCAACAGTGTTACACTGTTCATTCATATTTATCTTGTGATCCACTATGATCCCCCAGATCCCTTTCCACAGAACTCTTTCCTAAGCAGTCATTGCCCGTTTTGTAAGGTGTGCAACTTTCCTAAATGAGTACTTTGCATTTGTCCTTATTGAATTTCAATCTGTTTACCTCAGACCATTTATCCAGTTTGTCCAGATCATTTTGAATTTTAATCCTATTCTCCAAAGTACATGCAACCCCTCCCAGCTTGGTATCATCCACAAACTTTATAAGTGTACTCTCTATGCCATTATCTAAATAACTGATGAAGATCTTGAACAGAACCGGACCCAGAACTGATCCCTTGTGGGATCCTGCTTGATATGCCCTTCCAGCTTGAGTGCAAACCATTGATAATGACTCTCTGGAAACGGTTTTCCAACCAGCTGTGCACCCACCTTTTATTAGCTCCATCTAGGTTGTATTTCCCTAGTTTGTTTATGCACCATTATTTCTCATTTAAATTTTTTTTTTTTTTTTTTTTACAGTTCTTTACCTTGTCATATCCACTGGGCACAGCAAGCATGTTCTCTGCCCACTCTGGTTCCAGTGTGTGTGTCAGTAAAGTCGAGAGGAGCTTTGCTTACTGCATTTTCAAGGGATGGACTTTTACTGGCAGTAGCCGTTAATCAAAATGATCCAAAGGTATGACTGGTAGAAAGTAGATCACTAAAGCTAATGTTGCGAATAGAATACAGTTTGTTAAAAGTGGCCTTATTAAATTGTTTTAGACTTGCCTCTCAGATAGGCTTTCTGTTTAATCATAACCATATTTATAGCTAGGAAGTTCTTCAGAAAAGCATGGCTCTCAGGAAGATGGATCATCTGTTTGATTCTCAAAACACCAAAACTTGGCCAAGGGTTGGGGGGGAGGGAGAAAGGGGCAGGGACCGTAAAGCGCTGCAGGGTCCTTTGCTGCAGCAGCGCTTTTACTCTGCTTCCCCCCCCCCCCCCCCCCAGTTAGTGGCACAGCGCTGCTGCGGCAAAGGACTGTTTAACGTTGCTTCCTCCCCCCCCCCATCGGTGGTAAAGATGTACAACACGTTTCTGCTCTGCACTTCCTGTCGATTTCTGTGTCAATGAGTTAGTGAGCAAATCTGTAGCACTACATAGCAAGTTCCTGTACCGCATGTTAACGAGTCTCGCGTGTTAAATAGGTAGCACTGAGAGGCATGGTGCTACCACGTGTTAAGCGGATTCGTGCGTAAACGGGTCTGTACTGTACTTGAAGAAGGAGTTGAGATTACTTACCTTACAGTAACTTGAGTTCTTTGAGATGTTTTGTTTCTGTGGGTGCTTCTACCCTCCTTCCCCTTGGCTGTGGAGACTCTGCTCCATGGTTGAGAAGGAACTAAGCGGTGGCAGGCCGTGGCTCCCTACATGCCTTTGTTTGGAGGCATGAGTTGCTGTTCTGCACAGCCATGAGCCCGTGGACACCTCTTTGCATTCTCCATTTGAGAGCACACGCATGCGCACACATCCTACAGTGGAGCACTGAAAGGGACAAACCATTTTGAAGAACTGAATTATTCTGAGATAAGGAACCACTCCTTCCATTCCAAGTTCTTGAGGGGAGTGTGCTGTGTTGGTCACAGACTCTTCTGTCCCTGTTGCCTTCCAAGCCTCATCCATTGTGCCTTTATCCCTTCCAGCCTGTTCCTGTTTCAGTCCTGTCTTTTCCCTCCTCCTTGCCTCCTTGTTTAAGTCCAAGACTCCCACCATCCATTCCTCTCTATTCAAGTCAGTCTTCCTTTTTCGTGCCGCATGGGAGCCAATAGGGAGAGACTGTCTCCCTGCTCTTAGTTTTGGTGTCTGGAACCAGAGAGACCTGCAGCACCTGGGAGCAGCAATTAGAGGGAAGTCCAGCTCAGCCCCTATAGCCCTGGGACGGAACATGCTCAATTCAGGTGGAATCTTTGGAGAACTTAGCTGCCACACTCTAACAAATCAATGCTGAAAATATGATGAGATTTTTAAAGGCTTCTAATTTGGACAAATTTAAGTACTTTTTCATGGGAATAGTAAAAGGCATATCGTGACACACAGGCAAGCTGCTGCCAAATTTCAAAACCTTGCTACAGAGGTTGGTGTGCTAGAGATTTTGAATGTGAGAATTTTTTTATTGTTGGGAAAAGATTCTTAAATATTTTTCCTGGATGTGGCCGTATTGTTTTATCTGAAACTTTCCAGAAAAATTCAGTCTGAGGCAGATACAAGAGGATTTCAACCCAAATGATTAAAGTTTGCCAGACTTACAAGCGACTGAAAACAAGGTCTTGAAATGGAAAATTTAAACAGCCTAAGTATAGGCTGCGCTACCATCTCTGCCTATGATTAACCTCAGTGTTTAATGAATATTGAGGATATTATATGCCTATCTAAAGACATAATTTAAATCAATTTATGATTTGCAAAGTTTCAAAGGTAAAAATGTACTTTGAATATTAATAAGCATGACTTATTATTTCTGGATGTGGTAATGCAGACAAGATTTCTGCATGTAGTAATGTTTTCAGTACAACAAATCTAAGGCGTAACTTGATATTAAAAAGCTTTATTATGGTCCATTATTAATTTTTTTTGTGCTTTATTTTTTTCTTCACAGGCAACTCAGATTTTGTTTATAAATACATTGAATTTTGTTACTGTTTCTGGTAGCCTTAAAGGTTGTAGTAGCAAGAATCATGTGGTTCCATCCAAGTTTGTCAGGTCAGTATCTGAATAGTAGAATTTAAGTTATTCTAAGAAGTAAAATCATTGATACCTTGATTTGATAGGAAAGTAGACTTGTAAAGCTATTATTTTTTTCTATCTTTGTTAGGTCATACTGGGTAGGTGACATGAGCTGGACTCCTGATAGTCTTTTTCTGGCTTGCATGTTAAAACGTGGCTCCTTGATATTATTGACTTGTATGGGTGAATTGCTGACCTTGGTTACTTCTGGTTGCTCTATAGAATTTGGACCAGCAGAGTTTATTCCCTTTCATCCACTAATAACATACAGGTGAGACAACCTGAAAGTTTAGATTTTTTTTCTTTATCATTTGATCATATCTTCCTTTCTTACATGTTTTCTACTATTTAAAATAAATTTCATCTTTCAGATTAAGTCTTTTGGTTTCTCTTTTTTTCTCAATATCTGTTTCTCATTCATAGTTCTCTTCTATTTCTTATAATGGCTTTGTCCTGCTGAAAAATTGGCATTGTGGCACTGTAAGTATAAATTATTTCTGACTTTTAGCACTGGTTAAATGTTTAGATATTTCAGAGATTAGCATTATGGAAGAAATTCACTTTTTGTAAATGTTAAAAACTTGGATTAATTTTTAATGCAAGGATAACTTTGGCGTCTCAAGAATTTAATTTACTGTAACTTTCAAATTGTGAGAGTTCCAAGATTGAATATGAAATTATAGCAATTGTATGGGAAAGTAGGATATCTAAACAAAGCAGCTAGTTATATTTAAACAGCCTTTTGCAAGCCCAGAACCTTCTTTTTTCACATGCAGTTTCTCACTCATATAAGAAGTGCAGTTGTGCATGCATTTGTGTTCAGTAGTGTTTATCACTATTGAAAATTGCTTCTTGAAAATGAACAAAAGGCACTTCTAATGTGTTATAACAAGAAATCACACATGTGCAATATAAAATTTTATTTAACCTTAATTACAAGTTACAGGTAGTAACAAAATGTGAGTGCATATAAGAATCTTTAAAATAATTTTTCTGTGAATCTGATTAATTTAATGAAAGATTCTGACTGTTAGCACTGATGGATTATAGTGAGGTATTGTCACACACTACTCTGCCAGTGCATTTAAATCCTTTTCTACATTAATCTATGTATAGTGTTTCTAAAGTGCCTGCCATCATCATATCTAAGACAGATCAACTGTGTTGTTCCAGTTTTTGTCGTTATTTGAGCAGTGTCTCTGTTGTGGCAGGATGTAAAGCATTTTTAGTGATTCGTTTCAAACCAACAAACTCCTTTTCTCTTGTGACCTTAACTTTGAACCCACATCTCCACAGATGAAAAGATAGCACATTAATCCACCACATTACTGAGCTCCCTATGCTAAATCCGTTAGTATCTTGCTACTGGCTTTAAAAACTATACTAGCAATTAAGTTTCAGGCATTCTTGTAACTTTCTACATATAGATGTAGAAAAAAAAATGCTGGCCAATAACTTAAAAGAATTTGAAGTTACATATTTGCAAATGATAATGCAGTGCACACTTTCGTTGGCTGATTTAAAAATCAGAATTTAATCTTTTCTATAGGGGAGGCAGAGTGGCCTACTGAGTAGAGTACACCTGGGTTCTATTCCAGACTCTGCTACTAGACTACTAGATGACCTTGCACAGGTCACTTCATCTCTCTGGCTCAGTTTTCCCATCTGTAGGATGGGAATAGTGATACCAATCTTCTTTGTTGAAGTACTTTAAGATCAGCTGATGAAGACCTATGTAGGAGCTAGGTGATATTATGATATGTGAAAGACTATTTTTAATTGTAATACAACTGTTTATTCACACATTCAGCTATTTAAATTTTAGAGACTTCCTAACATTTTAACTGTCAAGAATTGAGAATAACCAAATGTTTCACTTATAATTTGGAAATGCTATGGATCCAATCTTACAATGTATGTGCAAGTACAGGGCCCATGGACTTCAATGGGAATCTTTTCTGTGTAAGGACTACAGGACTAGGTCCTGTGTGTTGTATTTAAAAATTATTGTTGTAGAATGGCTGAGGAGTTTATTTTTAAAATAGATACAAAATACTAATGTTCTACATTACTTAACATACATGATTTTTATTAGTAGTCATTTAGAACCCCATCCTGCAAAGATTTATCAGGGACTTAACTTCTGATTAGTCTCAGTGGGTCTACTGATATTGTATAAAGTTGAGCATTTGCATAAATCTTTGCAGAATTGGAGCCATATAGAGGAACATAAATTGATATGTTACTATATGATAGGTCTACTTAACAAAATTCAAGATGTCAATATTTTGCTGTAATAGTAGCTAATTAAGGTTAAAAAGGCCCGTTAGTATTTTCACATTTTTCTGTTAAGCTTAACTTCTATATTATGTCATGTTATATTATTAAATAGCTTACATTATTATTTTGTCATCTCGCATTTGTGCACTTTTTGTTTAAACTTTCCCCTTCGAGAAAAATTGTGTAAATTACAAAAATAATAATTTTTGTGAACAAAATATGTGTGTTTCATATTTTCATTTAATAATTTTGCATATGATATTTGCTTGTTTATTTTTTCTGATATATTTTTATTTTATTTTCTAGACCGCAACAGTCTGTCTCTCAAGATTCTAGTCATTCTCTTGGTTCATCCGCCTCTGAAAGTGATCTAATGAGACAGAGATTTTCTGTAACATCACACTCAAGATTACCCTACCTTATTGTCTCTGATGGATATATGGTTACAGTACTTAAGTTTTCTGATAATCTTTTACCATCTGGAGTTATGAGGTCACTTCTACTTGATTCAGCCCAGAGGCTTGAAAAGATGCATCAGAGTCTGATGACACCTAAGGTACTGTTCGGTTGGGTGGGTTTTTTTACATTAGAGATTTTTTTAAATGATGAATTTTTAGTCAAAAGGAGAAAATAGTAAACACTATAATCTCTTTCAAACAGAGTATTACAAAATGCTTTCAAAGGCAACAATGGAGTCATGTGCCTGTTAATCTTTGAAAGGACAATCATGATATATTCCTTTCAGTGCACTGTGGAGGAAGGTTTTGAGACAGACTTAAAATGGCATTGATTTGAAAAACAGGCTCTGAATTTAAGTGAAACTGAATTTTCTTATGTGCCCATGGAGAACAAAAAATGGCAGTACAGTGACTTGTTATACCTCAACCCTGTTCTGGATAGGCCATCTCTAGTGAGTAAGAAGGTAATTTTGCTTCCTTATCGTTTTCAGTCTTTGGTCTCTGTCAAGACAGTCAACGAAGTTTCTAGTTGTACTGTGAACATAATCACTCCATTGAACTCCATAACAACTGGATTGAAACCATCAACTCATTTTACATAGATCAACAGCTATTGGAGGGTAACAGTTTTCAGTAACTAGCAACTGGGGCTAAGTTTGAATGAAAAACTTAGATCTGACAGACCTTTCAGCTCTATTTCCAGCCCCCCCCCCCCCCCCGAGACTCATTCGATGTTAAGCATAAGATGGGATTTCCATATATCCCAATAGAAACTGAAACCAGTTTGCATCACCACCTTGCAGGTGCCAGCAAGTATACTTGAGTTTATGGAGATGATCTATTTACTGGGATAAATTGGAACAGTGGGAGAGGATTTGAGAATTTAGGGATGCAATTTTAAGAGCCTAAGAAGGGATGGAATTTTAGGTATCAGTAAAACTATCTATGGGATCAACTGAGAGATCAAGAGGAGAAAGATTCTTTGAAAGAGGATTAAGGGCAACATGTATGTTAGTGAATGAAGAAGACAGTTGTTACCAGTTTAGGAAGAACAGAATCAAATAGAATGAGAGAATGATTGCTGACAGATTTGGGGGTGGGAAGAGAGGAGGAGTTTGAAATGAATCAGGTTGAATATGTGGTGGTATAGGTTCATTGCGGTTTGATAAACTAAGAGTATCCAGCAGGGAGATGAAGTTATAGGCAAGCTAGTTGGAAGTGCAGTCAGCCTGGATGTAAAATTTCCCAGTGCTAACGAGCAAGAACATATCAGTCAGGGTATAGATATGTTCATATTTATTAATACACCGCACACAAAACCATGTAGAGGCATAGAAACCAAAGTATTACATTATTGTGACCTTGTAATTGTCAAGATTTTTTTTTAGTATTTCAGTTTACATTTGTTGAATAGGAAAGCACATATTAAAAGAAATGAATCAGAAGTAGAGCCCTTATTTGAGATCTTAAAAATTAAAAAAAAAAAAAAAAAAAAAAAAAGACCCTACATCATAGATTCAGGGTAAGGCCCAGAATCTGAAGATCAACCTTGACCACTTATTCTCCATTTTCCCACTTTTGTGAGCTGTACAGAAATTCTGCCAGTTATTCTTCCAAAAATCTGTCTGTTTCAGGGATCTGATCTCTTCCTTCTATCCCTACAACTAAAACATTTGTCTGATGATATTCCATCTTGATTATTGTAACATCTTCCTCCCCTCAGACTTCCTGATACCTCCAATATTTAGAAAATACAATTACCAGATTGGTTTCTTTACTTGTTATTCTAACCATGTTATCCATCTCTTTGAATTCCTCCACTGGCAGCTCCTCCTATATTACATTAAATTCACGCTTTTCCCTCCCATGCCATCCAGGTGCCTACATAACCTTATCCTTCCCAGAATACTTATTCTTGTCTCTTTTCTTCATTGCCCCCATCTCATTCACACGGCTAGGGTTGGCAGCCTTGACACACTACTTCTCCCACAGGTGTTTGTGTGGAGAATGTGGGAGACTTCTGTATTATTTCTGTGAGTATTACATATGTCTCAGTTTATCTATTTGATATTATTCTGTATGACTGCATGGATTTAATCAAAACAGGAAATGAAACAATGACAGAGATGAGATCCCTCCAGAAGGAATACCAAGGGTCTTCAACAGAACTGTGGCGGAGCTACTAAATGGGAAATCCTCATCTGCCTGGCCCCACGACTCCTGCCTCAAGTGCTTAGGGGAATCCCACCTTACGAACAAGTGCCGCATTTGCAAGTCATTCAAACAATGTCTTCAATAATTCGAAGTCATCAATCCACCTGCTTCAGCCTAGTAGGTCACATGGCCTCCTGCACCTTTGGGACCAAGTACGCGAGGCTACGCCTCCGTCCCTTCCAAACCTGGCTCGCTTCAATATACCATCCACAGAGAGACAGTCTGGATTCGGTGCTCACTATCCCCAGGACGGTTCTCAACTCCCTCACTTGGTGGTTGGACCCCTCTCGAGTCTGCGCAGGGATGCCTTTCCACCCACCACAACTCTCGGTGGCCCTAACCACGGACGCATCATCTCTGGGTTGGGGTGCCCACCTCGGGAACCTTCACACTCAAGGTTGCCCCAGGAGCTGGCCTTGCATATCAACGTGAGTGAGCTGAGAGCAGTCCGTCTAGCATGCCAGGTGTTTTGGGACCATCTCCAAGGCCGTTGTGTATCAGTGTTCACGGACAACACAACAGCCATGTTTTACATAAACAAGCAGGGCGGGGCACGTTCCTCCCTCCTTTGTCAAGAAGCCATCCGCCTCTGGGACTTTTGCATAGCCCACTCTATCGATTCAGTAGCGTCTTTTCTCCCAGGAGTCCAGAACACTCTGGCAGATCACCTTAGCAGGTCCTTCCTGTCTCACGAGTGGTCAATCCGTCCGGACGTTATCCATTCCGTTTTCCGGAGGTGGGGCTTTCCCCACATAAACCTCTTTGCCTCCCGAGAGAACAGGAAATGCCAGGTGTTCTGCTCCTTCCAAGGACGCTCCCCGGGCTCCCTCTCAGACGCATTCCTGATCCCGTGGAAGAGGCACCTATTTTATGCCTTCCCACCGTTTCCGCTCGTTCACAGAGTTCTACTCAAGCTCCGCAGGGACAGAGCCCACCTGATCCTCATTGCTCCAGCGTGGCCGAGGCAGCATTGGCACACCCTGTTGTTCGACCTCTCAGTGGCAGACCCGATTCCCCTGCCACTCTGGCCTCATAACACAGGACTTCGGCAGGCTTCACCATCCAGACCTGCAATCCCTTCATCTCACAGCATGGCTGCTGCATGGTTGAGCCAATCTGAGTTGCGTTGCTCTGCCTCGGTACAACAGGTACTCTTGGGAAGTAGGAAGCCTTCCACTAGGATGACATATCTCGCCAAGTGGAAGTGTTTCTCCCACTGGTGCGCTCAGAGTAACTTAGTCCCTGGACAGGTTTCGGTCCCTACGGTCCTGGATTACATCTGGTCCCTGAAAGAGCAGGGCCTGGCGGTCTCTTCTATAAAGGTACATCTGGCAGCTATTTCCGCCTTCCACCCAGACGAAAGTGGCCGTTCAATTTTTTTCTCACCCCATAGTTTCCAGGTTCCTTAAGGGATTGGAACGGTTGTACCCTCAAGTCAGATGCCCAACCCCTACCTGGGATCTAAACCTGGTGCTAGCCAAGCTTATGGGGGCCCCCTTTGAGCCTCTGGCCACCTGCTCGCTGCTGTACCTTTCCTGGAAGACGGCCTTCCTCGTCGCTATCACCTTGGCGAGACGAGTATCAGAGCTTCGAGCCTTGACAGCGGATCCCCCGTATACAGTATTCCACAAGGACAAGGTACAGCTGCGACCGCACCCCTCTTTCCTCCCTAAGGTGGTGTCTGCCTTTCATGTCAATCAGGACACCTTCCTCCCAGTCTTTTTCCCGAAGCCGCACTCATCGCGTCGGGAACAACAACTACATACTTTGGATGTCCATAGGGCTCTCACTTTTTATAGAGAGAGAACCAAACCCTTCCGACGTTCGCCTCAGCTCTTTGTAGTGGTGGCAGACCTCATGAAAGGCATGCCGGTCTCTTCCCAACGGATCTCATCTTGAGTGACGTCCTGCATCCGAACATGCTATGAATTGGCTCACATTCCCGCTAGCCATCTCACCGCCCTTTCTACTCGGGCGCAAGCCTCTTCTGCCGCTTTCCTGGCCCATGTCCCCATCCAGGAAATATGTCGGGCGGCTACCTGGTCATCTATTCACACCTTTGCCTCACATTATGCATTGGTTCAACAGTCCAGAGACGATGCAGCCTTTGGTTCAGCAGTTTTGCATTCTGCAATGTCTCACTCCGACCCCACTGCCTAGGTAAGGCTTGGGAATCACCTAATTGGAATCGATATGAGCAAGCACTCAAAGAAGAAAAGATGGTTACTCACCTTTGTAACTGTTGTTCTTCGAGATGTGTTGCTCATATCCATTCCAAACCCGCCCTCCTTCCCCACTGTCAGAGTAGCTGGCAAGAAGGAACTGAAGGGCTGTTGGGTCGGCAGGGGTATATATCCGGCGCTATAGCGGCACCACGCCAGGGGGCGACCCAGCCGACCCACCGAGTGTTGCTAGGGTAAAAATCTTCCGACGAGCATGCACGCAGCGCGCGCACACCTAATTGGAATGGATATGAGCAACACATCTCGAAGAACAACAGTTACAAAGGTGAGTAACCGTCTTTTCTGCCATGATAAGTAGAGAAAAAAAACAGGGGTTGGCAACCTTTCAGAAGTGGTGTGCTGAGTCTTCATTTATTCATTCTAATTTAAGGTTTCATGTGCCAGTAATACATTTTAACGTTTTTAGAAGGTCTCTTTCTATAAGTCTGTAATATATAACTAAACTATTGTTGTATGTAAAGTAAATAAGGTTTTTAAAATGTTTAAGAAGCTTCATTTAAAATTAAATTAAAATGCAGAGCCCCCCAGACCGGTGGCGAGGACCCGGGCAGTGTGAGTGCCACTGAAAATCAGCTGACGTGCCGCCTTCCCACACGTGCCATAGGTTGCCTACCCCTGCCCTAGTCCTTTGTATATTTGCTCTCAGATTGTAAATTCGTTAGGTCAGGAATAATTTCTTTTATGTTTGGAAAGTATCTAGCATGTTGTGGGTGTTAACAGAGACAGACAAATGCGTAATAATACTAAGGTAGTTTCTCTTACTTTTGTCTTTTACAGTCTAAAGGGAAAAGGCTGCAGTTGCGATCCTTGTCTTCTTTAAAAGCTAGCCTATTGAAACAACATCGAAACCAAAATTCTACCCTTTCTACCATTCCAAAATTCCTGCAAGAAGAAGAAACAGCAGAACTGAGGGAGAAAGCAGCAGATTTACGGGTATTTAACAGCACTTTTCTATTTACTGTATAATTAATGCATCTGATCTAATTTAGGTAATTCTGAATATGGAAAAAAAATCTAATTATCCTGAGCTCTATTTTAAGTCATATTCTGAATATTATACTCTTACTAAATTTGCTTAAATGATTTTACATTAAACAAATTCTTAGGAAGAATTTTAATTTTATTTTGGCTTATAGGTTCTAGAAAATGCACTGATCTTATCAGTCATTTTGGCAGGATGTTAATGGTTTTCAAACATCTTAAAACAAATGATTTTTTTCAGAAATTAATTTACTTTTCCAAAAATGCATGCTAGTAAAATATATGTTGTTAAGTCACTTTCTGTTGCTGTTCAAAATACTGAGTTTTAAGCTTTGACATGTACTGTTATTTGTATACCTTATAGATCTTAAAATCTCTTTAGGAAGAATGGGTGTATGTTAAACTCGCCATGCAACCTTTCAGATCTGCTGTGTTCTTTGCTTTTGAGAATCTCTTCTGTAGAAGCAAAAATTCCCCTTTACCTGCATTCTGAGCTTTACTATTTGGGGCAGCAAATGAGGTGGGGAGTAGAGTCCACAGAAAAAGATACACACTCTATGCTAATTGCTTTTTGAATGTTAGATTATTTAGAATGGATAGAGGTTTCATATATAAGGCCTGTTAATCTTCACTGTGCCTCTTTCACTAGCCTTGCTTTCAAGAAAATAGACACAAATCAGATTACATGTGTGTTTTTTCCCTTTAATTTAGGATTATGAAGACGAATCTGATGATGACAAGCAATTTCAAAATAACTCTTCTACTTTCTGCAGCCAGGGACCAAATTCATTTTTCAGTAGAGCTGATCAAGGCCGGTTGGAATTTGCATCAATGTTTGACACTGTTCATGCAAAAGATGATACTGATGCAAAAGATGATCTATCTATGGAACTAAATTCAATTCAGAAAAACCTTCTTGCAGCCTGGGGGATAGGGATTTCAAAAAATGTGAAAGAAAAAGATATACTGTTGAATTACACAGTAGGTTGCATTACCCACTTTTTCAACATTCTCCAGTTCATTAAAAGCCCTTTACTAACCCGTGATACATTTTTAAACAAGTCTGAAAAATATAAGCTATGGATGCATACTATCTTAAAACATTTTCAGCAGTTTTTAACTGTGCTGTACTGGGATGTGAGAGAGAGACAGACAGTTGGACATTTGGTAAAGCTGACATCACAGACTGTAAAACTGATGCTTGTTCAGCACCAAGATCAGTTGTTCTCAGAATACCTTTTGGGGTGCTTCTGTTTGCTGAAGCTGGTTGCACATAGTCTAAATGGGAAGTTCACACCTTGTTATGAAATAATGTCTGCATCCTCTGATGTTAACAGTGCTGTAGAGCTTGACTCCCTGATTGTGCCTGTTTTTCAAGTTCTTGATGGGAGCAGTGCTCAGAAATTTCGCTCACTGAATTCTCTGCTTAAGATACCTCCTCAGGCAGTAAAACTTGGTGAAAAGCCAGACAACAGGTATGATTGTTAATGTGCATTAAAAACTTTTTAAAAACAGGATTTAATTACTTTCTCATTGTTTTATTAGAGAAGAATTACAGCAGCATTTTATCTCATCACTACTTTGTATTCTGAAAATATTGTGGTAATTTATTAAAGCAGGCATAGTAATTCCATGCTATTAGAGTGAAATACAGTGTCATATATTTGTTTATTTGACAAAGGCACTATTATGTTTGTACTAAGTTCAATAAAACAGATAACTGTGTGGGAGCAACACCTGGGTTCATGAGTTAGGGTGAGTCTTCTAAACACTAAAAGCTGTAAATTATTAATAAACGTTCTGTACAATAATAAATTTAATAGACAAAGGGAAAACTACAGCATAAAATATGGTTCTTAAGACTATCCAAGAAAATAGATGAAAATACTAATGAAAAAAATTATAAATATCATTGGTGAAATATAGAGCTAAAAATAAAATTATGGTGGAAATATTGAAGAAAACATTACTTTAGCTGTAATATAATATACAAAATAACAAGTAAGTTTGAGGAATAAGACAGAATTATCCCTCTGTTTCAACTAACCTGTATTTTTTGTCAGTGATAGTATACTACTTTTTGATATGCAGGTTGATGATATTGTGGCGGTTATTATATAAACAAGTGCTTTGGTATCAGACTCAACTAAACAGAAAAATATCTAAGGATGGCAAGTCATTAACTGAAATGAAGATTAAACATGAAGAATCCATTGTTGCACAACTTCTAGGTCATATACAGGCAGTCCTGCAGTCTTCAGGAGAGACCTTGGAGCAAACCTGGAAGCTCAATTCTGTGATTGGTTAGTACATTGGAAGGAACTGTAATCAGATGACAATTGTATGGACTGAATATTAGATTAGGTACATCTTATTTATAATTAATTTATTTGCTGAGATAGTTATAGTAGGAATTAATCAAACTTCTGAGGACTCACAACTAAAGCATCTTAATATTTTATGGCTAACAGTATTTCTATGTATAGTTTAGTGGCTTAAACATTACAGGCTTCATCCAAAACCCATTGAACTCAATGGAAAAACTCCATTGACTTCAGTTTACTGAATCAAGTTTGAAATATATAGGCATCCTGGTACCACAAATCTGAATCCTGAGAAGGTTGAGACAGCTTTGTCTCTTCTGAGGTAGATAAATGGAGTTCTGGGCACTTCACTGTATGTTCGTTTCTCAGCTGAGACCATACAAACAGAGATTGTTTTCAAAGTTCCATGCCGCTTTCCCCCAGAGTAGGAGTTTGCTGATGGTGTCTTTGGCAAAAAGGTTCCATCCTCCCGTTATTATGCTGGTTGTTCACTTGGCTTCCACCAATTACCCACAACATTTCAATGATGTGTAAATAGGGCGCTATCATTCTCATGCAGACAAAATACAGTTTATTTCATTGGGAGATTTGCCTTTTGGAATGAAAGGGACTATTATATAAAGTTGAGCTATTATTATTTATTGTGAAAACAACAAAGAAGGTGATGTGAAAGTTGAAAAAGTAACAGGAAATGCTTATCACCGTGAACAAGATATATGTTTTTGAACCATAAAGTTTTTAATTACACTTAGTATTTCTGAATTTACTGTTACTTTTTAGCAGTAAATTCAGAAATACTAACAGTTTATGAAAGCTTTGTGGAAAGAGGTTGTAACCAATTTTAATTCTACTTTAATAGTGATTTAGCAGTCAAAAATGTTTAACCCAGAAAAGTCTGTAATTCAGAATTATTATTTTCGCTCCTGCTGCCAAATAGGCATTTGGCTGGAATAAGAGTGGTTTTCCAGAGACTGAGAAATTTGCACATGTAGTAGCTGCTGTGGAATTGTGCTACCGTTTATGACAGCTTCTCTGATATCGTGTTTAAAAATAATGTATTTAATAACAGGCAAAGATTTGAACTGAAATAGAAACAGATATAGATTTGTGTGTTTGTATGTGTGAAAAGACGTGAATACCTTGTAATTTTGTTGACGATTTTTATTTATTTATTTTTTTTAAAGGTGAGGAGCAGTTTCTTTTAGGCTCATACGAAGAATCTGTGGATCTGTGGAAGAGGGCTCTTCAAGAAACCAAAGCAAAAGGCAAGGGAAAAATGGTGCAGTGTTCATCTTTTCAGTTTTCAGATGTTTGCACAATATTCTGGCAAGGATGTTCATACTTCTCTGCTGTAGTTAACATGCTGTTAGCACGTTTGTAAAAGACACCTATTTTTCAGAGCTGCTATCTTGAAATCAAAATTTGCTCAGGAATAAAAATTGAGTCCAGAAGACTTTTAAATACATTTGATAAACCAAAGGACAATTATTATAGAAGTTGTAAAGTTAAAGGAGGAATTTGTTTTGTTTTAAATAAAAAATTCTAGCTGAAAATCCATTTGATGAGCAAGTAGACTATCTGGAATGGACTTCCTGGTTCATTGAGTCCAGTTCCCAGAATTGTAGACAACCCTATTGGATAATACTATTCATAAACTTATCAAGCTCCATCTTAAAACTAGTTAGGTTGCCCCCACTACTCCTTTGGAAGGCTGTTCCAAAGCACATTCTTCAGATGGTTGGAAACCTCCTTCTGATTTCCAGCTTAAACTTATGTATGGCCCATTTATACCCATTTGTTCTTGTAGCTGCACTGTCGTCTAGATTAAATAGCTCTTCTCCTCCCCTGATGTTCACTCCTGATGTATTTATAGAGAGTTAGGAAGGAGGAAAGAAGTACTCCAGAATCTTTACATGGATACCTTTTGAGGACAGCCACTCATGTCTTAGGAGAAGGAGTAGTCCTCAGGTATGCTGAGTGGACAGGGGTTATATGAGAGGTTTTATGATTTTTTTAAATTAATTTTCCTAAAGAAACAATAAAAATGCAAAAAGGTAAACTACTTACAACTTGTATTTATCACCAAATACTGCACATTTCACAGGATATCCAATAAAATTATGCAGTTACACAGCTTTACAGCTTGTCACTAAGAGAGAGATGTTTGAAACCTTGTTGGTATTTCAGGATACCTAGACAAATCAGGTCTTAGCCTTGTGGATCTTGAGGCACAATGCGTCTGCATTCTACTTGCTGCTTTCTGTCCACCCCCTCCTGGCATCATGTCTAACTTGAGCTGTGCTGCCTTTGTAACATCACAACTGCTCACTAACCCCCTTTTTGAAATGTGTATAGGCTGCAGAAGTGGAACTTGGAGGAGGAGAATTAACTCCCATGCAGATTTCTGACTGATAATGCACTGGTCTGCAATAGGATCTAATCCTCTAGAATGTCTGCCCTCCAGTTCTGCTCCCTCTATAACTTATGGATCCTTAGTTGTATCATGTTTACATAAAGTCAATTTCAGGTGAGGGGTATCTGCTATGTTTAGCCTTTCTGAATCTTTTTTTATGCTCATTTGTTTTTCTGCATCCTGGATTACAGCTGTGTGAGAGAGAGACCCTTTTATCCTATATTAATCTTCTTTTGCTTTTGAATATTCAGTTCTGCATTTGTTTCTTTTTGTAATGTAGGAGAAAAGAGGACACAGTTTCTTCAAACTAGGTATTATCTTGCTATATTATATTGCCACCTGTATCACTACAACTTAACTGAGGCTCAGGGGCTGAGCGACCATCTTGTGAGAGAGATACTAAGACGATCTCAGCTGTCTGTAAGGCAGACAGAAGATTTTTCTGGTATGTTTATTTGTTTAAAAAAAATCCATTTACTAATGTATGTTGATATTGTTTAGATAACTTGGTGTCTAACTTTTATGCCCCTGTAAGGACTTGACTCCATGATTCCTTTCTAAAAATTCTAAGAGCTCCCTGCGGATTGAATACATCCTTTTCTTAAGGGATGGAAAATGGGTTTTCTGTGTAACTCTGACAGAAGCTGAGAGTTCCTTAATTATTTCCATTCTTCAGCCTCTGATTCCTTAATTCCCCACTTCTGAGTCATCATTATTTCTGTCTCTTAAAAAAATTTGACTGCAGAACTTCTGTCTAGCCTGTAATAATTTCAGTGAGTGTTTGGAGGACAGTTTTAATTGTATAGTTTATGGTTTGTGTGTGAGTTGATTAAGTTCCCTTTTTTTAGAGCCTGGTCCAAAATCACCGAAGTCTGTGGAAAGACTTCTGTTGACACACAGTTGGTCGCAATCCTAAATCCAAACACACAAACTTTGGAAACATTTGTATTCTTATACGGATGCAAATTTTGTGACTAAGCCCCTTGCTTTATAAAGGGCTGAATCAAGCCCTAGATCTGAATAACCAAAACTTTGGGAAAGTTCAGAGTCAGTCCTGGATCTAAACTTAGTGGTTTGGGCCCATCTCTAGTTTATAGCTGCAAGAAATCTTCAAAGGGAATTGTTACTAACTAGTAATTAATAGTAAGAGGTTCCATGTTTTCTGTTTTAAAAGGCTCAGGAATGTTGTCAGGGGAAATGAGTAGGGCCACAGTTTGTTCTGTGCACACAATTGTGTTGACTATAATTAAACAGTTCTAGCGCTCAATTTTTATAGCAATTTTTTGTTATTGTCGAAAATATTTTAATTAGATGTCTATCTCTTAGATGCTGAATATTCTCAGTATGAATTGTGGATGATAAGAGATGTTCATCCTGAAGCTGCAATGGCAGTAATACAGTCCATGGCACGATTCATGGCTGCCTACTTCACTAATCATCTGCTTTATATACTTCCCCCACATAAAGTCGACATTCTGCCTCCACTTCACATCAACCAAGGTATTCCGTTAAACAAAAAATATTTTAACTGGCTCTGATTCAGTGTTATGATTTGTGTGTCAGTGTTGCCTTGCCTTACCTTACCTTAAAGGGGTAAGTCCTCTGTTTTTAGATATGTGATTTTTATTTTTTATAATTCTAATATTAAGGATAAAATTATACTTGGTTTTATTAAGATATTTTTGCAAATATATTTTTTTGTGCCAGCAAAACAAATATTTTGTAGCTGTGGTAATTGCTGAGAATATTTTCATGTTTTAATATTTAAGCTTTCATGTCATCGTTAAAAAGTATAGTACAGAGTATTCTCAGTTTATTCTATAGTCCACATACTTACTTGGATTGTTTTGCAAATTGCTGTGCCTCATGAGGATCCAGAGAAGTTAGTGATCCAAATTTGAGGTTGTTTGAACAAGGGATTCCCAAGATGCAGCCCTCCCTAAAAACTATAATAATGTGACATCAAAATTGTACAGTTCTTACAATGCCCTTTTTTACGCACATCTGGGGCTCAAACTTTGGTGCCCTGCCTCAAATTGATATCACCCACTCAGGATAAATCTCAGCTATTGTCTGATGCACACTACCCTTTTGGGGAAAGAAGCAGTATGTTAAAATTTATTCAGGATATAAGTTGAATCTGCAGTGTCTCTTGAGAAAATAATTTGTGCATGTGCAAAAGGACTGGGGCTCTGTTGCAAGCTGTGGTGTTCCAAGCAGCTTGACATTAGAGTAACTGGGTGACTCAAGCTGACATGCTGTTAAATCCATTAACTCCAAGCAGCACCTTCTAGTGTGTGTTTTGGTCCTGTTCTTGGCAGCTTTCTGGGAATGCGTGTTTGCACATTAGGTGTTCTCTGCCTGCATTCTGCAAGGGTTCCTTTTGGAAGTTTTGCCCTGAGAGCAGTTTCTGGTTTAAGAACTGATATTTCAAAGTGCTCTAACATCCACATGTATTCTCTGTTTTTACTTTGGAAGTATTGTCAAGGAAAATAGTTTTAATTAACTAATGGGAAGATGAAAAGCTCTAGTAAGCAACATTAGGGTAATGTAATCATACCACATGCTCCTTATGTTACGAGCTTATAATTTTAAAAATGCTCTAAAAGTCATGTGCATAGTGAGATTATTTAGAGTATTGGTGTGCCATGACATTTGCCAGGGGTATGTTTCTTAGTGCTACTTTGGAGTCATTTGGTCAGGGGATTAGTTCCTCAGCCACATCCCTCACAATAAGGAGCTGATTTTTATATTCCCATTCCTGTAAAGCTCACGTGCCTTGCCTCAAAAATAGGTACTTCACAACAGAGTCTGGGGTAGACTTTGGGAGAGTGGGGAGAAAAGCACCCCCATGAGGTGAATGGATTACTTCACACCTGTCAGGCTGAGTCAGTCTGTATTCACCTCCACATGGTGTTCTAAACACCTCGACTGAAAACACCCAATTAAGATGAATGGGCAACTTTCTACTTCTGCACTCTTCCCGTGCTGCAGGAGGTTGTGCAGAGCCCGTTTCCCTTATGCTACAAATCTCCATGGCAAGACTAGACTTGTGGCTTGCACAACCCACCTAACTCAGCACAGAAATGAGCAGTCCATGATACCTTTGGGTGCAGATGTACCTCTCTTCATATCACAGAGTGAGCTATGGCAACCTACTGCAAGTAATCCCTGCACCAGTCAATACAGCTCTCTCACACACTGAAGGGCAGTTGGAGTCTATGGAAGTGAATGAGAGAATTCAATTTGATGGGACACTTTGCACCAAATAAAATGACTTAACATAGTCATTCCTTATGTCTGCTCATTATAGGGCAGCCCTGGCTGAAATGTACTTACCATATGTCCCCAATGGCTCTTGTCTACTCCAGGGAGTAGAGTAAAGTTGCAGAGGTAGGGCTGGTGTGTATCTTAAGTTACGTTCTTGTTTTTAGAGGCTTACGTATAGGTGTACTTGACATTCTGGAAGGGTGCAAGGCATTGTTGGTCAACCTGAACCCCATGTTAACAATGATTTTGGGCATTGAATTTAGCTCAGCAAAGAGAAGGTTAAGAGGCAACTTGTTCTGTCCATCTGTAAGTGCTAGACAGGGAGAACATACTTGATAGTAGAGGAAAGCCTATGGGGCAGATCCTCAGCTTGTGAAAATTGTCATAGTTCTGAGTTTAATGGAGCTATGACAACTTTCCCCAGCTGAGTATCTGCCCCATATTATCCTTTAAAAATCATATACCATGTTTTAAGGGTAATAAAAAACATCAGTTACACAACAAGGTGGTGTGATCAAATGCCACACTATAAACTCTGAATTTATTTTAACTAACCTGCAGGGTATGTAATTAACATTATTAAAGACATATTTTCCTTTCATAGACCGGTTCCCTCGAGTTGTTCCACTACAGCACTCTTTGGTCACCAGTGCTGTTAGAGACCAGAACCTTTCTTCTGTATGGACAGCTGAATATGCTCTTGACTTGCTCTTTGTGGGTGGACTGATTCCAGAGGCTGTGTGGCTAGCACACAAACTTGGAGACTGGAAAATGTCTGTTTCAATAGGTGTGGCCTATAATCTGTACTGTCAAAGTGGTGGTGATTTCTTAAGGTGAGTTATGCTTGTTCAAATAAGAGAACTCAGGATTATCATCATGCATTATTATATAGTAGCATGTATTATCAAGTATTTTACTGAGCAGAGCACGTAGTGTCCTTCCCCTAAGACACTTCCAGGTTAATAGATAAAAGATTTAAATAGATGTGCATTTTAGCCAGTGTGCCTCAGATTGATAATTTTATCTGTGGAAGTTTTTGGGTTTTTTCCCCTTCAGAAAAAGGAAAGATGTTTCCACAGAATTTCCTTGATTTTTCCACTGATTTTTTTACTTCATCATTAATTAATAGTTTCTTGATATGCTTTCAGGTCAGAGAAAATGGAATTACATCTGCCTTTGAACTTGACTCCAACACAAATTTTTCAGGAAAAACTACAGTCTTTCTTGGGACAGCCAGTCAGTTTTGAAACATCAAATGAAGGAAGATCTAAATATAAACAATTTACAGGTATATTAAAAATATAGTTTCATCCTATTTACTATCAACTTTATTCCAATTGATTCCACAAATCCTAGGCGTTCACTTTAAAAATAAGTGTTTATCTTTAGCATTATGAAGATACAGTTATTATCACCATATATGCAGATAGCTACTGTAAGTGCCCAGAATCCTGTAGAGAGACAAGGTGTGTGAGGTAATAGCTTTTATTGGACCAAGGTCTGTTGGTGAGAGAGACAAGCTTTTGAGCTTACATAGAGTTCTTTTTCAGGTCTCTGTAAGCTCTCAAAAGTTTTTCTCTCTCTCTCTCTCTCTCTCTCTCTCTCTCTGTCTCTCTCTGTCACACACACACCCAGACGGTCCAATAAAAGATACTGCCTCACCCACTTGTCTCTCTAATATCCTGGGACCAACAAGGCTACAACAACATTGCGTCGTATCCCATTGGTCTTTTGGCTTTTCCCATGCCCAACATGGCTCATATCTTCCTTCTTGTTGGGGGAGGAAGATCTAGACATATCAGATATTCACTTCAGTTTTGTTTGACTACAAAATACTTTATTGGCAAATGTACATTTTTAGAGTATAATAAATATAAGACACATTGAAATAAACGTGGATGTATGAACAGTTTGGAAAGCATCATTGCATTGGCACCAAAATTACAGAACACTGAAGTATTACTTCATCCTATAGCAAGACAAAAAATGTCATCTTTCTGCACTGCTCCAAAGTTGGCTTCCATAGCCAGATCAGACTGCCCTTGGTTCAGTGTCCCAGAAAGTCTCATTGTAGTAAAATTATCCATATCCCTTATTCTGCTCTGGTTTGTGAAGTCCATATTTTAAGGCCTTGTTTGCATTTGTGATTTACGGTATTCTTTGTCTTAACCATTGTCACGCTGTTTGGAGTGGTTCATGACCATGAGTTCCAACCTTAGGGCAGACTGTTGAAAAGCAGTGCGGACGTCCGAAACTGGTGCTATGTTCTGTCATTAGATTTCATCAACTAGGTAACAAATGTGAACTCCTGAAGTACTATAATAGTCTTAACATGAAGTCACAGACTGTTCGCTTGGACGCTCAGTCTTTCTTGCCACCCAGGCAAGTTTAATGATAGATGTTTATTTACACCAAAGTTCACAAAATGTCCAGATTGCTTCCAGTCCCGAGAGATCAGTCACTTACCCCATGTCAATTTCTACCCCAGATCTCACAACAAAGACAACACTTGTAGCCAATCCTGTAGTAAACTATGTATTTATTAGCTAGGAAAAAGAAATTAGAGAGTTAAATAAAGGTTAAAACAGGCAACATATACACACACACGTTATAGTCTATGGTTCGAAAAGGGGACAGAGCTGAAGTAAATTGTCAGCACTGAATATCTTTTAGGGCTAACCCAGGTTGACCCTGGGGATCTCTGCTTTTGCTTCCCAGCTCCAGCCCTGTGAGAGTCCAAACAGCAAAGAGATTAAAAATTTTCATGTCATCTATCTGTATTTTACTCTTCCAGAACTCAAGTTGATGGGACAAGCTTCCTTGCACCTTTATGGGTGTGAGAGGTCTATTAGCCCATTTTTTAAAATCTTGTTGCTTCACCATGGCTCACTTAGTTTTGATAATCCTCCTTGGTGGGCAGGGGTACTACTGTTCCTGCCAATTCAGAAGTTCAGAGCATGCATTTTTATAATTGTAAAGCAAAACTTATAACATGGGATAGATATTGCAAGTTAAGATTAATGCTTGCAGCAACTTTACAAGCATCTTATAGAGTATAAACACATCCTTACAAGTCTAACATCTATCTTAAACACTACTAGCATACAGATGAGCTGGTCTGGTTTCCAGCTATGAATTTCAGTGCTTAGCTGATGCCTACAGCCTTGGCAAGACCTGGCACCTGGTCTACCAGCATGTAAGCACTAAAACACTGATCCACCTCCATGAGCTGCAGAGAAAGGAGAACAGTTCAGACATCCAGATTCGTGGGAGATGTTGAGTAGCAAAAAATAACCAGAGATGATGATTAAGCATTAGAAGCAGTTCTTTTAATTCTACATTTATTCACACTTTCAAATCTTAAAGAAAGTAAATATGTGAGTTATTCATAAATTCTGGAAAAATGAATGCAAAATACTGTAATGTTGATTATTAATTTCAGAAGAAAGCATTGCATCAATTGATGCATTTACCGTATCGGTTTCAATTCTTGGTATTTTTTAGATCCCATTGAAGAGGAAGATTCAAATGTCCTGTTTGATTCTGTGCAAGAAATACTGAAAGCAGCTGTTATGGCAGATGCAGACATTCTCTCAGAAACATTTCAACTTTTGATAGACTCTGCCAAGGACCTCACCAGAAAAGTGTGTGGTTTGGTGCCTGATGGGCTATATCTTCCTGCACCACCATTATACTGTCCACAACCAGCTTCTCTCAGTGAAGTAAGCATATTTAGTGGAAGTTTGAACTTTATAATTCAGTTTTTCTTCCAAAAAAACTTCAGCCAATTACTTGTATGGCACCGTAATAACAAGAAGCCTCTTTGGAAAGCTCCTTTCAATTTTTCTTTCTACTTTGTGGAATCTCTGTTCTTAAGACAAAGAAGATAAATGTTATGAAGAGCAGAAATTCCATGTGTAGCTCAGTTCCTTTATTCTTTATATCCTCCCAAACTATTGGCCTTATTGTCATGTACTTAAACTTTACATTTCTCAGAAAGACTACAATGACTCTCCTTTAAAAATTGAGAGAGATTATCGTCAAAAGGTGTCTGGGGTCCTTCAGCGAATTCTGCTGCTCTTCCGGGCTGCTCGTTGTTCCTGCCCCGTAGCACAGTGGTATATTGTACAACTGAAATGGGCAAGAAAAGTAATGCAAAAGGTAAATAATAAACTTGTTTAATTTTAACTCCATTATCTGTAGTACAGAGGGTGACTCTGGGAAGGAGAGAGGTCCCCTCATCCACTCTACGGCCTTCCTAGTCTGATAGAGTCTCAGTCTCAGATAGCGGCTGTCTATATTCTTCGCATAGTTTAATCTCCAGAGGAAACTGGAGCCTAAACAATAGGGGCCCAAGGTTTTAGCCTTACAAATTACTAGTGCTATTACTGGAGGTGGGAAAGAAGTGACCATTGGGTTCCAGACCACTTGGGGCTTTAGAAATAATTATTAACACCTTATGGATTTAGATAGATTCCAAGGCCAGAAAGGACCTTTATGATAATCTAATCTGATTTCCAGAATAACAGGCCATAGAAGTTCCCCACGATAATTGATTGGCAACTGGCTGCAAATTTTCAGCCATCTAGAGCACAAGGTACACATGTAATAAGTCTTTTAATCTCAACTATTTAAATTTCATTGACTTAAAATTAAGCCTTATAATGATAAAGGTTTTGAAACAGAGTAACTCAGGTTTTTCTTAGCTGTTTTATATAGTAGTTCTACTAAAGTTCCATTACCCTGCTAATTCACTCTATCATCATATTAAATAAAACATTGTCGTTGTCACAGCTTGTACATTTATTAGATGAAAATGTGTTCCTAAAAAAAAAAAAAATGAACCTGGGTTTCAGGTCCATTGCATTACAGGAAATAGAAAGCAGGCCTATGGAAATATAGTTGATTATGGCAATATTCTGTCAGTAATTTAAAGGGGCCATTCAATCCTGAAAGACTTCAGTTGATTTCATTAGGATTTTCACATACAGATGAACTGAAGAATAAAATTTTTAATTAGTAAGCACTTATAAAGGTAATTTTCTAATTTCTAAATTGTCACAAATAAAATTCTTCTAAGTTTATAACACTTCTGTTTTCTTTTCCTGCCTATAGATTCGAATGAAAGGCACTCTTCCTTCATTAAGTTCATTTCCTGAAAGTTTGCTTCATTATTCTAAATTTAGTACAATATTCTTTAGACCTGCATCTTCTGGAGACCATCGCTTTGATGATGTTTCTTGTAAAACAATAGGTTTGTGTATAATAAAATTGAATAAGTAACTAAGTAACTTATGGTTGGAAAATTAGAACAAGGGATGAGAAGCTGCATGTGGAAGAGAACTCTCTAGGCTTTATTTATTTATTTTTGCATTTGGTTGAAAATATGTCATGATACAGTGTCGTCTGCAGTGCTGTCTGTTGTAAATCTTTCAAAATTTTTGCAGTTTTTGATAACTGACGGATACTTATATTTTGCTATAATTTTAAAATATTAGTATATTACTAAAATATAAGTTGTATCTATATATTTTTTCCAATTTATTACAAATGAGTTAATCCTTGTTTTTTAAAGACTAAAAATGAATTAGTAATATCTGTCCATTTATTTTAATTTTTTTAACTAAAATTATAGAAACTGAGGCATATACTGGGCCACACTGCTTTTCAGCTTATTCCAATTTCTGTGTTTTGTTGTGATTATTTTTGGGGACGGGAGAGATGGCCTTTTTCTCATATTATTCAGAGAATGTACTAACTTGAAGATTAAAAATTTTTCATAATGTCAAATTACTAGAACAGATCTTATGTTAGAGACTTCTTTAAGTGTATAAAAATGTGGTGGGAGAAAATTTGGTCAAAGCTATCTGTGCTACTGAAAATCAAATGTACTATAGTATAAAGAAATCCATAGACAATAAATTGGGGGCAAATGAATGTGAAAATAATCAGAATTGGTGGTGATGTTGTTGATTCCTTCGAAGCAAGCTGATCTGCTTTAGAGCTCTCCCAATTCTTTAACACTTACAATATCTCTCCTCAGAGATTCTAACTGATTAGGAAATTTTACTATGTGAATTATACCAAGATTTTTGTTTTCCTTGTTCTATGTTTTGCTAAGAGACAAGAGAAATGAGAATCTGATCCTATAAAGAAGAATCTTTATTAGCTTGTGAATAGTTGTTGACGTATTCTTTTGGCAAAATGGAAAGGCTAGATTCTCAACCCTAATTCTTCAAGTGCTTGTCCATATATATTCCACTTCTGGTGCACATGCACTCAAGTTCCGATTCTTTTGGCCAGCAGTGTCTGTTGGGGCCACACTGTGCCCAGAATGTCCACTTGCTCCCAACCTGAGGGCATAAAAAAAGGAGCAGACCCAACCATCCTTCAGTTCCTTCTTACTGCAAAGGGCAAGGAGCTGATACCCTAGTGGCTTCCACACCTCTTACACACCGAGCAGCTAATTTCTCCCTTGTATATAAAGATTAGTTGGTAGTTAGTGTTAGCTTAGTGTTGGTTAGTAGTTAGGGTTTTTTCCCTCCTTAAAAAAATGCCCTTTTTTCCCCCCTTCAAATTTGGTAACTAGCCCTTATGACTGAACTGAAATCTCCTAGTTTGAAGACCTGCCCTTCTTGTGATGTGGTGATGCTGATAATGGCACATCAGTGAGGTGCACATTCCTGATAAATGTGCCATTTGCAGAGTATTCATTTATTGAATGCAAATTCAGGCACAGCCCTCAGCGTATGCGTGTAAGGTGTGATTCCCAGCTCCGGTAAATGTACACAGGCAAGCTCTGCTTGAACTAGCATGCTAAAAATAGCAGTGTGGCTGCAGCAGCTCAGGGTAGCCATCTGAGTACACACCTAGGACCTCCCGGTCAGGGTTATACTCAGGTGACTAACCCATGCTGGCTGTTGTCAGATGCTACCGGTGTGGTGCTCTGCTCTATTCAGTGTTGAGATCAGTCGGCTGCATGCATATGTTCCCTCTGCGTGCTGCCCAAGTTCTGCGCAGATAGCTGACACAGCAGACCCCGAGAGAACCCTCAGTAACCACAGACTCTTGTAAGGTATGAAGGCATCCGGGCCAGGTTTATTGTCGAAGAGAAACAGTCTCCAGCTCCCCAAATCAGATATCCAAGGTGCTGCTAGCTAGTACGTATGTGCTCTCTGACAATGGACCGGCTCAGTCAGTGGTGGGACTTTCCACTGCCCCCTAGGCCAGACAAAGACACTGCCCTAGGGATGCATTCTTATATACAGGTACAAACAAGTTACACATCACTCCTGACGTATTGAGGTGCAACCCCTCTATGTAGCAAGGTACAACCCCACTCCATAGCAAGGTGCCGCCTCTCACCTTGTACATGTTGGTTCAAGCAAAACAACTCCATCCATCATATTACCCTTTTGGCCCTGTCATTGGGATGGGTCAGCCTGTTCCTTGTTATCTGTGTGGAATGTACAAGTATGCAAATATTCTGATATCTGGTGTCCAGTACCTTTTAAATACGTCTCTTTTTGCAGCATCAGCCATTTCCTTGCCATCTTTTGTGAGCAGGGCCTGCCTCTGGCTCACAGCTTAACTTTTCTTTATGTTAGCAAAGTCTTGACCATTATTTTAGTTCAGGCCTTAGGCCTCATACTGGGCCTCTGCTAAGGGTTTATGTTTCAGGGCCTTATCTTACTACACTGCTATCTATACCGCTGCAACTACACTGCTATTTTTAGAGCCCTGGCTTGAGCAGAGCTAGCACGTGTACATCTACCTGAGCTGGGAATCACATCTCCCAGCTGCTGTGTAGACATAACCCTAAGAGACTGAGACTAGTAAAACCAAGAGGGTTAGAAAGAAGAAAGAGCACTGCTACTCTAAGGAGCGTAAGACTAGATCACCCTTTCTGGGTCCCACTATGAAAAGGCAGAAATCTCATCCTGCCTCTTTAAAAGGTTGTTCAAGGCCCAGAATGGGTCCCACTGACACCCTCAGAAGTACCAGTAATCGTGCTTGCACAATACCACTCCCTTGGTATTGAAGTTCTAATTACCAGTACCAATGGCCTCAATTAGTCCTCCCACAGTGCCATCATTCCTGGTGCTGAAAACTTCTATGGTTCTGAGCAATCTTATGATTTCAACACAGTCCAAATCATTACTGTGCTCTGTGGTGAAATTATCCTCCATAGTACTGATTGCAGGTAACGTTATAGTACTCAGTACTTCATTGGTGCCGGTCAGGTTAGAGACTGTGACTTTTCCTGAAACCCCAGTTAACACAGTTCCACCCCTAGAAGAGGAATACTCATTCTCTTCTTCAGCCTTGGAGTATCACCTAGCTGCTCTCAAAGGTCACGATCTCATGATCCTTTATGTTTTAGATAATGATTCTAGTACTCATAATTTTCTTAGATCCAAAGGTTTCCTTACTGCTGTGATTGTCTAAATCTAAAGAACAAGGGGAGGACTGCCACCAGTTTTAGACTTCAAACTGCTAAATGCCTTCATCTACCACTTCAAGATCAGGATGGGAAAGCACTGGCCTCTCTAATCCTCTCCTTGGCTTCCAATGACTGGTTTATGGCTCTCAAGTTTTTTATTTTCACATAACAATCCATCCATCTCACAGGTCATACCTGAGATTCCTTCCAATACTGAGAGGACTGACAGTTTAGAATTGTCAGAACATGATCGACTATACCCCATCTGCCCAAGAGAGAGGAGATAAATACAGGCCATTAAGGCTGATCCACTGCATGCTATATTTCATAAGTACAAGGTGCTCCTTAGGCCTCACCCTAAATTGTTGCCAAAAATAATTTTGACTTCCATCTAAATCAAGTAATCTTCCTTTTTCCTAAAACCAACTCCAACTAAGGGAAAGCCAGGCTGCACACCCTGGATATGCTTAGGGCACTATCATTCTATCTAGAGAGGACTAAAACTTTCAGGAATTTCCTGTGATTATTTGGAACTTTTGCAGATACTATGATGAGTCAGGCAGTATCAACTGAGAAGTTATCTAACTTGATTTTCAATTGCATCAGAAAATGCTACGAATTAACAAATTTAGATCCACTGGTAAAGATTAGAGCCAGCACCATCAGTACATAGCCAGCTACTGTGGCTTCTTTAAGAAACATGTCAGTTTCTGAGATCTGTAGGGCGACTATGTGGGGTTCAGCACATAAGTTTACATAACATTACTCCCTTGTAGAGGCATCAAGATCTGATGTCTGATTTGGCAGACCTGTCCTAAAGTCACTGTTCAAATAAACACCAAGCACACCCTCCTCTTATACTCCAGGTCACCAGAAGTGGAATACATCTGGACAATCACTCAAACTGTAATTTACTCTGCAGTAACTGTGGTTCTTTGAAATGCATTGTTTGTATGTATTCTGCAACCTGTCCTTCCCTGGTACTGCAGAGTCCTATAACTCCTGCAATTTGTATTGGTAAAGAAACTGAGGGACACTTGGGCCTGTTCTGCCTTTTATACCCTCATTTGTGGGTGTGTGAGGACACTTAGGACATAGGCACATACCCAACAGGTGCTGCCAGTCAAAAAAATCTGAGCTCAAGCACATGGGGCACATTCATGCTAGAAATAACTCTCCTGTGGGGCATTAAGGGGGAGTGGAGAGGGTTGGGAAGGGGATCAGAGTGATAATATACAACTAATGTGTTCTGTTAGTGACTGACTATAACCGGCAGTTTTAAATTAGAGCATCCACTAGGCTGCCTTAACCTGAATCAGGATCAGGGCTGTGATTGTAATAGCTTGAGGATCAGGTAAATGTAATTGCACCCTGATGCTCCCCTATCCTGAATCTGTCTAAGTACAGAAGAAAATCTGTCCGAAAGTCCTATTCTAAGATGAAAAATCAAGAATTAAAACCTTTCCTCTAAGTTACTGCTACCTGTAATTTTAATTAACAAGTTGTTCTTTTATTTCACTTTTAAGTAACTTGTATTGTGTTATTTCTCTTGTAGGTTGCTTCAGAGAATTATGTGCATTGTGTTGGATGCTACATGTTCGTGAAAGGTTGTCTGACAGTTGCAGACACTACCAAACTGCAAGAGAAAGTGTGGGTAATCAAAAGGTAATTATAATGACATTACAGGAAAGGTTTACTGTAACAGCATATAGTTCTTCTGAGACCAGAAGGTTCTTGCTAGCAGTGTCCATTGGTCCACACCTGCAACCTTTTCCTCCTCATGATCTGAACCGAGGGCATAAGGGGTGGTGTAGACCAACTGCCTCTCTACTAACCATGGTCTGAGATGGAGCCTCTTCAGTATTGTAGTATTATCTAGCTGCTTCTAGATCTAACTGTAATTTTATGTAAATATTTTTTAGATAATAGTTTTAGGCCATTTTTATACTTGTGTAGTTTTTAGTGTGGGGGAGGGTCTCCTCCTACCCAAACATATTCTCTCCCCCACCATTGGTCCAGAGTGTGTAAAAAAGGGAGAGTTGCTCACCGGTATCATATACCAGCCAGAGAATAACAAGGCCCCCCATATACTAGCCAGGGAATAACAGAGACAGCAGTGTTCATATCCAACATACCCAATTTGGTGGCTGCCTCGCCTACTTTTCACAAGGCTGACATCTTAACAGACAAATGGGTTCTGGAAATTATCACTAATGGTTACACCATGGAATTATTTTCCCTGCCCCTTCAAGCTCCCCTCCCCCCGTCCCTCTTTAGGTACCCCCTCACAAAAGAATGCTTTGTCAAGAGGTAGATTCATTGTTGCATCTGCGGGCATCTCCTCAACAGAAGGGAAAATTACTTTACTTGAAAAGCTTCCTCACTGCTCCCCGAAAAAGAGGATGAAGACCCATTCTGAATCTCAGATGGATGAACATGTTTATCCTAAGCTTAATGTTCAGGATGATTTCCCTGACCTCCATAATTCCCTCATTTTTTTTTTAAAACAAAGGCAATTGGTACACATTTCTTCATTTGAAGCACATTTATTTGCATATAGATGTGCATCCTGCACACAGGAGATTCTTCTTTGAGTGTTTGCTCATGTCCATTCCATATTAAGTGCGTGTCCTCACCACATGAACTGGTGCTGGAAGTTTTTCCCTCAGCAGTATCCGTAGGGGACCGGCTTTGGCACCCCCTGGAGTAGCGCCCACATGGCGTGGTATAAAGGGCACTGCCGGCTTCCCCCACCCTCAGTTCCTTCTTGCCACCAGTGACGGTGCTGGAACGTCTGCTGCTTCGGCTAATGTCGTTTCGTTTTCTGTTCTTGTGAACTTTGAAAACCTTTAATATAGTTGTATATAGTTAGTAGTTCTAAACTTTTCATTAGTCTCCAAACAGGACTCAGCTGGCTTGGAGCGAGGTTCCCTGACTGTGGGACAGGCCCAGGTACCAGCGGTGCTGACTACATTATCGGCACCAAAACCTGTCCCCCGGTGCCATGGTATCCGTGGAACCCTTGAGGGTTCACCCAACCTTCTCGGGCTGCCCGATCAGTGTCGGGAGCCTTGGAGAGGCCAGCGGCCTCGCTATCCTGTCCTCCTCCGGTACTTGAGGCTTCAAGGAGTAGGACCCTGTGGGTCCAGGAGGACCCAGGGGAGGAAGCTTTTGGACCACCGGCATGGTCCTCATTGTTGCCAGATGAGGCTATCATGGGGGCCCCCTGACCCAGTCCCTTAGGATGATGCCAAAGCGCACCAGGAACTTTTGAAGAGGGTTGCTTCTAACCTGGGGCTTCAGGCAGAAAACTCAAAGGAGCCCTTGGCCTCTGTTTGACAACCTCAGCTCCTCAACTCCTACCAGGGTGGCTCTACCCCTTCATGAAGGGGTTTCCAAGATCACTAAGGCCCTGTGCCAGATCCCCTCTCCCCTGGCCCCTATCTCTAAAAGGGAAGAACACAAGTACTTTGTGCCAACCAAAGGGCATGAGTATTTATACTCCCACCCAGCCTCCAATTCCCTTGTGGTTGAGACAGTTAACCAGAAGGAGAGGCAAGGTCAACCCGGGGTCACCCCCAAAGGTTTATTCATCTTACAGCTGAGAGTGGCCAACCACCAAGCCCTCCTTGGCCGATATGACTTTAATAGTGGCAAGCCATGGCCAAGTTCGAAGGATCACTCCCCGAGGCTTCCAAGAAGTAGTTCTGAGTGATCCTCAATGAGGCACGACTGCAGCCAGGATGGCCCTCCAGGAAATGTCAGATGCTGCCGATGCTGCTGCCCGCACCGTGGCTTCCGCTATCTCTATGCGGCGAGTCTCTTGGCTGCTCCTCTGTTGGTTGTCCACCGAGGCCCAGCAGTCATTGCAGCTTCTGCCCTTGGACAGTAGGGCCCTATTTGCGGAGCAAACAAACAGCAATTTGCATGGCCACAAGGACTCCCGTACCACTCTGAAAACCTTGGGTCTCTACGTCACAGCCTCGGCGCGTAAGCGGTTCAAACCGCAGCAGCCTCAGGGCCAGGGGAGCCAGCCTCAGCAGGACCAGCCCCATAAATGAGCCAAGGGTTACAAGCGCCGCCCGAGCCACCTGCCTCCACCCTCTGCCCAGTCGGGTGTGACCCATAATAAACAGGGGGCCAAACAGTCATTTTGAGGGTGTGCCCGAGAGCGACCTACCAGAGTATTCCCTGGATACATATTTCCCAATGTTCTCTGACCACCTTTCCCCTTTCCTCCCGGCGTGGACCGCTATAACTTCAGACCGCAGGGTCCTCACATAGTGGAACAGGATTATACCCTCCAGTTCCTTTCTACTCTCCCCTTCCCACCTGCCTTCCCCTCCCTCTTCAGGGACACCTCTCACAAGAATCTCCTTGTGCAGGAGGTAAAGGGTTTACTACAGCTGGGTGCGGTGGAAGAAGTTCCTCTCTAGTACAGGAACAAGGGGTTCTGTTCCTGGTACTTTTTAATCCCAAAGGTGACTTTCCAAATTTTGGGCTGCATTTTGCTGTGTTATGAATTAATGGTGACTCCTACCACACAAGATGTTGGGGGCCAGTTGACGAGAGCCCAGTCTGCGTTGGTAGCCTCACTATGAGATGTTCCTCTCCTGGAAATCTGTAGAGTGGGGCTCTGTTCAAACTCACAGACTTGATTTTATTGGAGCGACCCTGGGCTGTTGAGCCAAAGCTTGCCTATTTCTGTTCCAATCCATAAAGCATCTCATCTTTCAGGTTCGGCTGGTCACATCCATGTCATCCTTTTGGGTCACATGGCTTCATGTACTTATGTGACCTCCTTCGTGAGACTTCACCTTTGATGTCTTTAGGCTTGGAACAGTTTATGTACCACTCAAGCACAGCCTGGGCAAAGTAGTCTCACCCCCCCACACACACACACAAACACAAAGTGTGGGCTTCTCTCTGCTGGTGGGAGAATCAGGAGGAAGTATATGTGTCACTCCTCCAGCCACAGAAAGACTGATTGCAGATGCCTCATTGCTAGGTTAGGGAACCCAACTGGATGAACATGGCACAAGGCACGTGAACCCCCCTTCTTGCTCCAAGAATCCACGTTGCACATAAACCTCCTGGAGCTACAGGCAGTACATGAGGCTTGCAAATGATTCCTCCTGTCCAAGTCATGCATGACAACATGATAGCATGTACAAACTACATCTACAAACAAAGAGGAGCAAAGCTCACCCCGCTTTGAATAGGGGGTCAATCTCTAGAACTGGCATATTCACATCCCAGATCATCCTCTTGGCAGTACCAGCTTCAAGGTATACGCAACATGTTAGCCCACAGCTTCAGCAGGCACTTCTTGAAGAACCACAAGTGGAATCTATGTGACTCTGCACTGGTATTATTCAGAAGTTATTTCAGCAGTGGGGGTTCCCACTTTGGAGCCTCTTTGTGTCTCAAGAGAACAAAAAATGCCCAAATGACTGTTCCGGGGGGCTCAAGGTCAGGGCTCCAAAGGCGCCACATTTCTAGTTTCATGATTGGGGCAAATGACATATGCCTTCCCACCCATTCTGCTTTTAGCTCAGGTTCTGAGGAAGATTGAGCAAGAGGAAGGGAGTGTTGGTGATCAACTACAACTGTCTAAACCATCTCATCTGGATGGTGCAGACAGTTGTAGTTTCCAAGCATTCTACAGATATCAGCATGCCTGTGCGTCCATATCCAGCTCTTCTTGGACCTGTTGGCCGCAGGACAGAGGCAAGATCAGACATCCCAATTTGGCATCTCTCCACTTCACAGCCTGCTATTTGGGTGGATGACTAACCTAGAAAAAACATTCTGGGAAGCAGAACAATCTATTATTAACAATAATTAAGTCTCAGAGTGTGAGGCCAGAAGGGACCACCAGATCTAGTCTGACCTTCTGTATATCACAGGCCAGCAACACTACCCAGCATCCACACATGAAAAAACAAACCCAGTAGGAAGAATTCCAGAAGGAAGTGCCGCACAGCAAAATGAAAAAGGTTTACTGTCTGATGCCAACAGCGTAGATATCATCAGGATACAGGCATCCCTGTCATTTTGGACATTTTTCTTAAAGATTTCACTACTATCCTTTTGTTCCCTATGGGTGGACTTAGCAGCTATCAGTGTCTGTTACCAATCACTTGATCTTCACCCATCCTGTTACAGTACATTTTCTAAAAGGTGTCTGTGATGCTGGCAGACCAGGTGCCAGCTCATGCCAAGGCCTCAGGCCTGACTGAACACTTACAAATGCATAGCTGGAAACCAGTCTTGCTTACCTGTGTGCATTATCAAAATAGATACTAGATGTTAAGTTGATAAGAATGTGTTTAGTCTGTATGAAATGCTTGTAGGATGCTGCATATATTGATCTTATAAGCTCTAAAGCAGAGGTGCCCAAACTTTAACAACCTGTGAACCCTTTTCACTAAAATATCAAGTCTCACGAACCCCTTCCTAAAAGTGAATATTTCCAGGGATTTCCTCCTTTACCTGAATATGAAATATAAAAGCAGTGATCTTGGAATTATATAATTTGTTTTTATGACATGCTTATTACACACTATTTATTATTATTAATCCTTACAGTATTATTACATTATGAAAATGGCAACACTCTTCCAAGATCTCACTTTTGTAGCTTGAATTACTTTGAATAAGCCTATTATAAGATAAGGCTCCTATGTTTCATCAAGGAGTATCAGATCTGAAACAGCATGAAGGTATTTAAGAAGTGAACTCAAATTGTTCCTCTTACACAAGCATTCAGATCTTGAGCAGTCCAGGCAAACAACACACATTACAACAAAGCTTAAACTTGTTTTTTAAATTATTATGAAGAACAATATTAGCTGCCTATTTAATTTTAAAAACAGCAAAAAATATCCATCTCCCTTTCCATTTCTTATAAGGAGTCTTGAAGTTTAAATCTCCTGAGTGTGATAGATATGTTTGCTTTGATCTGCTTAGCTCTTCGAAGGCCGGGGGCTCCAGGCTGCTGGCCTCGTGCTGCCCGAGGTCTATAGGAACAGCTCTGTCCACCATTAGGGAATTTTTTCCTGAGAACCTCCTGTAACATCCCCAGTTTGGGTACCACTGCTCTAAAGCCTAATATATAAACGTATACACCTCTACCCCTATATAACGCGACCCGATATAACACGAATTCGGATATAACGCGGTAAAGCAGCGCTCCGGGAGGGTGGGGCTGCGCACTCCAGCGGGTAAAAGCAAGTTTCACCTATAAGGCGGTAAGATTTTTTGGCTCCCGAGGACAGCGTTATATCAGGGTAGAGGTGTATTGAGTGTTTGCATTGTATACTTCTCACCAAACAGCAAAAGAAGCATTAATTAAGATAGCCGATTGAAGGCAAATAAGGAATTGTATAGCATCAAAGGACAGACGCCGAGTTGATTGCATTGCTAACTCCCTCCAGGAAGGAGAGACCTACTCCTGAGCTTATCTCATCAGTTTGGACTCTGGAGTGGAGGGGATAAAAATACCTGACAAGGAGAAACTTTGTCTCTTTGGCTGTTTGGATTCTCACAGGGCTGAAACTACAAAACAGAAGCAGAGATCCCCAGGGTCAACCTGGGTTAGCCCTAAAAGATATTCAGTGCTGATGATTTACTACAGCTCTGTCACTTTTTGTAACCATAGGCTGTAACTCATTTGTGTATATGTGTTGCGTTCTTTAACCTGTAAATAACTCTCTCATTTCTTTTTCCTAGTTAATAAATCCTTAGTTAGTTTACTATAGGATTGGCTACAAGCGTTGTCTTTGGTGTGTGTAGACGAGCGGACTCACCCCTGCGGCACCTCCTGCTCGTGATTTCTGGGAATTAGCTCGATTCAGCTCTGGAGCGCCCTCTGCAGGCCGGTGATCCGCCTGTCCTCTGGCCCCCATGTCCTTCCCAGGACCCGGTGCCCCTTTATCTGGGGTGCTACCCCCCCATGGTAGTAACCCCTTTCTCTCAGGGTCTCCCCTCCCCAGGGAACCCCCACTCACTATCCCACCTTGCCTCAGTATATGACTACTGCCAGTCATTGTCTAGCCCCGTGCCCTGGGGCAGACTGCAATATCAGCCTATTCATCACTGGCAAGGTTGGGTTTGGACCTGCTGCCTTGGCTTACCCCTGGACTGCCCTCTGCAACCCCTAGTACCCCTTGGCCTTCTGCTAGGCCACAGCCTGGGGCTTTCCAGGCTGGAGCTCCCCAGCTTCTCTGCCTTTCCCCAGCCCTGCTTCACTCAGGTACCCTGTTTCCAGCTCCCTGCAGCCAGGCCCATCTCCCTCTATAGCTAGAGAGAGACTGTCTGCGCTCCTGGCTTCTCTGCCTTTATAGGGCCAACTGAGTCTGTTTGGGGAATGGCCCCAGCTACAGCCACTTCCCCCAATCAGCCCAGCCTAAAAGCTGTTTTCTCCAGCTACAGCCCCCTCCCAGGGCTGTTTTTAACCCTTCAGGGCAGGAGCAGGGGTCCACCCTGCTACAGTGTGAGATCTGGGTTACATATTGACTTAGTGTAAGTCTCTTGGGACTGGGAGCAACCTGAATATTTTGTGATCTTTGTTAGCAGGAGTAGATCATTTCCGTATTATAAATGAGGCCAAGATGTTCTGTGCACAAGAAAACAAAAGTTAAAGTTAAAAAGATAATTTATATACAATAGTAAATATAACTAGAATATCTCTACTTTGTGCAAGGGGCCCTAGTGAGGCAGAAGATACTGGCTGCTTCAGAACAAAACTGATCCATTTTAGTTGCCTTCCAGTTATTTACTATAGCATCTTGTCTCAGAAAGTAGAAGTTACAAGCAACTAGGAAAGTTTGCCAAAGTATTTTCTGTTCTGGTACTACCAATCGTGCATGAATCATATACTGTATTTTTGAACTGGTTAATACCAATCCAACTCATCCTGCAGGATTTGCTGCAGAGTGACTCAAGGCTCTCTCCAGCAGAGAGCCAAAAAGTTATCTCCAAAACTATAACAGATTTTTGGATTTTGAATGCAAGACAGTCGATGGTTTTCAGCTTGCTAGCACAAACTGCTATCTTTGGGCCATTAAGTTAGCTGCTTCTAGTCTTCTTGGTGTACATTGGCATGAAAGCATGAAAATTGCCAATAAATATATAGTCTAGCTGGAATTTTTCATATATATATATCAATTAATTTTTGTCTGACCATTTCTTTTTTAGGACTGCAAGAAGGCTGAGTATGATGCCTGTATAGTTGAGCATTGTCTCAATGCAGTGGAATGGGCTTGTCGAATGCTCCCTTTTGCTAGGTTTATGAATGTTGAAGAACTTGTTCAAGATATAATTCTGAGCCTTGTTGGAGAATTACCACCGATCAGAAAGGTAAAAGAAGCTAAAACCACAAAAGATATTGAGATTGACAGGGTTTTGGCTTCCTTTCAAATGTTATTTTTAGAGCTCTGAATAATACAAGTTTTGTTGGGAGTTTTCCTATAACTTATTTTTCCATCAAAATTAACCCTGAAACTGATATATTTTGTACAGGTGGCAGAAATTTTGGTGAAAGCATTTCCTAATTCTGAAGATGTAAGAGTTCCACTAAGGGATAAATATCATGCTCTTCAGCAGCGACTTAGACACTGTATTGTCAGAGGTAATGTACATTCTTCCTCAGGGAGTGAAAAATGGGCTCAATTACTTCATTGCTTTTAAGTTTGTCTTATGAACAGTAATACTGCTAACATTTCTATCCTTTAGATGAGACATTGAATTATTGCCTTTTGTCTAGGTAGTAGCTACCGATACGGTGCTTTTGAAATGAGAACTGTAGTGTTCTTGCCAACAAATCAAGTTCAAGGGTGAGAGTTTCAAAAGAGCTCAGTGTTGGATTAACTTTTCTCCTGCTGAAGTCAATGGTAAAACTCCTATCAACTTCAGTGGGAGCAGTGTTAGCCAAACACTGAATTCTTTTGAAAATTCTACCAAGGTTGTTTGAGCTATCATTGAGTTAATGGTTGCTCATTTTGTGTACGTGATCATTGGGCTATCAGTATTCATCTCCTTATTTTATATTTATAAACACTTTCAGATATCATGAATTGAAAAGTGCTGCATAAGAACAGTAGAAGGAAAGTACTATTCCATTATTCTGTGATGTTTTAAAAAAAAAAAAGCCCACAAAACCTTTTTGGTATGATAGCAGAATAGTTAAATCAGTTTTTACAGTACTGCATATAAACTCTACCACTTTCAAATTTCTTTGTTGGTTGTTTTTAAGAATCGTCCTTACAAATAACAGCAAAAGATATTACTCCAGATGAAGGACCACATGCTTGCCTTATTTCATATTTAGAACTCAAGTTCAATATCCATCCTTTAAAAGTATCTAATTTAAACTTAGTGTTTTTCTTTGAGTGATGGTCCCTACGTGTATTCCACGCGTGGGTACACATGTGAAGCATGCACCTTAGTTCAGAGAGTTTTAGTAAGCAGTGTTCATTGCTCCGCACATATGCAGTTGTAGTCCTCATGCTCTGAAATGAGAGTATAAGTATAAGCAGTGCGGACTGATGCCTCTCCAGTTCCTTCTTGGTGCCTCATGGCCTAAGTTGGAATCTTCTGTCCACAACTTCTTTTATCATTGCTTCAATCTTTAAATATATACATTTTAAATAATTATTAGTATTTTAGTATTTCACTCTTAGATTTATAGCCGTTGGAACTTAGTATAACGTAGCTTAGTAAGTTCTCTTCCTGTCTTGGGGAAGTTCTCACCTGAGGACGGGGACTGTGCTCAGAGTCTTGGGTATTAAGAATTGTGTTTCATGCCCCTGCTCCTTTTGATTGAGCAGCGCACACCAACGTTGCCTTGACTGTCTTAGTGAAGCTTATGTCTCTGCTAAGTGTAGCATCAGCCATTCTTTCTCTCCCTGAACATGTAAGGGTCGAAAACTCAGACTTAGAAAACACCTAATGAAGAAAGCCATAAGACTCCAGTCAGATCCAGGTTGGGGAGACTCCCCTGTGCATTGGTCTCAATCAGAGGGCAGCGCAACTCTATGCTTAAACTCAGGAACTGAAGCTACAATTTCCAAGATTTTTTCTGAGAATAAGGGGCACTCTCACAATCTCAGACACCGATCCTCCTCTAAATCTGTCCTGAAGATAGAATATCCATCTCAGACTCCTTCCAAGTCAGGTATGTCCTAGCACATGAGCCCTAAGAACATAGGTCCCTGCAGGAGAGTATGGCATGCAGGAGTAAGGATCCGTTTGTTCTCATCTTGGTTCTGACATATAAACAAAAAAACAGGCATCCACTGCCATTACTGCCAACATCCAGATCAGACCCTGTGCTGTTACCAGTGTTAGACCCACAATAGAGGTTTCCCTGCGGGATGGGGAGCAGCCAGATACCGGACACAATGTAGGTATATAATATTCTAAATGCTCTTTATTGATTACAAAACAAACCTTACTCCACCTTTACACCGCAAACATATTATACCAGAGTCCAAAGGTCAGAATGGTCCCAATGTCCAGTCGAGATTCCTTCCAGTCATAAGATGCGGGGAGCCGGCGAAAACCTCATCTATATCCAAACAGGTCTCTGGATAAATAAACAACTCCGATTTGCAGAAATCATAGGCAACCATTTATAGTCCATTCTGTCACGTCATCAGTTCTTCGCCTTTGTTTACTAGGCCTTCTACCCACACAATTCCAAAGAGACAATCCTGGGCGGGCTGCCATGATCCAAGCATGCCATTTCCTCCAATTCTTATACAGTTTTATATCAGTCCAGCTGGGGGTGTTTCCTTTTCTGCTGATTCTCTGTATTTTTCTCTGAACATAACAAGATGGTTTTTGCACAAATAGTTCTAATAGTTCTTGACCTTAAGTTCTTGCTTTGGTTGCCAACTTGCAGTGCATGTATTCATGTCAAGCACACGTCATTCATACCAGGCCTCAATGACCTATAACGTATTACATGGATATATGAATCACAATGTGTATATATCTCCCAACATTCCTCCCTCTTGAATCATGATTAATGCCATTAATTATTGTATCACTTCATAATTTCGCAAGCAATTAAATTTTATATATCACTTGCTCCAAAACTTCTTTTCGCGTTCTTATTTGGCAGTATAAATATAGCATAATAAAAGTTAACAAAATCTAATGCAAATATTATGATAATAGGATGTAGCATTAAATTTAGAAGAGCCGTGACACTGGGAGACCATCCTTTAAAAACATCACACCAATGAGAAATTGTCAATTCTTCTCCTCCTTTCCCCAATTTTAATATTTGACCATTGTGGATCAAAATGTTTATTTTTCCCAGCTGAGCAGACTTAGATACATCTTTTGCATATTACCTGATTTTTTTCACTTTCATCAGTCAGTTTTTCCCATTGTTCCCAATGTATCCCCAAATCAAAGGACCATCCACATCTTTTGGTTCCCAAACAATTTCCTTTTTTTTAAAATAGAGGACCTCGGTAAATAATCCCATTAATAATGACCTGTGTTACATTACATTTACATGACTCAGTTGGGCCTTTTTCTGTCATACTTCCTCAAAATACATGTTTTTCAGTGGTTACCACACAAATACTCACAATGCCTAAATCAAACACTCTTGTGCCATTAGAGGCTAAATATTGCATGGTTTATTGTCTGTTTGAATGGTTCAAATCCCTCTAGGGACCAAGTTAGTTGTGGGCACACCCATTTACTTTGTCCCCACTCTTCACAATGTTTCATTAATTCTACTAATTTATAATCCCCTTCTTCTTGAATCAAGTGTGTCCCACTTATTTCTATTTGCTATAACTCTTCTTCAATAATTTTTGGCAACACCCAAGCCATTGCTGCTTTTCTTTGCTTCCCTGTGTTGTGTAACAGCATTCTGCCTTTCCACTCTCCCCTCAGAGTGGCTTGATCCCAATTAAATTCCATATATTTCTTCTATCCTGCAATTCGTTGATTCCATATATGAGGATCTTTGAACCACTCAGAAGGCCATTGCCCATTACTTAACAGATTAACCATTCTGTCTATGTGTTGTATCCCAGAAGTTTGCATCTGTACACCTCATATTGCTAGTACAGTTTTATTGTCAATTTCAGACACACAAATAGATTTACATTTAGAGACATTTTCAAGGCTTGGGCTTGTTTCAATTGAAGTTCCACACTTCTTATTCCTTATTCTGATAATGCACCAAAATTTTGTCACATGTCTGTATAGCCCAAAATCTTACCCAAAGCTGACATTTTCCTTTGTAACCTCTCAATATCAGTTTAAAACTCCAGCTCCAGCAACAATACTATCTACGATATATTCCCCTATACCTCTCTTATTTTGTGTAGTCCCGTCTCCCCATTGTTGTTGCCATGCTTGTAATAGAGGCAAGGCATATGGCATACACTCCGGATGTTGTGCACTTATGTTTACTTGCGCTCCTTCCAAGAGATTTTCAATAGCAGTGCCCATCAGACTGCACATGTGTACCTCCCCGCCCCTGTGCTGTGCGTAGGTGGTATAAATAGCACTGTGCAGTCCGACTGCCCTCAGTTCCTTCTCTGCCGCAGAGCCCAAATGTTATGCTCCGAAGCAGAGGGGAGGAGGGGGGTAGTGGAATACCTATGGGGACAAACGTCTCAAAGAACCTCAGTTACTGCACAAGGTTAGTAACCCTCTCTTCTTCGAGTGACATCCCTATGGGTGCTTCATTGTAGGTGACTATAAAGGAGTACCCCTAGCTGGAGGGTTGGGGCTTCAAAGCGGCTGTTATTGCTGAGGATAGGACCAAGAATGTGTCCATCGAAGAATCCTGCAAGATGGCATAATGTTGGGTGAATGTATCAGAGGACGCCCATGTGGCAGCCCTGCATACATCTATGTTATGGGAACATTATTGAGGAATGCAAGGGAGGTTGAGAGCGATCGTGTGGAGTGTGTCCTGATAGAGGCAGATAGTTGCTTATTGTGAAGTTCGTTACACATGTATATCACCTGCTGCTGTGAAGTCTCTCTTTAGTGTCGGAGACTCTACCCCCACAGACGAGCATAAGACTAAGTCTTTCTCAAAGTCCACGTCAAAGATGTTGGACTCAGCTGTAAGCAAGCCTTCCAGCTTGGCTCATGAGGATTTGGTATGTTCTAAGTCTCAGAGGCATGAGAAGAAAGCCCATAAGCATTGGGCTCTGTTGGTACCAGACCATGTTCCATTGGTACCGTCATCCCCAGCTCCTCCCAAACCCTGGGAACCATCAGCACCAAGAAAGTCTGATCATCACTGACTTCAGATACTACCTTCCTCACCAACTCCAGTGACCCAGACAGGCTGAACTCCTCTCATACTGGGGAAATATGAATACCCTACAGGGTATTTTTGCTCTTCTGGCTGTGGAATCCCCATCTCGTTCAGGCCCCTCTGTTTCCAGGGAGATAATGTCACCTCTGAGAGAACTGACTGCTTGACGGAGCTTATCACCCCTCTCATATATAGAATAAACATCCAGTCCAATTGCACTGCCCTACGTATCTTTCACTGCCCAAAAGTCCCACACAAGTTTGAGACCAGCCTCCACCTCATCTAACTTGGAGCCGCTGGTACCTCATGACATGAGGGCCTTTGCAACCACCTGTCAGCCTCTGCTACTGAACATATTGGGAGGCTTGGGACCTCTGCAGAGTCGATCCAATCTGCCAGGAAGTCACCCCTTACCTCCCCTCTATGGGGACACTCAGATCTGCTCCCAGATCTGACAGAGAAAAAGGAATATTATGCTCCAGATCCGGCAGCTCCATCAGAACCAGCAAGACTGCTTTGTCATAACTGGACAGTGACTTCAGGCAGTTCTAGAACCTTGTCCACAGAGTTGCTGCAGAGCTTCAGACCCCCTTGAGAAGATCCAGAACTCCCAGCACAAACTCCTAGACATACCGCATGCTTTTGGACCCAACAGAACAGCTCTCCCCATTAATGAAGCCATACTGGAAACAAATAGAACAGTTTGGCACATCCCTGTACCTACCCCCAAAAGGGCGGAGAAGCGTTATGTGCCAGCCAAGGATGTGGAATTTTTGTTTTTTCATCCCAATCTCAATTCACTGGTGATCCATGCTGCTTCTGAAAGGGCTAGACAGCAACATCCCTGGTCTACTCCTGCTGACAGAGGGCAAACACCTAGATCTGCTGGGAAGAAAGGTCTTATCATCCAGCCTCCAGCACAGGATAGGCAATTACCAGGTACTACCGGCTAAATAAGATTTCCTTATCTATGCCAAGTTTGTGTCACTTATTGACAGCCTTTCGCAACGTGACAGAGGTTTTTTTCAAGTTCTGATTGGTGAGGGCAAACTGATAGTGAGGATTGCCCTCCAATCTGCAGTCGATGCCACTGATACCTTCTCTATAGCTATGGTTACTGACATCATCATGCACAAGGAGTCATGGCTTCATGCATCAAGGTTCCGTAGGGAGATCCAGAATACCATCGAGGACTTTCCCTTTGATGAATTGCACCTTTTCAATCAGAAGACTGACAAGTCCCTCCATATCCTGAAGGATACCACCCTGCACTCACTCAGGATATACGTGCCTGCCCCTAAGAGGACGTTTCATTGCCCATCGACCAAATCTAAATAAACTACTCAGTAGTTCTTCCATCAGAGGCCCTATGAACCAACATGTAAGAGACAGAGGGTTCAAAAGTCCCATTTCCTTATGCTATCTGCAACAGCCTTGGCATCTCAATCCCCAAGAACTTATTTTTTATGGGAGCTTGAGAGCCATGAAGCACTAAGCCCAACACCTCCCGACTCCCATACACTATTTGGGGGTCGTCTAGCACTCTTTTTCAACACCTGGAGTGCGATAACAATGGTCACACGGTTGCTGAATGTCCTCTACTCTGGCTAGATAATAGTTTGCATCCCTACCTCCTCCAAAACCCTCATTCTCACCACTCTCATCAGAGTAGTCTCAGATGAGGTGAACTCCTTACTGCAGCAAGAAGGATAGCACGGCCTTCCTTACTACCAAGAAAAGAGGGTTTTACTCAACCTGCTTTCTTTTACCCAAAAAGAAAGGTGGTTGGAGACCAATCCTCGATCTCTGCCATCTCAACTGCTTCATTCACAAACTCAGATTTTGAATGGTCACGTTGGCAGCGATAATTCCATCTTTAGAAAAGGGCATGTGGTTCACAGCTCTCAATAAGGAGGACACTTGCTTTCATGTAGACATTCATCCCACCCACAGATGCTTTCTCAGATTCATGATAGTCTCCAGCCATTTTCAGTACAGAGTACTCCCCTTCAGAATAGTGACTGCTTCCAGAGTCTTTACCAAGATATTCTTGGTAGTAGCAGTTGTGGTCTTACTGTCTTCTCCTATCTCGAGGGTGCCAAATCCCACCAGGAAGCTTCGGTGTCAACTTCCAGTATGCTACATCTCTTCTCTTCACTGGCAGTCAGCATAAATAGAAAAATCTGTTCTCACCCCCACGTAATCTCTGGATTTAATCGGGGCCGCTTAAATTCTATCATTGCAAGAGCTTACCTGCCCAAGGACAGGTTCCAGACTATGAAAAAAATCATAGCTCATGTCACAAGCAACCCTTGAGTGCCAGTCAAGACATTTCTGTCTCTCCTAGGCAGGGGTGAAAGTAACATAAGGGACTTACCAGTATGCAGGGCCGGGGTCCTGAGCTGGGGGGGGGGGGGGTTGGGACTAAACTGGAAAAGGCGGGGTCTCGGGCAGAGTGGCAGCCAGGAGCCCCGGGCCCTTTAAATCACTGCCACAGCCCCATGCTAGTGGTAGCTGCGGCAGGGCCCAGGAGCCCCGGGGTTCTGGCCCTTTAAGCTGCCGCGGGAGCTCCGGGGCTCCCGGCCACCGCCGCTACCCCAGGGCTCTGGCAGCGATTTAAAGGGCCAGGGGTTCCAGCCGCTGCTGAAGCCCAGGGCCCTTTTAAATTGCCGGCCTGGGGAAGCTGCTCCCTGCCAGTATGGTTGGCTGTGTACTGGCTTTTGTCAGTACATTGTACTGGCTTACGTTACCTCTGCTCTTAGGTCATATGGTCTTGTGCATCTATGTCACCCCATTTTCAAGACTCCATTTTTGTTGCCTTCAAGCTTGGCTGCAATTGGTATATTCCGCAAGCTGTCCTTCCATGAACCTCATGGTGACAGTTCTGGCCAAGTTACTGATTTCCCTACTGTACTGAACAAATCCTTGTCAGGTATACCCCTTTCTCACTCCCTCTCTGGACAGTACCATCATTATGGACACATCCCTGTTAGGTTGGGGAGCCCGCATGAACCGCATCCACACCTTTATATATTGCAGACTACTACTGCAAAAACAGCTGTGGGGATGGCAATATTAGAGATAACCATACCATCCATCCCCTCACGTCACTTCCTGATTGACTGCTGCTTACTAATCTCCCATATGTGGAATACACATAGGGAGGGACCCTCACTCGAAGACTAAATGAAGATTACTTATCTGTAACTGAGGCTATTTGAGATGTGTGGTCATTATCTTTATTCCACTACCCATAGGCGGCTGGTATAATAGGCCAGGGGAAGTTAAGCCTCCCCTGGCGCAACCGCCGCCGCCCCACCACAGGACGCCTGGGTCATGGTGGCCTAGGCTGTGCTTCGCGTCTTCCCGTCCCTACTCTGCCCCTTCCCCGAGGTGCCCGCCGCTGCCTGGTGAGTCCCTCCTTTCCTCCACTCTCCCCCCCTCCCCTGTCTGGGCCTCGCATGTGGCAGAGTGTGGGGGTGGAGGAGAGGAGGGACATGGGGAGTGGCGGCGTGGGGCATGGAGCGGGGGGTAAAGTATGGGCGGGGCTGCGGGCAGAAGAGGCACGACAGGGAGCTAGTCTTCCCCAGGGGAATCTTCACCTGCTGTCCATGCCACTACCCATTCTCTAGTCCCATTGCTGTGGATCATGACTGCATTCATAGTAGAAGGAACTGAAGAGGCGTTGGTCCACATTTCCCCTTACACCGTCATTTCAGAGCATGAGGAGAACAACTGCAGATGCACAGACCAATGGACACTGCTTACTAAATATTTCCGAACTCACATGCATGGTGCTCATGCATACCCAATACGGCTGAAAGATTAATTAAATATGATTATTTGAGTTTTGGTCTCTATAGTTGAGACAACTCAACTATAGAGTTTTTGATGTGGATCCAGTGTATTAGGAACTGGACTTGACCATCTGCTAATTTTGTATAAGTTAATAGGTGATGAAATCTTTTGGTGTCTATTCTAGTACCAGTCCCCATAGCCTTCCAGAGCCATATTCCATCCCTAAAATTTGACTATTCAGTGATTTTAGGGCAGCATACAAAATACATTTAATTACAAAGCCATAAAAGGTTTCTTTGATGGCACTTAACCATTGCTTTACATTTTTAAATGTACAACCATTAACTAATGTCCCTAGGAGATGGTACTTAAAAGTTGTTGTTATTTATTTGATTTCTATTTTATAGAAATTCAGAAATGTTAAGTGACTTTCTCATTTAAAGCCGCACAGTGAGTCAGCATCAGAATTGGGACTATAATTGGTTCCTTGTGGCATGCTTAACGTCTAATTCACTGCATCATTGATAACTAACGTTCATTAGATTTTACAAAAATTGTAAATTCATTAGCTTATCAAAAATGAATGGGAGTTCAAATGCAATTACTCATTTTTGGTATGCATTGAATATTTTGTATGCATTTATCATTTTGAATATTAGCTGTTTTGCATAAACAAGTACCTGTTTGTGTCTGCCAATCATATTTTGCATGTACAGTTTTGGGTTCTGTGTTGAAAACTTGTTCTTGAGAGTATATTTTGAACAGTAATTACAGTATTTGTCTCAAATATATGAAACACAACCAGGAAAACTGTCTGATGGACTACTTCTGTAGAGGAAATAGTTAAACTGATTTGTCCACAGACTGCTGTCATAGCATAAGCAAATTTGAGAATGGGGAAGAATTGAGATTTTTCTTCTAATCTCTTTAGGTTCTAGTAATCTTAATTGTGACTTGTATCAGTAGTAGATAGAAGTTTTTCTGGCAGACGTGCAATTTTGAAAGTGATGGTGTTTCTTCAGTTAGAAAATAAATAGTAACTACATGAATCAAAACAGTCTAAATTTCTTTATAGCATTATAAACTTACAGGTTGAAATTAAGTAAAACTTATTCTAAAGATTTACTGCATAAATTGAGTCCCAAATACTAAATAACTTCATCTTTATTCTTCTGGATATAAATTGGAATATACTGTATATGATTAATTTATGTTCTGCTAATCTTAGAGAATGTGAAATATATGGACTCTACACTCAAAATCCCATCTCTTTCTCTCCTCTGTTTTTTTCTTTGGTTAGGATCCAAAAGTGAAGAAATGATGTCTGTTGTTATCCAAGCCACCCACAAAGTGAGGCTGAAAGCGCTGAAACGTGTAATAAGGAACATAGGTCCCATTGAAATGAGTATCTGGGAGCCATCGGAAGAGGAGACACCAGATGATGAGGCACATTGCTATGATAGATTCTCATTAGGGACCAGTCTAAGCAGAAGTACACTCTCAGATTGTGGAAATCCTCAAGTATATAGTGATGCTGAAACAGCAGATACACTCTCTGAAGCTTTGCTTACAGAAGAAACAAGAAGTCAAGCACCTTCACCTCAGAGGTATTAAGAAAGTAACAAATTGAGAGCTCAGTCAAACAAAACATAAAGCTACTGTCACATTGTTTTTCAGTACAGTTTCACCACGTCTCTTTTTATTAATGCATTTGTTACAGTTAACAAATATATACCGAAGGAAAGGGGCAAACTTGCAGAGGCAGGCAGTCGGTGTGCTGGCAGGGAGTGATGGTGGGCCTGTGCAAGGAACTCTGGAAGGGGAGAGAACTTTTTAAAAAGTGAAGAGGATTCATCTGACTACTACTTTTGAACCTGAATCTTTCTTGTCTCTTACACATACACAGTTGTTTTGTGTGATAATTAGATTAGGCTCTTAATCCATAATCCATTTTATGCATGCACGCATACCACTCCAGTCAGCAGCCAGTTTTATTTGTGAGGGAATCACAGATTAATATTGGTTTATAAGCTCCTCTCTTGCTCATCCACCAGACCCACTGACAGCTGCTCGAGGGCACTAGGTCCCAGTACCTCCCACTGTCTTTCTAGCCCCTTGGTTTAGAACTCAACTGATAGCAGATTCCAGGTAGCCTAAATATTGCCCTGTCCCCTGAGATTCCTCCATGCAGGAGCTTGTGTCTTCCCAATGTCAGTGAAAATCAACAATATTGGACTTCTTTTCAAGTATATGTCCGTATGGGTGCTCCACTGTAGCATATGCACATTCCCGTGCACACTCAAGCAGAGACCAAAAAGCAGTGTTCATGGGCCCACACCTGTGCAGAGCTGTTCCTTGTGCTCCCAAACAAGGGCATATAGGGAGGCATGGACCCATTGCCACTCAGTTCCTGTGGCTCATCTCTGAGCATTTGTGTGTCTGCTGTTCTCAGCTTCCCACTCTTATCTAGCTAATTTTATTAGCACTTTTCTTTATGTAGTTGTTTGGTTATTTTTATTTTATTTTCTGGGACAGTTGTGCTTCAGAGAGGGTTCCCGCTGTCCCTCTGAATTGTGGTCCTTTAGCACTCTGGATTATGCCAAAGACCCCAGGCTTAAAGCCCCACCAGACCTGCCACAGGTCTTTTCCCCATAGTTCTGAGCCATCAGTACTGCACATGAAGCAGCATGCAGAGAAGTCCTCCAATAGACAGCACAGAGAAGCATACAGGGCTTCTACTCAGTCTCTGGTACCATTGCCACCCTCTTTGAGTGATGGTCCCTATTGTATTCCGCCTGAGACAGAGCTTTTCAAAGTAGTAGTGTCTATCAGTCCACACCGGTATTTAAGGTCTGTGCTTCCTGCCCTCACTCATTTTCGCTCAGCAACGAGCACCAACGCTATCTGCACTGCATTGGGAAGTCCACATTGCGTCCAGGTGCAGTGTCTGCCTCTTCTTCCCTGCCCATACCTGGGAAGGCTGGGCCCTGTGCCTTAAGCAGCACCTCCTGGAGGTCACCATGGGACCGCGGTTGAATCCTGCTGGGAAGCCCCCCTGTACATCAGCCTGAGCAGTCCAGGAGTGCACCTCCTACCGTGAAGTTCCAGTCTGGTTCTGCCAGTAGCAAGGCTTAGTACCCCTCACCGCACCTAGCCATGAACCACGGAAGCATGCGCATAAGCATGCCAGTGAGTCTTCCTCCATATCCAAGAAAGATGCTGCACCATCCACGAGTTCTGGCCCACAAGAGCAAGAAGAAATCACATTGTTCGCTGGATCTGCCAGTCCCTGTTCCTGAACCACATATCACTCCTGCATCAGCTCTGCCGGCATAGCATGAATAGTCGATCCCAAGGCAGGCCTTCTTACCAGCCCCGGTTCAGTCCATGGACCAGTGCCATAGACACCGAGGAGAATCGGATGTGCTCCTAGGCCTTATGAATGGTGTGCCCTGGAATGGATGAGGTTTCCCCATGTTCTGGTCCATTCACCTGCTAAGATGACTCCTTCTGCATCGGATCTACCACCCTCTGGTTGCGTTCCTACAGCACACGCCTGTCTGTCAACGCACCCATTCATATAGGACTCCAGTTCCTCTGAGGATTTGGATACTATGCATGACTACCAGAGGGTTGTGGCAGTACCTCCTTTGCCTAAGCCCAGGAGCCACCGCTATCTGGCTCCACGGACACCACCACAGCAACAGCGGGATCAACCAGGTTGCCTATATTGGAGCTCATGGCACTAATAATTGTCTTCCGAACCATCTCAGTCAACTCAGGATGAATCCCGTCTCATCGTCCCATCCTTTGTTGAGTAGATGCACCAGTCAGCCTGGCTCTGACAGTACTGATGGATCCAGAGAGGTTCCGCTTATCATCCCTGGGTATGACTGGGTCATTGACACCCTCCTCTCCCCCAGACAACTACCATCAGTTTCAGGAACTTCACAGGAGAATAACTAATGTTCTTCAGATCCCGTTAGAGGAGGTGCAGGACAGTCAGCACCAACTACTAGACATCTTGCATGCATTGCTACTGATCAATAATGCTATTCTTCAGCTGGCATGCACTGTGTAGCACACCCCAGCCACCTACACCTCTATCCTAAAGGGGGTAGAAAAGAGGTACTGTGTCCCATCCTCCCCCCGAAGGGGTCTGAGTTTCTGTTCTCCCATCTTCCACCTGATTCTCTGGTTATTCTGGCTGCTATGGAGCAGGCCAAGCAACAGCGTCCACGCTCCACCCCCTCTGACAAGGAGGGCAAGAGGTTAGATCTTATGAGAATGGTCTTTTCCTCGGCCAGCCCCCAGTTCCTTATCGTGAACTACCTAGCACTGATGGCCAAATACGATTTTCTGAACTGTGGGCAGATGGCAGATTTTGGAGATAAACTACCTCTGCAGGATCATGCCCACTTACTGAATCTAGTTCTGAGTCATTGGTACTACACACAAAGCAGCGTGTGGAAAAGGTCTCCAATAGACAGCATACAGATTCATAACATTGCCTTCCCTGCACTAGAGCTCTGAGGTCAGAGAAGTTCTTCATCAGGCCCTGATGCCAACCAAGACTTCTGGCTACTAGCGTCTTCCAACACTATCCAGATTTTTTCCCCATAGAACTTATTCCAGAATAACTGGAGTCTCCCCTCCTACGGTAATGGTAATACTAAAGTCATTGGGAATTTATGTCCCTGCAACAAAGGGATGGTTTAGCAGGCCCCAAATGGCACAGCACTCAGATCATTCCAGTACCATCCACAACAGACCTTCAGAACTTCTGAGGAGGAGAGGCAGACTTCAGAAAATGGAATTGCCTCCTTTTACAACTTCACCATTGGCACTTCCCTCTAAGAAACAGTTTTGACATCTTGGTCAAGGACCTAAAGCAGTCTATTTCTCCAGATCCTTTGCTGCTCGATTCTACCACCCCCACCCCTTTGGAGACTACTGTCTCCTGGGAACACTTTACTTCAGACGAATGGAACTTGGAGGTGATCACCATCCTCTTCAACTTTATCCCCACTTCCCTTCCCCATCCCTCTTCAAGGATCCTTCTTATGAGAAGCTCTGGACCTCTTGCTTTAAATCTTTCCTGCTCCTGGGAGAGATGGAACTGGTTCCCCAAGAGTTAACTGGAAGGGGATTCTATTCCAACTATTTTCTAGTTCCCAAGAGGATGGAGACGGAAACCGATCCTCAACCTCAGAAACTTGAACTCCTGTGTACTTTTCAACGCACTTCAGGATTTTTACACTAGCTACCATAATACCAGCCCTAAATCGGGGGGAGTGGTTTGTCACCCTTGACCTCTGGGATGCCTACTACTATCATGTAGGTATCCATCCTTCCCGCAAGCATTTCCTATGTTTTGTAATAAGCTCAAATCATTACCATATCAAGTCCTATCCTTTGGGCTCTCCATACCCCCAAGGGTCTTTACAAAGGTTTTCAGTGGTGGTGGCCCACCTGTATCAGTTGGGCATCACAGTAGTTCCATACCTGGATGACTGGCTCCTCAGACGTCACTTGGCTCTAGAGGTCCAGTCAGCAACCTCCAAAGTGCTAGCCCTATTTCAGTCTCTGGTCCTTTGCGTCAACCTGAAGAAGTTTACATTAACCTTTGTCCAACTTCATTGGAGCCATTGCAAACTCCATAACTAAAAATTTTCCACTGTGTCCAATTTCATATCTACTCTACAGCACAGTCTGCAAACAACTGAAAGGACCTGTCTGTAACTCCTCAGCCATAAGTCAGCCTCTGTGTGCATTGCACTATGTGCGAGACTGCACTTCAGTGCCCCAGACAGACACAGTCTCTCCATTGAAGGTCTGCGTGGGAAACCCATTCTCACATCCTGCACTCTCAAATATCCTAACAATGGATGCCTCTCGGATTGGGGGGCAAGCAGTTCCCACAAGGGATTATGCTCCACATTAATGTCCTGGAGCTGAGCTCAGTCTATCAACACTTTCTGCATAACATGTCAGGGTAATTCTGGGTAACAGGGCAGCAATGTTAGATAAACTGTCAAGTGGGAGCAAGATCCCAGTCCAAAACTGTGGAACTGATTCATCTCCCACCAGTTAAAAATCTTGGTGGTTTATCTACCAGGCCTCTAGAATACAGTTGTGGACTCCATGAGCAGAAACTTCTGTCAGGACCATGAATTGGAGCAAAACAATTTTCACATCATCTGTCAAAGCTTATGTCTGCCATCAGTGGGCCTATTTTCTACCCCACAACAAATGTGAAGTTGTCACCATTTTTACTCCAAGGGACAATGTGGTCACAACTTCTTGGGAGATGCTCTGATAGCACCACAACCCCATCTCCTGCTGTATGCTTAACCACTTCTACCTCTCATTCTCAAGACCTTACTTAGATTGGGACAGGAAAAAACAAGGGTCATTCTCATAGCACCATCATGGCTGAGACATGTTTGTTATTTGAACCTTCTTCACCTCTCAGTGGTGACACCTGTCTGTCTTCCTCTCAAGAAGGATCTCCTTTCTTAGAACTTAGGTACCCTGAATCATCTCAACCCCTCTGAACTTCAGGGCATAGCTTCCAGGTGGCTCTCGGGCATAGAGATGACCTTTTCAGATAGGGTCCAGTCAGCCCTCTTATTTAGCAGAAAAGCTATTACTTGCAAAACTTATCTTCAGAAGTGGAAGCGTTTGAATTCCTACTGTTCTCTTCGCTCCCTCAATGCTCAGAAGTTCTATTTACCAAAATCCTAGATTACCTGTTGGACTTAAAGATACAAGATCTGCCAATAAGCTAAGTCAGAGTTCAATTGTCTGCTATCACAGCTGTCCACTCACCTTTTGAAACCTTCTCCATTTTTTTGCCCATTCTACTGTGGTCAGATTCCTTAAGGGGTTTACACAATTTGTTTCCCCCACTGTGGAATCCTGCTGTGCTGTAGAACTTTAATTTGGAGCTCAATGCCTTAAAGAAACATCCTTTGAACCAACAGCTACCTCTTCTCTTCTCCACCTTTCCCTCAAGACATCATTCTTTATAGCTATCACTTTGGCTAGGCAAATGAGAGAACTAAGTGCACTCACGGCATACCCATCATTCGTGACCTTCTGTAGAGACAAGGTCACACTATGTCCCCATCCTCGCTTCCTCCTTAAGGGTGTCTTCGGAATACCATATTGTAAACGGGCTGGGCTCACCCCTGCGGCGCCTCCTGCTGGTCGTCCTTGGGAATTAGCTCAGTCCAGCGTTCGGAGCGCCCTCTGCAGGCCGGTGATCCACCTGTCTTCTCCTGGCCCCCGTGTCCCTCCCAGGACCCCGGTGCCCCTTTAACTGGGTCTCCCCTTCCCAGGGGAACCCCCACCCTACTATCCCTACTTTGCCTCAGTGTTGGCTACTGCCAGTCATTCTCTAGCCCCACGTCCTGGGGCAGACTGCAGTATCAGCCTGTTCATCACTGGCAAGGAAGGTTTGGACCTGCTGCCTTTGCCTACCCCTGGGCTGCCCCCTGCAATCCCCAGTACCTATTAGCCCTCTGCCAGGCCGCAGCCTGGGGCTTTCCAGGCCGGAGCTCCCCAGCTCCTCAGCCTGTCCCCAGCCCTGCTCCCCTCAGGTACCCGGTCTCTAGCTCCCTGCAGCCAGGCCCATCTCCCTCTGAAGGCAGAGAGGGACTGTCTTTGGCTTCTGGCTTCCCTGGCCTTCTTATAAGGCCCTGTTGCTCAGTTTGGGGCATGGCCCCAGCTGCAGCCACTTCATCAGCCCAGCCTAAAGGCTGTTTTCTCCAGCCTCGGCCCCGTCCCAGGGCTGTTTTTAACCCCTTCAGGGCCGGAGCAGGGGTCCACCCTGCTACACATATTAATCAGGAAATCCATCTGCCATTGTTCTACTGAAAGCTTCATACTTCTAGAGAGGAGGCTAGTCTACACTCACTAGATCGTCAGAAGAGCTCTTGCCGTCTTCCTAGACAGAACCAAAACCTTTAGGACCTTCCCCAGATTGTATCCTTTACTGAAAGGATGATGGGTCACCCTATTTCCACGCAGACTGTCCAACTGGGTTTCGGGTTGTATCTTAACGTGCTATGAGACTGAGGAAATACAACCACCTCAAAGAGTGTCAGCACACTCCACTAGGGCTCAGTCTACATCGACAGCCCTATATCAAGGGCCATGGGTTTCAAACCCCAGTCCACTGGGCTTTTAGGAGCCAGTATATTCCAACCCACCTGTTAAGTCACTAGAACTTGAAGCTTAACTTCAGTGGCGGACTTCAGTCCTGGGATCTGATTGGCAAAACTCCAAGAGTTCTAATTGGTTCCCTGTTTCTGTTTAAACCAAGCAAAGAAACAGGAAGTTATCTGTGCAGCTGGGGTTTTCTGCCTCTGCACTACCTTCTGCCTGACTCTGACCTGCCTACTGGTATCCTGACCTTGCCTGCTTCTTGACCCTTACTCCCAGTCTCTGCCCTCTGATCTCCTGGTAACCTTACTCTGCCTGACTTCTGACTCTTGGTTTGCCCTTTGGACTCTCAGATTCCAGTCTCCTGATATCCACATCCGGCCTGCCTCCTGATTCCCAACCCCCACTCCAACTACTATGTCAGACTGCCCACAACCAGGCCATGACACTTTACTGAAAAATGTGCCTGTTGCAGAAATCTGCAGGACTGCAGCTAGGTCCTCTGTTCACATGTTTGTCAAGCATTACACCATCTTACCTACTTCCAATGTTTGCGGCTCAAGGATTGGACTCCCCAGTTATCAAAGGACCCATACAAAAATAAAAACCTGTGGAAGAGATCATCTTTGACCCCAAGGGATCATCGCCACTGGGTTCTACATCTGCCGTCCTCCTTCCCCTCTATGTGGCAGTGGGTTCATGTCTCCCTGCATGCCCCCATAGAGGAGTATAAGGAGCTACTTTGCGCAGTCATGGGCCTGCAAACACAGTTTTTCAGTCTCTGATCAAGAGTTCACGGGCACAGGCATGTCCTACAGTGGAGTACCCATAGTGACAAAATATCTCAAAGAACTCAAGTTACAGTACAGATATGTAAACTCTGCTTTTTGGACTCCCACATCAGTTTCTGTCACCATTCATGATCCCCACCACCTCACTGTTCATCATTCATCAGTCCCTCATCCTCCCTCCATAAATTCTTTAATCCTCCATTATGTCCTTTGTTGTTCCTGTGACCTTAGCCCCTCTGCACAGTTTCTTCTTTCCCCTTATACTCCCATTCTCCCACCCCAAAAATGTAATCATTATCCTGTATAATTTACCAAAGTAACCATACAATCTTAGTTACTCCGATCCTTCTACCCTACTATTTATTTTTTTCATTTTTTCTGTTATTAGATTGTAAATTATTATTAGCAATAAAAGTTACTGTGTGATACTTCTAAGTTAATATTGGTTTGTGAATTATGACTACTACATTTTATGTCTATTTTGCCACCTTAACACTGCATTAATGTAAGTTTTTGCAATTAATTTCCTATTTTTATTTAATAACAGAGAAAAAGAAGAAATTAAGAGAACTGTTGCATTAACATACTTTATTGAATTTAATATTTTTTTTAAAAAAGGATTAGAGTTAGCCTTCTGATTTTTTCTATTTTCATGTTTTTCTGTATTGTAGGGAAACCCGGCCTCACACAGAAGAACAAACTGGTAGTAAGAAAACTGCATATAAGATAAAATATCTTAATTGGAAAGCAAAACATAAAGAACACAGTAAAGTTTTGCCTAATCAACATACTTTGCCTGTGGTAGGTGCATGGGAATTTGAACGTGATGATGATGAATATGTTAAGTTCTTAGATCTCTTTTTGAGTTACATGCTTGAAAGAGACTTTAATTGCAGTGATCCTGGGATTCCTTTTCTGACCAGCTTTTCTGAACTCCTTAGAGAACATGAACTACACTCTCTCCTTTTTGATGTTCATACAACCCTGAAACGTCGACAGGGCAAAACTAGTAGCCAGAATGTGTTTAGAGCTGGTTGCTGCTATGCTGTTACTCTTGCATCTTGTGATTCCAAACCAGCTTCCTTGTGTAATGAAAAGCAAAAACATTTGGAAAACCAAATGTCTGTTTCAGTTCTACAACCAGCAGACTCCTCGGTGTGTGACTCAGTGAATGGACTAAAGAAATACATGGGAAAGACAGGTTTATTTGGTCTAAATCACCTGTCAGTTTACAGAGCACAAGATAAAAAGCAAGAAATAACTATTACACCCATAACCCAGACCTTGTCTGACAATGCTTGCTCTAATATACAAACTTCAGTGACTTGTAAATATATGTACAAAACAATTCATATGAATGATGTTATACCAAGAGAGGAACTTGGTCTAGAACTGAAGAATAAATTTAGCAATATTGCAAGACTGCTTGAATGGATGATCAGATGGTCTGATAGGAGATTGCTATGTGATACCAACAAAATAGAGTCATTTCAAGAGAGCTGCCCAATGATGCATGTGAAAACATCAGCAGCTGCTATACTTACATCATTATGGCTTTTAGGACGACTCTTTTGTGATGAATCGCAAGCTAGGATCACTAGTTTTAAGGTAAGAGGATTGAATAAGTATTTAGCAGAGAGCGCTAGGATTGTCATTAATTAAACTTAAAATATTATGCATATGTGTATTTTTAATTCTATTTTATATGCATGAATTTAAAAATAGAGATTTAAAAAATGCAGTATATAATTTTACTTTTTCCCATGCCTTTTAAAAAAAATATTTATCTAATTTAGACACTAATCCTGCATGTTGTTCCATGCACCTGGATCCCATGCATCCGTGCAGAACCCTATTTAAATTAGAAGAGCTCTGAGTTGCAGCAGTGGTATACAGGATCATGGGCTTAATTTTGATTGGGTATTTGTTTATATTTTTGGCTGTTGAAAATAATTTTCTATTGACATAGGAAAAAAGAACATTAAAAATATTCAAATATTGCACCCCATTCAGTCACCTAAATACAGGCTTTTGGTATTTTTGTTTTGTTTTGGTTTTTTTGGTCAAGTATTTTAAATATGCTCAAAATATTAAGGATATTAATTCATGTTCAGTTTCACTTAAGTAGTCAGCACCTTTGAAAAATGGGTGCACAATGAGCAGAGTTATGAATATAGTAAAACAAATTGGAAAGAAGGGTGAGTAATTTCCATTACTTGGGAAGATTGACAGCAATTTTAGATAACTGAAATCCATATAAAAGGTTTCATATGTATGTTTCTGTAGTTTCCTATATTACAACAGGAATGCCTGTAACTTGCACATATTACCTGCTAAAATCATAACAAGACTGAGGGGACCAGAATCCTAGGGGATAGCGAATTGACTCATAGGAAAGCATTACATACCATATTTTTGACCTTGTTGAGGAACAAATTTAAGATAAATGTTGACAACCAGGTTATATTTTATCTCAGTGAAAAGATTTGCCATGTCAAAGTGACTAGTAATAGCAAAAAACAGAATCACATAGTCTTTAAAGCAACAGACTTACTGAACGCAACGTGAATGCTTGAGACTTTTACCTTCTAGCTGCATTCCAGGTAAAGATTAGAATACTGAGTATCAACCTCTCTATAAGGAGTTGCTAGGAAGAGATAAACATTCCAAGAGTGCTGGAGTTCCTTCTGTGAGGCATTTTTATGAGTGAGAAGATTTGTGTTGTAGATACAGCTCTATCGTCTGTTGTGAGATCTATGTAATGTATCTAGATACTATTGTATTTGAGTGGACACTTGAACATTTTGGCTTTAGTGTCCAGTTTTGGTTATGTTGTTTGAAGAAATGTATGATGTTTCCTTCCTTAGAGGTTTTTAAGGTCAGGCTTGACAAAGCACTAGCTGGGTATTGGTCCTGCTTTGAGGACGGACTAGATGACCTCCGGAGGTCCCTTCCAACCCTGATATTCTATGATTCTATTATGATAAGGTTGAAAAGAGTACAGCAGAGATCAACTAGATGGATAATCAAGGGAAAAGGCTCATATGAGGAGAGACTTGAAAGTAGGCGTATTTAGGTTTGAAAGAGATTATTAAGATTTGACATATTTAAACTAGCTAAGTACTATTATAAAGTTAATTTTGAATTTCTGCAGTATGTTACTGGATAGGTCAGAACCAGACATTCTAGGTTTAAAATAAAAGGAAAAATATAAAAGAATATTTTGATATACGGTAACTCCTTGCTTAACATTGTAGTTATGTTCCTGAAAAATGCGACTTTAAGCGAAACGATGTTAAGCAAATCCAGTTTCCCCATAAGAATTAATGTAAATGGGGTGGTTAGTTTCCAGGGAAATTTTTTTCACCAGACAAAAGATTATATTACACACACGCACGCTCTCGCTCTCTCTCTCTCTCAGTTTTAAACAAACAATTTAATACTAGTACACATCAATGATGATTGTGAAACTTGGTTGATGTGGTGAAGTCAGAGGGTGGGGTATTTCCCAGCTGAGCCCTCAAGGGTTAACCCATTGTTGTTAATGTAGCCTCACATTCTACAAGGCAGCACAAATGACGGGAGGGGATATAGCATGGAAGACAGACACACACACACACACACCGTGTGTGAGAGAGAGAGAGAGATGTGCATTGCCCCTTTAAGTACGCTGACTCCACTCTAAGTACACTGCCTTTTTAAAGCAGCAAAGAAGAGTCCTGTGGCACCTTAAAGACTAACAGATGTATTGGAGCATAAGGTTTTGTGGGTGAATACCCACTTTGTCCATTTTAAGTAGATCAGCAAGTTGAGACAGCAGCTGCTGCCGGCAAGCTCCCTCTGTCCTGAGCCCTGTCGTGTCTCCCCCGCACACACAACCCTATGGAGGTGGGGTAAGTGTGTGTGGGGGGGACACCTTGACATTAACCCCCCTTTTCTCTCCCCCATTCTCCAGACAGCAAGCAGGAGGCTCCGGGGAGCAGCTCCAAGGCAGAGAGCAAGAGCGGCACATGGCAGTGTGGGGAGGGACAGCTGAACTGCTGGCAATTGATAGCCTGCTGGGCAGCTGCCACACGGGGAACTTAGGGGAACGGGGAGCTGATAGAGCCCACCCTGGTTCCAAGCCCCCACCAGCTAGCTCCAATGGGCTGCTCTTCCTGAAAGCAGTGGACAAAGCAGACGGCTGCCAAACAACGTTATAAGGGAGCATTGCACAACTTTAAACAAGCATGTTCTGTAATTGATCAGGAATATAACAACGTTAACCAGGACGACCTTAAGTGAGGAGTTACTGTAATTGTAAATGGTAAATAGGTATAGTGAATTCTTGTTCCCAAACTCTTTCATAGTTTGAGTCAAGTGTGAACATTTTTAATCAAAAGTTGAATGTCTGTGGAATTTAACAAATAACTAGATGAAGGGTGTATTAGTCATTTTTGAAGTTAAGAGTAACTGAATCACATTTTGGATTTATGAGGAGTATTTTTCTTTGTTTAGCATTCTTTCTCCTTCTAGATAAAATAGATTGTTTTGTTTGCATCGTCTCTTCTCCTCTAACACAAATGGTGTATAATGCATAGATGACTAAAGTATCACCAAAATGTTCCCGACATGAGAGATGTTTCTGAATGCTTCTGGTTATACACAATGTTGGAGCAGTTTTTTCTACCTCTGACATTGTTTCCAGTAATAACTAACAGTTTGAATTTAGCACAAGATTTTATTTGCTGATGCACAAAACCAAATGTGTGTTTTTATTTCCTGCCCACTCAAGTGTATGTAGTATGAAACAATTTTTAATTATTACATACTATTAATGATAGTGACTATATAATAACTATAGTGACCATATACTGTCTATTTACTGGTCACATACTGTTTTGCACAGGAGTCTTTGCCTCATTCAGTGCACAGGTTGGATGGGAAAGGAGGCAAAACTCAGATTGCAGAGGCAACCATAAATCTGCTATTTTCTAACTGAGTGAAATCTGTAATATCTTCAGCCTGTAAAATTACATCTGGAGAAAAGGATGTGTAGTTAAGCAGAAATGCAACATATGAAGTAAGAGAGAGATTCTTACAATTCAGGTGTTTTTAACTGGAAAGACTTTTGAATGTGTGTTTTGGGTTTTCTTTTATTAGAGTCCAGATTATCAGTACCTAATGAACTCTGCATCCCTACCAGAAACTAGACCCAAGATACAGAAAGAAAGCAGTTTGGATACAGGCTGTTCTCCAGCAACAGAAACGCCACATGCTGTCCAGGATGTAAATGCTTACGATGAACTTTGTGAAAATGTTTTAGGGTAATATTTTAACTACAACACTCAAGTTGATGTAATTGCTCAGCTAAGCAGGAAACATTGGCATACTACATATAAATCATATCTTCTTGATTTACGGCCAAATTCTGCTTTCATATATATTCATAGTTGTTTAAGGCAATTGGAGTTGTAGGCAGTTTGCAAGGGAGTGTAGTGGAGCAGAATTTGATCCTTATTTGTTAATTATAGTCTTTACTCAGTAAAGATTTCTGTGCATATATAAATAAATAATTCCACTGAAACATAACTGAACTTGTTCTTTTCTATATTGTGCTAATATGTATCAGTTTTGTAACCAGATCCATTGTGCAGTTTACACATTCCTATTTGTTTTTGTTGTTTATCTATTCTTTGTGTTGATGTACTTCTTCTGTCTGGACATATTCCATATGACAGGCTGTACCATATAATTAATTTTGAGTAAGCTCAAAACTACATCAAAAAATATACAGAACAATTAATATTCCTAATTTTTTGTTTATAAAAAAATACAAAAAAAAAAAAATTAGACTTGAACATTGTTCGTATCAGGGGTATGGGCAGGAATTTAAACTTGACCACTTTTGGATGGGCATGTTAAAAACATGATATGAGGAAATACAGGAAACCCTCGCTATAACGAACCCTTGCGGATCCAAGCCATTTGGCCGTTATAGCCAAGGGTTTGTTATAACAAAAGAGAGGGGGCCACAGCTTCTCCAGGCTGAGGGCTGTGGCAGGGGCACACAGCTCCTCTGGGACTAGAGGAGTTCTGCACCCGAGGCTGAAGGAGATGTTAGCTTTCGCCATGGCTCTCGGCCTGGAGGAGCTCTGTGACCCTGCTGATTGTTGGGTGGGCCCATGCCCCTGCTTCTCCCCCCCCCCCCACCCCATGCACACCCTTGGTTTGCATGACTGTAGCCAAGGTTGTCTCATACTTTTGATATAAACCTTGATTTTCAGAGCTTTAGAACTTGACTGTGTAAATATACACCAATCTGGAATTTGGCATTTATGATCACAGCAAAACTGCATACTTTTACTAAATTATAAAAAGATTAGTTTATGTAAAAATCTTACCAATGTATAGGAAATGTCAGATATTTTTAATCATTTGTGTGCACTTCAATATAGAAATTCAAAGATAGAAAAAAATGGATGATACTTACTGGTCAAACTAACAAAAAAAACAGTAGTTATAGGTAAAATAAGCACAACTTATTAAATGATGAATGCATACAGCATATAGCCTCCCTATATACTTATATGTCATATTTTTTGTAATTTGATCCATTGTACTAATTTACAGAATATCTACAAAAACAAAACATTCTGAAAAGAATGAAATGAATGAGAGTCATTCTGTAACTCACAGTACAGAAGAAGGAGTAATAGGTTTTGATGAAGAAGTGGGAGCATTCCTGCAGGAGGAAGTAGATGCAACTTCAGAAAATGAAGGTTTGCTCCTTTAGCAAAAATCTTTTTTTTATACCATATCCCTTTATCTTCATAAAGTTGTCAACCAAGTAGTTTACTGATGGCATGCACTTTATTTTCTTTATGAATTACATCTCTTTGTTTCATAGAGCTCTTTGAAGAACCATTTGGAGTTCCAAAAAGTCCCAGTATTTCTGTCAGCATTAAACCTGTACAACAACAAAAAGAGGAGGCAAGTTACTCTCTCAGATGAATGAAACAACTACTTTAAAATATTATATTCAAAATGCATAGTTCCTTGTTATATATAATGGGAGGGGGCTTAAAGCACTCAGTGTTCACCAAGTCAATGGCACAATGCCCATTGATTTTAACAATAGTAAAGTTAGGCCAATACTGTGCACTTTTGAAAATCTTATCCAATGTTTATAGAAAGAACTACGGGGGGTGGGGGGATTCTAGTTTAACATGCTGCTTGTACTGAATACTGTCTATTTTTACATTTAGCTCTTTGTGACTAACAGTAATCTATTATTTCTCTTCATTTATAATGCAAAGTAATGCACATTGGAAAACATAATCCCAACGACACATACAAAATTATGGGGTCTAAAGTAGCTGTTACCACTCAAGAAAGAGATCCTAGAGTCACCATGGATAGTTCTCTGAAAACATCTGCTCAAGTGCAGTGACAGTCAAAAAAGCTGACAATGTTAGGAACCATTAAGAAAGGTATAAATAATAAAACAGAAAATATCGTCATGCCACTATGGAAATCCATGGTATGCCCATACTTTAAATACTGTGTGCAGTTCTGATGGCCCCATCTCAAAAACGATGAATTGGAAAAAAGGATAGAGAAAGCAAACAAAAATTATTAGGGGTGTGGAATAGCTTCCTTATGAGAAGAGATTTTAAAAATGGGGACTATTCATTTTAGAAGAGAGACGACTAAAGGGGACTATGGTAGAGGCCTACAAAATCATGACTGGTGTGGAGAGTGAATAAGGAAGTGTTATTTACTCCTCCATATAACAGGAGAACCAGGTGTCACCCAATGAAATCAATAGGCAGCAGGTTTAAAACAAAGAACAACTACTTCTCTCAATGCACAATCACCTCAAACTTGTTTCCAGGAGATGCTGTGAAAGCCAAAGGTGTAAGTAGTTTCAAAAAAGAATTGGATACATTTAATGGAGGATAGGTCCATCAATGGCTATTAGTCAGGATGGCTAGGGATATAATCCCATGCTCTGAGTGTCCCTAAGCCTCTGACTGCCAGAAACTGGGACTGGACAACAGAGGATGGATTACTCAATAATTGCCCTGTTCTTTTCATTTCCTCTGAAGCATCTGGCACCAGTCACTGTTGGAAGACAGATTACTGGGTTAGACGGACCATTGGTCTGATTCAGTATGACCATAGCGGGGCGGTGACTCATCCCTGCGGCACCTCCTGTCGGTCGTCCTGGGAATTAGCTCTTCGACCCAGGAGTGTCCTCTGCAGGCCGGTATCCCACTTCCTGCTGGGTCCCGAGTCCCTCTTGGATCCTGGTGCCCCTTCCAGACCAGGGTGCTGCCCCCCGCAGTCTCACTGGGTCTCCCCTCTCTGGGGAACCCCCAACCCTCTATCCCCATCTCGCCTCAGTCGTAGGCTACTGCCAGTCACCACCTAGCCCCCGCTTCCGGGGGCAGACTGCAGTATAAGCCACTCATCACAGGCAAGGAGGAGTTTGGACCTGCTGTCTCAGCCTAGCCTTGGACTGTCCCATACAACCCCAGTACCTATTTGGCCTCATACTAGGCTGCAGCGTGGGGGTTTCCAGGCCGGAGCTCCCCAGCTCCCTGGGCCTTCCCTCAGCCCTGCTCCAGCTCAGGTACCTTATCTAGCTTCCCAGCAGCCAGGCCTGTCTCCCTTCACACCTAAAAGAGACTGCTTCTGCTCCTGGCTTCTGTAGGGCCAGCTGGGTCCGTTTCAGGAGTGGCCACAGGTGAGGCTGCCTCCCTAGTCAACCCAGCCTAAGGCTCCCAGCCCCAGCCCTCTCAAAGGGCTGGCTTTTAACCCTTTCAGGCCAGGAGCAGGTGACCACCCCATTACAATGACCATTCTTAATACATGGTGCTGTCTTTTATATAACCAAAGTGATTATATAATGACTCCAAATCAGTTTTATTTAGTTTACTAGTACACAGATATGTCTCTTACTTCCACTTTGAAAACTTAACTTGATCTGCAAATAAGCTCTATTTTTTCTAGCTCATGTATCACCATCTAAGTTCACTGAAAGCTGCACGGCCGCACAGCAGCCTATTTCACGCCACACAGATGCTTAGGGAAGCTGCCTCTCCCCCTTCCCTGCTGGAGCTGGGGAGGGGGCACCTATCCTGCAGCCCCAGCCCCAGAGCTGCCGGGGGGGGGGGAGAGCTGGGGGAAAGTCCTCTCTTTTCCCACCATAGACCCAGAGCACATTCCTGCACCCCAAACACTTCATCCCCAGCTCCACCCAAGAGCCCGCACCCCCCGCTGGAGCCCTCACACCTCTGCACCCCAAGTCTCTGCCCCAGCCCTGAGCCCCCTCCCACACTCCGAACCCCTTGGCCCCACCCCCACCACATGAATTTTGTTATGTGCACCAATATGAAGGTGATGTGTCACATATCACCTCCATATTGGTGCACATAACAAAATTCATTCCACGCATGGGTGAGAAAAATTAGAGGGAACACTGATCACCACCAGTATCAAAGATTCAGTACTAGGAAATTGGTCAATAATTCTTTTGATGATGTATGAATCAGAATAGAATATGGTTTACTTTCATGTAGCACTGAAGAACCAATGTAAGGAACAGGATTAAAAAGTACTAAAAATGTACTATTGCCCTCAATTCTGCAATGTGGCTTACTAGTGTTGGACTCTTGTGCCTGGTGTAAAATCCTGGCCTTTGCTACTCCTGGAAATAATTATTCATAGGGTCAGTCCTTTTAACTTGTAATCATTTTGTTTGTTTTTTTGCTCGTTTGTAGTCATTCTGTTTCCATGCTACCAACTGGAGTAGTAATAGGTGGATGCCTGATTAGCAAGGTGATACTGCTGCACAGGCCTGATTCTTTGGCAATCTAGTGAACTGAATTTTGGAAATGGTTGAAAACTCATTATAGATATTGTTAAATTTAGTTAAAGAAGTCATTAGGACACCTCCTTGCATTTTCTATAGTTCTGTAGCTATGCAAAAACTAGGATGTTCTGATTATTAAAAAAATAAATAAATCTGAATTTGACCACATGGATTATTAATCAGAAATGTGTCAAAAGTCTAGGATTTTCATAATAATCTATTTAGGCAGAAGTATGCTGAAGCAAATATATACGTATTCACATGCATCTTTTTAAATTGCAGCATATCTCCACTCTAGATGTAGAATCTCCATGGGAAGAACCCATGATGGAAAAGTTAGAAGAAAAAAAAGCCAAACAAAATGGGTAAGAGAAACTGATATCATTAACATTTCAAAAGAATTAGTTTATTACTACTGTGACAAAGTTCCTCCTCTACCTTGGTGGGTCCTGCACTTATTGGCAGATTTGCTTGCCTCACAGATTCACCTTGTGGGTCGGGAAACAGCCCTGAGACCTTCCCCTCTGGTAGAAGCCACAGTCCAGGTCAATTCCTCCTGTGTTTGATCAGGAATTGGGAGGTTTTGGGGGTAACCTGGGCTCGCCCTCTACTCCGGGTTCCAGACCAGGGCCCTGTGGACTACTGCTGTCTAGAGTGCCTCCTGGTACAGTTGCATGACAGCTACGACTCCCTGGGCTACTTCCCCATGGCCTCCTCCCAACACCTTCTTTGTCCTCACCACCAGACCTTCCTCCTGATGTCTGATAATGCTTGTACTTCTCAGTCCTCCAGCACTATGCCTACTCACTCTCAGCTTCTTGCACGCCTCTTGCTCCCAGTTCCTCGCACACACTTCCTCTCCTCTGGCTCCCTGGCTTCCCTTGGCCTGACTGGAGTGAGCCCTTTCATAGCATCAGAGGGGCCTTAATTAGAGTCAGGTGCTTAACAGCCTCACCTGACTCTTAGCAGGTTAACTGGAGTCAGGTGTTCTCATTAGCCTGGAGCAGCTCCTGCTCTGGTCACTCAGGGAATGGAAAACTGCTTATTCAGTGGCCAGTATATCTCCCTTCTACTACTCTGCTGTTCCCAACTGGCCTGGGTCTATCACACTACCTTGTTAAATTTATAAAGAGAGCGTGTATTTTTCTTAATTAAAAAAAAGATTTGTTCTTGTTAATAACAACATACTTACAGTTCAAAGCTAAATTCCACCACCCCCTTCCATTTCTGGTGCATGGTAGTGTATTATTGCAGGGTTGGCCATGACTAGCTAGGTATCTACAATTGAATGCTTATTTTAAGAACAAAACAAATGTGTTCTGCGGTACTTGAAGAATACAGTCAACTCACTTCATTACATTATTTCAGGATTTTTACAGAGAACTCCCATTTGCTTATATTAATTAAAACATTTTAGTGTTGAAGCATTTGTCTTTTCAATGAAAAAGCATATAAAGAATTACAAGAACTGTGCATAGACCATCTCTTCCTTGAGTGTCTCTCGTGGTCTTATGTTTGAATTGATAACTTATGTGGCTTACTTGTCTCATTCAATTGTGAGTTTCTGAAATAAAGACATTTGTATTTTTCTGCATTTTTTTTTCTAAATGCCATGTTCACTGTCTGGAATCTGGGTCTCAAACTGCTGCTCTGATATTTTTTTTGATGACTGAAGGAGAGCAGCTCAACTCCTTTCAAACTGGCAAACTTGTACCCAGTCACTCCCTCCAATCTGTTTCTCTGTTTGAGACTACTTGCTTTATCATTAAGTATTATAAAATCTTCACATCTGAATTTCAAGAAATCCAATGTCTTACCAGTTATGATGGCATGTGAACTGAGTCAATCTAGCTAGGGATATAAAGAGTAACAAGAAAACATTTTACAAATACATTAGAAGCAAGAGGAAGACCAAGGACAGAGTAGGCCTGTTGCTCCATGAGGTGGGGGAAGACAATAACAGAAAATGTGGAAATGGCAGAGGTGCTTAATGACTTCTTTGTTTCGGTTTTAACCAAGAAGGTTGGTGGCGATTGGACGTCTAACATAGTTAATGCCAATGAAAATGAGGTAGGATCAGAGTCTAAAATAAGGAAGTATCAGCGGGGTAGCTGTGTTAGTCTGGATCTGTAAAAGCAGCAAAGAGTCTTGTGGCACCTTATAGACTAACAGATGTTTTGGAGCATGAGCTTTCGTGGGTGAATACCCACTTCGTCGGATGCATGTAGTGGAAATTTCCAGGGGCAGGTATATATAAGCAAGCAAGAAGCAGGCTAGACATAACGAGGTTAGTTCAAAATAAGGAAAGAACAAGTCAAAAATTACTTAGACAAGTTAGATGTCTCCAAATCACCAGAGCCTGATGAAATGCATCCTAGAATACTCAAGGAGCTGACTGAGGAGTCAATTATCTTTGAAAAGTCATGGAAGATGGGAGACATTCCAGAAGACTGGAAAAGGGCAAATATAGTTCCCATCTATAAGAAGAGAAATAAGGACAACCCGGGGAATTAGAGACCAGTCAGCTTAACTTCTGTACCCGGAAAGATAATGGAGCAAATAATTAAGAAATCAATTTGCAAACACCTAGAAGATAATGAGGTGATAAGTAAGAGTCATCATGGATTTGTCAAGAACAAATCATGTCAAACCAACCTGATAGCTTTCTTTGACAGGATAACAAGTCTGGTGAATACAGGGGAAGCGGTAGATGTGGTATATCTTGACTTTAGTAAGGCTTTTGATATTGTCTCGCATGACCTTCTCATAAATAAACTAGGGAAATAAAACCTAGATGGCGCTACTGTAAGGAGGGTGCATAACTGGCTGGAAAATCATTCTCAGAGAGTAGTTATCAGTGGTTCACAGTCATGCTGGAAGGGCATAATGAGTGGGGTCCTGCAGGGATCAGTTCTGGGTCTGGTTCTGTTCAATATCTTGATCAATCATAGAATCATAGAAGATTAGTGTTGGAAGAGACCTCAGGAGGTCATCTAGTCCAACCCCCTGATCAAAGCAGGACCAACACCAACTAAATCACCCCAGCCAGGGCTTTGTCAAGCTGGGCCTTAAAAACCTCTAAAAATGGAGATTCCATACCTCTGTAGGTAACACATTCCAGTGCTTCACCACCCTCCTAGTGAAATAGTGTTTCCTAATATCCAACCTAGTCCTCCCCCACTGCAACTTGAGACCATTGCTCCTTGTTCTGTCATCTGCCACCACTGAGAACAGCCGAGTTCCATCCTCTTTGGAACCTCCCTTCCAGTAGGTGAAGGCTGCTATCAAATCCCCCCTTTCTCTTCTGCAGACTAAACAAGCCCAGTTCCCTTAACCTCTCCACGTAGGTCAGGTACCCCAGCCCCCTGATCATTTTCACTGACCCCCGCTGGACTGTCTCCAATTTGTCCACATCCTTTCTGTAGTGGGGGGCACAAAACTGGATGCAGTACTCCAGATGAGGCCTCACCAGTGTCAAATAGAGGGGAATAATCACTTCCCTCGATCTGCTGGCAGTGCTCCTACTAATACAACCCAATATGCCATTAGCCTTCTTTGCAACAAGGGCACATTGCTGACTCATATCCAGCTTCTCATCCACTGTAATTCCCAGGTCCTTTTCTGCAGAACTGCTGCTTAGTCAGTTGGCCCCCAGCCTGTAGTGGTGCATGGGATTCTTCTGTCTTGAGTGCAGGACTCTTCACTTGTCCTTGTTGTACCTCATCAGATTTCTTTTGACCCTATTCTCCAATTTGCCTAGGTCACTCTTGACCCTATCCCTACCCTCCAGCCTATCTACCTCTCCCCCAAGTTTAGTATCATCTGCGAACTTGCTGAGGGTGCAATCCATCCCATCATCCAGATCATTAATAAAGATGTTGAACAAAACTGACCCCTGGGATACTCCACTTGATTCCGGCTGCCAACTAGACATTGGACTGTTGATCACTACCCGTTGAGCCCAACAATTTAGCCAGGTTTCTATCCACGTTATAGTCCATTCATCCAATCCATACTTGCTGTGAAGAATACTGTGGGAGACCATATCAGAAGGTTTGCTAAAGTCAAGATATATCGCGTCCACTGTTTTCCCCATATTCACAGAGCCAGTTATCCCATCATAGAAGGCAATCAGGTTGGTCAGGCATGACTTGCCCTTGGTGAATCCATGTTGACTGTTCCTGATCACCTTCCTCTCCTCCAAGTGCTTCAAAATGGTTTCCTTGAGGACCTGCTCCATGATTTTTCCAGGGATTGAGGTGAGGCTGACTGGTCTGTAGTTCCCCAGGGTCTCCTTCTTCCCTTTTTAAAATATGGGCACTATTTTCATTGGCCTTTTTCCAATCATCCGGGACCTTCCCCCGAGTGCCAAGAGTTTAAGATGATAATGGCCAATGGCTCTGCAATAACATCAGCCAATTACCGCAGCATCCTTGGATGCATTCGATCTGTATCTATGGACTTGTGCATGTCCAGCTTTTTCAAATAGCCCTTAACCTGTTCTTTCACCTTTGAGGGCTGCTTACCTCCTCCCCATACTGTGTTGCCCAGGACAGCAGTGTGGGAGCTGACCTTGTCTGTGAAGACAGGCAAAAAAAGCATTGAGTACTTCAGCTTTTTCCACATTATCTGTCACTAGGTTGCCTCCCCCATTCATTAAGGGCCCCACACTTTCCCTGACCTTTTTCTTGTTGCTAACAAACCTGTAGAAACCCTTCTTGTTACCCTTCACATCCCTTGCTAGCTGCAACGCCAGTTGTGTTTTGGCCTTCCTGATTACACCCCTGCATGCTCGAGCAATATTTTTATACTCCTCCCTAGTCATCAGTCCAAGTTTCCACTTCTTGTAAGCTTCCTTTTTGTGTTTAAGCTCACAGAAGATTTCACTGTTAAGCCAAGCTGATCACCTGCCATATTTGCTGTTCTTTCTGCACAAAGGGATGGTTTGTTCCTGTGCCCTCAATAAGGCTTCTTTAAAATACAGACAGCTTTCCTGGACATTTTTCCCCTCTCATATTAGCCTCCTTAGGGAATCCTGCCTATCAGTTCCCTAAGGGAGTCAGTCTGCTTTTTGAAGTCCAGGGTCCGTATTTTGCTACTCTCTTTTCTTCCTTTTGTGAGGATCCTGAACTCAACCATCTCCTGGTCACTGCTGCCCAGGTTGCCACCCACTTCTACTTTCCCTACCAATTCTTCCCTGTTTGTGAGCAGCAGGTCAAGAGGAGAACAGCCCCTGGTTGGTTCCTCCAGTAGTTGCAGCAAGAAGTTGTTCCCAACACTCTCCAAAAACTTTCTGGATTGTCTGTGCACTGCTGTATTGCTCTCTCAGCAGATGTCAGGGTGATTGAAGTCCCCTATTAGAACCAGGGCCTGTGTTCTGGAAACTTCTGTTAATTGTCTGAAGAAAGCCTCGTCTACCTCATCCTGGTCCGGTGGTCTATAGCAGATCCCCACCACAACATCACTCTTGTTGCTCTCTCTTCTAAATTTAACTGAAAGTCTCCAACAGGCTTTTCTCCAGTTTGATACTGGAGCTCTGAGCAATCATACTGCTGTCTTACATAAATGATTTAGATAACGGCATAGAGAGTAAACTTATAAAGTTTGGAGATGATACCAAACTGGGAGGAATTTCAAGTGCTTTGGAGGATAGGATAGGATTAGATTAAAATTCAAAGTGATCTGGACAAACTGGAAAAATGGTCTGAAATAAATAGGATGAAATTCAGTAAGGACAAATGCAAAGTACTTCACTTAAGAAGGAAAAATCAGTTGCACACATATAAAATGGGAAATGACTGCCTAGGAAGGAGTACTACGGAAAGGGATCTGGGGGTCATAGTGGATCACAAGCTAAATATGAGTCAACAGTGTCACACTGTTGCAAAAAAAGCAAACATCATTCTGGGATGTATTAGCAGGAGTATTGTAAGCAAGACATGAGAAGTAATTCTTCCGCTCTACTGTGCTCTGGTTAGACCTCAACTGGAGTATTGTGTCCAGTTCTGGGTGCCACATTTTAGGAAAGATGTGGACAAATTGGAGAAAAGGCCAGAGAAGAGCAACACAAATGATTAAAGGTCTAGAAAACATGACCTGTGAGGGAAAGTTGAAAAAATTGGGTTTATTTAGTCTGGAAAAGAGAAGACAAGAGAGGACATAACAGTTTTCAAGTACATAAAAGGTTGTTAGAAGGAGGCGGGAGGGAGAAGAATTGTTCTTCTTAACTTCTGAGGGTAGGACAAGAAGCAATGGGCTTAAATTGCAGCAAGGGAGGTTTAGGTTGGACATTAGGAAAAACTTCTTAACTGTCAGGGTGGTTAAGCACTGGAATAAATTGCCTAGGGAGGTTGTGGAATCTCCATCATTGGGGATTTTTAAGAGCAGGTTGGACAAACACCCATCAGGTATGGTATAGATAATACTTAGTCCTGCCTTGAGTGCAGAGAACTAGATGACCTCTCGAGTTTCTTCCAGTTCTATGATTCTATGTAATTATATTATAATAATAATCTTATGATTATGCATATAGATAAGAGGTTGTCAATATGCATACAGTTTGTTGTAGTCTTTAAAAACTACATAGCTTTATAAAGTCTTCATTAGTATTTCATGACCATTTTAGGGTAGTATGTTTTTCCTTTTTGTAAAATAGTGCATATAAAAAATATCCTCGGGAGTTGCTGCATGACATTAACTTTTCCTTTTAGAAATGCACATTTCACTCATGTTCAGTGTCCCGTAAACGTGGGATTTTCCTTTGTTTTGCCAAGTCAAATCAGTCGTCAGCCTTTCTGTTGCCTAGTTTTTGTGTGAATAATCAAAATCTATTCAACCATTTTGTTTGAGTCAGTTACTGATTGCTATGGAGACCAAGCATAAACAATCAACAATTGTGTATTCAGCTGCAGTGTTATGAAGTGATAGAAGGTACTCAATTCAGTATGCCAGAATTTTATATACAAAATCTTTCAAAAATGTTCTATACCAAAAAGAAAAAAAAAAACAATAAAAGGTTGAAACATTAATACATTTTTTTGTCTTTCTTTACAGTATGACTGAGGCTGTTTCCAGCACCATTCCTCATTCATTCTGTTTAGAAATGAATGCAGATGCTCCTAGGTAAGAGAAACTGTAATGCATTATGTAGTAAATTATGGATTATTACTAATAAATCTGCAGTCTTAATATTATGTTAATTGTTCCTTTACAGTAAATGTATAATGTTTGCATTTACTGTACATTGTGGTATAAGACTTACAGCCACACCACTTTGAGCTGCGATCCTGTGAGATCACAGAAACTAAGCAGATCTGGCCAGATATCTGCTACCCATTAGAGAGGCGAAAAACTGGTTCTATTTTAAAAAAAAGTATCTTTACTTTTTTCCTCTAGAAAATTGTTTTTGTTTAAAAAAAAATCTCCAGAAGGGGTGAATGCACAATGAAAACCTAAAACAAAGGATCTCTTATTTTTGCTAATGAGTATCATTTTTCATGTCATGCATCCAATGAAGTGGGTATTCACCCATGAAAGCTCATGCTCCAATACGTCTGTTAGTCTATAAGGTGCCACAGGACTCTTTGCTGATTTTTCATTTAGCGTTTTAACTTACCAGTTGTAAAGTTGATACATTTACTTCACTCTGATCCTCATCATCAGGTTCAGTATCCATCTCTTTTGGAAAGTGTCTAAAAGTTATGATTTTTATTCCCAATACTTCAAGTAACATAGAGATTTGTGTATGTGATGATCAACCTTCTTTCACTGGTATATCAAGTGTTCCCTATAATGGTCCGGTGTGTTCAAAGAAGCAAGTGATCCAGGAAGGAGAGCAGATATCAGAGCCATTGAACGTTTCAGAAACTGTCAGACAGATGCTCCAAGATGAAATGTTTAAATTAGTTCAGGTAAAAATAATTTAATTATTAAAAATAAACACAGATTAAACTGTTCAGTTTTAAATAACAAGCAATATGAAAAATGATTGCTTTCAAGGTTATTCTGTGATGCTTTTATGCCAATTTCTGGGTTAAAGGTAACTAAAGGTAGAAACCAGTCATTTTAGGCATAATTCATATCCTTTTGACTTCTTAATCTGAAGGTTTGTGAATTTGAGGAGCAGTACAGTTTGAACAATTATATTTTTAGGAGGACTAACTTAACATTCTCTTAATGTCCTTTTTCTATATAAATTAGGGGAGATTATGAACCAACAGTAACTGTATAGTTAAAATGGTAATGAGTTAATACTGGTACATTTGAAACTATTCCATCCTGGTATTATTCAGGTTTCGATTTCTTTGCTTTGAAATAAAGGAATGCAAAGGACTGTACATTGTTGTAGCATAACCTTATTATTCCACATAGCTTATTGTATCATGAAATAAATATCAATTTAGTACATAAATATGCACTTGTCATTGAGACATATCTGTTGCTATCTATTTTAATAGGATAATCTGTAAATTTTAGGATAATCTTTAGATCTTTAAAAAGTTTTAACCAGGGATTTTGGCCAAGACCCATTTTAGCGACTTTTATAATGTTAGCTTTATTTTTGTTTATATTCTAGCTGCAGCAAATCAACTTTCTGAACTTAATGCAAATGGTGGGGTCATCCTTTGCCAGCCTGCCAAATACGCAGCATCTTCTGCAGCAGTCTCAGTCTATTCAGTTGGGAGGAAGCCAGGCATTACACACTGTAAGTGGCAGTGGTGCTGACACATCCCTTCCTATACAGTCTGCAGACATTTCTCCAGAGACTCAGCTGCCCACTAAAGAAAATGCTGGAAAGTCTAATAAAAAGAGCCGCTCTCATTCTCAGGAAAGAAATATCCTAAATGATCAAAGCAGCAAAGAAAGTATACATGTAGGTAAAACCAAGCATTATTTTTTAAGAAGAAACATATCAGATGTTATTCCATTTGAAAAATTGGAGAACTTTCTTGTAGTAATTGCATTAGACAGAATTACCATGTAATAGAGACTACATCTAGTAATGATTTATTGCTATCTTATACATAGTTTAAAGTACTATTGCGTGTTCTTTTTTCATTTAGAATGATCCAGATGTGAATATTTCTTTAAGCCTATCAGAGAGCCAGTCCAATGGAACAGGATTTATTCCAGCATCTCAAGACTTACTTCCTTCAGCTCCAGCCAAACCACTTCATCTGTTATCGAGTTCCCTAGATATCCAGAAGACACCCAAACTTATCCCAATTGCAAAAACCTTAAATTATGAAAATGGCTTTCCTTTGCTTAAACTTGAATCTGATAATTTAAAACCACTCAATTTATATCCATTAAAAGTTTCACAAGCTTTCATCGGGTCACTCCCCCAACCAAGAGTAGTTTGGGATCCATCTAATTATTTACAGAACCCTCCACTGTCATGTATGCTAGGAGACAAGACTATTTCAACGACACACTTGAATTTGAATAAATATGATCCTGAAATGATAAGGCAAGTATATGAGGAAAAGAAGAGGTGGGCAGAAGCTGAAAGCAAGAGGCCTCCTAAACTACTTAATTTGGATCAGTATGAAGGAGAGCAAAATCTTGCACCTCTGCAGCACCTTCGTACAAATGTGAGTGCAGAGAAGCCACTGAGTTCTCAGAATGCTTCCTTCTATGGAACTTACCAGCATTCAACTGGAATTCCTTTACTGCACCTGCAGCTTGACCCAGCACCTAGATTTCCACCAATTATAAGACCACCAGTCCCTGCTCCTTTAATACCTGTTAGACCTATAACTGAGGAAACCAACTCCAGAGACACATTACAGCACACAGGAATATCAATTCTTCACGCTAATTTACCTCCAAAAAACAAGGTAATGGATTTTAGGAATATGTTTTTCTATGTTGCAATTAAATAAGCTTATTTCCTGTTGCATAGCTTCAGTCCTCACTAATGGGATAATGTCCTCACCTGTGTAATTTGGATGAGGTCCAGTGTTTTGCTTGAGGCTCCAGCACTAAGCCCTGCCTTCAGCTCAGGCCACCAGATTTTCTGCCTCCAGCAGAGGAACAAGTTGGTGGTTTGGTTTCTCCCCATCATTTTGTTTTATAACTTTAATTTGTATTCATTTCCATATGGTAAAGACTTATCGTTCCTCCTCCTCCCCACAACCCCCCCAGGATGAGGTATTTGACAGCATGTTTATTTCAACCACTTGGACCCGCCACTCCTCGTCATTCCTCTCCAGGATTTCTCTGCCCCCACTCTGGGATGGTAGAGCTGTTCTGCAAACACTGGGCTAAAGTGTTGCCTGTGTGAGGCAGTATTTACAGGCTCTACAAAGGGCAAATTACAGCCAGCCCTCGCAGTGAAAGGACAGAGGATTGGACCAGCATGTTGGGTCCCCTCTTCCCCGAAGAGCCATAACTCCATTACAAAAAAGCTCAGGAGTATCTGAACATTTCAGGGAGAAAGTCTAAGGATGAGAAGGATCCTATCCAGCCAGCTTGGGATAAGACCCACAACAGACTCAGGCTGGAGGGGGAAAATTTCCTGAACGATCCAAAGATCACTCCCTGGATACTGAAGTGGGTCCTCAGCTCCCTAGGGGGAAAAAAAAGCAGGGCTTCTAAACATCTCTCCTTCCTCTCACTGTAAATCTGGGGATTGTCATGATGCTCAGGAGTGAGTTAGGCAAACCTCAGAGACTCAGTCCCAAAAATGCAAAAGCAAGCATCATATTTGCAAGGCAGCAATTCCTAACACCTCAGTATAAGGGAATGTTTGCTGCAGTCATTCTCCTATACAGAGGCTCTTACAGTGCTCTGTAACACAGTGCTCCTCCCCTTCTTGCCCTGTGGTGTGTCACTCCAGGCATGTAGAGAACCCATCTATTCTGTGAAGCACTCCCTCAGGCTGCAGTTAATGGGAATTGTGCCATTATACATTGTGCCATTATACAGTGGTGTACAGCCCAAGGACCCGCACTCTGCTAAGAAAAGGGGCTCAGATTTCAAGCACCATGAATGTGATTTGTGCCTTCTTTATGTCAGCAATAAATCCTTGCTCTGCCAAAGAAAAGGGCTGAGAGTCTGAAAGGCACAAAAGAGAGGGTCTCTCCACTCCACTCTTGCTCCACAGGCTGGCTCCATATTAAAACTTAAGGAGCACTTCAGGCAGTCTGTGACCAGATCAGAATCACATGAGGATTCCACTCCTCATGAATGATACCAAGCTGGGAGATGTTGCAAGTGCTTGGAGAACAGGATTAGAATTCAAAATGATCTTGACAAACTGGAGAAATGGTTGGAAATAAACAGGACAAAATTCAATAAGGACAAATGCAAAATACTTAGGAAAAAATACTCAATTGCACAAATACAAAATGGGAAATGTCTGCTTAGGAAGGAGTATTGCAGAAAAGGATCTCAGGGTTATAGTGGATCACAAAACTAAATGAGTCAACAGTATAATAGTGTTGCAAAAAAACCCCTCATTCTGGGATGTGTTACCAGAATGCTGTATGCAAGACACAAGAAGTAATCACTCTACTCAGCACTGATAAAGCCTTAGCTAGAGTACTGTTTCCAGTTCTGGGCACCACAGTTTGGGAAAGGTATGAACAAGCTGGAGAAAATCCAGAGAGCAACAAAAATGATTAAAAATCTAGAAAACATGGCCTATGAGGAAAGATTGATTACAGCACACTATGGAATGTTAGTGTGTGGTAGCAGGTCCACATAACCTGTTAGTCCAAAGCAGGCTAGAGCACTGTAGATTTACACCCCAGTTTACTGCACACTTACTCTTTGTATTGACATACCCTTATAAAAAAGCCTTCTCAGTGGCAAGCTCAACATCTATGGGTATGATCCTTGCTTGGAGTGCGATGTCTTGGGTTCTGTCCCAGTTAACTCTTGATGTGATTTGTCACACAAGCAATGGCTTCTAACAGTGGCTACAAAGAAGCTATTTTACAGCCATGAATATCAGACGCTGTCTGGTCAGCTGTCCCGGCCCGAGCCGGAAGCCCCTCCTGCGGGGAAAGGAGACCAAGGGGACCAGCAGGAGGAAGCTGAGCAGCTGCTGACCTCCTTGTCATCCCTGGATGAAGCGGTAGCAGGCACAGCAGTATCAGGGCCTCCGCCAATAGACCACAGAGCCCATCAAGAGCTTACTGCGTAAGGTTGCTCATAACTTGGGGTTGCAGGCTGAGGAGACGGTTGAGCAGGAGGACCCCATGGTGGACCTTCTGAGCCCAGAAGGTCCATCCAGAATAGCACTTCCACTCGTTAAGACCATACAGTCGAACAATACGACTATATGGCAGAACCTGGCCTCCAGCGCTCCAACAGCCAAAGGTGTGGAGGACAAGTACTTCGCCCCGTCAAAGGGGTACGACTTGTTGTTTTGCCACCCAAGACCATGTTCCCTGGTAGTCTCGGCGGTAAACAAAAAAGAGCGCCGGGGCAGCAGGCCCTGGCCCCCAAGGCCAAGGAAGCGAAGCGCCTGGACCTGTTTGGCAGGAAGGTGTATTCTCGGGGCCTACAGTTGAGGATTTCTAACCAGCCGGCCATCCTCAAGAGGCGTAACTTCAACTCCTGGGCAGAAGTGGAGAAGTTTAAGGACAACCTCCCGCAGGGTTCCCAGCAGGAGTTCACGGCGCTGGTAGACGAAGGCAAGGCCGTAGCGAAGACCTCTCTCCAGGCGTCCTTGGATTCGGCAGATGCGGCGTCCAGGACAATCGCATATGGCATGGTCATGTGACACTCAGCGTGGCTTCAGGAGTCATGTCTGCCGCCTGAGGTCCAGAACTCGCTCCAGGACCTCCCCTTCAAAGGGTCCGGGCTCTTTTCGGACCAGACGGACGCAAAGCTTCATAGCCTCAAGGACTTGAGGGCTACACTCAAGTCTCTGGGTATGCACACCCCCGCGACTCAAAGGAAGCCCTTTAAGCCGCAGCCTCCTCCTCAGCGTCACTACCAGCCTCATCCTAGACACGAGCCCTACTGCAGGCGAAGCAGGGATAACAGGAGGCAACGTAATAATAACAACAAAAACAGTAGGTCCAATAGGCCAGGCCAAGACCAACATAAGTCCCAGCTGGGCCCTAAACCACGCTTTTGAAGGTGCACTTGAGGACAGTGTACCAGATCAGCCACCGGATCCGTCCCCTTGTTTCCTGAACCGTCTGTCTTGTTTCTCCCAGGCGTGGTCCAGCATTACGTCAGACCGTTAGGTGTTACGCATTGTGCAAAACAGATACATGCTGCAGTTCTCCTTCTTGCCTCCCCTCCCCCTTCCCCATCCCTCTTCACGGACCCCTCTCATGAGCACTTCCTGGAAAAGGAGGTTCGCAGGCTCTTAGACGCGGGGGCAGTACCAAAAGACCTAAAGGGGAAAGGGTTCTACTCCCCATACTTCCTCATTCCCAAGGCCAAAGGAGGCCTTTGACCCATTCTAGACTTAAGCGGGCTCAACAAGTTCCTGGTCAAGGCCCGGTTCCGCATGTTCTCTCTGGGCACCATCATCTCTTCCCTGGATCCGGGAGACTGGTACGCTGCCCTCAATATGAAGGACGCATACTTTCATATCGCCATCCACCCAGTGAATCACCAATTCCTGCGTTTCACTGTGAACCAGGAACATTATCAGTTCACGGTTCTCCCGTTTGGCCTAGCCGTGGCCCCATGGGTGTTCACAAAATGCATGGTGTTAGTGGTGGCCTTCTTACAGAGGCAGAGGATTCGAGTTTACCCGTACCTCGACGACTGGCTCCTGGTGGGCCAATCCGAAGAGGAGATTACGTCCCACATACAGGTGGCCCTGAGACTATTCCGCACGCTGGGGCTCCTGGTCAGTGTCCCCAAATCCACCCTCATTCCAACGCAGAAGGTGGAATTCATAGGGGCGGTCCTAGATGCGGTACAGGCAAAGGCGAGTCTTCCAGTGTCATGATTCCTGGCCATCCAGCAGGCAGTGACCTCCCTGTGCCAGTTTCCCACTACGACAGCTAGATGCTGCTGGGTCACATGGCAGCATGCACGCATGTGGTCAAGCATGCCAAACTAAAACTCAGGACTCTGCAGTCTTGGCTCGCACGTGTATACCACCCAGGCAGGGACCCCCAGGACTTGGTAGTGACAGCCCCGGGGGACGTGCTAGACTCCTTGTGGTGGTGGCGGTCCCAGACAGTGGTTTGCGAAGGCATTCCCTTTGCCGCACAACAGCCAGACCTGATGCTTGTAATGGATGCGTCAGACCTCGGATGGGGTGCTCACCTAGCGGACCTCAGGACTCAGGGCTTGTAGTCGGGAGCAGAGCGGTTGCTCCATATCAATGTGAAGGACCTCAGGGCGGTGCGTTTAGCCTGCCAGACTTTTCACCCCACTTTGAGTGGTCACAGTGTGACAGTTCTGACAGACAACACGACCGCCATGTTTTATATAAACAAGCAGGGCGAAGCCCGGTCCTCGCCGCTCTGCCACAAGGCTCCTCTCCTCTGGAACTTTTGCATAGCCCACACCATCCACCTCGAGGCATCATACCTCCCGGGGGTGCGGAATGAACTGGCGGACCACCTCAGCAGGTTGTACTGCATGCATGAGTGGATGCTCAGAGTGGACGTCGTGTTTTCACTCTTCCGCAAGTGGGAGTTTCCCCCAGGTAGATCTGTTTGCCACCAAGGACAACGCCCAATGCCTGATGAGGTAGACTGTAAAGAAATGAGAAGTGATGGAATGGATAAGAAAGAGTCTGTTTGGGCCAAAATCACTTTGGGGAAGAAATCTACTAGAGGTTCCCCTGTAGTGCTTGGGGTGTGCTACTTAACACAAGGATCCGATTTGGATTTGGATAGAGACCTCTTTAGTGTTTTTAAATGAAATAAATTCTACTGAGAATTGTATGTTTATGGGAGACTTTAACTTCCCAGATAGAGATTTGAGGACAAATGCTACTAATAATAGTAAGGCCCAGATTTTCCTGGATGTGATAGCTGACAGATTTCTTCGCCAGATAGTTGCTTTCCTTGATTTCAAAAGAGCTAATTTCAAAAAATTAAGGCAGTGATTTTCAGCCTGTGGCCCACCAGCCGCTTACAGCCGAATCAGCACATGTGACATCCTCAGGGCCATACAAGTAATATATATATATTGCGTGGATGTAGCCCACATAACACATAGAGAGCTGCATATGCAGCCCACAATGGTAAATAGGTTGAGAACCACTGAATTAAGGGAATTTGTTTAGGGAAGTGGACTGGATTGAAGAACTCAAGGATCTGAATGTGGAGGAGGCTTGGAATTATTTTGTCAAAGTTGCATAAGCTATCTGAACCCTGCATCCCCACAGGGGGGAAGGGTGGGTGAATTTGAAGGGAAGGATTGAAGACCAACCTGGATCAGCAAGCATCTCAAACAGGTGATTAAGTGAAAGCAGAGAGCCTACAAGGAATGGAAGATGGGAAGGATCAGCAAGGAAGGCTACCTCTTGAAGGTCAAAAAGTGTACGAATAAAGTGAGTTTCACCAGAATGGTTGTTTGGAGGAGTTCTACAATCAAGTACCATAGAAACATATGTTCCTTCCCTAATGGCATCCTGTAGGTAGACACATCCGTTTCTCCTTTTGAGTATGATCAATTGCCAATGTTAATCAGATTACACAAGCCTATGGCTGGCCTTTCTAGTTACTATTTGGAATTGGAATATCATCTCCTATATAGACAAGAATCACATAGCTGTTGTCATGAGGAAAAGGTTATTCTTATAGCTCCAGGAAACCTTTCTGTTCAAGGTAAGTTCCTCTTTCCACAATTCCTGGGAAATAGTTCTGTTATTTTGTGCTAATCCCTAGTACTCCTTTGGAAGATTGTGGCAGAAATGGGCATTCCTACCAGTCTAAAGATCTGTCTCAAGCATATTGAATACATATACTAATTATACTCTTCATTGCATTCTATCCAAAAAGTCAAGGCCTTAGGTCCTCAGAGTTGCTGCAGGCAAGGTGTTAAATCTTGCACCAGTTATCATGCTAGGATTTGGGAAACAATTCACAGAAGTCCCTAGGGCAGGGGTCGGTAACCTTTCAGAAGTGGTGTGCCGAGTTTTCATTTATTCACTCTAATTTAAGGTTTTGCGTGCCAGTAATACATTTTAACGTTTTTAGAAAGTCTCTTTCTATAAGTCTATAATATGTAACTAAACTGTTGTTGAAGTAAATAAAGGTTTTTAAAATGTTTAAGAAGCTTCATTTAAAATTAAATTAAAATGCAGAGCCCCCCGGACCGGTGGCCAGGATCCGGGCAGTGTGAGTGCCGCTGAAAATCAGCTTGCATGCTGCCTTCGGCACCCATGCCATAGGTAACCTACCCCTGCCCTAGGGTATTGGGGGAAAGTGTATGAGCCTCATCTATGGAAGATTTGCAAAATAAGTTTCCATTTCTCTGCAGTCATCCATTGATAGCAGGGTGCTACTGGGTTGGTTTCCACACAATTCTTTGCTTTATATGGGAAGAACTTCCATTCCTGCTTATTATTCTACTATAAAAATAATTAAAACTCTGGTTATCTTTCCCCTTACCTCTATATGATTCACTTTTTGCTATTTCCCATTAGAGATGAATGAGGAGAGAAGCTGTGCAACAGAATGAGATTTCTTTCATGATAATTTTCTTTTTATTAGCAACTTCTCTCCTCATTCAACACATCCTGGTAGTCTGGTAAATGATTGGAATACAAATGGAAATTTTCCTCTAAACGGAGACTTAACTATATAACTGTGTTAAGGCTAATTACCACATTATATCAAGTGGTCTTAATGCTAATAGTCAGTTGCTGGAGTGTGTCTGTAGCTTTGGAAGAATCCTGGTGGCCTGAGCTGAAGGGCAAGGGGCTAGTTGTGGAGCCTCTAGCAATAATAATGGACTGCCTCAGAAATTTCAAAGCCTGGGTGAGGCGTTAATTTATTAGTGTTGAATTGGGAGAGAAGCTGCTAACAAGGAAAACGATCAGGTAAGAAATTTCTCATTCCTTGGTAAATATTTTTAAAGGAAAATGACATTTAACTTTAGAATATAAAACGTTGTAAATTTCCCCTTTGTTAAGGCAAATATATATCAAAAGATAAATAATTCCTGGGAGCTGGAGGTCCTCTGACCCATATGCATGTTGCCCATTTCCTAACTTCATCCACAGGAACATGCTATAGGAATTTTAATATGTTGGTGAATAACAGACGGGAAAGAATTTTTTGTAAAATTTTCTTAAAATTTGGACAAATAAAATAATGAAGTTGTTTTGTTGAGCTCTAGTAATAAATCAACAACAATATTTCTATATCCTCTTCTGTTTTGTACTGCACCTTTTGTTTACGGTGTAACCACCTGTTTCTGTGTCTCTTATGTTGCCTCTGGGTGATAATTTATAAATGTGTTCAGTAATTGGGTCTGATTCTACTACTAGATAGTTGCCTTCTGCATTGACTGTATTAGGAGTTGTACCTGTGTAACTGAGGTCAGAGTTGGACCTACTCTGTTTAATAGAGTCTATTAAAATTTTTGGTTTCCTCTTCTATAAATGTCTCATTCTGCTTCTCTTTCAAACAGTTCCAACCACCAAAACTGATCCCAATTCAAAATCTCATTGCATTTGAGCAAAGCCGCCTGTGTACCAGTGCTCCACAGGACTTCATTGGACAAGACCATTCTGGTCAGATTGAGTTGTTAAAAGCTAACACTGAGCCATTTGACGCAAGACACACGAAGAACAGTACAAAAAGGCAAGGACAAATTTTCAAAATTGGTCTTCATTTGGAGAGCCTTACTAGTAACCTAAGCCTTCTCCGACTGATTACAATGAGAGTTTTTGTACCAGCTTAATTGAAAACAGGATTGGATGCTAAATAATTTGAGGAGGCTTATAATGGGACACAGAGTCTTTCTCTTCTAAATCTGTGGTGTGAATTGTTACCATGTATTGTGTTCATTGCCTCTGTTAAATGATTTGGTAGTCATAGTTTAGTTGTTAGTGATCAGCTGTCCACGTCACAAAACAGTCACATTGCTAGTGCATGTATCCCTCAAGAGAGCATGCTCTCTGACCTCTGGAGGAGTTTAATTTAAGTCAAGATTCTAGGCTCATTGACAGAATGATGAAAATTTCCTTGTAAAGTCATTGAGCCTGATTGTGAACCCAGTGGAGTGAATGGCAAAACTCCCACTGATCTGAATGAGTACACAATTGAGTTCTTTACTTAGCTATTTCTGTTTTACTGGCTGTATATTTCATGACTTTTAAACTGATCTTTGTTATTGCACATTAATCTAGAATTATTTTCATTACATGGTCAGAACAAACTAAAGCAATTCCTAGGTTAGCCCTTGAGCTGCACCTACCTTGCCCCTGCGGTTCTTCTGCAGCATCAGTAGATTACTGTCATGACAGTTCATAGTTCTGTGTTTCCCTTGAAAGAGTTAATGACATCAAAGCACCTAAAGTAGAGCACCCTCACTTGTGATTCTGATGCCTTCACTTGTGGTTAGAAACACAGAATCCTGAACTTAGCTCTTGACAGGTAAGAGTAACTGATTTGATTTTCAGATATCTTGCTTTAATATATTATAAATAATGTTTAACGCAATTCATGGTGTTTTACTAATCTGATAGTAAATATTTTTAAAAGCAAACTTTGCAGTTTTTTAGGAAAACAAGTTACAGGTTAGGGAGAAAGTTTCATAGCAACACTGATTTCTTGCTGCAACATTTCTGTGTAGGCCCTTCTGCCTTGTATAATATTTTATTTTTAATTGTATACAAAAGATAGCAGTAGTAATCATGTTGTAAAAGATACAAAATATCAGGTTTACAATCATTTAGTTAAATGGGGTCTTAGATAACCAGTATATTATTTTGTTTGGAATATGTGAATAAGTTTAAGTGTTACTATTAAATATTTTATGAACACCTTAAATAGCTTAGATACATAGGTTTTTAATTAGTTTCAATGGAATAGCAGTTAACTCTATCTTTACTCAAACACCTAATATATTTTTTAAGAAGGTTATTGTTGTTATTTCTTGCTTATTAGAAAGAATGATTGATGTTTCTATTATCAGAGTGAAGTTAAATTGTTATTTCTCACTGTTATGTTGACAGGCAAAAGAGACGTGCTGATAAACAGATAAAAGAGAAGGAGGACAAGAAAAAAGCAAGTGTGACATTCCGCCCAGATGACTCCATTATTAGTACTGATGATATAGAGAAAGTTTTTGAAACTGAGATACAGGTATAAGAAAATAATTATTTTCTTCCTTTTTTATTGATTTTTAAAATAATGATACAAGTGAAGCAACAAGCAAACACAATATAAACAAAACCCTGCTAAATACCTCCTCCACTCTTTTCAGCATCTCTGTAGTGATCTCATGTACCTTTTTTACTTGCACACTTGCATTTTCCTTTAAGCCAGAGATAAAGCCCTCTTTTACCAAAATAAACTCTTCAGGGTATTTTCATTACTCCTGTCAGGTGCTCACATGAAATAAGTTCTGCCAGGTTAACATACCAATCCTATAAAATTGGGACATGAGCTATTCCTCTTTCTGAGGATGAGGGGTTTTTTTTTTTTTTGCACAATCAAGGGGCATTACAATCCATAAAAAAAATTTTGTTGACTTGTATTGATGAAAATCCCCATGATTATAATTCTGATTTAGCTGGTTATTTATTCCATAACATTTCTATGACATTTATAGTAATTTGTCCAGAAATCCACTAATGTTTTCTAGATCATTTTTATTTAAAACAGTACAAACTGTAGATCTTGCTTAAGTGTGGTGGTACCATTTGCTATTTTATTACGTGCATTTTTAAGACACCCGCCACTGTACTGCTGTGTGCGTTTCCTTTATATGATTTAGAAATATAACACTTCCTCACAAAGAATGGGGGATAGCAAGGCTCTTCTCCACAAATTATTTAAAAAGTGATCTAGTTCATGTTGCTTAGAGCAGGGGGTCTCAAACTTTCTCTTGGAGGCCCTCCCAGACAGGCTATAAAAACGCCAGCAGGGGGTCGGCCTTGGACATAGGCGTAGTTTGACTTCTATTTTGCGGGGGAAGGGGCCAGCAGGGTTCAACCCACCTCTGCATGGTGGGGTCCAAGGAGGGAGTGCCACCTCCAATCCCTGACTCACCTCAGCAGGCCACCCAGCCTGTCTGGGTTGGGGGCAGAGAGGTGCAACCAAAAATTATAACTCAAAAAGTTTGAAACCAGTTTAGGGTGCAGGGTGAGGGTAGCTGTGTGCAGGCAGGGGGGCAGCACAGGGTGCAGGAAGGGGGTAGCTAGGGACTGTGTGCAGACTGGGTAGCTCAAGGTGCAGAGGGGGTAGCTGGGGCTGTGTGTACACAGGGTGGCTGTGGGTGTAGAGAAGGGAGTGGCTAGGGGCTCTGTGGGGGCAGGGGTGGCTGTGGGTGTAGAGAAGGGAGTGGCTAGCGGCTCTGGGGGGGGCTATGTGCAGGCATGGGGGTAGCTCAGGCATGGGGGTGCAGAGAAGGGGGTGGCTAGGGGCTGTGTGGGGGCAGGGGGTAGCTGAGGCTATGTGCAGGCAGGAGGGTAGCTCAGGGTGCAGGGAGAGGCGTACCTGGGGCTTTGTGCAAGGAGGGCGTAGCTCAGGGTGTAGGGAGAGGGGTATTAGGGGCTGTGTGCTGGGAGGGCTCCCCTGTGGTCCCAGTTCCCGGAGAGGTCTGCCAGGCACAGAGCCGGGTCTCCCCACACGGGTGGCTGTTACCGTCTGCCTCTGTGGGAGAAAAGGGGGCTGGGAGCTGAGGAGCAGCTTCAACCCAGGGCACCAGCAGGAGAGGAGGGAACACTGACTGCGTGCTCCATGGCACCAGCCAGATCAGCAGCTGCCTCACATGGTCCGGTGTAACAGCAAAAACAGCAGCCGGCACATTTTCCCACCAATAGCAGTTACTTACTGAGCCTGCTCAGTTCGGGTGAGCATGCACAGTACAACCTAGATAGGAAATTCTTCTGTCAGGGAACTCTTTGTGCCACTAAGTGGGGAAAAGTATGTTTTCTAACAAGTTTTAAAATTATTGCTCAAAGGAAGCATAACTTTATTTAAAAGTTGACAGCATCAAAAAATCCTGCAACACTGGTTTGATCACATTTTTCTTATATTAGGATCAGCAAGCAGAACCCAGCCGTTATCTTGAAGATGATTTTGTCATTTCACTTGGTATGTACATTCGTGTTTTAAAAAAAAAAAAATCATGTCTAAAGTCATGAACTCTTTTTTTTTTTTTTTTTTTTCCCAAAATGGTTGTCAGATGTCACAGAAAGACCTAGATCATTGGTTAAATTCTGAGTTCCTAGGCTGATATGTTTAACTGTTTGCTTTGCTGAGCATAATGAAAACATGACAACATCAAGATGCAACATCTCAAATTGTGCAATGTAGATCAGGGAACACCATCATGTCGAAACATAAGGCTAGTCGTCTTTCATGGCACTGAAATTTTGAAGGGTACTCCCAAAACAACCAAACCAAAAAAATGCCTCACAGATTTAGGGTCTGTGGACTGGATTCTGACCTCAGTTACACATAAATGTGCACTCAGATATAACTCCACTGAAGTGAATGGAGTTACTCCAGGTTTACATGAGAGTAAATGAGATCACTGTATTGTTTATAATTGTGTAATGTCCCTGTATTGTTTCTGTCCTAGAATACTGCAAAAGAGAGAGAAAAAGAAAAGAATGGAAAGTTAGGTGTTCATTGCAGTGATTACACTACCTGTACTTGTTGGGAAAAAATAGTTAGAAAAAATATTTTTCAAGGTTTATAACAATGTAACAAGCTTGGACTCACCCCTGCGGCGCCTCCTGCTGGTCATCCTCGGGAATTAGCTCACTTCCAGCCAGGAGCGCCTTCTGCAGGCCAGTGATCCGCCTGTCCTCTTGGCTCCCATGTCCCTCCCTGGACCCCGATGCCCTTTTAACTGGGGTGCTGCCCCCTGGCAGTACCCCACCAATCTGGGTCTCCCCTCCCTGGGGAATCCCCAATCCACTATCCCCACTTCGCCTCAGTATATGGCTACTGCCCAGTCTCCATCTAGCCCCCATTCACTGGGGCAGACTGCAGTATCAGCCACTCATCATAGGCAAAGGGGTTTGGACCTGCTGCCTTTGCCTACCCCTGGGCTGCCCCCTGCAACCCCAGTACCTCTTGGCCTTATGCTAGGCTGCAGCCTGGGGCTTTCCAGGCAGGAGCTCCCCAGCTCCTCTGCCTTTCCCCAGCCCTGCTCCACTCAGGTACCCTATGTCTAGCTCCCTGCAGCCAGGCCCTTCTCCCTCTACAGACAGAGAGAGATTGACTGGGCTCCTGGCTTACTGCCTCTTATAGGGGCCAACTGGGCCTGATTGGGACCCGGACACAGCTGAGCCTGCTTTCCCCCAATCAGCCCAGGCTTCTTGCCCCAGCTACAGCCTTCTCCTGGGCTGTTTTAAGCCCCGAAGGGCAGGAGCGGGTAACCATCCTGCTACAAACAAATTTCTGTAGTTTAAATAAAATAGATATTACTCTACTTTTATGTAAATGAAAATTTTGATTACATGGAATATAAGGTGCCTCCGGGAGCAAAGTGCCCAGGTTATTCTGAAAATGATCTCTTCTCCAGTCTGTCCAGGGAGCAAAAGTCCATATGTGGGAAATGTGGCTGATATCCTTCCTTCCAACTCACTAATTCAATATCAGATTTAGTATTGCTAGGAATAAAAAGAGAGGAAAATCCATTCCCTGACCTTGCGTATTAGAGAAATAGGTGATTGCGTTGTCAAAATACAAGCCAAAAATAGGAAGAATAAAACAAATATACACACACATTTTTTCTTTAAAACATAATGATACAAGTACAAAATGTTGTTATATAAAAAGATCTCATTTAAAAGTTACTAGGCCAAATTAAGGGTTGTTTTAAGTAGTTACAACCACATAGATTTCAGTGGAGTTGGATCCTCTTACATAAGGTCTTAAGTTGAGCCCATATTTCCACCAATATTTTTATAAAGCGTGCTTACTGAAATAACAGTTGCATTTTTTCTAATTTAAAAACTGTAGAACAGATAAATAAAATAATTCTTGTTCTAATAGTGGACAATGATTAGTTGTTTCCCCATTTTAGACACAGTGGGAGAGGCTATTACTACTACAGCAGGTTTACACTGCATGGCTTCCACAAGGAAAAAACCCACAGAAACTCAAGATGCAAGCACAAATACAGATCCAGGTAAAATGCCACCTATAATCTGTTTGCGCTATTGGTTTTACACTTTTGCAACCAGTTGTTTTCCAGATCTGCTTTTGTGTATTGCAGTATTTGCTCATTTTAATAATCGAAAAAGCTTATTGACCACCTTGTTATATTTTTGGTATTTTAATCTTTTATTTCAAATAAATAATAAAACAACAGAAATTCTTGTTCCTATAGATACTCAAATAAAAATGCAAAATTTCTTCTTGACATAAAATGATTGTCAGGTTTTTTTTGAGGGCCAGATCCCGAAGTATTTCTCTGGAAATACTCCTGTTGATTTCACTTGGCATTTTGTCCACATTATGGTTTAGATTTAGCAGTTTAGAGCTAAGATTTAGATCTTCGGCATTAGAATCTGGTTACTTTCTTTTTCTTATATAATTTCTGTTAATGGATAGTGAGCAAATGTTTCCTTTTTTCGGTTTCTGCTCTCCCAAGTGTAAAATGTTTCCTGTTCTAGTAATCCATTTTGATTTTATTTTTTCATATCAATCAAGTTCTCAAGTCATACCAGGATATAGAAACTGGCTCTGAAGACATAGTTTCTGAACTTAGTAAAAGCCAACCTATCACTTCTGTTCCTTCAACAGGTGTGCCTTCTTCCTTTCTTTGCAATTCTGTGGATTGCATGGGTTTTCTGTATACACTTTTGCATTATATAATGTTTTCAGTAGCTAAGTGGAGAATATCATGAAGACAACATTAATTTTAGTCCAATTGTTTTTAAAATCTAAATAAATAACAGTGATTTGTAATATGAAAATGTTGATTGTGACTGCATTTCATGACTTTGTAGTTCACATTGTTGTTCTCCTGCATTAGCAGATACGTTTGTGTTTTTACATATCTGTGTCATTTTCCAGTCGCTCCATATCTGAGCAGGCTGCCTTACTCAGTTTTTCCACTTACTGGCAGGAACAGTTTTTCCCCTGATCTGGCCTTGATTTTTCAAGAGAGGTTTTTTTTGCAGAATAGAATCTGATTTGTTCTTTGTGATAAAAACACTTCTCTTTTGTGCAAATTGGCGCTCAGGAGAAATTTTTTTATTTGTTTTTTTGCCAAATATAAGACCTTGAAAATGTGGATTGTAATGGGAATATCCTTTTAACCCCAAAGCTGTGCTACATCTTCCAGTTAGCATTTACAGACAACAAAAGGATTATTACTATAATTTTATTAATCTAGCCTACTCCCATAGAAATTAGAGATGAAAAGATCCATTAAATCACCTACGTACTTCCCCCTTCCAATACATGATTGTTCCCCACAAGTGCTTAGATTTTGATGGTTCCACTTCTCTTGTGAGACCATTCCACCATCTAATAGTTCAATACATTACGAAGATGTATGCTACAGTTTTTGCTAACAATGTGTTCTGGTGTGTTTTAGAGCAAGTGTCATGTTTGGGTTTTTTAACTATTTAATTGAACTGTTTCTGGAAACTAATAGAAGTTCACAGTTTCTTTGATATTATTGATTTTTAATTTTTTGTTTATTTTTTGTTTTGGTGATCATGTAATTATAATCAGCTTTATTGTGAATAAGTATTAAACAACACTATAGCATAGTATATCAATTTATTCTGGTCAAAGGGCTCTGATAACAGAAGCTTTCCTTTATTCTGAGTTAGTGAAATTGTTTTTCTAATATGCCAGGGATATTTACTGTATGTTGTATTCCTAACCATTATTTTATCCTCATAGAACATCTGGCTTCAAGAGTTCCTCAGATGTTGCCACCAGATATGTACTTAAACTTCAAGCTCCACACAGAAGTAGGGGAGAGACTTTTACCATCCTCTGTGTCTGATACTGCACGTGATTTGGTTAGTACTTAGAAATATTTTCTGATAATACAGTTATAACATGCTGTATGTAACCAGTTGTGTTATTTTGGGTTCGTCTCATCAGCATGAGTCGATTGCATGAAACTTTATAGAAAAATGACTGTTATCCAGTCTTTGAAATAAACAAGTATCTATTTCAACTCAAAAACAAAAGACAATGGATTAGAAAATGGGACAGTTAGCCACAGTACTACCCAGAATACATATTGTATAATTCATTTTAATTTTTCCTGCTGTGGTTCAGATTGGACACAAATATATCAATGTGATTGACATTGAAGACAGTGATCTCTTAAAGGATTTGCCTACTATAGTCGAATCTACAGAAGAGATGGTTACCACACAACAAAATGAGAACTTTGAAGTTCCATCTTCTGCAAAGCTGCATCACGTGGCAGCTTCTGTTACCAGTGCAGTTCCACCTAATGCATTTCAGAGAAAAGGTAACAATCACTTATTACTCTTTTATTTTTATTTTTTTTAGTTGAAAATAATTGCTGACAAAAATCCTTCATTATAGCACTGTTGCATTTCCGCATGAGACCTTCTGTCCTTCCCTCACCTTAGAGGCCATCCCTCCTAAGAAATTCTGCAGAATTCCCCTGTGCTTTCTCTTTCTCTTCGAGGTCATGTCTCTTCCTGAGAGATTCTATGATTCTTCACTATTCTCCCTAATGCCAGCTTCCTGCAGCGGAGCCACACTGCCATGGTATTCAGTAGTGTAGAGAGGAAGGTGGAGTCTATCAGAAGCTTCATGCAGTTACAACCTGCATTATGTTTTAGCAGAATTACCACTGCTTGCCAGAGTGATGGGGACACTGTGCCTCTCCCAGCCCTCCCTTCTAACACAAATCGCCAGACCTTCTGCAGGTCCTGGGATGCAGGAAGCGGTGACTAATCCCATTCTCCATGTAGGATGGGGGATATTTATTCACAGAAGGACCATTTACAATACGACTCCCATAGGGATGGTTCCTGCACTCCTCCAACCCACACCAAAAACATCAGCATAACTGATACATGCATACGCATTATTTAAATATTTACAGTTCACTGTATTATGTTTGTTCTTTTTTATTATTATTTTGAGATGACCATCAAAATGGTCTGTTCCCAGTGCAAGAAAGGGATGTAAAATCAGATGCTGTTAGAGACAATCTAACCTGGAATCTATTGCATGAGGATGTCAGCATCATTCACTCTACAGAACTATCAGCCAAAATCATTAGCAAAGAACACTTTTATACAAAACTGCAGGAAATGGATATACAACTGCAGGCATTACAGAACATAGCAGAAAATATGGAGAAGGATTTCAGCAATACTAAATTGGTATGTTCAGACTGCTCTGTATTTTTTTCCTTCTTTCAATTAAAATTAGAATTTACATTTTGGGATGATGATTTTATATACTTTAAGAAAGAGAGAATAATGGACTGTCCATTCACCCTTAGTGCTGGATCTCTTTCACCATGACATTTATTGAGTGTTTATTTTTATAAATAAAAATGTTTTATCAAGGGTACCTTAGATGCCCATTTTAGCATTTTTATAAATCTAATTATATAAATAAAATAAATACCATTTGATTATATAGTATATTTGGATTGCAGTGTATAAATCCTAGGAAATGCAATTTCTTATATGCCATGACAAAACATTAGAACCGAGAAACCAGCAAGAGTTTTGCCTCTTTATGGTACCTCTAGTTTAATTTTCTTATGAATTTTCCATCTAAAATTTGCCGAAGTTTAATCATCTATAAAACGTGGAAAATGTTGCTTTAGAACATCTGATGAATACTACAAAGTATTATTTATTATTTCAGTCAATTTAAAAGTATAACTGCAGTTTACTACAGAATGGAAGTAACTTTATTAACCTGAGCCAATAAATTCTGTTTTCAGCTGGCCAGATACCCAACTGGAGTTTAATCAGCATAGCTTTACTTCAGCAGAGCTATGCTGATTTACATCAACTGAGAATCTGGCCCAGCATGTAGTCTAGAATCACTTCAAGTGATGTTTCATAGCTATCTACTCTGTACATTATCATGCAAGCTGTTAGCACATCCAAAAAGATAATGAGGCAGTAAAGCATAAACTAACTGGAGTAGGAGAAGTTGAAAGCATTTAAAAATATTTTCGGGACAGTGACAAATGATGGATCAAATTTTAGCTTTATCAGTTTTGGTTTGGTTTGCACAGATATATTTCACACCTTCTGGAAACTCATGCGTTGCTAGAATTTTGAAATATCTGACCTAGAACATTTACATGGAAAGTTAGTGCGTAGCAAGTCAGGCTGTGAAACTGTAGTGCACCTTACTACTTATTTTAAATTAACCTTATGAGTATAGTTCAGATGAATAAAAATATGTATAAAAACAACCATGTTATAAGGGTGCACTTCTGAAAACAGGAAGGCTTGCCTATGCAGAGTGTTAGTTGAGTAGCAAACCAGGTTATGAGTCTCCTGCACACTAGCTTGCAGTGCATTAATTGGTTGGTTGGACTTGGCTATCACACTGTAAAAATTCTGTAGTGTACTTTGATGTCCTGCTGTTTGAAATGGATGTATGTCTAAGTGCACTGCTGAACACCTAGTGTATGGTAGCAGGTCTAGGTCTGCGCTTGTCCACGTGAACAGTTGTTAGAGACTTTTGTCTTAGCGGTATCTGTAGGGTCGGCTGTGGTGCCCCTTTGAGTGCTGCACTCATGCGCTGGTGTATCAGGCGCCGCTAACCCTACTCACTCTCAGTTCCTTCTTACCGCCCGTGACCGTTGGTTGGAGCGCCTTGTCTTGCATCGCAAGAGCATTAGTGGTTCTTTCAGCCCATTGTTCTGTCTCCTTTGTAGTTAATTGTTAGGTACTTAGTTTGGCCATTAAGTTAAGTGTTAGGTAGTAGTTTTAGTAGTTAAAGTCCTGGCTGGGACTTTGCTGTGGAGTGGGGCATGCCCTGTTCCCCAGGCTTTAAGCCATGTTCATTGTGTACCCAGGGTTGCCCATTAATGACCCCCCACAATAGCTGTTTAAAGTGTCTGGGGGAATCACACAGAAAAGGAAAGTGCAAAATCTACAAAATCTTTCGCCCTCGAACTCAAAAGGAGCGGGATAGCCACTCCCAGGGGTAGCAGGGGATCCTGGCCCCTTGTAGGGCCACCTGTGCCTGAGGTGCCCCTGCCGGCCAAGGAACAAGTAGGCCGGCCAGCACTGCAGATGCCAAGCCAGGCGATGGACTTGGTTAAGGCCTAGACCTCTAAGGGGTAGCTGGTTATCAGACTTCCCTCTAAAGCAACGGAGCATCCTTGGACCGCAGATGTCAATCCCCATCATCGCGGCCTAGGAACCCAGTGCCACAGCCTCAGTCTCTGGTTAGAAGAACCAGATCCCTAACAGCAAGGTCGCCACCTACAAGGCACGGGACACCCAAGTCACGATGGCAATCCCCTTACTCGCTGGGCCTCCCACCAGAGATTGCCATGGTGCAGATCCCCATTGCCTAGGCGGTCCTACCGGCATTGATCCCTCATGGTGCGGGATCATTCCTGGTCATGGCACCAGTCTCCAACTCCCTGGTACTGCTCTTCAGGCAGGCACCATTCCTTGCCCTTTCCTTACCGGTCGCCGATGAGGGTCAGCCAATGGACTCAGTCATCTATGGCTCTGCCCTGGTCGCCAGAAGGGCAGTGATCCGAGTTGGTGGGAGAGTTCAACCCCTCACCCAGAAGAGGCGAATTGTCAGCGGCCTGTAAGACAGGCACAGCTCCGGCAGCGGCAGAAGAAGGAAGTGGCCCTCAGTGGCAGTACTGGAGGCCATGAGGTGTACCCGTCATGCCGGTCCCGCCGTTCCTCTCAGGCCGCATCGGACAACTGCCTCTGGACCAGCCGGCACTGGTATCAGAGCATGGTGCTGAGTCTGTCACAAAAATGTCACAATGGGCCCCAATGCCCAAGGAGCCATCCCCGGGCAGGCAAAGGGAAGCTGCCCCACCCCCTGTGGTACAGTCATCTTTGTTGTTTCTGGATGAGGCGGTAGCGAGTCCCACGCAAGCAAGCAGCCCTCCTGATGACTTCAAAGAGTATGAGGCCCTGCTCAAAAGGGTGGTTGCTAACCTGAACTTGGAGGTCGAGGAGCTAGCAGAAGAGTCCAATGACCTCTTCAACATCATACCCTCCTCCACCGCGGCCCGGGTTGTGTTCCCCATCCTCCCAAGGGTCTTGAAAATTGCCTCTTCCATTCCGCCTACCTCCAAAAAAGTGGAAAAGAAATATTATATCCTGGCAAAGGGATTTGAATATCTGTACCCCCACCCTCCAGCAGGGTCCCTGGTAGTGTCTGTCAACAAAAGGCACAGGCAGGGCCAGGCCAGTGGCACACTCAAAAATAAAGACGCCAAGAGATTGGACTTGTTTGGCAGGAAAATTTATTCAACAGCCAGCCTGCAATTTCGGATGTCTAACCATCAGGCCCTGCTAGGCAGGTACAACTTCAGCTGGTGGGACTCCATCAGCAAGTTCAAGGAGGGCTTTCCACAGGACCAAGCCTAAGAGTTTGCCACCTTGGTGGAAGAGGGCAAAGCGGTGGTGAGAGGCACCCTCTAGATGGCCTGGGACCCTATGGTCTCAGAGGCCAGGGTGGTCACTTCTGTGGTGGTCATGAGGTGCAGGTCCTGGTTACAGCCCTCCAGGCTATCCCAGGAGATGCAGGCTAGCCTTCAGGACTTCCTGTTTGAGGGAGCAGGGCTCTTCTCGAAGCTGACTAGGGTGACCAGATGTCCCGATTTTATAGGGACAGTCCTGATTTTGCGGTCTTTTTCTTATATAAGCTCCTATTACCTCGCACCCCCTTTCCCGATTTTTCGCACTTGCTGTCTGGTCACCCTAGAGCTGACAGACACGCAGCTCCACGGCCTTAAAGACTCCTGTGCCACCTTCTGGTCCTTGGGCCTGCACACCACTCAACAGGCTAGAAAACCATTCCGGCTTCCACCTCCGTCAAGGTCATGGGTGCTATGTTTCCTCAAAGCTGCGCAGCAGCCTATTAAGTACCATGCAGGCGCTCAGCGCTGCGGCAGGGAGAGATTCCTCTCTCCGCAGCCGAGGGAGAGGCGCCCCTCCACCAGCCCCATCCCGTTCTGGATCTGCTGTGAAGGTGGGAAAGGTGTCTTTCCCGTGGCCCTGGCCCGGACCCGCCATGCTGGGGAGGGGAGGCAGGCACCCCTGTCCCAATTCAGCCCTGGCCTAGATCTGCCATGTCTGTAGGAGAGGCACCCCTCCTCCCCAACCCAGGTGCTGCTGCTTGGAGAGAGAGCTGGGGGGTTCTCTCTTCCTGTCAGCCCCGGGCAGCCTGCACCCCAAACCTCTAATCCCCAGCCCCACCCCAGAGCCCGCACCCCTGGCTAGCGCCCTCTCCCACCACACACCCCAACTCTCTGCCCCAGCCCTGAGCCCCATCGCACACTCCGAACCACCTCGGTCCCAGCCCTGACAAATGAATTTTGTTATGTGCACCAATATGGAGATATGTCACACATCCCCTCCATATTGGTGCACATAACAAAATGCATTCCACACATGGGTGGGAAAAATTAGAGGGAACACTGGCGGGGTGTCCCCTGATCCAGCTCCTACAGAAAGAAGAAGAAAGACAAAGCGGTTTTAGCGAAGGCACCCTTTGTCTTCCCGTTCCTCTGCACAGCTTGGCCCCTCCAGAGACCAGGGCAGCCAGAAATGGGTATTTTGAGTATGTGCCTGAGGACGGCGCCCAGCTACTGCCCAGGATCTACCCCTCTGCTTTTTCCTCGACTGTCTACGCTCCTTCCAGGCGGCCTGGCCACGGCTGACCTTGGACCATTGGGTGCTCGACACAATTTCTTTGGGTTATACCCTGCAATTCATGTCTGACCCTCCCTCCCATCCCCCTTTCCCGTCCCTCTTCAGGGACCCCTCTCACGAGCAACTACTCATGCAAGAGGTCGAGCGCCTCCTGCTCCGGGCGGGTGGTGGAGGAGGTGTCTCCAGACATGAGAGGGAAAGAGTTCTACTCCCGTTATTTCCTAATCCCAAAAGCAAACAGAGGCCTCGGATCCATTCTAGACCTGCAGCACCTCAAGAAGTCTCTCAAAAAGTTAAAGTTCCGCATGGTCTCCCTAGCCTCCATTATCCCCTCCCTGGATCTGGGAGCCTGGAATGCCACCCTCGACTTAAAGGATGCATATTTCTATTTTCCCGGAGCACAGGCATTTCCTCTGTTTTTTGTTGGGCCACTGCCATTTTCAATTCACGCCACTGTTCTTTGGCCTGTTGTCGGCACCAAGAATGTTTACAAAGTGTATAGTGCCAGTGGCCGCTTACCTGAGGCAAAAAGGCATACAGATTTGCCTGTACCTCAATGACTGGTTAATAAAAGGCCGATCCCGGGATCAGGTACGTCATCATCTCGACCTGGTTTGCTCCACCAGTTGCGACCTGGGGCTGTTAATAAATGAGACAAAGTCAACCTTAGTCCTGATGCAGCGCATAGAGTTAATTGGAGCAATCCTTGACTCTACCTGGGCCAGGGTTTTCCTCCCCTAAACCCAATTCTAGGCCATGGTGGACCTGATCTCGTGTACACAAACTCACCCTCTCACCACCGCTCATACATGCCTGTGGCTGCCGGGCCATATGGCTGCCATAACTTACATGGTTCGGCATGTGTGACTCCACCTCAGGCCTCTCCAGGCGTGGCCGGCGTCAGACTACATCCCCAACAGACACAGCATGGACCGTGTAGTCAAGGTCCCGGACAACGTTCTGTTGTCACTTGCATGGTGGCAAAACCCTGCATCACTGCTGGAAAGAGCCCCATTGATTACACTCATCTCCGATGCTTCAGACCTGGGGTGGCGAACCCACCTAGGCAATCTCAGCACGCAAGATCATTGGTCCCAGCTCACTACACACCAATTGTTCACTACACACCAATGTCAGGAAGGTCCGCTTCACCTGCCACACCTTCCTATCTCACCTAAAGAGCAGGGTGGTCCAAGTCCTGATGGACAGTATAGTGGCTATGTTCTATATCAACAAGCAAGGTGCAGGGGGTTGGGATGCAGGAGGGGGTACAGGGTGCTGGCTCTGGGAGGGGGGTCAGAGCTGGGGCACAGGGTGGTGGCTCCAGGAATGGGCTCAGGGCTGGTTTGGGGTGATGGCTCTGGAGGGATCTCAGGGTTGGGGTTTGGGCTGTAGGAGGGGGATCGGGGTGCAGGAGGGGTCTTGGGTTGCTGGCTCTGGGACGGGGCTCAGGGCTGGGGGTTGGAGTGCGGCATCCCGCTGGGCAGCACTTACCTCCAGCAGCTCCTGGTCGGCAGTGCAGCGTGGCTGCCACTAAGGCAGGCTCCCTGCCTACGCTGGCCCCACACTGCCCCTAGAAGGGGCCAACATGTCCCTGTGGCCCCTGGGGGCGGGCGGGCAGCACGTGGCTCTGGGCACTGTCCCTCTCTGCAAGCTCCGCTCACGCAGTTCCCATTGGCCATAGCTCCTTGTTCCCAGCCTATGGGAGCTGCAGGGGCAGAGCTTGCAGGCCGGAGCAGCGCACGGAGGGCGATCCCTGTTCCTCGCCCTGGGGCTGCACTGGCTGCTTTCGGGAGTTGCATGGGGCCGGAGCAGGCAGGGAGCCCTGCTGTGCTACCAGAGATTGCAATCGACCGGTTGGTGACCACTGCGCTAGACTGTGAACTCTGAACCGCAGAGGATACTGCTCATGAGTCATCTAGAATGGAATCAACATGAGCAAGCACTTGAAGAGGAAAAAACGGCTACCTACCTTCTGTAACTTATTCTTCAAGATGTGTTGCTCATGTCCATTCCATTACCCACCCTTCTGCCCCTCTGTCAGAATTGCCAGCGAGAAGGAACTAAGAGAGGGTAGGATTGGTGGCACCTGATATACCAATGCATGAGTGCGGCACTCAAGGCGGTGCCACAGCAGACCAAATGGATACCTCTAAGAGAAAAGTCCCCAACGATTGTGCACGTGGGCATGCACGCACCTAGAATGGAATGGATATGAGCAACACACCTCAAAGAACAACAGTTACAGAAGGCAGGTAACCATTTTTTCCACACTCTGACTTGCTACGCACTAACTCTCCATGTAGACAAGCCCTTAAGCATGAGCTTAATGGGACTACTCATGTGAATAGTATTGTAAACATTAGCAGGGTAAAGTCTTTAAAGATTTAGCTGTTTATGTGAACTGATTGAACAAGACTCAATTAGGGCTCTTTGCCGCCTCTCTCAGCCAGATTATTTATTTAGTTGAAAATGTTTTGAATAACATTTATGAAAATGTTAAATAAATATTTTGGTTTAAAACAATCCTTTCATGAATATGTGATATATAATTGTTTCATTTAAACAAAACATTAATCAAAAATACTTTTATCAAGTGTGTGGGTTCTTTTCTTAGATAGTAAAAACAATAGAAGATTTAGGAATGGCTGCCAGTCCGAACTTGGGTGCAGCTTCCTTGTTCTCTGAAGATGCGGGAGTTATTGATGAAGGTATGTGTCCTGCTAAATGAGGAGTTGTGGGCCCTGTGCTGAATCATGGAATTTTGCAAATTTATTACCACTTAAAATAATGTTACCTCAGTTATAAAATTGGGAAAAGATCAGTTTACCAATCAAGAAGATGTAAAATGAAAGTTAGAAAATTAAAGTACTGATATAAGGGGAATTTACTCAACCACATTGGACTAGAAATTATTTATATACTTTTAATTGTTTCCATGACTAAGATGCAGGACCTAATCTTGGGTTTTAGAGGAAATGGTTCTTATTGCAGTTGTTTTGTAAAATCAACTGCAGGGCTTGCATTGGCTTCCACACTAATTTTGTAAGACATCATAATTTGGCCTCTGAATGTTTTCCCTATGTTATAATAAAATTTCATTATTCATGCCGTTTTGGTGGCTAAAAGGATATAATATTACCCTTTGGCATGACTTACTAAAAGGTCACATCAGTTAAATTGGTTTCTTAGTGGTGAGGTATTGATTATGTAATTGATTATTTTTGTCTAGAAAATGGATTGAAAATACTTATATGGGTAGCTCTGCTGCACTGTACTATTAATTGAGGCCAAGAGGGAACATATTATGATTTCATATCAAATATATGGCCAGATCATGGCTACATTCTGTATTGATACACAAAATTGATCCATGACCCACTGCACAGATGAGCCACAATTTAGTCCTTCACATGGGCAGGCTACCATGTACTCGGCAGCTCCAGGAGCCACAGTGACTCCTGGAGCTCAGACTGGGGCAGTATGGCTCCATACTTCAACTGGTTAACTTTCAGCAGCACAGTGATCTGAATACATTGGGTTTGGGGGGTTTTTTTTGGTTAGAAGGGTATATTAATCAATCCATAACACAAATTCATAAATATATTAGTTCACTGCATTTTCTGGTTTTTGTCTGGATTTTTTTTTACTATGTTTTACTTACTGTGTCTATTAATTCTTCTGTTGCATCAGCACGTTACGTGAGCTCTGTGGACTTTGAAGATCTTATGGATGAAGAAGAGGAGGGTTCAAGACCTGAATATTCTGTAACCCGTTATACAGCCTTGCAAGCTCACTCTCTTTCTCCTGCAACTTCATCTGCTAACCTTCTGAGTCATATAAAGTCATCATCTGGTATCATTCTTTAATTTACCCTTTTCCCCCTTTGCTTGTTAAAAAGCAAGTAGACACATTTCTTTGTGTTGCTGCAATCTTTCTCATTGTCTGGCTATGCTGGAAGGAGGAGAGGAGGAGACACTGGTTGTGGTTTAATTAGGCTGCAAATTTATTACTAAATGTCTGGGAGTACCCAGCAGATAACATTGTACAGTGCAGGTAATTCCATAATCATTTACATATACCCAGGGAGACTGTTGGGACCTCCTCCACTCCCCTTGAATGAGGGTTAATGGAGCTAAATGGGGGAGAGGTTGAGTACCTGCCATACCCAGTCATAAGAGTCCTGACCTCACAGCAACCTGTCCTCCCACAGTTTCCCCTCTTTCAATGAATACCTCCTTTGTCTTTTTTCCCAGTCTATTTTATCTGATCACTGTATCCATTCCCGATGGAGTACCTGCACTTACATAATGAGTTGTGACATCATAGCCCCCCCCCCTTTTGTTCTTCCCTCCTCCCCCAAAACTCCAGTCCACTGTGGGAAATGCAAAAAAAACAACCTACCTTGCCTTTGCCAAACTGGCAGTGAGGGAAAACTCCTTCCCAGACCCCCCAAAGGAGAAACTAGCATAATGCCCAAAGTGGATCATAATGAAAACCTGGTATTTCAACTACTTATACTGCTGGACAGGTGGGTGGTGCTCTGCCTGTCCAGGCAAAAAGAGGGCTTTCACTGCTCAGATATGAGCATAAACAGTCCCCCTCTCTTCCCATCACCTCGGGGAGGGGTAATAGGTCAGCATCCCCATGCTGACCTGGGATGGAGCTTCCTCCATGTTGCAGGTAACTCTCTGGCTCTCTAACCACCCTTAAAGGAGCAACACAATCTCTCTGCCAAGCCCAACAAAAGTCCTCATGGCTTAGTGTGTGGTGAGATCATTAGCATTATGTGAAGTATCATGGTGGCAATATGTTCGTAAAGATCAGTTTGCAACTTTTCGCGGTTGCTTGATTTATGCATTCAGAAGTGTAGAAGCACTGTTTTTGTAACCCATGCACATATGTTTAATGTACAGATGTACGTTAATGTTTGATGACAGTCCAGAGGGGTATTATATCCTGTGTTATGTCCAAAGATGCCTCCATTAGAATGTTGTTGAAGGAAAGTAAATAATTTTGGGTCTGATTCTGCCAGCATCCCCTCTTTTTTATCTGCCCAGTGACTTGAGATGAGAATTTAACTCCAGTCCACCACATAGCGGTGAAATGTGTTGCTGTATGTCACTAATACCAGTTCTTCTTCGAGTGGTTGTTCATGTCCATTCAAAGTAGGTGTGCGCGCGCTGCGTGCACGCCAGCCGGAAGATTTTCCCCTAGCAGCGTCCGTAGGGTCGGCCCTGGCGCCCCCTGGAGTGGCGCCAGTATGGCACCCTATAAAGAGGCCCGCTGACCAGCACCCCCTCAGTTCCTTCTTACCGCCGGTGATGGCTAGCTGGAACTTCTCTTGCGCATAGCAAGTTTGCAGTGTCCTATCCTTATGTATAGTCCGTGTATATAGTTGCATTATAGTTAGTTTACCTGGATCATTGTATATAGTTCTTCGTAGTTGGGGGGGTCCCCCCCCCAAGTTTTCGTCGCCCGCTGGGGCATGCCCGGGTCCCCCGGGTTTAAACTCTGCAAGGACTGCGGGAAATTCATGCCCAAGAGTGACCCGCACTGCTTGTTTGAGGTGCCTCGGAGAGAGCCACAAAAGGACCGGTGCTCTATCTGTAGAGGCTTCTGCCGAGAACTCTCAAGGACAGAGCTCAAAGACTTAGGGTCCTCCTGATGGAGGCTGCCTTGCGGCCACCCTCGGACCTGGAACCGGCCGAGGCGGTGCCCAGCACGTCTTCCTCGGTGCGGAGCGCCCTGGCACCAGCTTGAGGACTTAGGACCCAGCCCAAGTCGTCAAAAACCCGGCACCGGACAGAGTCAGGTCATAGGAAGTCGGCCTCAGTGCGGCAACGCTCACTGTCGCCGGTGCCTGCCAAGAGGAGGAAGCTGCTGAGGGAACGGTCACCCCACCAGGATCCGAGACCGACGCCGTCCGCGGGTGCAAGCGGACAGGCTAGGCTACAGCCCTCAGCGGCTCCATCGACTCCCGCACTGCAGAGAGGGCAGTCGAGTCCGGACCAGCCTAAATCCCCAGACCTCAGCAGAGACTTGTGCCCCCCTTCGATGCCAGAGGTGTTCGAGACGGCCTCAGATTTGACGGGACTCCCGGCGCCATCCTCCCCGCACCATAGGGAGTTGCCTACCGTGGTCCGTCCTCCAGTACAATCAAAGGGCAAGCTGGCCATGCTGTCGCCTCCCTCCCCGCACCGCGCCACCAAGGTGGCACCGGACCAGATGAGAGGCTCCCCGCCGCCTCCGCACCGCTCTCCAACGGCACTGGGTGCTGCTCCCCCCAGGTCCTCGTACTCAGAGACCTCAGACTCAGAGGCAGACTCCTACCACTCCAGCCGGTCACGGAGCAGGAGATCGGTTTCGGGGGCGAGCCACCAGCGTTACCCGCAGTGGCAGCAACAATGGCAGCCGTCCTCGCAGTGGCCGTTTTGGACTCCCTGGGCCTACCACCAGTCGGTAGGCCAGGCATTTGGTCCTCGATCAAGGTCGGCCTTGGTGTCCTCGGCGTCGGTGGCCCCGGCGCAGCTGCCTCCTCCACCGTCTCCCGGGAGGGGTGTGCCATTTCCAAGTTCAGCACCCCCTGGCCGGGCAGCGGCACCAGCAGTGGCTTCAGTTCGGGCTCCGCAGGCACCGCCCGATACGCCAAGCCGCTCACTGGCAACCCCGGTACCGGTTGCGGTGCCGCATTTGGAATCGGAACCGGCACTGCAACCACAGTACCGTGTGCCGCAGGACCCCGAAAGGCTGCATGCACCGGAGAAAGGACCGATCCATGTAATTTCCTCATCTTCCTTCCCGGACGAAGCGGTCTTGGGTCACGGCTGCGGCACCGGCCCTAGAGGACACTCGAATCCTCCAACAATTGCTGCGGCGAGCAGCTCAGAGCCTCGCAAACCAAGCGGAGGAAATCGAGGTGGACGCGGACCCTGTAGTAGACATCCTGGCTCCCTCAGGGCCATCCAGGGTGGCCCTCCCGCTGATAAAGACTATAGCGGATACATCCTGCACCTTATGGCAAATGCCAGCCTCACTGGCCCCTACTGCCAAGAGGACGGAGCGCCGCTATTTCGTCCCTTCTAAAGGGCACGAACACCTGTACACCCCCCCAGACTCCCTGGTAGTGGATGCGGCCAACCAGCGGGAGCATCAAGGGTTTCAGGGGTCAACACCAAAGAGCAGGGACGCTAAAAGACTCGAGCTCTTTGGCAGAAAGGTGTACTCCACGGCGGGCTTACAACTCCACCTTGCCAACCAACAGGCAATTGTAAGCCGATATGGTCATAACATGTGTTCAGCCATGTCGAAGTTTACGGAGCTCCTTCCCCAGGACTCGAGGTCAGAGTTTTGAGCCCTAGTGGAGGAGGGAAAGCTGATCTCCCGAGCCTCTCTCCAGGCTGCCTTAGATGTGGTGGACTCAGCCTCGCGCACCCTGGCCATGGGCCTGGTCATGCGGCGGGGAGCCTGGCTCCAGGTCTCGGGCCTGCCCTATGAGGTCCAGCAGACAATTCAAGACCTCCCCTTCGAGGGGCAGATGCTATTTTCAGAAAAAACGGACAAATGTCTGCATAGCCTAAAGGCTCGCTGGGCTTGCATACCCCTGCAACCCAGCGCAGACAGTTTAGGCCGCAGACGGCCCCGTGCCCATACCAGCCACAGACTCGCCAGGAGCTGGGGCGCAGGTGGGGCAGAAATGGCAGGAGGCGCCACCAACGCCACCCCTCCGGCCAGGCATCTGGTTAATCGAGACCACCATCAGGGCCTAGACCCCCTATTTGATGGTACGGTCGAGGGTGACCTACCTATCGAGACTCTGGATCCTTCTACCCCTACCTTTGGGTCACGTCTGTCCCCCTTCTACCATGCCTGGTCCCAAATCACGTCGGACAGCTGGGTGCTCCGCACGGTAGAGAGGGGATATTCTATCCAGTTCTCCTCCCTCCCGCCCCACCAGCCCCCCCCTCCGTCCCTCTTCAGGGACCCATCTCACGAGCAACTTCTAACTCAAGAAGTGAAGTCCCTCACGGAGGCAGGGGCGGTGGAGGAAGTCCCTCGGGAGCTCAGGGGCAAAGGCTTCTACTCCCGGTATTTCCTAATACCAAAGGCGAAAGGGGGCCTGAGTCCCATCCTAGACTTGCGGTGGCTGAACAAGTTTGTGCGAAAGCTCAAGTTCCGTATGGTCTCCCTGTCCTCGATTATTCCCTCCCTGGATCCAGGAGATTGGTATGCTGCCCTCGACTTAAAGGACGCTTATTTCCACATTGCCATAATTCCCCGACACCGTTGGTACCTCAGGTTTGTTGTGGCCGACGTCCATCTGCAGTTCACGGTGCTCCCGTTCGGCCTGTCAGCTGCTCCAAGGGTCTTCACGAAGTGCATGGTAGTCGTGGCGGCCTTCCTGCGCAGGCGGGGCATCCAGGTATTCCCCTACCTGGACGACTGGCTCATAAAGGGCCGCTCCAAGGAGCAGGTGGAGACCCAGGTGTTGTTCATCAGGCAGACCTTTCTCGATCTCGGCCTCCTCTTGAACGAAGCCAAGTCCACCCTGTCTCCAACGCAATGCATAGAGTTCATAGGAGCAGTTCTGGACTCCACCCACGCCAGAGCGTACCTGCCGGAATCTAGGTTCCGTGCGATTTCCAAGCTCATCCTCGGACTGCACCGCGCCCTGGTTACCACGGTGCGAGTTTGCCTCCGGCTGTTGGATCACATGGTGGTGTGCACCTATATGGTAGACCATGCCAGACTCCAGCTTCGCCCGCTACGGTCCTGGTTAGCGACAGTTTGTCGTCCGGCCAGGGACCCCTTGGACTCAGTGGTGTCCATTCCCCGCTTGGTGCTAAGCTCGCTGCGGTGGTGGCTTGACCCGCAGAAAGTGTGCATGGGTGTCCCCTTCGCTGCCCCTCAGCTCTCCCTCTCCCTGGTAACGGATGCCTCAGATCGGGGTTGGGGAGCGCACCTGGGACACCTCAGGATGCAGGGCTTGTGGTCGCTGGAGGACCTTGAGTTGCATATCAATGTCAGGGAGCTGAGAGCGGTTCGCCTGGCTTGTTTGACCCTCCGGTCCCACCTGGCCGGCAGATGTGTTTCAGTCCTCTCGGACAACACGGTGGCAGTCTTTTATATCAACAAACAGGGGGGTGCACGCTCCTCTCCCCTGTGCAGGGAAGCCCTCGCGCTGTGGGATTTCTGCATCCAGAATGCTACCCACCTGATGGCGTTCTACCTTCCGGGGGAGCAGAACAGTTTGGCAGACACCCTCAGCTGCTCGTTCCGGGGTCACGAGTGGTCCCTCCGATGGGATGTGATGCGCTCAATTTTCCAGCTCTGGGGTTTTCCCCGGTTAGACCTGTTCGCCTCGAGGGAAAACAGGAAGTGCCGTCGGTTCTGGTCCTTCTTGGGCCGCAGTCAGGGGTCTCTGTTGGACGCCTTCCTTCAGTCTTGGGGGATCAGTCTGCTCTACGCCTTTCCTCCGATCCCCCTGATACACAGGGTGATTTTGAAGATTCGCAGGGATCACGCGAGGGTAATCCTGATAGCTCCGGCGTGGCCGCGCCAGCATTGGTACACGTCACTACTGCACATGTCCGTTCAGGCGCCCCTAACGCTGCCCCTGCTCCCCGACCTGATCACGCAGGACCAGGGCTCCCTCCGCCACCCAAACCTCGAGTCCCTTCACCTCACAGCCCGGATGCTCCGTGGCTGAACTCGGTGGAGATGCAGTGCTCCCAGCAGGTCAGACAAGTGCTACTCGGTAGCAGGAAACCGTCAACTAGGGCCACCTACCTGGCCAAATGGAAGCACTTCTCCATCTGGTCGGGTCAGCGGGGTCACGATCTGCTGGGGGTCCCAATCGCCATTGTCCTAGACTATTTGCTCCACCTAAGACAACTGGGCCTCTCCCTTTCCTCCATTCATGTCCACTTGGTGGCCATCTCGGCTTTTCATCTGGGAGAGGGGGGTGCCTCGGTGTTTGCGAACCTGCTGGTCGGGCGTTTCCTCAATGGTATGGACAGGTTATTCCCGCATGTTCGTCAGCCGACCCCTGCTTGGGACCTGAATCTGGTCCTTTCCACCCTCTCGGGGCCTCCCTTTGAGCCTCTGGCTTCGTGCTCCCTGTTGTACTTGTCGTACAAGACCGCCTTCCTGGTGGCGATCACCTCGGCCAGGAGGGTGTCGGAGCTCAGGGCGTTAACATCTGAGCCCGCGTACACTGTCTTCTATAAGGACAAGGTCCAACTTAGACCTCATCCGGCTTTCCTACCCAAGGTCGTTTCACAGTTTCTCCCGGTGTTTTATCCGAAACCACACTCTTCCAATGAGGAGCGGAGGTTACATTCCCTTGATGTCTGCAGGGCCTTGGCTTTTTACATCAAGCATACCAAGCCGTTTAGACGCTCGACTCAGCTCTTCATCGCAGTGGCAGATAGGATGAACGGGCTCCCGGTCTCCTCTCAGCGCATCTCTTCGTGGATCGCGACCTTTATCTGGGAATGCTATCGTATAGCTACGACCCCTGTCCCTCTGGTCATGGCCCACTCCACTATAGCGCAGGCCTCCTCTGTGGCGTTCCTGGCTCAGGTCCCGACTCAGGAGATTTGTAGAGCGGCCACGTGGTCCTCCATCCACACGTTCTTGTCTCACTACGCCATCACGCACCAGGCTAGGGATGATGCAGCCTTCGGTCATGCAGTGCTCCAGTCAGCAGTGATCTCCGACCCCACCACCTAAGATTAGGCTTGTGAGTCACCTACTTTGAATGGACATCAACAACCACTCGAAGAAGAAAAAATGGTTACGCACCTTTTAGTAACTGTTGTTCTTCGAGATGTATTGTTCATGTCCATTCCAATACCCACCCTCCTGCCCCTCTGTCGGAGTGCCGGCAAGAAGGAACTGAGGGGGTGGAGGGTCGGCGGGCCCCTTTATAGGGCGCCATAGTGGCGCCACTCCAGGGGGCGCCAGGACCGACCCTACGGACGCTGCTAGGGGAAAATCTTCCGGCTGGCGTGCACGCAGCGCGCGCACACCTACTTTGAATGGACATGAACAACACATCTCGAAGAACAACAGTTACTAAAAGGTGGGTAACCGTTTTTTCCCTTAGCTGTATCCTAGCCTGAATGTTCATTTTATTTCATCTAGCCTCATTTCAATGTGCAAAGTAAATATTTGTACTGACATTACAGTTCTCTTTGGCTGTATGTGCAATGACAATTCTCTTGCCTTTCTCTTCTTTCACATTCTTAGTTATTATATGTACTTTTGGTGAGTGACTATGAATCTAGCTCTCAAGCTGTAACAGCCTCGCTAATGGTTTTAAAATAGTGCCCCCCGTGGAGGGGTGTGATGGGGCTCTGGCCAGCCCCCATAGAGGGCGGGGAGGGAGTGCCACCCAACACTGCTCTGCCCCCAGCTCTTCTCTGGCCATGGCTGCAGCTCTGCTTCCATCCGTAGCCCCGGCCACAGCCGCAGCTTCGGCTCCGGCTGCAGCTCTGCTTCTGGCCACTGCTCCACTCCCAGCTCCAACCCTAGCCACAGGTTGGACCCAGCTCTTGGCCCTAGCTCAGCTCCTGGCCCCAGTCCTGCCTCCTCTCCCAGCTCCACTCCTGGCCCTGGCTCCTCTCACTGTTCTGGCTCCACTCCTGGCTCCGGCCCTAGTCCAGCTCTGCCCTCATTATCGCTCTCTCTCCCCAGGCCAGCTCCACGTTGAGCCCCAGCTCCTCCCTCCTCCCCAGTTCTGCCCCAAGCTCCTCTGCTGAGCCAATTGTTCAGTAATGGAGGGAGGCGCCAACAGATTCCAATACTGATAAAGCGGGGCACAGCAGGAAAAGTGTTGGCACCACTGTTTTCAAATCTCAGCTCCCAAGTGAAATCTGCTTATAAGCAGTGAACATCAAACGATATAAAAAGCCAGACTGATTATATAATTGTTACTAAATTGTATTTAAAAGTAGAGCTGTAACTATCAAACTAAGGGCCAAGATTGATCTTTGTTACACTGAATGTCTCTGACCACTAAGTAGCAATAGTGATGCTAGATGATTAGGGCCCTACCAAATTCATGGTCATAGGATTTTTAAAATTGTAAATGTCATGATTTCCGCTATTTAAATCTGAAATGTCATTGTGTTGTAATTGTAGGGGTCTTGATCCAAAAGCAGTTGTGCGGGGGCCACAAGGTTATTGTAAGGGGGTCGCGGTACTGCTATCCTTACTTCTCTACTGCTGCTGGTAGAGGCTCTGCCTTCAGAGCTGGGCAGCTGGAGAGCAGAGGCTGCCGGCCGGGAGCCCAGCTCTGAAGGCAGAGCAGCTGCCAGCAACAGTGCAGAAGTAAGGATGGCATGGTATGGTATTGCCACCCTTATGTCTGCACTGCTGCCTGCAGAACTGGGCCCTCAGGCAGCAGCTGCCGCTCTCTGGCTGCCCAGCTCTGAAAGCAGCAGCACAGAAGTAAAGGTGGGATGGTATGGTATTGCCATCCTTACTTCTGCATTGCTGCTGGTGGGGTGCTGGCTTCAGAGCTGGGCGCCTGGACAACAGCCGCCGCTCTCCAGCTGTTCAGCTCTGAAGGCAGCGCAGAAGTAAGGGTGGCAATACCCCCCTAAAATAACCTTGTGACCTCCCTGCAACCTCCCTTGTGACCCCCCCCCAAAATAACCTCGTGACCCCCCTGTAACTCCCTTTTGAGTCAGGACCCCCAATTTGATAAACGCTGGTCTCCCCCGTGAAATCTGTATAACATAGGGTAAAAGCACAGAAAAGACCAAATTTCACGGGGCAAGACCAGATTTCACGGGCCGTGACGCATTTTTTCACGGCCATGAATTTGGTAGGGCCCTGTAGATAATGTATTTCCAAATCCTGTCATGAGCACAAGGTAGTTAAGACTACACAATAGTACATATATTCATTATAATATAAACATATCCAGTTTGAAAAAGTCTATATTTCACCTAACAAATCTGTATGTCTTGTTCCATTTGCACAGAAATTAGATGTTAATACATGTGTTTACGTTTTAATTGATTAAAGATATTTCTATTTCAGACATTCATATAAATGAAGATTTAGATGATAGGTAAGTATTTTGAAATAATTGCAGATTTTGTTAAACTACATTGCCAACATTGTATTTCTAAAAAGCCTACTGGAAAATGGAGTATCAAACTGGGAATCTTATCTATATAGAAATCTAGGCATATATGTAATGCTTTTCTAGTTAGGCAGTTTTATATACGTAACCTAGATCAGAATAACCTTAACATGCACTAATACGATATGAATAAACATGATTTATATAAGACACCATGTAGTCCGCTGAAAATTATGTTTCTTTTGTACATTTTGAGCATTTAAGAAAGACATTACTAGTGTTTATGCATGTTTTTTTATATTATTTTTATGGGCTAATTTTTGCTTTTGGACAAGCACACTGCTTCCATTGAAATAATCATATTAAAAGCAGAATCAACACAATGAAACCATTACAAAGTTATTGAATAAAAATGCAACCCAGCAGGCTGTAGTTCTGTATTGAAGAGATATTCTGTATTCAACCATTGAATGAAAATGGATTGATGTGTGTCACACCTAGAATATTGTTCTATGCAACTCTAACAATACACATGTAGAAATATGGGCAACTGGGTAGACAAGAGTATGGGTAACTAGTTCTTGAATAAGGAGAATATTCTTGTCCACATGAGCTCAAAAGTGAAGATTTTAAGATATTTTAATTTTAGTTTTTCTTGGAAATATATTCCTGTTTTAGTAACATCATTGTTTTTTCCTTAATTTGAGTTTCATAGACAATCCTCTGCAAATTACTGGACTGAGTGGTATTACCGATGTTATTGATGATCTTGTAACAGAGGGTGGTGTTTCCACTACAGAACTGGGCATTACAAAAACACAGGCTAGAAATATCTCCAGGTAATAATATAGCGGTCGACTTCACTTCTGCTTTGTACTGAGTAAATTAAATTGTTTAAATTCACTAGTGTTTAAAACTCTAATAAAACAAGCAGCTTGTTGGTTAAAACTAACATGATTAAATAAATGTGTTATAAAATGTCATTGTCTCTTAAATTTAACCCTACAAACATCTCCACACATGCTTAACTTTAAGCATGAGTGCACTTCCATTGACTTCAGTTGCCCTAGTATTCAAACAGTGAATACAATCTACTTAGCTTCCATGAAATATGTGTTTAACAGGGGAGATATACATTTCCCTAAGGAACAAATTATTTTGGTGAAAAATTTCGTAAGTGTCCACTAACTCTTTAAGAGATTTTCAGGCCAGAAGGGACCATTTTATATAATAATATAATAAATGACTATTCCAGTTGATCATTATTTAGGCTTTTTGTGTCTGAATTTTAGTATTATCACTATATATCTGTGTTTTCATGTGACCCTCATCACTATAGTTTAAAAGACACATACTGAATTGTTTCACGCTTATATCTGTCCTCAGAATCCATGATACTGCAACTGGACAGTCTCCAAAAACAGAAAGAGAGAGAAAAGAGATACAAGCATGGATGAAAAGAAAAAGAAAGGAAAGACTGGCAGAATATCTTAAAAAACTGGATGAACAAAGGAAAAGAGAATATAATCCATTTAATTTGAGAAATGATACGGTAAGATTACTGGGTGTCTGGAATAGTCACTGTTGCTTTAATATAAGTTAGTGTGGCAAAAAATATGAATTTCTTTTCATAGATTGGTATAAACTAAGGCTGAGTTGGGTAATGTAAGTCTGGAGTGTGATGGTTGTTAATCAGTGATTATTTGGAAAACTCATTGGATAACTGTGTGTTTACAAAATTTCCTACATTTAGGTTTTTGGACTGTTGAATTTTGAGAAAGATGATGATGATTTGAGAATTGAATACCACCCTAATTGTGTCAAGGGTGGTAGGTAGGTAGTTGAAACTAGTAAACAATAGGATGTTTCTAACTGTTCCTCTCACTCTTCCTTGTTGGTGGTGACTAAGGTCAGAGGCAAATGGGTTATTCTCACGATATGTCACCCCCTGACTACAATGGAAGAGTCTCTGATATCTTTAGATGACAAGTTTCTTTCTTCTTTCATTAGGAGATACCTGTCTTTCAAGAGCAGTAAATGTTTGTTGTTAAGAAGGCCTGAACCTTTATTAATTCTGTAGAAGCAGCAAAGAATCCTGTGGCACCTTATAGACTAACAGAAGTTTTGCAGCATGAGCTTTCGTGGGTGAATACCCACTTCTTCGGATGCAAGAAGAAGTGGGTATTCACCCACTAAAGCTCATGCTGCAAAACTTCTGTTAGTCTATAAGGTGCCACAGGATTCTTTGCTGCTTCTACAGAACCAGACTAACACGGCTACCCCTCTGATACTTTATTAATTCTGCCATCAAAGGGAAACAGGACTGATTTAAAAATCTGAGCTCTTATGTGTGAGGCCAGTCAGATGTTGACATCCTTTAAATGGTGGTAATATGGCAATAATGGAAACTGTCCTTGACAGTGATGCATTCAGACATGCATGGCTACATTCAGTTTTACACAGAGGTTCAGTAGAAACTGGATGACTGGCATGTGTTAGAAGGAACCTTTCCCATCAAAAGATGAAGGGGTGTGTCACATAGACTCAGACAACTCACTGTTCAGTTTGAAATCATAAGTGCTCAGTACATTCAGAATCCGGGTTCTTGGCTTCCCTACTGGCAGAAACCAAAAGATTCCAAGTCCCCAACCACAAGCAGTATAAAACCTACAAGATTTACTTCAGAGTGAATAGCTAGCCTCAAAGATAATTTATATCAAAAGGAAATGAGGCCTGTATCTCTTATGGCCCCCGGTTACAAGGACCAAGAGAGGCCTGGTTACAAGAGAAGGGTCAGATACAAGGGTATTAGGCATTATTCACAGGGGCTTCAACATTCACTTTAGAGAAATTACCCTGGAAACCACTAGTAGCCAGAGACGACAGAAGAGGGAGATTCCTTCAACTCAACTGGCTGGGGATCTAAGAATTAGGGCCAGGGCTTTTCTCTGGATCGCCAATCTCCATTTCACTGGCTTTTACAAGCCCCACCAGTATCTGCCTGGCACCCTCTGATCTTGTAGGGCAGAGGGAGAATTTTGGCATTACAGCCACACTAAGATGCTTTCATATGAATTTGTTTACTGCTGGAAAACTGTAATAGGATTCCCAGGGTACAACCTGAAACTGCGGGACTGCTGTGCCCCCTTAACTCTCCAGCCTGGGTTGTCTTTCATGATGCTTTGCTAGTGACAAGCAGCAAACCTTTCCATGGGCCGTGATCACTCAGTCCACTGCATGCAAGGACACACCCAGCAAAATTGCATGAATGCTCTCTGAGCCACTTAGGAACCATACACTGGGAAACACCAGCAAATTCCCCTAGCACCTGAGAAATGCACCATCTTACACTGCTCAAGACCTTCTCTTGAACAATGCAAACTCATATTATTAGTTCGTCACTTCATCAAAGGATGGTGGACATGCACCAGCCCTTGTAATCTGAGCAGATTCCCCAAGCATTTTGGACAAACTCACTGTTAAGGATAAAACATTAAAGTAAGTTTATTAACTACAGAAAGATAAATTGTGAGTGTTAGGCATAAAGGTCAGAGATAGTTACCTAAGAAAATAAAAAGTAAATGCATTCTAAATCCTAAACTTTCAGACTAAGCAAGATTAGACTCAAACAGCTTTTCTCACCCCACTGGATGTTGAAGGTAGGTTACAGTTGTTAATACATAGGCTGAATTTCCTTCTCAGCTTGGGACCAGTTTCTTCAATTCAAAGTTTTTGTCTTCCCAGCGTTCTTTTTGCCTTCAGCGTAGGTGGGGGAGGAGAGAGGTGGTCTCATGATGCTGCTGTCCCTTCTACTCTCAATTCATGTCCCATGGAAGATACTGGCCCAGACATGTCCTGGTGAACATTGTTGAGATACAGAGTTGAGCAGTCCTCATTGTATGGTGCTTGCACAACTGAATCATAGAGTTAAGCAGTCCTCATTGTGTGATGAGTGTGCAACTGTCTCTTACAGCAGGGGTTCTCAACCTTTTTCTTTCTGAGGCCCCACACAACATGCTATAAAAACTGCAGGGCCCGAGGCGGGGGATGAATGGACTTGGGGCTCTGGGTTGGGAGCTGGGGTGGGCTCAGGCATAGGTGCAGTTAGATTTCTATTTTGGGTGGGCAGGGGCCAGCAGGGCTCAAGCCAGCTCCACACGGCAGGGTCCAGGGAGGGAGTAGCACCTCTAACCCCTGACTCACCTCAGCAGGCCACCCACCTGTCTGGGTTGTAGGGGCGGGGCAACCAAAAATTATAACTGAAAGGTAGGGGGCTCAGCTCAAAAAGTTTGAAAACAGCTCAGGGTGCAGGGAGAGAGGTAGCTCAGGGTACAGACAGGGGTGGGGGTAGCTCAGGGTGCAGGGAGAGAGGTAGCTAGGGGCTGTGTGCAGTCAGTGGGGTAGCTCAGCGATCAGGGAGGGGGGTAGCTAGGGGCTGTGTGTGGGCAGGGAGGTAGCTCAGAGATCAGGGAGGGGGGTAGCTAGGGGCTGTGTGTGGGCGGTGGGGAAGCTCAGGGTGCAGGTGGGGGAGGGTAGCTAGGGGCTGCATGCCGGGAGGGCTTCCCTGCAGTCCCTGTTCCCTGAGGGCTCTGCCAGGCATGGAGCTGGGCCCCCCGCCCAGACAGCTCTTACAGGCTGTGTGAGCAAAGGGGGCTGGGCGCTGAGGAGCAGCTTCAACCCCCCGCACCAGCAGCAGCAGGAGATGAAGGAATGCCATGGCGTCCTACTCCATGGCACCAGTGTGCCCAGCTCTGGCTTCCTGCCCCCGACATGGCCAAATGAGAGGAGAGGAGGAGGTGGAACGGGGGTGGGGGGAGGAGCTGCCCTGGGACTGCCTTTCTCTTGCACTATAGTTCCGGGGGGGACCCCCTGTGTCCTCCCACCTCTGCCCATGAGCTCAGGGCTTCTGCCTTGTGGAGAGCACTGGGACTCTGGAATTCAGCCCTGCTGCTTCTGGGTTCAACCCTGCGTGGGGCGCCAAGGATCGGGGCTTTGCACTGGGGAATGGGGCTTCAACCCCACGGTCCTGGTTTCAGCCCTGCGGGAGGTGCTGAGGCTCAGGCTCTGGGTTTTAGCCAGGGGGCTGCGGAGCACCTGTTGAGAACTGCCGTCTTACAGAATTGTAAATATCTTGTTTATAATTCCCCTTCTGGTCAATGGTTCATGATGGTCACTTAACACCCATTTCGGTGTGAGCCACCTCCTTTGTTGCCACTGGAGAACTAGCCGTAGGCGTCTCCTGGACACACAGCATATTTCGATAATAACCATATAGCAGAATATCAAAATTCCATATACAATTATGATACACATATTTTGAAAGAACACTGAGTTTCAGCAGATCAGGACCTTTCATGCCTTGTATGAAATATAATCATATACAAATGATGAGTATGGGAGTTACAGGCAGTGGTGAGCTGGAGCTGGTTCGCACCGGTTCGCAGGAACTGGTTGTTAAGTTTAGAACCAGTTGTTAGGGTTACCATATGTCCGTATTTTCCCGGCCCATTCCCATTGGCTTTTTGTTTCTCAAATCCCTGTCTGGGAGGAATTTCCAAAAAGCTGAACATGTCCGAGAAAATAGGGAGGCATAAGGGGACCCTGAAAGGCTGCAACTTACAACTGCGGCGATCTGCGGGGGCACAGAGGCGGCGGGCGGCATCTGAGCATGCAGCCGCCTCCTCCCAGGGCACCAACTTTCCCACCACTCTCCACTGTGGGAAAGCAACTTCCCGCCCCCCGGGCTCTGGCTGCTGCGCAGGGGAAGCGCCCGCCCAGGGGCGCACGGGCTGGAGGTATGGGGGTTGTGCGGCAAACCAGGGGAAGGTAGCACTCGGGCAAAGGACGCTCGGCTCTTCAGCTACACAGAGCCGAGGTTTCTCCGAGCAGCAGCAGCCGCTTAGAAAAATAGCTGGAGAAATAATGGTAAGACTATATCACCCAGCATTCTAAAGAGAATCTGGCCGTTACACTTGTCTTTGAATTTTATTAACCAATGTAATTGCTTTTAACACATCAGGAAGAAAGACAATGACTTTAAGACCTGTTTGTATAATAATGGAAATACTATGGTTTCTCACTGGCTAACTGTTAACATCATTTCTTTTGTTTACAGCCACTGGCAGTAGCTATATAATCCCTTACCCACAATGGTGTTCTGTAACATTTGCCATGGGTACTGTCTAAATTCTTGCCAAGCTTTTCATCATATCCACAGAACAGAGATTAAATTAATGTAACTGCTAGCTTCAATTCATACTAGTGCTTGTAAAAACTGCTTCATCAAAGCACTTAGAATGGGGTTGCAAAATTGAACTGAGGGGGGCAGTCGGGGGCAGGACGTGGGGGCAGGGGGGTTGGATGGGTGGGACAGGCTGTTTTGGGAGGCACAGCCTTCCCTACCTGGTCCCTGATACAATTTCGAAACCCTGATGTGCAGGGCCGGCTTTAGGAAGTGCGGGGCCCGATTTGAACAGTTTTGACGGGGCCTCAGCAGGGATGACATAAAAAAAAACGTAAAAAAACACGTGGAGCTTGTACTTACTGGGCGGCGCTCCAAGTCTTCAGCGGCACTTCAGCAGCGGGTCCTTCACTCGCTCTGGGTCTTTGGCAGCACTGAAGGACCCGCCGCCGAAGTGCTGCTGAAGACCTGGAGCGAATGAAGGACCTGCCGCCGAAGACCCGGTAGGGAACCAGTTGTCAGCTCATCACTGGTTACAGGGTGCTATTTTAAGATACAGTGTGTCAAAAGGACATAGGGCCCACCATCCCCTCTCTGCCATGTCGCATACTGTCACTTAGTCTTTGTTTATTTTATGCAGCTACTCACAGCAGGCTCCTAGTATTCCAAGTTAATACATTTCAGTTAGTACTAACTTGTTGACTCAGAATCACAGCTTTAAAATAAATAGATGCACCTGGTATTGTAAATATCCCCTTATGTTTACAAACCAATATAGAGTTTACAAATTTGTCAACTTTTATCTATTTTCTTTCATTCTGAAATACATTTTTCATTAAGAGTCAACCAGACTTTGGGGACATCATTGTCTCACCTAATGGGTATTTATAACCCAGAGATCAAGCTTATGAAGTCAGTTTTTTATTTAACTTTTTATAATTTACATAATCTGCTTTCTGCGCATTATATGTACCATTAAATCCACAGTAATTTAAAAATATGAGTGTAAACTTCTAAGAGATTATGGTGGCAATACTTCAGTGATTTTTGTTATGCTAACAATTTACACAAGTATTTTTTCTTACAAAAGATAGAAAATATGTCTTTTAGAGGTACTCATGAGATTAGGCCCCAGATTTTGGATTTATATTTAAAACATTTATTTTTTAACAAAACCTAGAATTTACTCAAAATTAAAATATTTTCTCCTAGAGTTTATAACTCAATCATTGCAGCATTGTGCTGCTGCATGAGAAATAGAAATAGTCTTAAGTAGTCTGCCCTTGTCCAAACTGAATGAAGTGCAGCAAACAAATAAACAGCATAAATAATAAAAAATGAAGTAAATTGTTAGTTCTTTCAGTTTTAATAATCTAAGGGGACTGTTAGTAACATAGGAAGAGGAACTTATTCTTCTAAAAACTTGTTCTTCTAAAAACAAAGAGTGAACTGGTTTAAATAGTCATAGCTCCATTGACTTTATTTTCTACCACTTTAGAATCTGGCCCAAGATTTTTAATCTTTAAATTATTAGAACAGTTATGGCCTAATGCTCGCTTCATCTGCCCATCTGCCTGTGGGTAGCAAGAGGAAGAAAAGAGTGGAAAAACAATTAAACTAGTGGACAGGTATAGTGAGTGATTACATATGACTACCATTTCTGCACCACAGTTTAACTCTTTGCTGAAGACCAGGCCAGAGTTGTCTTCTCAGGGCTTTTTGGAAACCATTACACAGAGTTAAACACATGACTATTAAATGCAAAAACCTGAATGTAAATATTAGTAACAGATTCCAGTCAGTTTCAAAGAGAGAGTACAACACAATTGCTTAGTAAAAAAAAAATGGTTACTAACCTTCCATAACTGTTGTTCTTCGAGGGGTGTTGCTCATGTCCATTCCATGTCAGGTGTGTGCGCGCTGCATGTATAATTGACAGAAATTTTCCCACCAATGGTATCCATAGGGCCGGTTCTAGTGCCCTCTGGAGGCCTGTGCTCATGCGCCATCATGCCGCTGGCCCCGTGCCCTTCCAATTCCTTCTTGTCATCAACTCCGACAGTGGAGTAGGAGGGCAGGTCATTCAATGGACATGAGCAACACATATCGAAGACTTAGGGAAGCTTAGTAACTGTTTTTTCTTCTTCGAGTCCTTGCTCATGTCCATTACTTGTCTGGTGACTCACAAGCAGTGCCTTTGGAGGTGGGCCAGGAGTTCACAGATGTGCCAATTGCAACACAGCTCTTCCAAAACTAGCATCGTCCTGAGCCCATTGGGTAATTGCACAGTGGGCCAGGAAGATATGAATTGACGACCACGTCCTGAGTCAGTACCTGAGCAAGGAATGCTGCTGAGAATGCTTGTGCTCTTGTAGAATGGGCCTTTACTGCAGCTGGGGGTGGTACCTTTGCCTGCTCATAGCAAGTCAGGATGCAGGCTATGATCCAGGATGAGATTATCTGGGATGACATAAGGAGCCCTTTCATTCTATCTGCTATAGCCCGAAAAGCTGTGTTGACTTGCAGAAGGGCTTAGTCCTGTCAATATAAAAGTCCAGGGCCCTTCTAATACCAAAGAATGAAAACACTTCATCCATACTGTGTGGCTTTGGGAAGAACACAGGCAAAAAGATGTCTTGGTTGATATGAAACTGCGACGCCACCTTTGGCAGGAAGGCTGGTGAGGGCGCAGCTGGACCTTATCTTTGGGATGGGGAGGAGAAGGATAAGGAGGACCTGAAGTCAAGGCTTGAAGTTCTGAAACCCTTCTGGCAGAAGTAATTGCCACTAGGAAGGTGACCTTCTATGAGAGGGTCATTAGGGAGCAAGACACCATGGACTCAAAAGGGAGGCCTGTGAGTCTGGATAAGACCAGGTTTAAGTTCCAAGGAAGAATTGGGTCGCGAACTTATGGGTAGAGCCTTTCCAACCTTTTGAAGAACTTTCTTGATACCCAATCGGTGAAGACTGATCTGCCTTGGATCGGAGGGTGGAATGCTGAGATGGCTGCCAAGTGGACCTTGAGTGATGATAATGATAGATTTTGGTGCTTCAGACCAAGTAAATAGTCTAAGATTGGCTGCAGAGAAGCTTGAGTCAGGCAAAGGCTCCTCTTGGCTGCCCAACAAGAGAAACGTTTCCACTTGGCCAGATAGGTAGCTCTGGTAGAGGGTTTCCTGCTACCTAGCAAGACCGGTTGGATTTGTTCCGAGCAGGCCCTCTTGTCCAGATGTAGCAATGCAGCACCCTTGCTGTCAGGTTCAGGGAGGCGAGGTTTGGATGAAGAAGCTGTCTGCAATCTTGTGGGATTAGGTCCAACCTGAGTGGACACATCCACGGGGCTTCAACTGCAAGATCTAGAAGCATGCAGAACCAATGTTGACGTGGCCATGCTGGAGCAATTACAATAACTCTCGCCTTGTCTCCTTTGATCTTCAGGAGGACCTTGTTAATCAGGAGAATCAGAGGGAAGGCGTATAGCAGGTTGTTGTTCCGTGATAGCAGGAAGGCATCAGACAGGGAGCCCTTGCCTTGACCGAGCCTCAGACAAAACCAATGGCATTTCCTGCTCTCTGCAGTGGCGAACAGGTCCACCTGAGCAGTCACCCACCTCTGGAAGATAAGGCCAGCGACCTCCAGGTGGAGAGATTACTCGTGGCTAGAGGAAAAGGACCTGCGGAGGCGATCTGCTAACTCATTCTAAGATGCGATGCTTCCAGGTGAATGGACTGCTTCATGCCAAACTCCCAGAGTCTGAGGCTTCCTGGAAAAAGATCCCAGAGTGAGCTCCTCCTTGCTCGTTGACATAAAAAACTGCCGCTGTGTTATTCGTTGAGACCCGCATTGACTTGCAGAGTTGTGGAAGGAACGCCTCGCAGGCCAAGCATATTGCCCTGACTTCTTTTACATTTATATGCTTTGATAGCTCTCCCTGTGACCAGAGACCTTTGATCTTGATGTTGCCAATGTGGGCACCTCGCCTCTGATCCGATGCCAAAGTCATCATGAGCTGTGGGGTTGCAAAGGGTACCCGAGTCAGCACTGAGTCTGAATCTAACCACCACATCAGGGATGCCAGAACTGGTGATGGAATGGTTAGAATCAAGTCTAAATAATGTCTTCTCAGGGAGTAGACCGACGTAAGCCACATTTGAAGTGGCTGGAGGTGTAGTCAAGCGTACTGCACGACATGGGTACATGCCACCATGTGACTTAGAAGCTGTAGAGACGCATGGGCGGTCGTCAGTGGGCTAGCTGAGACCTGGGTGATTAGGTCTGCCATAGCTGTGAACTTGGTCTCCAGACGAAAGGCCCGGGCCTGAGATGCATTGAATACTGCCTATAAATTCTATTTTCTGCACCCGCACTAACGTTGACTTTTGTTCCTTTATTAAGAGTCCCAAAGCCTGACAGGTGGCTTGTATGACATTGATACTGTGCTGAACCTGAGCCCGCGTTCAGTCTTTTATCAACCAATCATCTAGGTGTGGGTAAATCTGTGTACCTCAGTGTCTGAGATAGGCTGCAACTGCTGCCATGCACTTCGTGAAAACTCAACAGGCCAAAGGGAAGCGCTGTAAATTGGTAATGACTCTGGCCCATCACGAATCTGAGTAATCTCCTGTGTCCACGGAAAATGAAGATGTGGAAATACGCATCTTTCAAATCAAGGGTGTGGTATACCAGTTCCCTGGATTCAGGGAGAGATTGATGTAGACCATGGAGACTATTTGGAACCTCAGCTTCTTGAGATATTTGTTGAGGTGTTGCAGGTCTAGGATGGGACAAAGGCCCCCTTTTGCCTTGGGAATTAAAGGAAAACCCCTTCCCTCTCAGTTCTGAAGGAACTATTTCCTCAGCCCCTGCCCACAGGAGGGTTTGCACCTCTTGGATGAGAAGTTGCTTGTAAGAAGGGTCCCTGAAAAGGGACAGGGAGTGGGGGTGAGGTGGAGGGATAGACAGAAACTGAAGGGTATACCCCTTTGCTATGGTACTGAGTACCCACCGGTCCGATGTGATTGATGACCATGCAGGTAGGTAGGGCGAAAGCTGGTCTGAAAATAAAGGGGACAATGGATCCGGAATAATGACTGCCTGTTCCCACTCATGAACTGGCTAGTGTCCTGCTGGGATGTGGAGGAAGAAGATTGGCCCTGATGGTGTCTGTAACCTTTTCCTTTCCTCCTGTAGGGCTCATGTTGAGGGGGCCCCCGAGAACCTGGGCAGTGGCTGTGGTATGAAGTGTTTCCTCAAGGCTGATGGTATATAAAGGCCTAAGGATCGTAGTGTAGCCCTAGAGTCCTTGAGGACATGCAGTTTGTGGTCTGCTCAGAAAACAGTGTAGCTCCCTCAAAAGGGAGATCTTATACCAACTGCTGAATCTCATGAGAGAGCCCCAAAGATTGCAACCACGAGCTGCGTCTCATCGCTACTGCTGACACCATTGTCCTGACTGCTGAGTCTGTCGCATCTAAGGCGGCCTGGAGAGAGGTCCTGACCCCTGCCTTCCCTTTGTCTATGATGACCAGAAACTCTTGCCTTGGCTCCTGAGGCAAGGAATCCTTAAATTGTGTCATTGAGTCTCAAATGTTAAATTCGTATCTCCCTAGCAGCTTAGCAATGAGCTGCTTAACATCTTTATTTTTGGGTGTGGCGCTTGTCTGGCCCTGTATGTCCCACTCATTAGCCACGGAAACCACCAAGGACCTCAGGGGAGGGTGAGAATACATTTTTCCTCCGCCCTTTTGGATATTGGGGGCAGAGACAATGGGGTCTGCCAAAGTGCCTTCACCAACTTTACCACCCCATCATTTACTGGCAAGGCCACTTTGCATTCAAAATATCAAATAGGCTGTTCATGGGCTCCTTCAGTTTCTCTGCCTCCAGTCCCAGGTTGGCAGCAAATCTTTTAAGTAGCTCCTGGTGAGCACTAAAGTCACCTGGATGCAGTGGGATCATGGGGCCCATAACCACCTCATCTGGGGATGATGAGGAGAATGCCATCACTACTGGAGGGACTGGATCTTCCACCTCTCTGGGGGTGGTCTCTACTGGGGGTACTGCCGAGGATTCAGAGCCATGGTTGGAGCCTGAGTCAGCCTCTAGAACCTGCTTAGGTAGGGCTGCAGCCCATCTTTGGGAGACCACAGATGACAGTGGCTGAGAGAATGGCCCAGGTAATGCTGTGAACCCCCTTCCCTCCTTCCCTCTCCCCCCCCGTCCCGGGTTCCAATATTGCCATTGAAGTGCCCACTGCCCTGGAGGCCAAACTCCCATAGATAGCCCTGCACTGAAATCCGGTGCATAGGCAGGATGACATCGCCTCTTTTGTGGGGGAGCTGACTCACCTCCGGAGCTTGAAGAAGATGACTCCATGTCTAAAGGCCAAGGAGGAGCCGTTGTCTTTCTCCTGCTGGCTATGGTGAGGCCGGGGAGCAGTCCTGAGGTGCTGGGGAAAGATGTTGAGGGTACTGTGACTGGCGTCCTTTCTCTGGAGACTGACTCCGGGATACCAGTGCTGGGCAGATGGAGACCGGTGTCTTGACATCAGAGACCAGCATGGAATAGACATGAGCACATACTCAAAGAAGAATTCACATTTAATACTGTTCACAATGTTTGTGGGTATATTTGGAATATTAAATAATTTTTAAAACAAAAGCTATTAGCTATTAATAGGCAGCAGGTTTAAAACAAACAAAAGGAAGTACTTCTTCACACAACACATGTTCTGAAGGCCAAAAATGTAAGTAGGTTCAAAAAAGAATTAGATAAGTTCATGAAGGATAGGTCCATCAATGGCTATTAGCCAAGATAGTCAGAGATGTAACACCATGCACCAGATGTCTGTAAACTTTCAACTGCTAGAAAATGGGACTGGACAACAGGGGATGGATCACTCCAAATTGCCCCGTTCATTCCCTCTGAAACTTCTGGCATTGACCACTGTCATGTGCTAGATCGACCCTTTGTCTCACCCAGTATGGCTCTTCTTATGTTCATAGGTATGTTCAAAGATTTTTAGAAGATGAACTAAAAAGCAAGTTAAATGCTTGTTTTCATTTTCTTTTATAGCAATTTGGTGTCTCTGCAAAGGAAATCAAATTGAGCCAGAAAAAGAAAGATGAAAAAGATAAGTAAGTTACAGAGAGTGTCATTTTGGGAGTTCTTATGTACTTTTACATTTAACCATTCTGCCCCAGTCTCAGTGCCTAGCTATTTATGTCTGTCTTAACTCTGGAGTTTCAGATATTAATAACTTTTGATGTAAAAATCACCAACAGTTTGTGTCAGAATTCTCATTAAATTGTCTTTGGGAGAAAGTTGAATATTTAACTTTTTCTGGTCTATATTTTTGTATTCTATTAACAATTTTTAATGTAATGTTTTGATTCATTCTATTGAAGCTGTTTATTGTAACATTCTTTAGCTTTCTGCAACTGAGTTCAGTGATTGCAGAAAGTTTTTCAGTAACCATCGTAAAAGGATGTTACAAAAGTGAACTGAGGAATCCATAAAACAGCTCAAGTTAAAATAAATAACTTTCACTGAATGATATCATGAACTAATGTGTAACTTTTGCCTTACTCTTTTTCTCCAAAGAGCCCTGTTGTCTGAGCATCATAATCTTAGAGTCTCACAAGCGCTTTCCCTAATGAACGAGATGTTATCTGAGACAGTGCAGCTTCCTGCAAGTGAACTTAGACCATTGTCCAAAACAATGAGATCCCCTCGAGATTTCAGAAAGCAGCACCTCACATCTGCGAGAGGGTAACATATTTACAATTCAAACATACTTTGGTGTACAGGCCTCCCAAATGCACATCAGATTTGCTAGTTGAGATGACCACCTTGAATCCTGTGTGACATGGATTAAATTCAAATGAGTTAAATGTAATGGCAGTGGGCAAAAGGGCTGGATCTCTCTAGCTGATGCTTCTCCTGGTGTGTGGAAGTCTCCAGCTAGCACACAGCTAGTATAGCTAGCTCCTACACCATCCCCCGGCAAGCACCAGAGAACAAGGCATTGAATGCTGTTGTTCTGGCATGGCTTGTGGATTACCCCTTGGAGACCATAGCCAGATAACCAGCCCCAGAATCAGAGCTGCAATCAGCTCCTTCAAATCCACCCCAACTTACCTGCATCCAGGAGATACCAAGCACAGCTGAGAATCTGGTGGCTCATGAGAGTCCATAAGCCCTGTAACATCTGGTAACAATCCACCAATTTTTTTTTTAAATCCTAGACTAGTAAAAGCTGAACAACTTACCTGATCCTACTTGTAGTTGCATGTGTAACACTTCTGCCATGTGGAATTGGTGGCAACAAGGTTGGATTCAATATTTAGGGGTTCCTTTTCAGCAATACAACACAGAACTGGCTTGAGCCTCCATCCAGTAATCTGGGAAAATTACATATCACCCCCTGGATGCCTCTAAGAGGCAATACTTCCCCTCTTGCAAGCACAGTGTCTGAGTGTAGAAAAGAAAATTTTAATAAAAAGGGGAAAAGAAACCCGTCATTAACTTAAGAAAATGCTGCAAGCAGGATTCATAAGCAAAAAAACATGAGTAAAACACCTTCCCCTGAGTAGGTTGGGCAGTGTCTTTTGCCTCAGATTCTTAAGTCCAACAACTAAATGTTCCTTTAACATGCCCCTCACTTCTCTTTCCACTGCACCCCACTCACAGTTGTTGTCCTTGGTCAGTGAATACCCAGAGGTGCATTCACATGAGTTCACCTCCCACCCAGTGGGGGGGGGGGGGCGGGGGGCGGGAAGGAAGGCATTTTCCTTGCTCCCTGGCTGCTCAGCTGGCCACTCCATTAGCTGCACTGGCTGCCTGACTGGCTGCTCTGCTTGTGCTGCCAGCCGCTCATTGCTCCGCCGCTCCCTCTAGGATGTCTTGAGGTCCCACCACTTAACACAGCTTTCTGTTCTCAGTGGGGGAGTCTCATTGCCAGTGCAGGCTAGGCAATTGCTTTCACCAGAGATGCTGTCTCATCACAGGTCAAATGTTTAGGCCTGGTTATTAGTGTTTTCAGCTCTACTGATACACAACAAAATAATCAGCTCTGTCATATACAGTGGAGAGGGAGGCCAGTCAAATGATGGCTAGGATTCTTAGATGGCACCCACACCACCAGGTACAAACACCCATCCCCACCATCTCTCAACTCCACTGGACTTTGGCCCCCTAGTCCCTTGCATAGCGAGTGCAGTTCAGTTGAGGGTGAGTCCCTCAATCAGGGTATGCCAAGCACAGTTCTGCTATCCTTGATTCACACAACAAGGATAACAACACTTTATTACCACTGCACTCAATAACAGAATGATTTGTGATCCAACACCAGCCAAAAGTGATCTTTTGGGCAAAGCAGCCCCACGATGCTGCGCACATAGGCAGAGTGGGTGTGGCTGTCTATGCAAACAAGGTCGGTTCCAGAAGTTTTCTTCCCCAGCTCATCTGTAACTGTCAGGGGAGAGCTCATGCAGACCCTGCTTATACGTATATTGGTTTTCAGCAGAGCCTCCTGAATTTATACCCCTTCTCCTTTTCTAGAAAGAAAGACTTTCACAGAAGTGGCTTAGATAACCAAGATAACTCTTCTTTGTTTTGTACTTCACTGCTTATTGCCTTGTAGGAAATAATGGTATTTCATTTAATGTTACAAATTATTAAATATCCTCCCCTAGATGATATTGTTTCAAACATAGTCTGTTTTTATTGCAGTACATTTGTATTAATATAATTGTATGTTGCTAGCAGTGGTAAATATGTATTTTTTTCTTCTTGCTTTATAAGTCGTCCTGGTAGTCGAAGTCTATCAGCAAGTCAAGCTGAAAGGAGCAGAACTGCTGCCAAACCTGACTTTGGTCAAGCAAGATCCCATTCCACTCCACCTCAGGGTTTAGCTCAATCTGGGGGTAAGAATTGTAATACTGCTTGTAATATCCCCTCCCTCCCATTTGTATATGGAAGCTAACAAGCTTATGGTATAATGCAGGCCCCAGACTCAAGATCTGGATTGTTCTTTGAAGATGAGAATGTCACCGTTATGATGACTTCAGCCTCTCAAATAGGATGTCAGTTATATGACTGCTTCACATTTCCTTTCTGTATTCATGAAGGTCTTGATTGTGCAATTTGTCCAGAGCCCATAATAAAGGCTAGTGTGGAACCCAGGCAGCAGGCACTTACTTGACACTCTCTCTTCCTTTTTGAGAACCCATATGTGTTGCACACAATACTAAAACTGCTTGCAGTAAAATTGGTTTGTACATGTTTTTTTAGGAACTGCCACTGTGGTATTACAGAAGAATATATCCAAAGGGAGGATTAGAAATGCAAGACATTATCCTGTTAATTCTAGGCAAGGTAAGCTATACAGAACAAAGAAATGGTGCTTTTCAGCTAAAAGTTTAATAGTGCTATGTTTTAAAAGACCTAAAAACCCCTGATGTAACTATTTAAACAATAAGACAAAATTATTGCATTTCTGAATTATTGCTGCACATTTCAGGTGGTATTTTTACATGGCATAGTACTCAAGACTAGACATGGTTGAAAAATGGGGGGAAAGTGTCCCTCCCCCCTTCTTTTACTGAAAACTTTTGAATTTTTAAATGTTTTGACATGTTCTACCAATGACTGAATGCCCTTTAACAGCCTGAAAAGTTCAGTTAGTGCCTTGAAATGCATTGTTTATCTCATCATTTCTATGAGATGGAATTTATGAATCATAGTAGGAAAATAGTTAAGCTCAAGCATTTATGAAGCAGTGTACAGGAGGCAACACAGGAGAAAAGTAGCAATGAACTGGGTTCAATTCCCAGCTTTACTACAAATTAGCATTGTGACCTTGAGCAAGTCCCTTCCCCTCTCTGTACTGCTGTTTCTCCTCAATTATGGCATCTAGGTAGTACTGCAGTACAAACAATAAATATAACTGTGATAGGAGAGTGGAAGCAGTCATAGGGTACTACTCATAGAAAATATTCAACTTTTTGTGCATTTGTTTAGCAGAAAATGGCAAAACTTTAGAAAAATGCCTTTTTCCAGATCTGTTTGTTGCTGTGCATTTGGAACCCATTGTTCTGCCTTTTTTCTTGTGTACCAGTTTCCAGACTCCAGCCCTCCATGTTTGCTGTGGCAGTGGTACACACTCCTATTTAATGTATCAGTGATTAAAATGAGTTCGAGAGCGTCTGTGGTACATCTGCAAAGCTATTGTTAATCAAAATTTAGATTCTAAAATAGACTGGAATTCCAAATGTTTAAAGCAGGAGAAGGAATCCAGACAATCCAGGAAGTTTTTGGAAAGTGTAGGGGACAATTTCCTGGTGCAAGTGCTGAAGGAACCAACTTGGGGCAGAGCTCTTCTTGACCTGCTGCTTACAAACCAGGAAGAATTAGTAGGGGAAGCAAAAGTGGATGGGAACCTGGTAGGCAGTGACCATGAGATGGTCAAGTTCAGGATCCTGACACAAGGAAGAAAGGAGAGCAGCAGAATATGGATCCTGGACTTCAGAAAAGCAGATTTTGACTCCCTCAGGGAACTGATGGGCAGGATCCCCTGGGAGAATAACATGAGGGGGAAAGGAGTCCAGGAGAGCTGGCAGTATTTTAAAGAATCCTTATTGAGGTTGCAGGAACATACCATCCCGATGTGTAGAAAGAATAATAAATGTGGCAGGTGACCAGCTTGGCGTAACAGTGAAATCCTTGCTGATCTTAAACACAAAAAAGAAGCTTACAAGAAGTGGAAGATTAGACAGATGACCAGGCAGGAATATAAAAATATAGCTCAGGCTTGCAAGAGTGAAATCAGGAAGGCCAAATCACTTGGAGTTGCAGCTAGCAAGGGATGTTAAGAGTAACAAGAAGGGTTTCTTCGGGTATGTTAACAACAAGAAGAAAGTCAAGGAAAGTGTGGGCTCCTTACTGAATGAGAGGGGCAACCTAGTGACAGAGGATGTGGAAAAAGCTAATGTACTCAGTCCCTTTTTTGCCTCTGTCTTCATGAACAAGGTCAGCTCCCAGACTACTGCACTAGGCAGCACAGCATGGGGAGTAGGTGACCAGCCCTCTGTGGAGAAAGAAGTGGTTCAGGACTATTTAGAAAAGCTGGACGAGCACAAGTCCTTCGGGCCAGATGCACTGCATCTGAGGGTGCTAACAGAGTCGGCTGATGTGATTACAGAGCCATTGGCCATTATCTTTGAAAACTCATGGTGATCCAGGGAGATCCCGGATGACTGGAAAAAGGCAAATGTAGTGCCCATCTTTAAAAAAAAAAACGGGAAGGAGGAGGATCTGGGGAACTACTGCAGCCTCACCTCACTCCCTGGAAAAATCATGGAGCAGGTCCTCAAGGAATCAATTCTGAAGCACTTAGAGGAGAGGAAAGTGATTAGGAACAATCTGCATGGATTCACCAAGGGCAAGTCATGCCTGACTAACCTAATTGCCTTCTATGATGAGAAAACTGGGTCTGTGGATGAGGGGAAAGCAGTGGATGTGTTATTCCTTGACATTAGCAAAGCCTTTGATACTGTCTCCCACAGTATTCTTGCCAGCAAGTTAAAGTAGTATGGGCTGGATGAATGGACTCTGAAGTGGACAGAGAGCTGGCATCGTTGTCGGGCTCAATGGGTAGTGATCAATGGCTCCATGTCTAGTTGGCAGCCGGTACCAAGTGGAGTGCCCCAAGGGTTGGTCCTGGGGCTGGTTCATTAATGATCTGGAGGATGGCGTGGACTGCACCCTCAGCAAGTTTGCAGATGACACTAAACTGGAGGAGTGGTAGATATGCTGGAGGGTAGGGATAGCATACAGAGGGACCTAGACAAATTAGAGGATTGGGCCAAAAGAAATCTGATGAGGTTCAACAAGGAAAATGCAGAGTCCTGCACTGACAACGGAAGAATCTCATGAACTGCTACAGACTAGGGACTGAGTGGCTAGGCAGCAGTTCTGCAGTAAAGGACCTACAATGGACGAGAAGCTGGATATGAGTTGACAGTGTGCCCTTGTTGCCAAGAAGGCTAATGGCATTTTGGGCTGTATAAGTAGGAGCATTACCAGCAGATTGAGGGACGTGATCATTCCCCTCTATTTGGCATTGGTGAGGCCTCGTCTGGAGTACTGTGTCCAGTTTTGGGCCCCACACTACAAGAAGGATGTGGAAAAATTGGAAAGAGTCCAGCGGAGGGCAACAAAAATGATTGGGGGGCTGAAGCACATGACTTATGAGGAGAGGCTGAGGGAACTGGGATTGTTTAGTCTGCAGAAGAGAAGAATGAAGGAGGATTTGATAGCTACTTTCAACTACCTGAAAGGGGGTTCCAAAGAGGATGGATCTAGACTGTTCTCAGTGATACCAGATGACAGAACAAGGAGTAATAGTCTCAAGTTGCAGTGGGGGAGGTTTAGGTTGGATATTAGGAAAAATGTTTTCATTAGGAGGATGGTGAAGCACTGGAATGGGTTACCTAGGGAGGTGGTGGAATCTCCTTCCTTAGAGGTTTTTAAGGTCAGGTTTGACAAAGCCCTGGCTGGGATGATTTAGTTGGGGATTGGTCCTGTTTTGAGCAGGGGGTTGGACTAGATGACCTCCTGAGGTCCCTTCCAACCCTGATATTCTATGATTCTATGGCACAGAAGAGTCTTGAGCAGTAATTTTTGAGCTTGGTTTACGTTAACTGCTCTGTTGTGTGAAACTAGTAAAAAAAAAAATCTTTTATTTTCCAAGTTGCCATTCGGCCTCAAGACCAAACATCCCAAGTCACTCTCAGAGGAATGCTGACAGATTTTAACCGGAGGAGAACATGTTTGCAAGGCAATGCAAGTCAGAGGCAGGGCTTGAGCAAAGGAAGACATAATTCGGCCAGACAAGGTTTGGAAAAGGAATGAAATAGAAATTTAGGATATATTGAGGCCTAAGTCTCCTTTCCATTACCCAGGTTTATGCTAGTATCAGTGGCGTTTAAGTAGTTTAATGGAGTGGAGACCTTGCTCGAACTAGCCTCATGTGGTGTGACTCTGTTTCATTGTCCTGTCTATTTGCTATTTCTGTATGAAGGTACTATTTTTCTAAAATTGTTGTTTATGGACTTTGGGTTATGTGACCTCCAGTTGGAGTCTCCTTTTGTGTAATTAGGTCTACTTATCATATCCTAGAAGTAATTAAGGCTTTTACTAAGGGTTCCAAGAACATTTGGAAAGTATCCTCATAATCTCTCAGCCTGCCTACAAGTTAGGCAGGTGAATGGGCAGGAAACAAAGCAGATTTCCCTCTGAGTTTCATGAGAATCAATACATTGCCATGAAACATTTCAGTTTTGATGGGAAAATGTTACATTGGGAAATTTCAGACTAGCTGGAGTAGCAAGATCCAATTCCAGTTGTCAGGTCCTCAGGAAAACATAAGAAGCTTGGTGATTACTGCCTAAAAAGTTTAAGTGCCACTCATTGTATTGCACATATTGTATTCTCTATAGCTTTTTATACTGTGCATGTCACTATAATGTCTGAGTGCCTTCCAGTCATGCATTAAGCAATGTGACTGTACATGTCACATATTGTTCGATCACTCGTCCTCTCCCCAGGAGGAGAAGCATAAGCAGTGGAGTGTCTTATTTTGGTTGGGTTTTTTTTGGTTTTTTAAATGTACATGATGATAGGTGTTTATAAGGAGGCACGTCAAAGAAATTTCCTTGCCCTTGTGAGGGAAGGTGGTGAGGTTTGTGATGGCCCTTAGTTCTTGAGGGAGCTCATTCCACAGTATTGCACCAGCCCCTGATAAAGTTCTGTCTCCCACACATTCAAGCTTTTCCTTATCATAGAGTTCAGTTGTGCCAGAAGAGTGAAGTTGTTGACCATGGTGTTAATCCTGGAGCTTTAGTGGTCTTTCAGATATATCCTTGACCCAAACCATGGAGTTCCTTTAAGATAAGGACTGAGAGGTTGAACTTGATTGAGTTCTGTAGCAAGCCAGTTTAGAGAGCAGAGGACAGGTTTGATGTGCTCACAGTAGCCTGTGTTGCTGAGGAAATGTCCTGCAGCATTGTGTATTAGTTGGAGTTTCCCAAGTGCAGAAGGCTTCATGCCCATGTATAGCATGTTTCTGTAGTCCATCCAAGAAATAACAAAGGCATGAATTACTGAGGCCAGGGCATCTTCAAAAAATCACTTCATGTTGGGAGTCTAGACTGTCCCCCAATGTCCTTGACTCCAAGGTCAAGGAAAGTATGACATCTGCTTCAAGAAACTGAACTGCAGCAACATATCTTATGCATATTATTAGACAATCTAGGGGACTATAGGGCACCATATGTTGCTGAGCTGCTGTAACTAAAAGAATCAGAGAAGCCATTTTTTATTAATATATTACTGTACACCTCCAAAATCCAGGGTCGTGGGCCTATTTTCATAGAAGTTTAATATAGAGGGTTACATTCAAAGGAGAGTCTCTAGTGGGCCTATATTTTTTTATAAATGGGTATTTAATGAGTTTTGGAATATATTCTATAAAACAAACTTCTAGCCATGTCTCTGACTGACCTAATTCCCATCTTTCTGTTTAACAAAAATCTTAAAATTGCGCATGGTTAGTCATTGGAGAGGAAGAGGAGAAAACAAATTTAGCATTTGATCTTTTGATCAGTATTGCTAAAAGTTGTTATAGTTTAAACATTAAAGTGCCCTTCTGAGCTACGTGATAAGAAATTTGATTCTTGTTGTTTATGGCCTACTGATTACACAAAACAACCTACATTTGAAACGACATTTTAATTTACAAAACAATATTCCATGAAGTGGTTCTGTTGGGTTATGAGGCCTCCAGTTTGGAAAAAAAATGGTCATTGGAGTTCACCAGATCTGTTTATCAGTCTTTAGCCAAGAAAATTACCTAAGCAAGTGCACTGCAGTGATAGGCTACTGTCTTCTTTCACCACAATATTCTCTCTTAGGCACATTCCACCCAGTTTAACAGCTGTGTCCTAATCTTTAATATACTAATGAACTTGTTCCCGTAACAGTTGTTTCTATGATCTTGAGAAATATGTGAGGCTTAAATCTTAAAATTAAGAACATTTACAAAAAGGCTTTTCATAAAAAAACTATTTCTCCTCTTGTGGAGACCCAAGCTCTAAAACCAAGGAATATCCCTTGTCTCCAGTCCCAGTCAAGGACATATGCTGGAGTTGCTCTCATTTTGAGATAGATTCTGAAGAGATTAGGCCATTCTAAGTGTATTTAGCCATGAATTTCCCCCACTCTTTGTTCAAACATCCCCTTTTGAATAGTATTTGTAATACTCATCTGAGGATTGGGAGCCATAGGCGCCGACTCCATGGGTGCTCCGGGGCTGGAGCACCCATGGAAAAAAAATTGGTGGGTGCTCAGACAGTTCCCTGTGGCCCCACCCGCTCCCACTCACCTCCACGTCCTGCTTCTCCCCCCTCCCTCCCAGGGCTAGTGCCGTGAAACAGCTGATTCGCGGGGCAGGGAGGGGGAATGCAGTGCGTTGGGGAAGAGGTGGGGGCGGGGAGGGGATTTGCGGGAGAGATCCAATAGGGGCAGGGAGGGGGCGGAGATGGGACAGGGACTTTGGGGATGGGGTTGGAATGGGGCGGGGCCAGGGGTGGGGAAAGGGTGGAGTCCGGCTAGGGAAAGTGTGGGGGGGGGCACCCACCAGCGCAGGAGAAAGTTGGCGCCTATGTTGGGAGCGGTCTTTGGAGACTTGTCATATTGTGGCCAGTTAGTAGCAGGGTGAGCAGCTCATTTCCCTTAGCTTAGGCTTTGATTTTTTTTGAATAGGATTATGTTATAGCATCCATTCCCTGATCCAGAATTTCGTTTCTGCATGCTGGTTTTCTGGAAGACACACACTTCGTGCTCTGGTTGACTACATAAGAGCCACACTGCTGAAGGCAGCAAGAAATATCTGCTGAGCTGTGATTGGACAGAGGAGAGATCATGCAGTTCTGCTGTACTCTGAGTAGGGGAGTGCTGCTAATATTTTAGGGACAGCAAGAGTACTGGGTGTTTAGCTAGAAGTATTTGGATAGAACAGTTATAAAGGATACTGATTTTTATTTTATCACAAATTCATAAACAATTGCCTGATTTCTTTGTGTTCCCCTATTCAGCCTCTGATTATCAAACACTCAGCACAAGGAATCTGAGAAGACCTACACCCCATGCAGCTCCAATTCAGAGAGAAGAGACAGGTCTTGATTATGAGTCCGAGCGAGATTCAATAAGTCCCTGGAGTGTCCCTGATGATATCCAACGACTCCTTCATGACAATCACGATTCCCTACTTGAGGTAAGGAGTCTAATTGTAATAGGAATGAGTTGGTGCCTATCTTGTACCAAAAGGACCATTATTTCATATGCCCTTTATTACCTCTTTTGCATTGGAAATAGATTTCATATCCACAGTGTGGGGGTGCAGGAGGTGGAGGTAGTAGCTGAGGATTCTTGTTATAAATACTACAGCAGCTTAGCAGAGCCTCATGTTCACATTATAAAGCTGTTGCTCCTGCCATGTCTTTACTGGTATAGCATGGACTGGGAAAACTACTAACTACCTTATAACCTGAAAATGCATACTGATTATTTGTATGCTGGGAACTCATTTCAGTTGCTACCAAGTAGCCAACTGGGACACAATTGCATAATAGCCTTGTTGCTTAGGCAAAGGAACACTTAGCTTCCCTTTGGCACAAGCATGTCTTCTGTTCTCAAGATATTTTATAGAAAAGTCTCAGTAGATGATTGTTTAAATCAGGACAAAAGTTTTCTATACAACTGTGATGAGCACTTTTGCTATCTGTATAGGGATTTCTAGAGGTATTATATGTACCTTGGCTCACTGATCACCATCTTTTTCACCCATAGGTCTCTGTGCCTCATGAAGAGGATTGCTCTCCTCTTAGCATTAATGACAGTGTATCTGAAAGCACAGGAAGTATCTTGAGCAAACTGGATTGGAACGCTGTTGAAGCTATGGTAGCGAATATGGAAGAAAAGTGAAATGAAGATGTTTTGACCTCTGCACTTTCAGAGCAGTTTAATACAGTTATTTAATGCTTAATAATCAGGGGGAGTTCTAAATAGTTAGCTTTCCGGGAAATGTACAGCCCTACCATTCCATTGTATTTTAAATAGAACCCTTCATTGAAATCAATTTGCAGTTATGCTTAAAACTCAATTGTGGATTATGACTCTTGTACCATGGAAAGTGTTCGATTCTCTTTGAAATAGGTTTCTCAGTTTCCTGGTTAAAAACTATATACTTTGGTGTTAATGTGCAGTGTCTCTTCAGCTTTTCTTGTGCTCAGGACAGACCCTTGGAATTACATTACACTAACTGAGTGGATAAGGGAATTTGTGTGCCAATATTGACTTTATTTCTCAAAATAAGTGTACAGGCAATTCAAAGAGTTTTAATGATCAAGTTTTCTCCTTCAACTACTTTAATATCAATTTAGTGAAAAGTTTTATATTTTTAGAGCAATGCAGTTAATTTTTTAGTGTTACTTGTTAATATACTTAATAGATGTGATATTTTGATTTGGTTTTAATAAAATCTTGGTTTTGTCTTTACTACTTTTTGCTGTACTGGGAGGAATGTCACTGTATAGGGTCTGGTTTTGCATTTTTATATTAGTGCCTTCTAGTGTAAGTCATAAGTGGTGACCCTAGGCCAAAGTTCTGGCTAATCTTCTTCCAATTCCTTTCTTCTTCAGAGATTTTAAGGACCATTTATGATGATCCAGTCTGACTTCTGCTTCTCACTTAGCAGCATGAACTACAGCATAGCTTTGAAAAAGATATCTAGAAAAGTTACATTTTAAAGCCTCCAGGTGATGAAGAATAAGTGTTTAGCATGCAGAGAGCGTGAGTATTTATTCGTTAGATTTGGTGAAAAGATGGCAGCAGGAAATTAACACATTGGGAAACAGCAGCAAAATATTTTCAGTATTAATTCAGGCATTTTTACAGCTACTCTTTTACATCCATCTGTAGTTTTTCAGAGCACAACTATTTCCTAGAACTGATCAATTTTAAGCAGTGAAACAATGTAAAATGGGTTGACATTACCTTCCTAATGAAACATTTTAGTTTTCAATCTCTGTTCACTCTTTGTCCTTTGGCAGACACATATCTATTGCTGTGCAGGTCAAAACCTATTCCTGTCATTTTCATGCTGCTAACAAGGTGAGTAGCCTAGGAACATCAGTTGATCACCTCTTGATTTTAATCTGACACACAAGAGTTGCCCTTATAATTTTATTTTTGTATTTTATGGAGGGCATTAGCTGACCCATGTAGTAAGTCTTACACTTTTTTTGGTTTATGCATAGGCCAACAGCAGTAGGGTAATAGCAGATTGACTTTTTTGGGGTCTGCAATGTGGTAGGTAAGTGATGTATTTGAGCCAGAAATTAAGAGCAAGCCATCCACCTGCTTCTTGAGATGAAAAATTGTTGTCCATTACCACCTACACTATGAAGCCCATTTGGTGCATTACTAGGGTAGAATTATAAATAATAATGCAGAAGTCTTCAATAAGTGTTTGAAGTTTTTTTTTCCCCGTATGATAACACATTTTCCATTCTACTGTAGCTCAGCAGGATGTTAAATGTATCAGTAGGTCCAAATAACTTGCATGCTAGAGTTTTAAAAGAACTGGCTGAGGGTTTACAGCACTGTTAATGGTGTTTTTCAGTAAATTTTGGAACACAGCTAAGGTTATGCCAATATTTAAGAAGGGGATTACCCGGCTAATTATAAGCCTGGCAGCCAAGATAACAGAGCAGCTGATACAGGACTTCATTAATAAAAGAGGGTAATATAACAATGCCACTCAACTTGGGTTTATGGATAATAATAGAGCCTGTCAAATTAACTTGATATTTTTCTTATGAGATTACAAGTTTGGTTGATGAAGGTAATAGTATTTATATAACAAACTTCTGTAAAACATTTTACTTGATACCACATGAGACCCACCAGTTTTTAATCAAGATGTCAACATGTAATTGTAAAGAGGGAATCACTGAGCAGCTGTGGATCTAGTGGCATGCCACAGGGCTCGGTTCTTCTTAGAGTAGCGTCCCTATTAGTGCTCCACTGTAGGTGTGGTTGCATCCCTGTGCTGCTAATTGGACACTTGGACAGCAGCATCCATTAGACCCACAAATGCACTCTCTCTCCTTGTGCTGTGCTCTGAAGCTAACCAGCGGACGTGAGCTAACCAGTGCCCGTTGCTAGAGACAGAACCCTTAGTAGTCTGTTAAGACAATTGTTTCATTTTACATAATCTGCAGTTAGTCTGAGTTATAGTCGTCTTCTCCTTTCTAATTTTACCCTTGAAAAATTCCTTTAATTTCTTTCCTGCTTTTTCTCCCTCCACCGGGGTATCGCTAGGCTTCAAAAAGTGCCTCACCTGTAAAGAAGCAATCCCAAGAGCAGACAAGCACTCCCAGTTCCTTCGCTGCCTCAGGGAAGGTCACATACAGCAAAAGTGTGATCTTTGCCAACAACTCTGGCTGAGATCGCACCAGAAGATCATCTTCATGGAGGTGACTCTCTGACCCCAGTTAGATATAAAAATCTGTGGGGAACACTCACATCTAAGGGCTGTGGGTTGAGGAAACAGGGGGTCCCAGCCCCTAGTAGGGTCGTCTGTGCTCAAAGTAGGCTGGCCAGCACAGCACCAAGGCCCCAGCATCTACGGGCAAGCCAGTTAGGGGACCACCCTCTTAAGCAGCAGTATGTCCCCGCTTAGAAAAGACAGGTCTCCACAGCCTAGGATACCTGCGTCATGACACCGATCCTGGTACCCAAGGTAGTGTCGGGCCTCCCACCAGAGTTCGCCATGGCACAGATCACCACAGTCTCCCAGGCATCGATTTCCCCCCAGTGCGGGATCGTCTCCAGCATTCCGGTCCCACTCTTCGGGCACACACCAGTCCTCTCCTTACTCAATGAAGGTCAGTGGGCAGATTCAGGCATTTACAGCTCCACACCGGTCACTGGAAGGGCAATGGTCCAAGCCTGAAGGACAGTTCAGCCCCTCACCTATGAAAGGTGAATTGCCACTGGCATGCGAGACGACCACAGGAACCCATGGTATGTACCTGTTATGCCAGCCCCACACTCCCACTGTTCCTCCCAAGCTGCCCCCAATGCCCAAGGGGAGTCACCCCTGTGGTGCAGTCGTCTTCATCTCAGGATGAAGCGGGGACATGCCCCTCACAAACAAGCAGCCCCCTGATTACTTCAAGGAGCACCAGGCCCTGCTCAAAAGGGTGGCTGCCAACCTCAACCTGAACTTGGAGGTCAAAGTGCTAGCTAGAGTCAAACAACCTCTTTAATATCGTACTCTCCTCTACCCTGACCCAGATCACAGTGCCCATCCATCCAGAGCTCCTAAAAATTGCTAAGTCTGTGTGGAAGCCCCACTCTTCCATTCCGCCTACCTCCAAGAAGGTGGAACAGTAGTACTATGTCCTGGCAAAGGGATTTGAGTTCCAGCGGGGTTCCTGGTTGTGTCCTTCATCAACAAAAGGGACAAGTGAGCAGCACACCAAAAAACAAAGCTGCCAAGAGGCTGGACTTGTTTGGCAGGAACATTTATTTGACAGCCAGACTGAAATTTCGGGTGTCTGACCATCAGGCCCTGCTAGGCAGGTACAACTTCAACCTGTGGAACTCCATCAGCAGCTTCAAGGAGGGCCTCCCACAGGACCGAGCCAAGGAGTTCGCCACCTTGGTGAATGAGGGCGAGGTGGTGGCAAGAGGCGCCCTCCAGATGGCCTGGGATGCTACAGCCTTGGCGGCCAGGGTAGTCGCCTCTGCAGGGGTCATAAGGCACAGCTCCTGATTACAGTCTCTGCGCTGTCCCAGGACTACCCTCCAGGACCTCTGATCTGAGGGGGACAGGCGCTTTTCGGAGCTGACCGATGCACTGCTCGATGGCCTTAAAGACTCCTGTGCCCCACTCCATTCCTTGGGCTTACACACCCCTCAGCAGGCTAGATAGCCATTCTGTCCTCCGTCAACGTCATGGAGTGGCCCTTGGCCCAACTCCTACAGGAAGAAGGACAGAGACAAAGAATTTAAATGACATCACTCTTCGTCGTCCCATTCCTTTGTCCAGCCTGGTTCTTCCAGAGGCCAGAAGCAGGCATTTTGAGGATGTACCCAAGGACAGCACCCCACTCACTTTCCAGGATCCATTTCCTTGCTCTTTCCTCAACCGCCTGCGCCCTTTCCAGTCAGCCTGGTCACAGCTGACCGTGGACCATTGGGTGCGCGACATATCTTCAGGCTACACCCTGCAGTTCGTGGCCAATCCTCCCCTTCCCTGACCCTCCTCTGCCTGTGGGCAGTAGAGGAGGTTCCTCCAGACTTGAAGGGGAAAGGGTTCCATTCCCACTATTTCCTAATCCCAAAAGCAAATGGGGGCCTCAGACCCATTTTGGACCTGCACCCCCCTCCGCAAGTTTCTCAGGCCTCCATTATTCCTTCTCTGGATCCAGGAGACTGGTACCCTGCTCTCAAATTGAAGGATGCATATTTTCATTTTCCCAGGGCACAGGCATTTTGTGTTGGGCCACTGCCATTTTCAATTCACAGTGCTACTCTTCAGTCTCTCAACAGCCCCAAAAGTGGTTACAAAGTGCATAGCACCAGTGGCCGCTTACCTGAGGCGCTGAGGGGTGCAAATTTTTCTGTACCTTGATGACTGGCTAATAAAGGGCAGGTGTGGTGACATCTCCATCTGGTTTGCTCCACCTGTCTCGACCTGGGGCTGTTAAGAAAAAAATCAACTTTAATTCCAGTACAATGCATAGAGTTCATTGGAGTGGTCCTCAACTCTACTCAGGCAAGAGTCTTCCTCCCTGGGGTTCGGTTCCAAGCCATGGCGGACCTGATCTCATGCATGCAAGCCCACCCTCTCACCACTGCTCACACATTCCTGTGATTGTTAGGTCACATGGCAGCCTGCACTTACCTGGTCCGGCATGCCCGACTCCCCCTCAGGACCCAGCAGGTGTGGATGGCGTCAGGCTACATTCTCAACAGATACAGCGTGGACCATGTACTGTCATCACTCACATGGTAGCAGAATCCTGCATCAGTGTTGGAGGGAGTGCTCTTCACCGCTCCATCCCCGTCGGTGACCCTCAGACCTCGGGTAGGGAGCCAACCTGGGCTGTCTCAGCATGCAAGGTTGTTGGTCAAGTCACAATCGCTCCCTACACATCAACGTCAGGAAGCTCAGAGCGGTTCGCCTGGCCTGCCAAGCCTTCCTACCTCATATAAAAAGCAGGGTGTACCAGATAGACAATACAGTGGCTATCTTTTGTATCAACAAGCAAGATGGAGCCAGATTGTCTGTCCCTTGCCAGGAAGCCCTCAGGCTCTGGAACTTCTGCATACAACACAGCATTCACCTCATAGCTGCATACCTCCCTGGGTCCAGGAACGCTTTGGCAGATCACCTCAGCAGGACCATGTCTCGCCACAAGTGGTCCTCCACCAGGAAGCAGTCAGATTAATCTTCCAGAGGTGAGGAACTCCCAAGATGGACCTCTTCAAGTCCAGGCAGAACAGAAAATGCCACATTTTCTGCTTGATTCTGGGGATCGACAGAGGCTCCCTGTTGGATGCTTTTCTGCTCCCGTGGTCAAGGGCTTTGTTGTACGCCTTCCCTCCAGTGCCACTAATTCACAGAGTCCTCATGAAAATCAAGCCGGACAGGACGAAGGTGGTCCCCATAGTGCTGGCTTGGTTGTGCCAGCACTGGTTCAGCATGCTGCTGGACCTCTCAGTGGCTGCTCTGGACTTGCTGTCCCAAAACCACGATAGTCTTCTGCATCCAAGCCTGGCGGCGCTGCACCTGACAATTTGGCTGCTGCATGGTTAAATGTGGAGGAGCAGGAGTGCTCAGCCACTGGCAAGGGAGGTCCTGTCATGCAGCAGAAAGCCCTCCACCAGAGCGTCTTATCTGGCTGAATGGAACCAGTTCGCTTGTTGGACCTCAGATAAAGGCATTTGTCCTGAGCGGGGCCTCGCTGCAGTTAATCCTGGACTACTTTCTGCATCTCAAGCTACAAGGCCTGTCCCTTTCACCTATCAAGGTCCTCTTGTTCGCTATTTCGGCCTTCCATTCGCTGCTCGAGGATAGATCATTTTTTGCTGAGAACATAACTGCCAGGTTCCTCAAGCGCTTCTACCCGCACATCAAGGACCCCATTCCACCATGAGATCTGAATCTTGAGCTGTAACAGCTCATGGGACCTCCCTTTGAGCCTCTGGCTTCCTGCTCTCTTCTTCTCCTTTCCTGGAAGGTCGTGTTCCTAGTTGTGATAACATCTGCCTGCCAGGTCTCTGAGATTAGGGCGCTTACCTCACAACCACCCTATACGGTTTTCTACAAAGACAAGATCCAGCTGCAGCTGCACACGGCTTTCCTGCCCAAGGTGGTCTTGCAGTTTCATACAGGCCCACACATTTACTTGCCTGTCTTTTCCAAAGCCGCATAAGTCGGAGGAGGAGTGTACATTGCATTTCCTAGACCTCAGGAGGGCACTAGCCTTCTACATTGAATGGACCAAGCCATTCGACACAAGTCGACAATTGTTCGTCGTGGTGGCCGACATATTGAAAGAGCGTCCAGTGTCCACTCAAAGAATTTCTTCTTGGATAACTGCCTGCATTCGCTGCTGCTACGGGCAGGCAAAGGTGCCCCCTCCGGTGATTGTAACCACCCATTCAACCAGGGCGCAAGTCTCTTGGGCAACTTTCCTAGCCCAGGTTCCTATCCAGGACAACTGTAGGGCAGCCACCTGGTCAGCCGTCCACACATTTACAACCCATTACACACTTGCCCAGCAGGCCCGGGATGATGCTGGCTTTGGTAGAGCAGTACTGCAAGCCGCTAGATGTTAACTCTGAGCCCACCTCTGAGGATACTACTTGTGAGTCACCTAGAATGGAATCAACATGAGCAAGCACTTGAAGAAAAAAGTTACCCACCTTTTTGTAACTGTTGTTCTTTGAGATGTGTTGCTTGTGTCCATTCCATTACCCGCCCTCCTTCCCCTCTGTCAGAGTTGCCAGCAAGAACGAACTGAGAGGGTGTAGGATCGGCGGCGCCTGATATACCAACGCATGAGTGTGGCACTCAAGGGGGCACCGCAGCCAACCCAATGGATAATGCTAAGGCAAAAATCTCTGTGACTGTGCACATGGGTGCGCACAAACCTAGAATAGAATGGACCTGAGCAACACTTCTCAAAGAACAATAGTTACAAAAGGGTAGGTAACCATTTTTCTCCGTCCCTCTTCAGGGATCCTTCGCACAAAAGTTTACTACAACAAGAGATAGATAGATAGGAGCCATAGAACCAGTACTTCAATATCTATGAGGCAAGGGGTTCTACCCTCGTTATTTTCTAATATCCAAAAGGAAGGGAGGTTGGAGACCCATACTAGACCTCAGAGCTCTCAACAAGTTTGTCAAAGCTCAAAAATTCAAGATGGTCACCTTATCAACGATCATTCCACTTTGGAACAGGAAGACTGATTTTCAGCCCTCGACCTCCAGGACACCTATTTTTGCATCTCATGCCAGCTCACAGACAAGTTCTCACATTCACTTTGGGACATCATCAGCCCCGAGAGTATTTTCCAAAATTCTCCCAGTGGTGGCTGCTCATTTATGTTCCCAAGGGATAGTGATCTCCCCTCCCTGGATAACTGTCTCCTCAGAGCCTGATCTCTCCAAGAGTCTCACCAAGTCACCGAAGCTACAATGTACTTGATTACAGAACTGGGCCTAGAGATCAACACATGATCAACCTTCATGCCAGTGCAATGCCTGGAATTCATAGGGGCCAACCTCAGCTTGTTACAGCCAAAGCCCTCTTGCCTTAACACGGGTTCCTATCCTTAGTTACGCTCATAGATGCTGTACAAAGCAGCCTGCAGATACCAGCCAGGGCATATGGGAGCAGACATGCTGGTGAAACCACATGCCAGGCTTCACATGCGATGCCTCCAAATGTGGTTCAGCTAGAGACCAAACAAGGACAGGCTGGACAAATCCCTGTCACCATCCACCAGGATCAAAAACTCCCTAGACTGGTGGAAGGACACAGCAACATTTGCAAGGGGACTCCTCTCTCGCAAACATCACCACTAATGCTTCACTCATAGGGTGGGGGTCTCATGACAAAAGGCAAATGGTCACCCATGGAGATTGCTCTTAGTTCAAGGGGGTTGATGAGAAGAGATGTCAGGAATGCCTGCAACCATTTCCTCCCACTGATCACAGGATTGCACACAAAGATCCTAACAGACAATGTAGTCTGTATGTACTACATCAGTTGAAAAAGGGGAGCTGGGTCACCCTCTCTATGCATAGAAGCGATGAGGCTATGGAATTGGTGCATCTCCCACATTACACTGTCCATGGCTTACCTCCCCAGAGCACAAAACTTGATAGCAGACAGTGTCAGTCGCAAATTCCACCCCTACGATGAGTGGGAGGTAGAACCGACAGTACTTCACAATCTATTCAGATGATGGGGGACACCATTCAAAGACCTGTTCGCCACTCACCTGAACAAGAAATGTCCATGCTACTGGCTCCAGAGCGGGGATGGTACAGCTCTCCCGGGGCAATGCTCTCCTCCTCCCCTGGGACAAAGAGCTTCCCTATGCCTTTGCTCCATTTCCTCTACTGTTGAAAATAAAAAGAGACAGAGATCACGTCATTCTGATTGCTCCTACTTGGCCAATAGAGACCGGATACCCTTACCTGTCACAGCTCACGACATGCCCACCGATCCCTCTCCCGGCCATTCCGCATCGCCTCTCACAGAACAGAGGATGTATACTACATCCCATTTTGGGGATTCTCTGCCTCAAGGCATGGCTCCTGCTTGGTTCGAACACCTAGAAAGCCCCTGTTCAAGAGAGGTACAAGAGGTTCTGTTATATAGTAGAAAGTCCTTGACATGACATACTTACTGCAGAAATGGTCCAGGTTTCAGATTTGGTGCATGTCCCAACAAATCTCCCCAACATCTGTGACTCTTCCACATATCATAGATTGTGTATTGACCCTGAAAAGGTCGGGTCTATCTCTAAGCTCTCTTAGCAGCTGTAACAGCTTTCCATCAACCTGTTGAGGGATACTCAGGGCTGTCACACCCAACCACTAAGAGGTTCCTCAAGGGTATAGTAAACCTCTTCCCTCAACCTTGACTCCCTATCCCCACATGGGACCTAAATCTGGTACTGAAAGGATGACTAGGCCTGCCTTCTAACCCATGGCCACCTGTTCACTGCTGTACCTATCAATGAAAACAGCCTTCCTGATAACAATTACTTTCTCTCCTATTCTTCTGGTGAGAGTGGCTCTGATGGCACATCCTCTGGTGATGGAGTGCCACCTGGAACTGGGGTACCACTGAGCCCTCTGACCCACCAGTCTGGGCTCCTTCTCACTCTATATTGCTGTGACAACTGCAAAGCCCTCTAGCCTGCACTTTCACCAGCATTCACACAGGTAGGGACACACCCAGCTGCAGGCTCTCTAACCACCAGCTTCCCAGACTAGGACCCCAGAGCAGTATCATCCTGCCCTGGTCAAATCTGGTCAGTATATGGGTTTAATACCCAGTGCACCTCGCCTCCAGTGTGAAGAGAACAATGCACACTTGTGGTGACTCAGCAGAGATTTTCCCCAAGCACGCCAGTCAAAGCTCACTGGATTAGATTAAAACAAGTTTATTAACTACAAAAGATATCACTTAAAATCTAAGTGATATCAAACAGATCAAAGCAGATTACCTAGCAAATAAACAAAAATGCAAACTAAGCTGAATATACTAAATAGATTGGATATGAATAGCAGATTCTCACCCTTACTGATGGTACAGGCAGGCTTATAGCTTTTTAAGGCACAAGCTACACTTGCTTTGCATTTTGGAATCCCCATGTGTTTCATGCATAGGCTAGAAATCCCTTTAGCCTGGGTCTATCACTTCCCACAGTTCAGTCTTTGTTCCTCAGGTGTTGCCAGGAGTCTTCTTGTGTGGGGAGTGAAGAACCACAAATGATGTCACTCCCTGCCTTATATAGCTTTTGCCTATGGCGGGAACTCTTTGTTCCAAAGCTTAGTTCCCAGACCAGTCTGTGGATAAATATTGACATCCCAAGATGGAGTCCAGCATTATGTGGCTTGGTCACATGTCCTTGTAGAGTCATAGCAGCAATCACTCACAGGCTGTCTGTAATGTTCTCAGGAAGGCTCACCAGGTAGGAGATAAGCTTCTCCTAAGGCCTATTGTTTTCCCTAATGACTCATTGTCCTGAATAGGCCCTTCCCAACCAGATATCTAAACTGAAAGCATCTTGTCTAGTGGGTGTTACTCAGGTATAACGACATGTGAAATACATAGTCAATATTCATAACTTCAGATAAAAAAATGATACAGGCATACAAATAGAATAATCATATTCAGCAAATCATAACTTTTACAATGACACTGCACATGACTTATCTTGTACAAAATGCATCATAATTATTCCATAAACCTAACATCATAATTTCCTTGAAAAATATAAGGTGCAGTGTCACACCCCCACTATATGATATTTTTTCCAGACAAGATTGTACTCAGGCCCCATCCAATATTCATCCCTAAGGTAACCTCCTCCTTTCAAATAAATCAATTGATTCACCTTCCAATCTTCTACCCCATGTGTCACCAAGACAACAGGGAGTCTATATTACATATCCTAAATGTCAGGAGAATCCTGGCTTTCTACCTGGACAGGATAAAGGCCTTCAGGAAGTCCCCTAGGCTTTTCCTCTCCATCGCAGAAAGATCCAAGGGCTTAGCAATAGCAGCCCAAAGGCTCTCCAAGTGGGTCTTGAATTGCATCAGACTGTGTTACTAAGTTCATCACATGACCCCCTCCCAGAGTCTATTCACACACACTCCACATCCGTCCTCGCCTTCTTCAAACATGTCCCTATTTCAGAGATCTGTAGCGTGGCGACATGGGCATCAGTCAACACCTTCATGGAACACTATGTGATCACTGCAGACTCCGCTCCGATGTCATCTTCAGCTCCACAGTGCTGTCATCTGTAACTGATCCAACTCCAAAGTTCCAGCCCTCCAGAAGGGATACTGCTTGGGACTCACCTACAGTGGAGCACCCACAGGGACACTACTTAAAGAAGAAGTTACTCCCCTTGTGATGTAATGATGGTTTATTCATAACAGAAATATAGATGAGAGCTAAAACTGGTTAAATGGAATCAATTACGTACAGTAATGGCAAAGTTCTTGGTTCAGGCTTGTAGCAGTGATGGAATAAACTGCAGGTTCATATCAAGTCTCTGGAGTATGTCCACATCTGTGATGGGTCATTCAGTCCTTTGTTCAGAGCTTCAGTTTGTAGCAAGGTTCCTCCTGAGGCAAGAAGCAGAATTGAAGATAAAATGGAGAGATTTCCAGAGTCTTTTATATGCTCTGCCATGTGACTTGTGCTTCCTTTGTCTTAAATACAAGCTGCCCAGCCATGGCTTGAAAGCCTTAGAGTTCTGTCCATAGGCATGTCCCTGCATGCTTTCTCTCAATGGGTCAATTGGACAGCTGATGGTCCTTAATGGGCCATCAAGCAGGCTAGGCAGTGCTGATGCCAAATTGTCTGGGGTGTAACCCAGAAACATAGCACAAGTTTGAAATACAGACAGTATAGAGCCAATAGTTATAACTTTAAATACAAAAATGATAAATGCATACAGATAGCATAATCATAACCAGCAAACCATAACCTTGTGATAGATACCTTACTTGCCCTCTTTTGTGCAAGATTTGGTGCCACTACAGGATCTTGGTTGCAACAATGGCGTATATGGTCACAGTGTGTGTCAATAACGTCACAGTATTATACAGGACGTCAGACCAGATTATTACAGTGGTCCCTTCTGGACCTGAAATTTGTGAAGCCCTAGTCCAGAGCCCAGCTGATGGTCCTCAGATGTAAAATATTTGTGGCATATGGCTTCACACATGCTCCAGTGACAATGAACTATCAGTTCTCAGAAGTTGTATATAGTATTGTTGTAGCTGTGTTGCTTCCAGGATATTAGAGAGACAAGATAGGTGAAGTAATAACTTTTATTGGATCAACTTCTATTGGTGAGAGAGTCAAGCTTACACAGAGCTCTTGACGTCTGGGAAAGGTACTTAGAGTGTCACAGCTAAATACCAGATTGAACAGATTGTTTAGCATAAATGGTTAGCACATATTCTAAAGGGACCATTCAAGGAGAATGAAATGACAGCCCAGATTAGAGGCAACTCTGAAGACTGCTGCTGTTGGGAGTGGAGGATTGAAGAAGGACATACCTTTAATTCACTTAAGGGAATAGTCAAAGGTGCTCTCGTGATCTAAATTCAGAGGGTAACTTTCTGTCATCCAATATGGTAATAATCCCATATGCAGAAACTGATTTTTGCAGGCTCTTTCAGACTGTGTGGCTTGGCAAAAATATTTGTTCTAAAAGAAAACCACCAAATATTGCAAATATCACAATGAAAATTGCTTAAATTGGCAATACTAATTCCTATCACTGCCCCTACTAATTCTCCCTGCTCCCCCCCATTCACGTTCTCCTTTGATCTGATCTCCAGCCTTCCCTGTATCTTTGGTTTCCCTTTCCCTTCAGTCTCTTAGCTGTCTCACATTCTCCTTCTCTGTCCCCTGAAGCTTTCCCCCTGAACTCCACATTATTTTTTACCTTCCTCAGGGTCCCTCTGTATCCCTCACATGCCCCTTCAGTCAGCTTCCTTCACTGAAGTCTCCTTTCCCCCCACATATTCCCCTCCATCACCTGAATGCACAGGGAACCATCTTCACTGAGTCTAACTTGGCTTCAGTGCCTTGAATGCACTGTGAGGCCACAGTAATTTGTGCTAAGGGCAACCTCACTACAAGCTTCTCTTTTTTATATTAGGAAATCATGGCCATGTTATCTAAGTAGGACCTGTGCCTACAATGCTATTAAAAGTAATTTGGGATGGCAGTGTATTGAAAAAAGGCAAGATTTCATCAGGTTGCTCCCAAAACAGAGGAAAGGACAGAACAGGTTGTGCTGGTGGGGGAGTGGCACTATATGTGAAAGAAAGCGTAGAATCAAATGAAGCAAAAATCTTAAATGAACTGAACTGTACATAGAATCTCTATGGATAGTAATTACATCCTCTAATAAGAAGAATATAGCAGTAGGGATGTATTACTGATCACCTGACCAAGATGGTGATAGTGACTGAAATGCTCAGGGAGATTAGAGAGGCTATACAAATAAAAAATAATAATGCGGGATTTCAACTATCCCAATATTGAATGGGTAAATGTCACCTCAGGATATGATGCAGAAATAAAGTTTGTTGACACCTTAAATGACTGCTTTTTGGAGCAGCTAGTCCTGGACCCACAAGAGGAGAGGCAATTTTTGATTTAGTCCTAAGTGCAGCCCAGGGTCTGGTCCAAAAGGTGAATATAGCTGGACCACTTGGTAATAGTGACCATAACATATTTAAATTTAACATCCCTGTGGCAGGGAAAACACCACAGCAGCCCAGCACTGTAGCATTTAATTTCAGAAAGGAGGACTACATAAAAATGAGGAAGTTAGTTAAACAGAAATTAAAGGTTACAGTGCCAAAAGTGAAATCCCTGCAAGTTGCATGGAAACTTTTTCAAGACACCATAATAGAGGCTCAGTTTAAATGTATAGCCCAAATTAAAAAACAGAGAACCAAAAAAATGCCATTATGGCTAAACAACAAAGACTCAACAAGTAATAGCAATTTTTTTTTAAAGTACATCAGCAGCAGTAAATCTGCTAAACAGCCATTGGGGCCACTGGACGATCGAGATGCTAAAGGAGCACTCAAGGATGATAAGGCCATTGTGGAGAAACTAAATGAATTCTTTGCATCGGTGTTCACAGCTGAGGATGTAAGGGACATTCCCAAACCGGAGCCATTCTTTTTTAGGTGACAAATCTGAGGAACTGTCGCAGACTGAGGTGACATTAGAGGAGGTTTTTGAACAACTTGATAAACTAAACAGTAATAAGTTACCAGGACCAGATGGTATTCACCCAAGAGTTCTGAAGGAACTCAAATGTGAAACTGCAGAACTACTAACTGTAGTTTGTAATCTATAATTTAAATCAGCTTCTGTACCAAATGACTGGAGGATAGCTAATGTGATGCTAATTTTTTAAAAAAGGCTCCAGAGTTGATCATAGCAATTACAGGCCAGTAAGCCTGACTTCATTACTGGGAAAACTGTTTGAAAACTATAGTAAAGAACAAAATTGTCACAGACAATTCCCCATAATAATTTGTCGGGGAAGAGTCAATATGGTTTATGTAAAGGGAAATCATGCCTCACCAATCTACTAGAATTCTTTGAGAGGGTCAACATGCATGTGGACAGGGAGGATCCAGTGGATATAGTGTACTTAGATTTTCAGAAAGCCTTTGACAAGGTCCCTCACCAAAGGCTGTTAAGTACTGTCATGGAATAAGAAGGAAGGTCCTCTCATGGATTGGTAACTGGTTAAAAGATAGGAAACAAAAGGTAGGAGTAAATGATCATTTTTCAGAATAGAGAGAGGTAAATAGTGGTGTCCCCCAGGGCTCTGTACAGGGACCAGTCCTATTCAACAGACTCATAAATGATCTGGAAAAAGGGGTAAACAGTGAGGTGGCAAAATTTGCAGATGATACAAAACTACTCAAGATAGTTAAGTCTCAAACTGCGAAGAGCTACAAAAGGATCTCATGAAGCTGGGTGACTAGGCAACAAATTGCAGATGAAATTCAATGCTGATAAATGCAAATTAATGCACTTTGGAAAACATAATCCCAACTATACATATAAAATGATGGGGTCTAAATTAGCTGTTACCACTCAAAAAAGAAATCTTGGAGTCATTGTGGATAAAAAAGTTCTCCGAAAACATCCACTCAGTGTGCAGTGGCAGTCCAAAAAAAGTGTACAGAAAAGACAGTTACCTTTTTCGTAACTGGTGTTCTTCGAGATGTGTTGCACATGTCCATTCCATTGTAGGTGTACGTGCTCGCCACATGCACCAGTACCAAAAGTTTTTCCCTCATCAGTATCCATAGAGGACTGGCTATGGCACCTTCTGATATGGCGTGTGTATGCAGCAGTATAAGGAGCGCTGGCACCTCCCACCCTCCATTCCTTCTTGCCAGAAACTCCAGAGGGGAAGGAGGATGGGTCATGGAATGAACATAAGCAACACATCTCGAAGAACACCTATTATGAAAAAGGTAACTGTCTTTTGTTCTTCGAGTGCTTGCTCATGTCCATTCCATTGTAAGGGACTCCAAAGCATTACCACTGGAGGCGGGTAGAAGTTCATGGACGTGTCGATTGCAAGACAGCTCTGCCAAATCCTGCATCATCTCTGGCTTTCTGGGTGATGGCATAATGCATCATTATTGTGTGCACTGAAGACCAAGTGGTTGCCCTGCAGATGTCCTGGATGGGGACTTGCGCTAGGAAGGCTGCTGAGGACGCTTGAGCTCTGGTTGAGTAGGCCTTCAATATAGGTGGTGGTTCGGCCCAGGGTAACTCATAACAGAACCGGATACAGGAGGTGATCCAGTTTGAGAACTTCTGGGAGGATACCGGGAGGCCTTTCATCCTGTCCACTCTCGTGATGAAGAATTGGGTTGACCTGCAGAAGGGCTTGGTGCGCTCCAAGTAGAACACTGGGTGCCTTGGTCATTAAAGGTGTGCAGCTGCTTCTCCTCCATGATGGAGTGCGATTTTGGACAGAAAACTGGGAGAAAGATATCCTGGTTAATGTACAAATGGGACACCACCTTAGACAGGAATGTGGGGTGTGGTCACAGCTGGATCTTGTCCTTGTAGAAAAGTGTGTAAGGGGGCTCCAAAATAAGGGCTTTATGTTTGGATTCCAGCCTCGCCGAGGTAATGACTACAAGGAAAGCAACTTTCCATGACAAACGTGGAATGGGACAAGAGGCCAAGTGTTCAAAGGGAGGCCCCGGGAGCCTTGAGAAGACAAAGTTAAGGTCCCACTGTGGAACTGGGTTCCGGACCAGTGGGAAGAGTTGCTGCAGGCCTTTTAGGAACCACATGGACATGTTGTGTGAGAACACGGATTTGCTTTGAACATGCTGGTGGAAGGCTGATATGGCTACCAAGCGCACCTTGATGGAGGAAAGTGTGAGGCCTTGATGCTTAAGGTGCAGCAGATAATCTAGGATAGACTGCCACGCGCCTCTGCCCAGCAGGAAAATCGCTCCCACTTTGCCAGGTAAGTTGCTCTGGTGGAGGGCTTTCTGCTTTCCAAGAGGACTTGCTGTCCCTGACTGGAACAGGCCCTCTCCTCTGGGTTCAGCCACGCAGCAACCAAGCCGTGAGGTGAAGGGATTGAAGGTTCAGGTGCAGGAGCCGCCCATGGTCTTGCAAGAGGAGATCCAGGCGGTTGGGCAGTGGCTATGGGGGAGCTAAGGCGAGATCCATGAGCATGCCAAACCAATGCTGATGAAGCCATGCCAGAGCGATCATGATGATCTGCGCTTTGTCTGTTTTGATTTTTGCCAGGACCCTGCTGACCAGCAGAATCGGTGGGAATGCGTACATCACATCCCCTTCCCAAAATACAAGGAAGGCTTCAGAGAGGGGAGTCCCTGCCTAAGCCATGGAGAGAGCAGAATTACTGGCATGTCCTGTTCTGTCTGCTGGCGAACAGGCCCACTCGGGGAGTTCTCCACCTTTAGAAGAGCACCTGGACAACCTCTGGATGGAGGGACCACTCATGGGGAAAGAAGAAGGACCTGCTGAGATGATCCACCAGCGCATTCCAGATGCTGGGAAGGTGAGACACTTTGAGGCGGATGTCGTGCTGTGCGCAAAAGTCCCACAAATGGAGTGCTTCCTGACAGAGAGCTGACAATTGGGCTCCCCCTTGCCTGTTGATGTAGAACACTGAGGCCGTATTGTCCACGGGTATGCATACCACTCAACCCGAAAGATGTGGCAGGAATACCCTGCATGCTAGGTGAACTGCCCTGAGTTCCTTGATGTTTATGTACAGCGTCAATTCCTCTGGGGACCACATTCCTTGAGTCCACAGCATACTGAGGTACGCTCCTTAGCCAAGGATATCCAATATCAGAGATACTGAGGATTGAGGGCTCTCAAACGGAACTCCTTCCATGACCAACCTCAAGTAGGTCCACCACTGCAGGGAGGCCAGTACATTCGGTGGGATCATGATGACCTTGTCGAGATGATCTCCGGATGGGGCGTAGACCATTGACAGCCACCACTGGAGGAGTTGAACCCTGAGCCTTGCATGGCAGATGACATAAGCACATGCCGCCTGAGGCAGACGCAGGCCATGGTGAAGGGATATGTGGAGACACTGGCAATGAGAGAGCTGCCATTGTCTTGAACCTGTCCTGTGGCAGAAATGCTCTGGTGTGAGTAGAGTTGAGGACAGCCCTATTCTCTGAACTGGAAGTAATATTGACTTTTCCTCGTTTATTAGCACGGCACGTGACTTGCAGTACTGAGACATTGTGCTGGACCTGAGACCTGGAGCAGCCCTTAATGAGTCAGTCGTTGAGGTATGGCTAAATCTGGATACCCCGACGCCTCAGGTAAGCAGCCACCACCGCCATGCATTTGGTGAACACCCTTGGGGCTGTGGCAAGGCTGAATGGGAGCACCGTAACTGATAGTGAGCGGCACCCACCATGAACCACAGGAACCATCTGTGCCTTTGGAATATTGATACGTGAAAGTAAGCCACAAGGATTTTGTGATCTTTGCCACCCCCTCGTGCCAGGACAACGCCACCATGGCTGGGGCCCACCAAGCTGAGGACATCAAATAGGAAGTCTGAGGGTTCCTTTAGCTCCTCAGCATGAAGCCCCAAGTTCGAGGCAATCTTCTTAGCAGCTCCTGATTGGCCTTAGAATCATTCTGCGGGACTGGATGAGGGGGCCCTGTAATCACGTCGTTGGGTGAGGAAGAGGAGGAAGCAGGCACTGGAGGATCTGCCACCTCTGATGACTGCTCCGCTGGTCCCTTGATGGGGCCTGGGTGAATTTGAGGGGTCTTTTCCCCGGTCACCTCTGTGTCAGAGGGCGTGTGGGAGACCATGGCTGACGGTTTATCTGAAGCCCCCGAGGCTGACCTGAGCCTTCGCGAGGGTTGCGGAAACCCCCAGGGATTCCAAGGGTACCAGAGGGCAGGCCACTGGCCCTAGGGCCACGACATGACAGGCAGTGCCATTGGTAGAGTGGGTATCCCTGACATGGAACCTTGGCCCGCTGGTAGGGATTCCTGTTTGGTACCTGAGTCCGAGGTGGAGGGATCACAACTGGGAGGCCAGGATGGTGCCGACTGTCCATCCCAATCGCAATGGTGCTGATCCCAATGCTGCACCGGGGATCTGTCAGAGTGTGATGACTCCCCGCATTGAGATCCTGGAGACCGATGGCACTCAGTGGATCGGCAACAGTGGCACGGCAATCTACTCCTCATGCTTCTTGAGTAGTGTCGGTCTGTCGGGCGAGAGCAGGAGTGGGTCAGCCTGCTGAGATGGGGAATGTCAGCCCAGCCATGGCGACCCGTAACGGCGCTCTGGTAGCGAGGCTCTCGGGACCATCAGCTTGGGTCCCCGGAGCGGTGCTGAACACTAGGGGAGTAGCTAAGTCGGTCCCGGTATCGGGGCTGCAGGGACGGATGCACCTGCATGGGCCTGCGCCAAGTTACCGGTGATTGGTGTCTTGAGCCCGAGTGGTGCCCTGAATCTGGAGACCTATGGGGACTCCCTTCGGCTGCCCTCCCTGTGTCCGAGGCCTGCTGGCTCTGTGCGGGCAAGCACTGGTGGGACACTCCCTGTGGTGGGGAGCAGTGCTGCACCGATAGGGACTGCTGAAAGGATCTCAGAGCAGGTTTACCCCTGGAATGGGGCACCGCCATGGGTGGCACCAGTAGTGCTAGGATGTCCTGTGCCGCCTGCAGGGCCTCAGATGTCGACGGCATGTGGCATCTCAGGGTGGACTAACCCACTCGACCTGAGCCAAGGCCCAACTCCTGCTCAGAGGTGAGGAGCTGCCCTTCTCGGTTCTTTGCTCTCCTCCAACCCTTTCCTTCCCTTTACAGGATATAGGAAGTCATCCCCTCTGGGCCTTTCTGTGGTGTCCTCTAGAGTGCTGTGCTCATGCGGTGGTATATCAGGTGCTACCGGCCCTACGCCCTCTCAGTTCCTTCTTGCCGCCAACTCCGAAAGAGGGGCAGGAGGGCGGGTAATGGAATGGACATGAGCAACAGATCTCAAAGAACAGTTACGAAAAGGTAGGCAACTATTTTTTCTTCAAGGGCTTGTTCATGTTGATTCCATTTGAGGTGACTCAATCAGTATCCTCAGAGGTGGGCTCAGAGTTTACAGCCTTGCAGCTTGCAGTACAGTTCTGCCAAAGGCCAAGTCATCTCAAGCTTGCTGGGTAAGCGCATAATACGATGCGAATGTGTGGACAGATGACCAGCTAGTAGGTCAACAAATTTCTTGGATTGGCACCTGCGCTAGGAAGGCTGCTGCTGCTGCCAGCAATCTAGTCGAGTGAGTTGTCACGATAGCCGACGGAGGCACCTTTACCAACTCAGCAGTAGCGGATGCAGGCTGTGATCCAAGATGAAATTATCTGGGAATATATCAGCCAATCCTTCATCCTGTCTGCGACAGCAACGAACAACTGTGTTGACATATGGAATGGCTTTGTTCTATCAATATAGAAGGCCAGCACCTGTCTGAAATCCAGGGTATGTAGCCTGCATTCCTTGTCTGTGGTATGAGGCTTTGGATAGAAGACTGGTAAGTATATGTCTTGACCAGTGTGAATCTGGGAGACAATGTTGGGCAGAAAAGCCGGATACAGATGCAGCTGGACCTTGTCCTTATAGAAGATCGTATAAGGCAGCTCTGATGTGAGCAACCCGATCTCAGACACCCTGCAGAGCGAACTTATAGTGACCAAGAATGAAACCTTCCAGGAGAGAAGCAGGAGGGAGCAAGAAGCCAAGGGTTCGAAGGGGGAACCCCTGAGCCTTGACAGTACAAGATTCAGGTCCCAAGGGAGAACTGGGTCCCGGACATGCAGGTAGAGGCGCTCCAGATCTTTCAATAACCGCACCATTGTGGGATGGGCGAAAACTGTCCTGCCTTGAAATGGAGTGTGGAATGCCAAAATGGCCACTAGGTGTACCCTTACCGAAGAAAGCAATAGGCCGTAGAGATTAAGGTGCAGCAAATAGTCCAGGATAATCTGCAGCGGGGCCTCCTCAGCGCGACTGTACCAATCTGAGGCCCAACATGTGAACTTCTTCCACTTTGCCACGTAGGTAGCCCTGGTGGAGGGTTTCCTGCTGCCCAGCAGGATCTGTTGGACAACAGCGGAGCACACCTGCTCATCCATACTTAGCCACACAGTAGCCAGGTTGTCAGGTGCAGCGTCACCAGGTTCAGATGCAGTAGATTGCCAGGGTTCTGGGACAGCAGATCTGGCTGAAGAGGCAGCAGCTGCAGTGGGGCAGCTGCCGAAAGACTCAGCAGTATGTTGAACCAATGCTGATGAGGCCATGCTGGGGCTATAAGAATAACAGTTGTTTTGTCTTGCTTCACCTTTAGCAGGACTTTCTGAAACAACGGTACTGGTGGGAAGGCATACATCAGCACTCTCGACCACGGAAACAGGCATCTGACAGGGAGCCCTAGTCTGTTCTCTGCAGGGCAGGGACAATGTGGCACTTCTTTTTCTGCCTGGACACAAACAGGTCCAACTGGAGAGTGCTCTACTCGCAGAAGAGTAGGCTGACCACCTTCAGATGGAGTGACCATTCGTGGTGAGATGAGAAGGTCCTGCTGAAGTGATCTGCTAGGACGTTCTTGGCTCCAGGCAGGTGGCTGGCTACCAGATGAATGGCATGCTGCGCACAGAAGTCCCAGAGGCTGAGCGCCTCCCGACAAAGGACCGAAGACCTGGCGCTTCCCTGCCTGTTGATAGAATACATTGCAGCGGTATTGTTCGACAGGACCTGCACCATCTTGCCTTTCAGGTGGAAAGAAAGCCTGGCAGGCCAGGCGAACCGCTCTGAGCTCCCTGACATTGATATGAAGGGCTAGATGGTTTTGTAGCCAGCAGCCCTGGGTGTTGAGCTCCCCAGCTCAGATCTGATGTGTCTGAGACCAATGGAGATGAGGTCATGAAGGGAAATCCTTGCAGCACCGACTTGGGAGCCAGCCACCAGTCCAGGGACAATAGGACATGGCTCAGCACCGTGACCACTCGGTCCCAAGGCATACCTGCTGGGGATATAGACTGAGGCCAGCCATGCCTACAGAGGCTTCAGATGAAGTAGGGTATAGCTGACCAGGTATGTGCATGCAACCACGTGACCTATCAGTCGCAAGCACATGTGGGTCGTGGTGCAGGGGTGGCTCATGTGGGAGATCAGGTCCAACATGGCCTGAAAACGCGCTTCTGGAAGGAAGGCTCTGGCCTGCATGGAGTAGAGAATTGCTGAGATAAACTCTATGCATTGGACTGACGTGAACATGGACTTTTCTGTGTTTATTAATAGGCCCAGTTTGCTGCAGGTGGAATGCACCAGATCGAGGCTCCTTTGCACCTGCTCTGGAGACCTGCCCTTGATGAGAGAGTCATTGAGATACTGGAAGATCTGGACTCCTTGATGAGACAGTCATTGAGATACGGGAAGATCTGGACTCCTTGACGTCTCAGGTAAGCTGCTATCACTGCCACGCATTTCGTGAACACCCTGGGGGCTGAGGACAGGCCAAAGGGTAGTGCCGTGAACTGGAAGTGGTGCCTGACCACTATGAAATGCAGGAAATGCCTGTATCCCAGGAATATGGAGACATGAGAGTAAGAGTCCTTTAAGTACAGAGCGGCGTACCAGTCCCCTGGATCCTGGAAGGGACGATGGAGGCCAGGGAGACCATATGGAACTTTAACTTTTTGAGAGACTCGTTGAGGCCACACAGGATGGATCTTAGGCCTCCTTTGGCCTTGAGATTAGGAAGTAGCAGGAGTAGAATCCTCTTCCTTCCATGCACCGAGGAACCTCCTCCGCAGCTCCCAAGCCCAGGAGCTTCTTGACCTCCTGAAGGAGGAGTTGCTTGTGAGAAGGATCCCTGAAGAGGGACGGGAAAATGGGGATGGGAGGGAGGGGTGGCCAAAAATTGCAGGGGATAGCCCCGAGCTACTATGTCCAGGACCGGTGGTCCAACATAACCCATGACCAGGCCGAGCGGTAGGTTGAGGACAAGGCAAGCAGGATCCCGGTGGCTGACTGGAGCACCGCTCTTCTGGCCCCCCAGATGTTTGGTGGGCCCAGGCCGGGCGGGCAAGCGGGAGGAAGAAGGGTGCCAGTGACTAAACTTGCATCCCTTTCTCCTTGTAGATCCTTGATGGGGCTGCCATGGTCTTGGCAGCAGTCGGAAGGGCCTTCTGGCTGATTGCGACATGTGCATGCCCAACGAGTGAAGAGTAGCCCTAGTGTCCTTCAAGCCATGCAGCCTGGCATCCATTTGTGTGAAGAAAAGACAGACTCCATCAAAAGGGAGGTCCTGAATCGAGGTCTGCATCTCCTGGGAGAAGCCTGGCATTTGAAGTCAGGAGCTGTGTTGCATGGCCACTGCTGAGGTGATCTTCTAGCTGCTGAGTCCGCCACGTCCCATGCCATCTTGCAGGGAGCATCTGGCCGCCATAATACCCTCCTCTACACCAGGATGCCGAACTCTTGGGTCAGACCCTGAAGGAGGGATTCCTGGAACTTTTTGAGACCATCCCAGAGATTGAAACTATCTGCCAAACATGGCCTGATGGTTTGCCACCCGGAGAATTGCAGGCTGGCGGTTGAATAAACTTTTCTCCCAAATAAATTGAGCCTCTTGGCCTCTGTTTCTAGGAGTCAAGGAGGTGTGACCCTGTTTGTCCTCGTTGGCCGCAGACACAAACAGCTAGCCCGGGGGTGGGTGAGTATAAAGGTATTTAAAATCTTTGGCTGGAACGAAATACTTTTTCTTGGCCCATTTCGAGGTGGAAGGAATAGAGGAGGGGGCCTGCCACAGGACCTTGGCTACCTTGACAACCCCTTCATGCATGCGCAGGGAGACATGAGTGGGCATAGAGGCAGAGAGGATATTGTAGAGACTGTCCTCCTGCTCTGCCATCTCCTGCATCTCAAGTCCCAAGTTCTCAGCCACGCACCAGAGAAAGGCTTGATGCTTCCTGAAGTCATCCTAGGGGCTAGCTCTCAAAGCTAACTCCCGTGACTGCCTCATCCGGGGATGATAAGGAAGATTGGACCACTGGGGGAAATTTAGCCAGATCTGTTTAGCAGATCTGGCATGTAAATACCTTGCAGTGCCGGCTACAAAAGTGCCATGCAAATGTCTGTTCTCAGGTGACACTGTAAATAAGAAGCAGGCAGCATTATCTCCCATATATGTAAACAAACTGGTTTCCCTTAGCCATTGTCTGAACAAGAAGTAGGATTGAGTGGACTTGTAGGCTCTAAAGTTTTACATTGTTGTTTTTTTGAGGGCAGTTATGTAACAAAAAAAATCTACGTTTGTAAATTGCACTTTCATGATAAAGCACTATGGTACTTGTATGAGATGAATTGAAAAATACTATTTCCTTATTTTTACAGTGCAAATATTTGTAATAAAAATAATATAAAGTGAGTACTGTACACTTTATATTGTGTTGTAACTGAAATCAATATATTTGAAAATGTAGAAAAACATCCAAAATATTTAATAAATTTCAGTTGGTATTCTATTGTTTAACAGCACGATTAAAACTGCGATTAATTTTTTTTAATCGGGATTAATTTTTTTGAGTTAATCATGTGAGTTAACTAATTGACAGCCCAAGTTGCCTCATCTATTGATTGTTCATTAATTATGTTGATCCCTGAAGAATTCCCAACTAACACTCTGAGGTTTGGTAGGTTCTTGTCCCAAGATCAGGCCCAATATTATTGGAATGGTTGTTCAGTTGGGAAACCCAAGATCTATGGCTGCAACACTCACACTTGGGAAAAAACTTCTGTATTTGTAATAGTTTAATTAACATACTTAGCAAAGTTACAAACACTCCAACCTGGCAAGGTAAACAGAGATACTCAGATTCACCATCACCAGTGGTCACCATCCTCGCATATCCCTGGGCACACAGACCAGGATACAACTTTTATAATATGTTATGCTGATGTCACCATGCCTAGTGCATATTCAGTAGGGGTTTCATCCTCTTTTCCTTATTTGTATTTGCTCACCCTAGTAATCTTGGGTTTCCCTTCTCCCCTCAAGCTTATGAGCACAGAAATCAATTAGTTACCATGATATTCTTGTAGTCAGATATCTACTGATGTCCCTAACTTTAAAATATGCAAAGCTGGTAGAAACTAGCATGTTGTGGTTGCATGTCAGCAATTTAGTCATTACAGTATTCTGTCTTGTGATAACTTATGATCTAGGGTTACTTCTGGTTAACTGGTTATGCTAAGGATTTTTGAGCCTTAGGCCTTGTTTAGCGAAGCTTATCGTCTTGCAGGCCATGTAGGCTCATTATATTACTGCATTAACTTATACCTATGCCTTAACCTAGCAAATACTTATACCTACAGGCTACATGTGGTTTCTGGAAATGTTTTCACAGTAACCCATTGAACAGGTGCAAAAATGTCCCTTTTTTGCAGCAAATAGCACCAATAGTCAATGTCCAACAAACTCTAAATGGAAGCAACGATGCACCCAGTTAGGGAAAGGAATAACAGGTCTATAACAATATAGATGAACAACTAAGTTACCCATGAGACTAGTATACACTTTTAGCAGAGGATTAGCGAGTCCTCCAGGTGACAATACAAATCTCTTCTTAAAGGCTACGTCCTTTCCTTCCAGAAGGCATCCTAATCAGACCCCTTGCCAGACACATGCCTCAAGGCTCGCTGAACAAATTCATCCAGAAATCAGTGCTTTGAGAGCTGCTTTGCCATTTCATGCTATTTTAAACAAAGAGGCACTCATATGATCTGAGTGTTTTTTGTCCTTTCCAGGAAGAAGTAAAAGCTCTGGCTATGCTAAGGGAGCGCAAGATTCTACCCATCTCATGCTCCAGGCTGGAGCTGATCGAGAGAGACCTCATGATTGATGTAATGTCTGGAATTTTTTCAGTGGAACAAAATCAGTCACTTCTAAGAACCACATGTTAGAGTGAAAGATAAATGGGAATTAAAAAAAAAAAGATGCAATTTCTTCCCATCTAGCTGAGGTTAGCTGCAAACAAAAATGTCACAATTGATCAAAAGAGTTTAACAGGATAGTGCCCATAAAATCAAAAAGATAGTGGCAGAGACTTTTAATCACCAGATTCCAAGTTGGGTGATTTCACAGAACTTGTGCTGCAATGGCTTGACTTTCTTAGAAAACATCTTACTAAATGGAACAGTCAATAAGTTCTTAGCAGCAGGCGCTTGTATCTCTAAAAAAATACCAGGACAGATTTTTCTCTTTAGGCCACCTTGGAGAAAATAAAAATCAAATATTTAAACACCCAAAGTGGGAAATGCCCTTATTAGCAATACCTCCAGACAGTGTCATTCTGGTCAGTGACTTCTTATCTCTGAAGCTTGAGAAGGCTTTAGACAACTGAGTCTGATAGACCATGGCACTTCAAGTTCAACCTCTCATGAAGCTGTGCCAGTGAGGACAGACTGCTGAGATTGCCATGGCAACTCAGTCCCTGATGTAACAGCTAAGGAAGATGTGGCTATGAGAATCAATTTTACATTCTGTCTGTACTTTTCTCAGTACTGGAGGAAGGAGAGAGAAAAAGGAGGGTTCCTGTGGACCCTCTTCTTCCATCTGTTTCAAAGAACACTGAATGCATTTATCCCCAATGCTACTGGATTATTTCATCTATTGTAGAATAAAAATATTTTTAAATTGTTGTTCGATGTAAACAAGTATCATTGGGGCTTCCCATTCTTGACAATCTGGAGACATTCTCCAAGATGCAGATGGCATGGCTGAGTCAATCAATACTGATCAGTTTTCCTAGCCACATGGAGGGCTTTGAGAGAGGAACAGTGATGCCTTAATGAATACAACTATGCTCCTTGTCTCCCCCTGCCCATTGAGCAGGAAGTAAGTTGCTAGCCTGTATAGTTATCCAAATGGATTAGGACTGGTCTCTGTAAAATCTGAGTCTTGAAACACAGAAGTGTCAGCTGAGCTTCTTTCCTTTCCAGTCTGTTCATATGAAGATGTTTGTTTCTTTGAACGCTTTATCCTGCACAGACTTCTAGTTTATTTTGGATCCCCACATGACCTGTAATTACAATAGCGGAACGCCTGATAAGATGAGTATACCAAAGATTTTCTGACACACTCTAGAATGAAGTTTCTTCTTCAGACCGTGAAGTGTTTTGGTTCCATTGTGAGAGCAGAGGGAATCTGTTGTGTCTAAATCAAAGCAAGAGCCATTAAACCAGGGTCTGTAATATGAGGCCAAGATTACATGCATTTCACCTTGACACATGGGCCTTCTGAGTGTTTAAGCGAGCTTGCAAATGAACTAGAATCTGTTTATGTTTAATATTTTTATTACAATAGTACCCAGAGGGTCCAATCAGGATCAGGGACCAATTGTGCAAGGATCTATGTAAATATATATGAAGATATGGTTCCTACCCCAAAAGACACTCATGAAGATTTATGATAAAACCCAATGATAAAGGAGGAAACACACTTTTAGAACTACAGCCTGGTTCTTTGTATTTTTATGATCCAACTGGCCAAAATAATGGCAGAATTTGAACCACTTATGAGCGAAGAGCTGCCAGGAATACAATCAGAGTATGTGAGAAAATTCATAGGGCTATGGTGAGTGTGCAAGGCACTGAAGAGACTGTTTGCAATTCTCATTTATAATGAGATGCTTTAATAGGTAGTGAAACTGTGTGTCTTGCAGATCAATGCCTGCTATAAATCCACCTGTCCTGTTGTTCAGTGGTTACTGCAGACAAGAGATTCCATCTTTTATTTTTTGTACTCCCAAATGCAGTTTAGCTATTTGAATCCTAAATCCTATTGAAAACTTGAGCACCAGGTACAACAGAGAAAAAAGGCTTTCCTTTACCTGCATTGAAAGGGCTGGAAGAATAGCACAAATATCTTGGCAGCACTGGATATGCTTGTGTATGTTTTTTTGGGGGGTGGGGAGGGAGTAAAAAGAATGATGTGAAAAAATGTACTGAGCACAATGGAAGTGAGACATTCCTTAGAGTGACTGATTGAAAACACAGAAAGAACATTTGTCTGATGTTATGCTTTCCCTGATTGAAGGGAATGCATGATGTAGCCTTCCTTAGGAATGAATGGAAGGGAAACTGCAAAAAATTAAAATGTAGATTGAGGATCTTCTCTTGAACTTTTAGTCTTTTATACTCAGCAATATATTCTGAAGAAGCTTTTTGCGTTTTGATCAGAATCAGACTGAGCTTGGGAATCAGGATGGTCTTTGCTGGAGGAGAGAGAAGTCAGAAACTTTAAAGTGCTTTATCTAGACTGACACCAAAAAGTCCGATGAACATAGAAACAAATGTTTGCATATTGTGAAACTCAGTGAACCCACAGGCAAAGCCAGAAAGTTCTGCAAGCCACTACTCCACTGGCTAGAGATTTAGCAAGAATTTTGAAAGTTCTCCAAAGTTGCACCAGCAGTGGCTAAAATTTGTTTTAAAATATTGTTCTGAATTTTCTTACAGGAGAACAAAACCTCTTCAGCCAAATATTAAGAGCTGTGGGGACAAAAATGCATTTAGAACTGTCCACAAATCCATAGTCCTCTCTCCAGTGCTACTTCAGTTTTCCTGTTTGACACGTACGATAAAAGATGCCTTTTCAAAGAGAACATAGGATCTCTTAGATCACCCTCCAATGTATGCATTTATTTTTAATTAGCAGTCTTCAGGTATCCTTTTTCTCCTTGTGGAGCCAATATAAAATTTAATACCTCTGGGCAGAGAAGATTCTTCTTCCAATACCATTAATCCTTTCCCACTAGAGTGGAAATTGCCAGTCAGGTGAAAATTCTCTCTTTAAAAAGGTACAATATTCTAGTGTCTTAATCAGAGGAGCAGTACTCAAGGTGCTCATGTATTCTGAATTAAGAATCCACACCCTTCAAGAGCCAGGATGACCATTTTTTTCTTCCTCAGAATGCTTGACATTACTGATATCCTTTTTGGCCTCTGACAAGAGGAAGAAATGTTCAGGCCCCTTAGCATGACAGCAGAGCCCTTTGGTAGGTGACTGAGAGCACTTTCCCCTCCTACAATGCTTAGAAACCTCTGCCATTAAGGGGGCAGCAGCAGAAAATGGCTTTGATGGCTTTCATTTTCTAAAGGCTGGGCTGAGATAGTCCACCAACTCTGTATCCAAGAAGTTTAAAGCAGGGACATTGACTGCTGAGAGAGGACAGTTGTTCTTCACACAGTCAACCTGTGGAACTCCTTGCCTGAGGAGGTTGTGAAGGCTAGGACTATAACAGGGTTTAAAAGAGAACTAGATAAATTCATGGAGGTTAAGTCCATTAATGGCTATTAGCCAGGATGGGTAAGGAGTGGTGTCCCTAGCCTCTGTTTGTCAGAGGGTGAAGATGGATGGCAGGAGAGAGATCACGTGATCATTGCCTATTAGGTTCACTCCCTCTGGGGCACCTTGCATTGGCACTGTTGGCAGACAGGATGCTGGGCTGGATGGACCCTTGGTCTGACCCAGTATGGCCATTCTTATGTTCTTGACAGCAGAGGCAATACTTTGAGACCTCCTTGATAGCAGCGGAGCAAGCAGTATCCAAAGAAGGCCCACCTTGAAGTTAGAGAGCATGTCTTTTTGTGAGAAGAGATATTACTCATCATACTGTCTGCAGCTGGCTGGATGTGATCCCTCACATCTCACGCACGCTTTGCTCTCTCTATATGACAGGAGTTGAAAGTGGCCATCTTTTTCAGGTGTCTTCTGAAGAGAGCTGCAGTTAGCTCCTCACTAAGGCAGAACAAAAACTAACACCAGCAACCATCATCTTTTTTGTGGGAGAAAACATCTGTCTGCCTGTCAACCAACCACCTATGAACAGAGTAGAAACTATTAGTATGAATTATGGAAGAGATTTGCAACAGGAAGAAAAAAAATATCAAACATTATTAAAAAAGGAAAGAAAATACATATGGCAAACAGTGGAGAAAGGTAGGAAATTAAATATAGAATTGAAAGATTAAAGGAAAAAAGAAATGAAAAAAATGGCCAAGCAGACTGGAATTTTTAAAAAGACCAAAGTGACTTAGTAGCACAAATCCCATTGATTTTCATTCTCCTATGTCACTTACACGTTTTTGAAAATCCTTAGATGCCTGAAGTTTGGCTCTTAAGTCCATATTTAGGGCCCTAATTAACTTTATTTTCAAAATTCTTGAATCAATGACAGTTACTGGAGGCTCAGCAATTTTGAAAATCAAGTCACTCATTAGGCCCCTAAATGGATTTAGGCCCTTAACTTTACACCCATTTTTGAAAATCATGGCCAATCATTTTTTTAAAAAGGTATTGAAAACTTTGACTGGAGCAACAAAAGAACTGAAGAAAAAGGTAAATGAAGACATACAATAGAAGGAATAAAGTGGAAAGAGGGAAGAACAAAAGAAAGTCATAAGTAAAAGGTTATTTTGAAAAGCTATTTTACATTGTTTTATGTGAAAACCTTACTGTAGTCACATTTTACCTTTATCAAGGGAGGTAAGTAAAGTTGTACTTACCTGTAATTGGTTTTCTTCAGATAGATCTCATTTCTACACTTCAGAACAAGTCTGTGCTTTGGCCAGAGCTCTTGCTGTGTTATTTGAACAATGGCCTCATGAAGATGTCAGATTATCTAAATAGACACCCTAAGTTATGAAGGGCTGAGATCCACTTCTAAATACTAACAGAAACTAAAAGGAACAGAAGACAAGTGCCCATTTATGGGGAATATCCAGAAGGTAAGTAACAATTTAACGAAAGCTCATGCTAAAATAAATTTGTTAAGGTGCCACAAGTACTCCTGTTCTTTTTGCGGATACAGACTAACACGGCTGCTACACTGAAACCTGTCAATTTCTGCATACTCTCTCCTCCAAAATATACCCATGTCTTCTGAAGGCTAAAGAGAATGTTTTCAGATATTAGGCCAAACTAATTTTAAAAAAGCAGACTGTAAACCTCCTCTACCAGTCCAGGAATCATCCCTTGCTTTGGAATTAACCTTGAACAAACTGAACTCTAACCTACTATTTGCCCTAGCTCAGATAAGTGATGGGAACAAGCAGCATCCGCAGCTACCCTCAATTCCAACAGAATGCATATGCTTCTTGAAGCCATATAACATAACTTTAATATCAACAATTCATTTAGACAGACATTGTTTGGGATTAATCTAACATTTTTCCAATGTCTAAATATCACAAAAGCAAATGCAACTTGTAGAAATTCTTCCTCAAATCTAAGATTTATGGATTACTTACATCCAATATGGCTAAAATAAAAACAACCCTGGGGAAATTAACATAGGAACAAAACAGGAGATATAGAGTTTACTACCTTCAGATGCCTTTTTTTTCCCAAATAAGCTAATAAATGTCAAATATACTGGGTGTCCAGTACCTGTAATGTATAAAACCATATGACTGAAATCAAAAGGAAAGTTAAGTTCAGTAGATATTTATGGAGAGACTAAACCAACCTTTGTGAAAGAGAAACATTTTTGAAGTAGCCAAATATGTGCACCTATCCAAAAATACGGGACAGAAACTTGTGTACACCATGAGACACAATTTAAAGAATTAGGCCTTTTGAGCACATGGGTCTCCCATCCTCAACCAAAAAAGTAAAGATAGGGAAGTCTGTTTGTCTTCCTCACAGCTGAGATACTAGTAGCATTCAAGCTGTTAGCTGGAGAAAGTTAGGTAGATGAAATGCTGCAGATAACTAAATGAAGGCTGAAAACTGGGACTCAATTACAATTTTGCCCTTAGCTTATCTCAATTTCAAGTATGAGGGATCTTGGGGGGAAAGGGGAACAGCTTTCAAGGCAGCACAAAACTTTCAAATAAAGGATTTTTCTTCTTTCAGGCAGTGTAGGTGATTTTTTTGTTGATTGGTTGGTTCATAAATCCATGAAGTGCATGAAGATCAATGGATATGACTGTCTGAGTGCGTGCACACATTAGAAGAAAATAATTTAAGGCTCAGTTTCTTAGAAGGGTCCAAATTGAACTTCTTGAAACATTCATTTAAAAATAAAATATGAAAATGCTATGAATTTTTATATAACAATTTTTATATAACAATGACACTAATATTTAGTCTCCATGACAAAATGGAGAGTCACTATTTACAAGTGAATTTACCACTACAACACAGTGCTTTAAAGACTATAAACTGATAATTTCACAGAAGGTTAAGAAAACAGTTATATGAATTGGCTGTGGCCCTTCAATGAGCAGACGCAAACAGATTTAAGGCTTTTGTCTTGAGCCCTTGCTATTTCTAGCATATGACTCAGGTTGGTGCATGAACAAGGGCTCAGGGCTCTTTTTTGAACTCAACTCCTCTAAGGTATCTGGGGCTCAGGGCTAAGGCATAAAAGCTATCTCTGAAGTAGGGACAGATACATCCAGCAAAATGGAACATCAAAATCTGAATTTAAGCAGCACATCCTCATATTAGTGCTAGATGAATTATACCCACACACAAAGACCATTTTAATGCTACAATATGCTTCATATTTTGGCTTAACATCCAATACAATGCATGGATTCTGCATTAGTGCAGATAGCCTAACTTTGACATCAGATGCTCGATTGTGGGTCGGATGCTAGATTTTTAAACATCCCCAACTCCATAGAATAGTAACATGCTGAATAATGCCTACATTTGAAATGTATACATATTGGAGTGGTTAATGAGAGCAATTGGGATATTAAAATATATAAAATGGCATTGAAGAATCACTATAAAAATATCTCTCTCCCACTATGCAGTTTATAATTTTGTCAGAAAACCTACGGTGTTCTTGGAGAGCTGCAGTTAACTAGAAGACTCAAAAATGCTTATTTCTGTAATTTCAGTGGTAGAGTTGAAGATTTAAAAACAACCACCTCTCCCTTAAAATGGGGGAGTTTTCCCCTATCCAAATCTAATAATGAATGTGCAACGGGTCTAATTTGGATTTTTAAAAGTTTGGCAGTGCCCCTTTCTATTCAGGCTACTATAACAAATACTCATGTATAGAATATGTTA